>NC_133413.1:8592500-9192500 GCF_049350105.2 Macaca mulatta
CACAATAGCGTCAACAGGCTGTGAGTCCACCATGACTCCCAATAGCCAAGGGGGGGAGAGGGGGTGGCTATTGGTCCCCACCTCGCGGGGGGTGGCTCACCCCCCTGCGAGGTGGCTCCCAATAGCCAAGGGGGGGAGAGGGGGTGGCTATTGGTCCCCACCTCGCGGGGGGTGGCTCACCCCCCTGCGAGGTGGCTCCCAATAGCCAAGGGGGGGAGAGGGGGTGGCTATTGGTCCCCACCTCGCGGGGGGTGGCTCACCCCCCTGCGAGGTGGCTCCCAATAGCCAAGGGGGGGAGAGGGGGTGGCTATTGGTCCCCACCTCGCGGGGGGTGGCTCACCCCCCTGCGAGGTGGCTCCCAATAGCCAAGGGGGGGAGAGGGGGTGGCTATTGGTCCCCACCTCGCGGGGGGTGGCTCACCCCCCTGCGAGGTGGCTCCCAATAGCCAAGGGGGGGAGAGGGGGTGGCTATTGGTCCCCACCTCGCGGGGGGTGGCTCACCCCCCTGCGAGGTGGCTCCCAATAGCCAAGGGGGGAGAGGGGGTGGCTATTGGTCCCCACCTCGCGGGGGGTGGCTCACCCCCCTGCGAGGTGGCTCCCAATAGCCAAGGGGGGGAGAGGGGGTGGCTATTGGTCCCCACCTCGCGGGGGGTGGCTCACCCCCCTGCGAGGTGGCTCCCAATAGCCAAGGGGGGGAGAGGGGGTGGCTATTGGTCCCCACCTCGCGGGGGGTGGCTCACCCCCCTGCGAGGTGGCTCCCAATAGCCAAGGGGGGGAGAGGGGGTGGCTATTGGTCCCCACCTCGCGGGGGGTGGCTCACCCCCCTGCGAGGTGGCTCCCAATAGCCAAGGGGGGGAGAGGGGGTGGCTATTGGTCCCCACCTCGCGGGGGGTGGCTCACCCCCCTGCGAGGTGGCTCCCAATAGCCAAGGGGGGGAGAGGGGGTGGCTATTGGTCCCCACCTCGCGGGGGGTGGCTCACCCCCCTGCGAGGTGGCTCCCAATAGCCAAGGGGGGGAGAGGGGGTGGCTATTGGTCCCCACCTCGCGGGGGGTGGCTCACCCCCCTGCGAGGTGGCTCCCAATAGCCAAGGGGGGGAGAGGGGGTGGCTATTGGTCCCCACCTCGCGGGGGGTGGCTCACCCCCCTGCGAGGTGGCTCCCAATAGCCAAGGGGGGGAGAGGGGGTGGCTATTGGTCCCCACCTCGCGGGGGGTGGCTCACCCCCCTGCGAGGTGGCTCCCAATAGCCAAGGGGGGGAGAGGGGGTGGCTATTGGTCCCCACCTCGCGGGGGGTGGCTCACCCCCCTGCGAGGTGGCTCCCAATAGCCAAGGGGGGGAGAGGGGGTGGCTATTGGTCCCCACCTCGCGGGGGGTGGCTCACCCCCCTGCGAGGTGGCTCCCAATAGCCAAGGGGGGGAGAGGGGGTGGCTATTGGTCCCCACCTCGCGGGGGGTGGCTCACCCCCCTGCGAGGTGGCTCCCAATAGCCAAGGGGGGGAGAGGGGGTGGCTATTGGTCCCCACCTCGCGGGGGGTGGCTCACCCCCCTGCGAGGTGGCTCCCAATAGCCAAGGGGGGGAGAGGGGGTGGCTATTGGTCCCCACCTCGCGGGGGGTGGCTCACCCCCCTGCGAGGTGGCTCCCAATAGCCAAGGGGGGGAGAGGGGGTGGCTATTGGTCCCCACCTCGCGGGGGGTGGCTCACCCCCCTGCGAGGTGGCTCCCAATAGCCAAGGGGGGGAGAGGGGGTGGCTATTGGTCCCCACCTCGCGGGGGGTGGCTCACCCCCCTGCGAGGTGGCTCCCAATAGCCAAGGGGGGGAGAGGGGGTGGCTATTGGTCCCCACCTCGCGGGGGGTGGCTCACCCCCCTGCGAGGTGGCTCCCAATAGCCAAGGGGGGGAGAGGGGGTGGCTATTGGTCCCCACCTCGCGGGGGGTGGCTCACCCCCCTGCGAGGTGGCTCCCAATAGCCAAGGGGGGGAGAGGGGGTGGCTATTGGTCCCCACCTCGCGGGGGGTGGCTCACCCCCCTGCGAGGTGGCTCCCAATAGCCAAGGGGGGGAGAGGGGGTGGCTATTGGTCCCCACCTCGCGGGGGGTGGCTCACCCCCCTGCGAGGTGGCTCCCAATAGCCAAGGGGGGGAGAGGGGGTGGCTATTGGTCCCCACCTCGCGGGGGGTGGCTCACCCCCCTGCGAGGTGGCTCCCAATAGCCAAGGGGGGGAGAGGGGGTGGCTATTGGTCCCCACCTCGCGGGGGGTGGCTCACCCCCCTGCGAGGTGGCTCCCAATAGCCAAGGGGGGGAGAGGGGGTGGCTATTGGTCCCCACCTCGCGGGGGGTGGCTCACCCCCCTGCGAGGTGGCTCCCAATAGCCAAGGGGGGGAGAGGGGGTGGCTATTGGTCCCCACCTCGCGGGGGGTGGCTCACCCCCCTGCGAGGTGGCTCCCAATAGCCAAGGGGGGGAGAGGGGGTGGCTATTGGTCCCCACCTCGCGGGGGGTGGCTCACCCCCCTGCGAGGTGGCTCCCAATAGCCAAGGGGGGGAGAGGGGGTGGCTATTGGTCCCCACCTCGCGGGGGGTGGCTCACCCCCCTGCGAGGTGGCTCCCAATAGCCAAGGGGGGGAGAGGGGGTGGCTATTGGTCCCCACCTCGCGGGGGGTGGCTCACCCCCCTGCGAGGTGGCTCCCAATAGCCAAGGGGGGGAGAGGGGGTGGCTATTGGTCCCCACCTCGCGGGGGGTGGCTCACCCCCCTGCGAGGTGGCTCCCAATAGCCAAGGGGGGGAGAGGGGGTGGCTATTGGTCCCCACCTCGCGGGGGGTGGCTCACCCCCCTGCGAGGTGGCTCCCAATAGCCAAGGGGGGGAGAGGGGGTGGCTATTGGTCCCCACCTCGCGGGGGGTGGCTCACCCCCCTGCGAGGTGGCTCCCAATAGCCAAGGGGGGGAGAGGGGGTGGCTATTGGTCCCCACCTCGCGGGGGGTGGCTCACCCCCCTGCGAGGTGGCTCCCAATAGCCAAGGGGGGGAGAGGGGGTGGCTATTGGTCCCCACCTCGCGGGGGGTGGCTCACCCCCCTGCGAGGTGGCTCCCAATAGCCAAGGGGGGAGAGGGGGTGGCTATTGGTCCCCACCTCGCGGGGGGTGGCTCACCCCCCTGCGAGGTGGCTCCCAATAGCCAAGGGGGGGAGAGGGGGTGGCTATTGGTCCCCACCTCGCGGGGGGTGGCTCACCCCCCTGCGAGGTGGCTCCCAATAGCCAAGGGGGGGAGAGGGGGTGGCTATTGGTCCCCACCTCGCGGGGGGTGGCTCACCCCCCTGCGAGGTGGCTCCCAATAGCCAAGGGGGGGAGAGGGGGTGGCTATTGGTCCCCACCTCGCGGGGGGTGGCTCACCCCCCTGCGAGGTGGCTCCCAATAGCCAAGGGGGGGAGAGGGGGTGGCTATTGGTCCCCACCTCGCGGGGGGTGGCTCACCCCCCTGCGAGGTGGCTCCCAATAGCCAAGGGGGGGAGAGGGGGTGGCTATTGGTCCCCACCTCGCGGGGGGTGGCTCACCCCCCTGCGAGGTGGCTCCCAATAGCCAAGGGGGGGAGAGGGGGTGGCTATTGGTCCCCACCTCGCGGGGGGTGGCTCACCCCCCTGCGAGGTGGCTCCCAATAGCCAAGGGGGGGAGAGGGGGTGGCTATTGGTCCCCACCTCGCGGGGGGTGGCTCACCCCCCTGCGAGGTGGCTCCCAATAGCCAAGGGGGGGAGAGGGGGTGGCTATTGGTCCCCACCTCGCGGGGGGTGGCTCACCCCCCTGCGAGGTGGCTCCCAATAGCCAAGGGGGGGAGAGGGGGTGGCTATTGGTCCCCACCTCGCGGGGGGTGGCTCACCCCCCTGCGAGGTGGCTCCCAATAGCCAAGGGGGGGAGAGGGGGTGGCTATTGGTCCCCACCTCGCGGGGGGTGGCTCACCCCCCTGCGAGGTGGCTCCCAATAGCCAAGGGGGGGAGAGGGGGTGGCTATTGGTCCCCACCTCGCGGGGGGTGGCTCACCCCCCTGCGAGGTGGCTCCCAATAGCCAAGGGGGGGAGAGGGGGTGGCTATTGGTCCCCACCTCGCGGGGGGTGGCTCACCCCCCTGCGAGGTGGCTCCCAATAGCCAAGGGGGGGAGAGGGGGTGGCTATTGGTCCCCACCTCGCGGGGGGTGGCTCACCCCCCTGCGAGGTGGCTCCCAATAGCCAAGGGGGGGAGAGGGGGTGGCTATTGGTCCCCACCTCGCGGGGGGTGGCTCACCCCCCTGCGAGGTGGCTCCCAATAGCCAAGGGGGGGAGAGGGGGTGGCTATTGGTCCCCACCTCGCGGGGGGTGGCTCACCCCCCTGCGAGGTGGCTCCCAATAGCCAAGGGGGGGAGAGGGGGTGGCTATTGGTCCCCACCTCGCGGGGGGTGGCTCACCCCCCTGCGAGGTGGCTCCCAATAGCCAAGGGGGGGAGAGGGGGTGGCTATTGGTCCCCACCTCGCGGGGGGTGGCTCACCCCCCTGCGAGGTGGCTCCCAATAGCCAAGGGGGGGAGAGGGGGTGGCTATTGGTCCCCACCTCGCGGGGGGTGGCTCACCCCCCTGCGAGGTGGCTCCCAATAGCCAAGGGGGGGAGAGGGGGTGGCTATTGGTCCCCACCTCGCGGGGGGTGGCTCACCCCCCTGCGAGGTGGCTCCCAATAGCCAAGGGGGGGAGAGGGGGTGGCTATTGGTCCCCACCTCGCGGGGGGTGGCTCACCCCCCTGCGAGGTGGCTCCCAATAGCCAAGGGGGGGAGAGGGGGTGGCTATTGGTCCCCACCTCGCGGGGGGTGGCTCACCCCCCTGCGAGGTGGCTCCCAATAGCCAAGGGGGGGAGAGGGGGTGGCTATTGGTCCCCACCTCGCGGGGGGTGGCTCACCCCCCTGCGAGGTGGCTCCCAATAGCCAAGGGGGGGAGAGGGGGTGGCTATTGGTCCCCACCTCGCGGGGGGTGGCTCACCCCCCTGCGAGGTGGCTCCCAATAGCCAAGGGGGGGAGAGGGGGTGGCTATTGGTCCCCACCTCGCGGGGGGTGGCTCACCCCCCTGCGAGGTGGCTCCCAATAGCCAAGGGGGGGAGAGGGGGTGGCTATTGGTCCCCACCTCGCGGGGGGTGGCTCACCCCCCTGCGAGGTGGCTCCCAATAGCCAAGGGGGGGAGAGGGGGTGGCTATTGGTCCCCACCTCGCGGGGGGTGGCTCACCCCCCTGCGAGGTGGCTCCCAATAGCCAAGGGGGGGAGAGGGGGTGGCTATTGGTCCCCACCTCGCGGGGGGTGGCTCACCCCCCTGCGAGGTGGCTCCCAATAGCCAAGGGGGGGAGAGGGGGTGGCTATTGGTCCCCACCTCGCGGGGGGTGGCTCACCCCCCTGCGAGGTGGCTCCCAATAGCCAAGGGGGGGAGAGGGGGTGGCTATTGGTCCCCACCTCGCGGGGGGTGGCTCACCCCCCTGCGAGGTGGCTCCCAATAGCCAAGGGGGGGAGAGGGGGTGGCTATTGGTCCCCACCTCGCGGGGGGTGGCTCACCCCCCTGCGAGGTGGCTCCCAATAGCCAAGGGGGGGAGAGGGGGTGGCTATTGGTCCCCACCTCGCGGGGGGTGGCTCACCCCCCTGCGAGGTGGCTCCCAATAGCCAAGGGGGGAGAGGGGGTGGCTATTGGTCCCCACCTCGCGGGGGGTGGCTCACCCCCCTGCGAGGTGGCTCCCAATAGCCAAGGGGGGGAGAGGGGGTGGCTATTGGTCCCCACCTCGCGGGGGGTGGCTCACCCCCCTGCGAGGTGGCTCCCAATAGCCAAGGGGGGGAGAGGGGGTGGCTATTGGTCCCCACCTCGCGGGGGGTGGCTCACCCCCCTGCGAGGTGGCTCCCAATAGCCAAGGGGGGAGAGGGGGTGGCTATTGGTCCCCACCTCGCGGGGGGTGGCTCACCCCCCTGCGAGGTGGCTCCCAATAGCCAAGGGGGGGAGAGGGGGTGGCTATTGGTCCCCACCTCGCGGGGGGTGGCTCACCCCCCTGCGAGGTGGCTCCCAATAGCCAAGGGGGGGAGAGGGGGTGGCTATTGGTCCCCACCTCGCGGGGGGTGGCTCACCCCCCTGCGGACAATATCACCGTTGCGTGTGCACCACCTGTAGTTCAATGAATGACGTTATCTTCTCTCCCTTTAGCCCTGAGAACAATATCACATGACGGAGGACACCCCCAGCAATATTGGGAGTAGTATCATTTTCTCTTCTTCTGGATAGTTGAAAAAATATGTCCGGCGAGTTGGACAACCCCTTTTATTGAAGGTAGTATCATCCTGTCCCTGGTAGGTATTTGGAACTATATCACAGAGGGCCTTTTGGCTTCCTCGATATTCGTCGCGAAGTCATCCTCTCCTCACTGGGTATAGGAAACAATATGACAGCCGCGGTAGTCACTCCCCTCGACTTGAGGTGTAATATCTCTGCCTGGATATTAGAATCCACGATGGATCCACAGCGTTTTTACGATTTTGTGAGTAATGTCATGTCCTCCTCTAGACATCACGAACAGTATCAAAGACGGGTGTATACCCTCTCCAATATAGGGAGGAATATCATCCTCTCTCTGCCTGGCTATTAGTAGCAAAATCAAAGTAGTGTTTATAACTCCTGGAATATTCTGAGTAATATCATCCTCTCCCAGGTGGAAATTATGAACAGTATCACCAGTGGCCTGTACACCCCCGGCGATATTGAAAATAATATCATCCTCTTCCCTCCCGGGTCATGGGAACAACATCACTGGGGGTGTACACTTTCTGTAATATTGGGTGTAACATCATGTTCTCTGCCTTGGAATATTAAGGACAATATCACGGGGTGAGCGTGTACACCTTTTGCAATATTGGGAATGAAATTATCCTCTCTCCCCCTGCAAATTAGGAAAGATATCACAGAGTGAGTGTTCACCTCCTGCGATATGGGGATTAATGCCATCTTCTCCCCTTCCGGATATCAGGAAGAGTATCACACGGGGATGTACAGTGTCTGCGATACTGGGAGTAATATGAACCTCTCGGCCTTGAGATGTTAAGAAGAATATCACAGGGTGAATGTTCACCCCTGCCATATTGGGAGTAATATCAGCCTCTCCACTCCATGGATATTAAGAACAATATGCCAGGCTGGGTGTACGCCTCCTGCTCTATGGGGAGTCATATCATCCTCTCCCTTCCAGGATGTTAATAACAATATCACAGGGCGGATGAACACAGCCTGCGATACTGGAATTATTATCATCCTCTCCCCCTCCAGATACCAGCAACAATATCCCAGAAGAGTTTGGGAGTGATATCATATGCTTCTTCCGTGAATATTAGGAGCAATATCACCAGGTGGCTGTCCATTCGTTGCTATGTTGGGAGTCATGTCATACTGTATCCCCCTAGATATTAGGATCGGTGTCACAGCGTGAGTGTACACATACTATGATATTAAAACTAATATCATGCTGTCCGTCCCTGAATATTAGGAACGACATCATAGGTAAGTGTACACCCCTTGCGGTATTAGGAGTAATAATATGATTAATTATTAAACATCAATGATTGATTTTAATAATTATCAATGACACTATTAATTAATTGGATACCATTATTACTTACGGATAATTATTTTACATACATGATTATGCACACTTAAAATTAATTATTAATATTAATGTCATTTAACAATATTATTAGTTCTTAATATTAATCATTATTTTATTACCAACATCTCTTACTATTGACTTAAGCAATATTAATTGCTGATATCATTAATTATTAATAGTGATATTATTATTAATTATTAATACTATTTGTTAACATTTTAACCAGTATTAATTTTTACTATCTTTATTATGATTATTAATATTGATGATTATTATTAATTTTTATTATATTTATTAATATTAATAATAGATTTGTTCCTGATATCCGGCGGGGAGAGGATATTAGTCCCAACATCGAAGAGAGTGTACACCCCTCTATGATGTTATTCCTAATAGCCATCGGGTAGAGGATAACATTATTGAAACTATCACAGTGGGTGTATATCTCCTCGGTCATCTTGTTTCTTATATCCTGGGATGGAGAGGATGATATGACTCCCAATATCACAGGGGTTGTAGACCTCCCCCGTGATATTTTCCCTAACATCCAAAGGTGGAGAGGATGATATTTCTTCCAATTTCACGATGGATGTACACCACCCCTGTGATATGATTCCTAATATCCAGGGGGCGAGAGGATTAGTCTCAGTATTGCAGGAGATGTACACTGCCTAGTGATATTGTTCCTAATATCCAGGGAGGGAGAGGATATCACCCCCAATAGAGCAGGGGGTGTACACTCCTTCTGTGACATTGTTCGTAATAGCCAGCGGGGGAGAGGAAGACATTACTCCCAATATTGCAGGGGATGTACACCCGCTTGGGATATTGTTCCCTATATCCTGGGAAGGAGACGATGATACCAGTGGCAATATCGCAGGGGGTGTGCACCCTTCTGTGATTTGGTTTTTCACTTTCAGTGGGGGAGAGGATAACATGAATCCCAATACCGCTGAAGGTGTACAGGCCCCTGTGATGTAGTTCCTAATGTACAGGAGAAAGAGAAGAATATTGCTCTCAATATCGCAGGGGGTGTGACCACCCTGCCCCCTGTATATTGCTCCTAATATGCAGCGGGGTGGAGGCTGAGAGTACTCCCAATATCCCAGAAGGTGCACATACACCTGTGATATAGTTCCTAATATCCAGCGGGAAAGAGGATGATTTTACTTTCGATATCGCAGGGGGTATACACGGCCACCAACCCTGGGGTATCGTTCCTAATATCCAGGCAGGAAGAAGATGACATGGCTGACAATATCGAAGGGGGTGGACACCTCTTCAGTGATATGGTTCCTCTTATCCAGGGGGTGAACGGATGATATTACTCGCAATAAAGTAGGAACCGTACAGCCACCCTGGGATTTTTATCCTTAATAACCACAGGGGAGAGGTGATATTACTACCAACGTTGCAAGGGGTGTACACCCCTCCTGTGATATTATTTCTTATGTCCAGGAAAGGAGAAGATGGTATTAGTACCAATATTGAAGGGATGGACAATATTGTTCCTGTCATCTAAAGGAAGACATGATATTACTACTCCCACTACCGGAGAAGGTACACACCCCCCTGTGATATTATTCCTCATAACTTGTGGGGGAGAGCATGATATTACTTCCAGTATGACAGTGGCTTGATACCCAGTCTGTGATATTTCTCCTAATTTCCAGTAGGTAAAGTATGATGTTCCTGCCAAGAGAGTAGTGGGTGTACAACTACCCTGTGACATGTCTCCGAATATTCAGGGAAACACAGGGCGACATTACCCCAAATCTCCCAAAAAGTGTACCCTCATTGTGTGATATGGTTCCTAATATCCGGAGGTGCAGAGGATGGTGTTCGTTCTCCTGTCGCAGGCTGTGTATACACAACCTGTGAAATTGTTCCTAATATCCTGAATAAAAGAGACTGCTAATAATGGACACACGTTGCAGGGGGGAGTAATTGGCTATTACGATCCACATCGCAGGGGGTGAGGCACTCCCCATGATATGGGGAGTAATAGCAACCCCCTCTCCCCCTTGGCTATTACGATCCACATTGCAGGGCAGTCCAGGACACCACCCCTGCCCCAACCTTGACCAAGACAGTGAGTGTCATGGGACCACCTCAGGGCGGGTGGCAGCTCAGCTTGAAGGTATCCCTGCTGCCAAAGACCAACTGCTCCTGCTAGTTTGAATCTGGCCACAGGGTCTCTGTTGGTGAGACAGGTGACCATGAGGCAGACACCCTGAAATCTAGCACGACAGAGCTCAATGCCCCCATGAGAGACCCCATAGCACGCAGACTTTGCAGACATACTAGCGAAGGCCACAGTAGGCCCTGAGGGAGGAACAAGCTGACCAAGATCCTGGGGTCCTGCCACACAGCCTTTAAACCAGGGACTGGAAACTGTTTCCCTAAAGAGCCAGGAGTCAGTATTTTCAGCTTTGCCAACTGATCTTTGCCTCAAGAATGCAACTCTGCCATGGCTACACCACAGCAGCCTTCTGCAGGTGGCCTGTGAAGAGATGGGCATGACTGCACCCACATCAAACTTTACTTATGGACATGGAAACTTCTCAGGGTCATGAATTGTTATTTTTTTTATTTGTTCAGCCATTTGGAAATGTAAAATCCATTCTTGATTCACTGGCCACAAGAGCAGGCAGGTATGGGCTGCCCCTGGCCGACCTCTGGAATGAGCTTAGAGAAGGAAATGACAGGCTGGGTCAGCGCAGCCTCCTCACAGCAGATTCGCTGCAGGAGGGTCCGGCGTAGCAACCACTTCTCATCCTTCATCTTGGCTTCAAGTGCAGCTCAGGTGGAGAAAGAGAGAACAGAACCGGCCTCAGCAACAAGAAGGAAGGAGATGCAGGGTCAAGCAGCCGTGTGGATCCATCACACTCAACATTCACACCAAGCGGAGCACAGGCAGGACCAGCCCAGGGGGGGCTGAAGTGGAGGCTCTCTGGGGTGGGGGCTCTCTGGGTGGGCAAGATTCTCTACCTAAAACTCAAATAGAAGATCTACACAGCAATAGTTACAGAAAACACACACTAAGAAAAAGGCCAAAATAAAAATAGGACACCAAGTTTGGCCAACCAGGTCTCACAAGCCAGTAGGTAAGAAAACCCAGGAGGGCCCACCAGAGGGGCTGGGGGTGGGTTCCTGCCTGCAGGGGGCCTGGGACACCCCATTCCCACAGACGAGGACCCAAGCTTTGGGGAGGAAGCTGTCAGAGTCATCAGTGAGCTGTTCAGAGCTGGAGCCATAGAGCAGGGGAGGAGCCCTGGCCACGTCCCTGTGCAGGCTCAGAAGCTGGGGTAGGGGCACAGCCCCAGGGGCCGATGCAAACAGTGGACCGCTGGCTCTCCTCCTGCCCAGAGGATACTCAGCTCCCAAGGGACCACCAAAGTCTCGAAACCAGGGACACACCACCTGACCCTCATGCCCAGGCCTCCTGGACCAGGCAATGTCCAATACAGGCAGGCAGTCTGGGCTTGGGGCCAGGACAGGGGTGGACGGTCCTGCTAGGCAGGCCACCTTCTCCCTACCAGCTGGGCTGGTTGCACTGTAGTTTTGTTCTGGCAACATATTGCTACCCACTTTGGCCACACCAGTCCCCGGCTCCCTGGCTAGGCCCAGTGCTGTCCCCCGAAGTATCCGTGGGAACCTGCATCCCACAGGGACCCACAGCTCAGGGCCAACCTCCATGGGGACTCTTGGTTGTGGTGGTAGAGGTGGGGGGAGTTGGCCTCCAGCCCTCCCTTCCTGGTCACTGTGTTTTGTGGGTATCATTCAGTCCTGGGAGCTTCCTGGGGACCCCAGAAGGAAGAGAACAGGGTGGTCATGGCGGCCTCAGCCCCAGGCTCTGGGCCCAAGTGCAAGAGTCTTTCGCTTCTGGTTTGATCTGGGCGGTAACAACAGGTCAAGTCATTCACACAAGGATTGGCTTCAATATAACGCATCAAGGGACTGTGGAGGACACAGATCAGCCTCCAGGCCAGTTACACCTGGTGACTTCGCCAGTGCAGGCTGGGGAGTGGAAAAGCTGAGCCCTGACCTCCCCACCTACCCTGCCCACCAGATGCCAGTAGCGGCCAGGGATCCCTGACTTCAGGCAGAGGCAGACAGCACAGTTGCTGTCTCCTTTGATCCCATCCTAGGGCCCACAGGGCCTGGAGAAACCTGGCAGGGGCTGAGTTGGGAGAATCAGGCAGGGAGATGCCAAGTGAAGAATGTGAGGGACTGGGTATGAGGGGCACTAGGGCACAGGGTCTGCTTCCCCTGGAGAGGTGGCAGTGAGACATAGAGTAGCCAAGCCTCCGCAGGCACCACCCTGCTGTCAGGCACGTGTGGTGCCCATACCCACCCCAATGGCTGCAGGAAGGTTCCTCACCAACAAAAGGGGAGGACGCACCCACACCCATATAGGCATTGGTGCCCACACACATCAGAGAAGAAAATTACTGCTGTGCTCAAGGTGTGGGGAAAGGGGCAATGTCCCCTTCCTCCCCATGGTGGGTCCAAAGTTACCCGCTCCTGCCAGTACCCCCACCCCCAACTCCACCAGCTGCTGACCTCCACCACAGTGCCATGCCACGTGCCAGGAACAGCTCAGCGGTACATCCCAAAGGGTGCTATCCTGGAGCGGCTGTGCTGGGCAAGTGACACGTTTCCTAGTCACAGAGGTTTTCTTTCTTTACCGCTCCTGGCCCTGGGCCTCGGTTTCCCCCACTGTGGCACACTGTAAAAATCCCATCTTAAAGGCTAGGAACCCAGAAAGGTCACCACACCTGGTGAAATGGGGGGTGAAACTCCCTGCCTTGGACTTCTTGCTCCAGGACTGATGTCCATTGGGACACGGCCAGGCCAGCATCCTGGGGAGGACTGCATTCCTTGCCTGGGGAACCTTGCTCCCAGTTAGGAATCACTGGAGCTGAGGTCCCTAATGGATTGGGGGAGGCACAGGGGTAGAATGGAGGTAGCCCCATCATATGGTCCTGTGTAGACCCCAGAAAACAAGCATTGAGTTCAGACTCTTGTCTGAAGCTGGCCACATGAACGTATTTGGGCTTTGGGGTGTGATGAGGGCCTGGGGTCAGGGAAAAAAGTGTTCTGGTTTGGACACGCAGGATGTTCTCTGCAGCTCCCTCAGGTACAGAGTGTGTTGCTAAGTATATGCTTTTAAAAACCCTAGGAGGAGGGGAACACAAAGGGCCCTGAAGTCAAGGGCATGGTCCAGTCTTTCCACCTCCCCAGCTGAAGACATGCTGGAGGACAATTCTCTGAGTTTCATAACAAAGAAGAGAAAAAAGAAATCAAAAAGACCTGGAGGATAGGCAAGCCAATGAGGGCTGACTGGGATTACCGTGCCTAATCCTCAAAACAAGCTTTCCCTATCTGTCCTCTGGGCCAGGTGAGGAAAGAGATCACAGTAGGACATTCAGACCCTGGGCAGGCAGCCGGCAGCCTGGAGCCCAGGAGGTGCAAACACATTTTTACTGAGGCACATCCTGCACAGCCCTAAATCCATTAAAACTTGAGGCAATACAGCACGTGCTTCTGTGAGCACAGGGTTGGGGCTGGGGTTACAGATTAACAGCATCTCAAGGCAGAAGAATTTTTCCTAGTACAGATCCAAATGGACTTTCTTATGTCTTCATCTTTCTCCATAGACACAATAACAGTCTGATCTCTTTCTTTCCCCCACACAGAGAGTGTCACCACTGTATGTCAGCCACTAGGGGACAGGCTTCGGCCTCACCATGCAGGAGACCTTTCAGGACAGACCTGAGGCAGGTGGGCAGAGTGGGTAGGGAGAGGAGGGCCTGGCCTGAGGAAAGAGCAGGCTGGGCCTGAGGTTGTCGGGGGCCTGAGGTTGTCGGGTGCCCGCATGGGCCTCTGGGCAGCACCAGGATCTGATGGGACCAAAGGACAGGCCAGTGGGCCGTGTGGGGCCTGTGACTCTGAGTCAGCAGAGAATATGCCTGAATTACATCCTGATAGATGCACCCTGACTTTGAAGCTGAGGACACCTAAGGCATGGAGGTGGGGTGGAGGTGGGGGCAGAGCAGGGGATGGGGAGGGAGCCTGTGCCGGTCCAGGTCAGAGGTGGTGGGTTGGCCCCAGTGGCTCCAGATGCAATGAAGAGCCAAGAGGGACTTTCCTGAGGGACTTAGATGCCGGGGTGGAGGAGCACTGCAAGGTTTCAGCCTGAGTCCCCGGAGGATGGAGTCACCAGGAGCTGAGGTGAGGAAGACTGAGCGGTGGGGGGTTGTGCGGGGGTGCAGAGGCCTGAGCTCAGTTTGGCCCCTGCAGATTTGAGACGCCCACTCCATGCACAGGCAGAGACGGCAGGGGATGGGAAGAGGCTGCAGCTCAGGTAGCCCTGGAATGTGCAGCCCGACATGCTGGGGCACTGGCTCCTGGTGCCCTCATGGCTGGGAGCTGCTTCCCTCCTGGGATGCCACAACTCCTTTAGGGCACATCTGCAGCTCCTGTGCCCACCACAGAGGGGAAGTGGGAAAGGCATCTGTGCCTATGCATGTTCTCCTTCACCTTGTCCTAGGCAGGTCCCAGGCAGCACCTCCCCTCCCAAGTGGCTCCCCTTGGCCCCTGCCCCTAGTGTTCACAGACAGACTCTCGAAGAGGGCTGGACTCAGCGGCTCACTTCTAATGAATAGAACCAGGCAAAAGAGATGGCAGTCTCTCCTGAGATTGAATTGGGGGGGGGGGGCGCTGCAAGTTCCGTCCACTGGAACTCTCCCCCTGGCTCTTGATAGTTGCTAGTTCTGGCAAAGCCAGTCACCTGCCCAGGGCAGAGGGTGGCCTGAAGCTGATGCCACGGAGAGACTGGGGCCTTCAGTCCAACAGCTTGTAAGCAACAGAATCCTGCCAGCAACACAGAAGCGAGCGTGGAAGCAGCTCCTCCCGTGATGAGCCTGAGCCTTCAGAAGACACGGCAGCCCTGGGCAGACACCTGCTGCAGCCGCGGAGAGCCCCTGGGGCAGAGGGCTCAGTGAAGCCTGCACTCCTGGCCCCAGGAGTAATCATTCCTGTGGTATAACTGTGTGCTGGTGTGGGCCACAGTTTGGAGTAATCTGTCAAGGGACAATAAAGAACAAACACACACCTCAGGTCCTACTGGGTGGAAGCTGTACGGTCAGCACGGCATGTAATATCTTCCTCTTGAATTAGAAGATTCATTGCTAAGGCCAACGATTAAAAAAAAATACCTCTAGTTGTAGCACCATTAAAATACATGACTTGCAAAAAACAAAACAAAACAAAAAGACTAAAAAAGAGCCATAGCTATTCTCTTCCATCTTAGCTACAGGAATATATTAATATATGTTAATTCCTTGACTGACTGAGCAATGGGCCAAACTCATGAGAACAGATGTGTGAGGACCGTCAGTGACCGCCCTGACCCCAGCCCTTATACACAGACAAACTTTTCAACATAAGCCGTAACCTTGGGGGTCTTGACACTCTAAATTTTATTGTTTTTAATTAACTATTTATATTCCCTAAACAATACCTGTTCATCGGAGAGAAAAATAGCATTACCTATACTAAGCAAAAGAAAGGAAATAAAATGCTCAGAAACATTTACATATGTATGCAGACTCTCACACACACACTCACACACACACGCACAGGCTCACACTGTGTCTAGGACTGCCTTTTCACTTATTTCTATGTCCTGAACATATTTCCACGTCAGTAGACATTCATCCTCGTAGCAGTAACAGCAATTAAATATTATTACAGTGTCTATTTTTACCATCATTTATTTAACTCATCATGTTTGAACTGTTAGGTTGTATCTATCGTTTTTTGTAATACAGGCAATTTGATGACAAATGACCCATCCCCTAATGTTCAATATAAAATATCAATTATATAAGGAGATAAGGGGTATTTGGCTAAAATAAAATTTAGCGTGCCCCACCTTCTCCACATGTACTATGCTCTAAAAAGGCGTGAGTAATTAAATTACCCCTTCTATTCTCCAGCACAGATCCTGAGCCCAGCGGTGGGCACCGGTCTCCTCTCCTACCCGCCAGAAGGCAAAGGCCACTCAACTGCCACCTTAAGACACCCAGGATTCTCCTCTTCTTTTTTATTAATAGAATAAAGCTCAGGCTCAGTCCATGAGAGCAGCGCTCTCCGACTTTGCATTCATCAGAGTAACCTAGGTGGCCTGTTTAAAAATACACATTCCCTGGCTGCGCTCGCAGAAACTGGACTTCAGTGGTTTAGTGGGAGTGTGCATAGGCCAGGTGATTCTGAGGACCACAAGGGGTTAGGAATTGCCCCGTTAATTCTGGCCAAGGGAGAGATCAGACCATCCAGCATAGTCCGCAGCATATTTCTTTTCCCTCTTTTGCAATGAATATTTGATTGTCAGCAGGATGAGGCACACATCCAAGAAAAATCCATGCCTCTCCATCTTTTCCCCAGGATTGCCCTTTGGCGAGACTCTCCTTTGCGACTGCTTCACTTTCCCCTGTTCATAGAACAAACCTCTTCTTAGTCTCTTTTGTTGTCTCTTATCTGTTCAACAAACACCCACTGCGCAGGACCATCCTCCGGTAAGCCGTCGAGTGGGGCCGTTTGGGAGCCCGTCTTCGTGGGGTGAGCCCTGAAGGAACCGGGGCCCCATAAGCCCGTGCTTTTGTGGGGGTTGCCCCCTCTCCCATCGCAGGGTAACTGGCACCAGGCTGTTAAGCTGCGGATGGGCAACCGCACATCCCATTGGGTGTGCGTATTTCAGCACGTGGAGTTGGCCAGTGAAGCCGGCCGAGGTCGGCACAGCGTACAGCAGCGGGCCTGTCCGTGGGGAGGAAGGGTCGTCCCGCCTCCCCTCCAGGCTAGTCCTGTTGCGCCTCCTCCTGCCTCACTCTGACTTTCGCGCACCCAGGCGTCTCTGAGGGTCGCGCCCCGATACCCTCCTCCACCCCAAGGCTTCTTCTCCCCAGGGGCCAGGTTGGGGGCCCAGGAGCGCCACAGCCTCCGTAGGCCCGGGAAATCGCAGCTTCGTCAAAGCTAAGCCCGCCGTGCTCAGCTTTTCCCACCACCTGGAGGATCCACTCTCCGTCCGTCCTTCCCGACCTCAGGCTGCACAGAAAACTTGGGGGCGGGGATCGAGGAAGCCGCGCCCCGAGGCTCCCAGCGCAGCCACAGGAGGAATCCTGCCGGCAACAAGAAGCTGTGCGCGCGGCCGGGCGCGAGCCTCCGCGTCCAGGTGGGGTCTCCGCGCCCCAATTCCACCCCGCCCCGCCATCGGCGCTCCCCGCAAGTGCGGGGTTTCCACCCGTCCTGGCGTTCGCGCCCACTCAGGGTCTCCCTCGCCCCCCCGGGAGATGCTCCCCGCGTTCTATCCCGCCCCGCCCTGGCGCGCCAGGTAAACGATGTGACCCCGCCCCCATGCAGTCTCCCCTCCCCAGGACGCTGCCCCTGCCCCCACTTGTGGTGCTCGGGGCATCTCTAAAGCCCCCAACCAGAGTCCTCCAACCCACCCGAGAGGCTCGCGCACCAGCAACGCGGCCCCACCCGCAGGGACCTCGCCCACCTGTGGCTCTACCCCTGCCTCTGCGGCCTCCCCCACCGCTAGCGCGGCCCCCACCTACGACGACCCCCGCGTAGGTCCTCCTGCCCACACGTGTCCCCCCGTCAGCCCCTGCCCCTAGCCGTGCCCCTGCCCCTAGCCGCGCCCCAGCCCCAGCAGCCGCTCCAGTGCGCTCGGGCCCAGCCCATTGGCGCTGGGGCGGAGCAGGGGCGCGGGCCTGGCGGCGGTTCCGAGTCGGGCGTGCACGGGCAGGGTTCCCACTGCCTGCTGCGCAGCCGGACTAGCGGCTGCCCTCGGCCTTCTCGCCATCGACGCGGACGACTCCCGGGCCCCCAAGGGCTCCTTGCGGAAGTTCCTGGAGCACCTCTCCGGGGCCCGCAAGGCCATCGGCGTGCTGACCAGCGGCGGGGATGTTCAAGGTGCGCGCGCCCCTACAGGCGGCGAGTGAGGGACGGACGGAGAAGGGGAGAACAGGGCGAAGTGGATGTGGCAACGGGGCAGAAGAGGGGGGAAGCGATGAGAGGACCCGGGGAAAGGTGGGTAAGCGATGGGAAGAACCGAGGAGACGAGCGGGGAAGCGATGGGGAGAACTGGGGAGAAGCCCGTGACCCGGAGCGGCAGGGGTACCTGCGGGGCGGCCTGAGCCGGCAAGGCAGCCCCAGGGTCCTTGCCGGGTGGGGCGGAGGAGGAAGGGACATGGCAGTAGGAACCTCCATCCGGGAGAGAGTGAGCTTTCCAACCCCTCCAATTTATGTTTTAAATTGAGCCTGGCAGAGGGGGTCGCCTGGAGCGCCCTCGGGGGTCGTTCTCCCTCAGAGCTGTAGGAAGGGGCCGGGCTTCCCTTCCGAAGCGTGGGTACAGCGCTATCACTTCCTAAGTGGCCCCCCGCCCCCTAACTCCGCCCCACGTCACCCCCCAGCATGTCGAGGAAGAAACGGCCAGGTCCCCGCGCGCCTGCTGTCGCCTCATGCCCCGCGCGGCGTGGGTGGGGTCCCGGCTGGCGGCGGGGTTGCTCTGGGTTCCCGCCTGGCGTCTCCGAGGCGGTCCGGCAGCCCCTCGCTTTTCCGCTGGAAGAGTTTAAAAAAGGGTTTCCTGCGCTCGCATGTGCTGTCGCTTTTCGGCTCGTGACAAAACCGAAAACTAAAATGGGTCCCAGGCCCTCCCCGCCAGCCTCCGCGGACGGGAAGGACCAGGAAGCGGGGACTCCGGGACGTCAGCGGCGCCACGGCGCGGGCTCTGGGCTGCCCCTGCCCTGCAATGTAGAAGCGGCTCTCCAGGAGGGGCCCGAGTTTGGGCCCACGACGCGGGCGCGCCGGGAGGACATTTAACATTGACCGGCGGGAGGTGGTGGAGACTGCGTGCCCCAGGCCCCGGCTGCACGTGGGGGCGCCTGTGCCTGGACGGTGGAGCGCCCCGATCCTTGCAGCCCCTGGAGGGTAGATCTGCGCTTCCCAGGCGAACGCTACCTGGGAGCCTTAGCGATCGCGCCGGCTGGAGACGCGACGCGCCCCGAGCTGGGTTTTGATTTTTATTTTCCCGGTTCCTCGTGCCACAGATGCGTGGAAAGGCCCGGATGGCGGATTTCGTCCCATTTCGGGACCGCGCACTGCACAAGGATGGAGCGGGGATGGGCCCCCCGCCCACGGCCCCGGTGACCTTCCCTTCACCCTTGAGCGCGCTGGGCGGGAGCGGGTGCTGTAGGTTGGGGCGCTGTGGGCGCCGCCCCGCCCGCCGCGAGCGCCTACGTGATGCCCGGCCCGTCGCCTCCTTGCGCCCAGGCCGGGACATCAGTATGCCGGGCGCTCCGCGAGCCCGCAGCGCAGCCTCCCCAGGCCCAACGCCCCCCGCGGGAGACCCCGGTGGCACCGCCAGACCCCGCCCCGCAGCCCGACCCCCAGCGCCCCTGGGAAGTGCTCTGGCGTTAGCGTTCTAGTGAAAGGACCCCCCAGCATCAGCATTCCTCCTGTAGGGTTGGATTCTCAGAGAAAGAAAAGGTGATGCAGCAGACGCTGGGATTGGAGAAATTACCAGAGTGAAGTGGAAATAGCCTGGCCAGCATGACTTAAACCGGCCCGGAGATGTGCGAGTACAAATGGAACCGCCTGGGGTCGGGATAGGACCCAGAGTGGCTTCTCAGTCAAAGGCCTTCAGAAGCAGAGGGAACATCTTGAGTGACCTTACCCCGGCCGCGAAAGACAAGAAACCTTTGGCACGGGAAGAAGAACCGATCTCTGGAAGTCACCAGGGCGGGTGGAAGGTCAGGGGTTCAAGGTTATTTTGGAATTTAGGTGCTGTGCTTCCTGCACGGTGGCTCATGCTTGTCATTCCAGTGCATTTGGAGGCCGAGGCAGTAGGATCGCTTGAGCCCAGGAGTTCCAGAGCAGCCTGGACAACATAGTGAGACTCTGTGTCTACAAAAAATAAAAAAAGAAAGAAAAACACATTAAGATGCTGTATGTATTGGAAAATATTTATAGGTCATTCTTTTGAGCTCCATGTCCAAAAGCTTGCTAAAATGCTTGGGAGTTTGTATACAGGCATGTGAGATTAGGATACATTGGCAGAATCGCGGTGTTCTCTGTTACCCTGGTTTTGCCACCTGGGAGGAGTTACACATATTGAAGGTTAGTAAGTCCATGCCTCTTCTCTTCTGGGGAAAAAGGTACTTTGGAAACCAATATTATGTGGGAACGTGGCTTGGTTGGTACAGCCTCGGCTTAATAGGAGCCAGCTGCCCTCAGCTCTGCAGGTGGCCTCAAATACGGTGGCCTCGAGCCCACATGGGTCACACCTGGGCTGTCCCTGGGGAAGCCCGCCACGCCGGGTCACCTGGGCATTCTTTCCCTGGCAGAGCTGAAGTCACAATTTTTTTGTAGACTCTGTAAAGAGCTTTACCCTTCCGAGATATGATCTTGAACCTGTTGGAGCATTTGGACGCATTTCTTTTAAGGAAGTTCACCTCCAGATGTGCTCAGAGGGCCTGGTCTTAGCTGCCACAGATTTACAAATTCTTACAGTAAGTAGGTTATTCCTCGAGAATTTATCTGTTGTGCCCCCATTCTTTTTGCCATTTTATTCTGATTCTATATTAGTACTTGATTTTCCCTGACGTAGAAGACTATTGCCTGTAGCTAGAGATCAGAGAACACATTCCCATTCAAGTATTAACTTCAGGGGAATTATCTGTCAGATTGAAATTATGGTAAAATTCCATATATTAAAATGACCATAGCTACCATTTGTTGAAAATATTTTGTATACTAGGAGCTTTACCATTCTTATCTCCAAGCCTAGATACATGATCCCAAGAGAGGCATGCCCTCATTTTGGAAGTGGGGAGAAAGACTCACAAAGAAAAATAACTTAGGTAAGGGCATGAGGTGCGTACGTGATTGTGGTAGGAGCAAAACAGATCCTAATTCCAAATATTGTACTCTCCCTTAGACCATGAAGAGTACTTATGTCTGGCTCTGTCACCCAGGCTGGAGTGTAGTGGTGCCATCATAGCTCACTGCAGCCTCAAACTCCTGGGCTCAAGTGATCCTCCTGCCTCAGCCTTCTGAGTAGCAGGGAAGACAGGAATGCACCATCATGACCAGCTAATTGTTATTATTAATATTATTATTATTATTTCTGTAGAGACAGGATCTCACTATGCTGCTGAGACTGGCCTTGAACTCCTGGCCTCCTCTAGTGAGCCTCCTGCTTTGGCCTCCCAAAGAGCTGGGATTACAGACATGAGCCATCATGTCAGGCCTCCACCATGCTTTTCAGGGGCGTTTCTTAATCTAGTTAATGCTCAAAAGTGAGCAAAACCCAACTTGCTCAAAATTACAGATATTCTTTGGGTGATTTTGTGAGGGGAATGGAAAGTAACTTTTTATAGCGATAGGAGTCAAGGTGGCAAAAATCATATTAAGGCTTAATACCAACGCCATGGGCTGCTTTTCTTCCCCCAGTAGAGTTCATATTATTTAATTATAAGATAAAATTGAAAATCTCTTTCCTATATTCCTGACTCCCCAGGCCTTGAATGAAGAAAGTATTTCTCAGGCTAGTTTTTTTTTTTTCCCCCCTACTTCTTCAGGTATCTTGTGTCTCAGGCTGTGGGTTTTTTTTTTTTTTTTCCCCCTGCTTCTTTGGGTATCTTCTGTTGTCCCAAGACATGTCTGGAAACTTAAATTGATTTTCGCTCACCCTAAAATAAGCTCCGCAGCTCTGGATCACGGACTGACCATGACTAAGTGCCCACCGCCACGTCACGCTGTGCCACACACCAAGAGTGACTCATTGTCTTCGTCACAGGTTGTGGCTTCTGCAGGGCCTGATGCCTGATGGAGCTGAGTGTAGTGGGAAGTCCAGGTGCATCCTTAGGGTGGGCTGGATGCGAAAGCGGCGTCCTTTTTGCCTGTGGTGACATGAACATCAATACAGTATTTATAGAAAGTTCATGTAAATGGAGTAAGTATCAACCTTTCCAATCTTAGTGAGAATAGCTAGTGTTTAGTGACTCTCTGTTATGTGGCAGGCCCTGAGTGATGCTGGTCACTGACTTATCCCCACTTTACGCATGAGCAAGGGATGTCCGAGGTGTTCCAGCTTCCCTGAGTTCACAGAGCTCCGTGGTGTGGCCGGGCCCTGTGGCTGCAGCAGGGCCCAGGGCTGCGTGTAGCTGTGTCTTCGCTGGTGACTTTCCCGTGCCCAGCACCACGCCTGGCACTTGACAGGAACGCAAGCGTTTGCTGCCTGCCTCCCGCCTGGAATCTCCACTGAGGAGCAGGAAACCAGGGGTTCTAGCTGTCTTCTTCATTCGTGAAGTCCTTTAGAGTAATTCAACCATCTCTAATCAAAAGTACCCAACATCCTCAGGTCAATATGTATAAACTGTTAAGACTTCGAGATTAGTACCTTAAAACCGGTCAGAAGTGTGAAGTTTCAATTGATTGGACATGCATTAAGTCAATGACACACATATTTATTGGACACCAGGCTTGAGCCCCACGTGGGCACCTTTGGTGTCTGAAGCAATATTCTTTGGGTGGTTTTGTGAGGGCAACAGAAAATGACTTTTTATAGAGATAGGAGTCAAGATGGCAAAAATGATATGAAGGCTTAATACCAATGTGATGGGCTGCTTTTCTTCCCCCAGTAGAGTTCATATTATTTAATTTTAAGATAAAATGGAAAATCTCTGAAGCAATGCTTCGGAGCCCAGTAGGATGGAAGGGGAAACTGAGAACAGTGCCATTTCGCCTCACACAGCTCCGGCGCCCCTCACCATCCTGTGCACACACATTCTTCAATGGGATCTTTTCAGTGTAAAGTGCAGTAATTGATTTTGCAGAAATTACTGGGTCTGGAAGGCAGATGATGAGTGATAGTGTCACCCCGTGGCACAGTGGGAGATTTGTGTGATGGCATCATTTTCTATGAATGCAGACCGCTTTGTGTGCCATACTCGGAAGACCCTTCGCTAGACATTTTGTCATCTTTCAAAAGAAGCATGTTTTCCCTCTTGGTTACAGAAAACTAAAAGCTTTTGATACAGGACTCCGACCTTTTATCAGGGAGAATCGGGGCTCTTTAAATAACCTCTACCAATCGGATGGGCCGTCAGAAACAATTAAAATTAGAAAGATGAAGATACGGGCCGGGCGCGGTGGCTCAAGCCTGTAATCCCAGCACTTTGGGAGGCCGAGACGGGCGGATCACGAGTTCAGGAGATCGAGACCATCCTGGCTAACACGGTGAAACCCCGTCTCTACTAAAATACAAAAAAAATTAGCCGGGCGAGGTGGCGGGCGCCTGTAGTCCCAGCTACTCGGGAGGCTGAGGCAGGAGAATGGCGTGAACCCGGGAGGCGGGGCTTGCAGTGAGCTGAGATCCGGCCATTGCACTCCAGCCTGGGCAACAGAGCTAGACTCCGTCTCAAAAAAAAAAAAGAAAGAAAGAAAGAAAAATGAAGATACGGTAACAACGTGGTCAGGGCAAACGTCAGGATACCAGATTGCAAGTTCACAGTTGCCTTTCTGCTAAGAACGTGCGGGTGAATATGGAACAGAGGGCCATGTGTCAGTAGTTGGGTTGCGTTTTGTGTTTCTTTTCTACAAGCCCTTTCTGGTGTTGTATTTGTGTTTATTAGAGAGTAGCTGCCCAGAGGCTGCCGTTTCCCTCCCCACTCCTCGGTTCTCTCCATCTTCACCCCCAACTCCCAGTCCTTTGTTTGGAATTGCAGTCATTGTGCTTGTCAGGATGGAAGAGGCAGCCAGACACATGGCAGACCAGAGCACTGAGAGGCAGAGACTTACTTATAAGTCCCGCCCTGGCCCTGCAGTCTGGAGTGCTGATTAGGGTCTCAGTGTTTTCCTCTGCAGAATGGAGGCATCACTCGGTCTCTGTCTTCTCTCCCTGTCTCTTTCTTCACTCCCCTCTTCCCTAACACACATCCACAGTGAAAGTCTTCAGGAGGCAAAAGAGAAAAGGCTGGACTATGCTGGACACCCCAACCCCAGGGCCCATTTGCTATCTTCCCAGCTTCCGTGTGCCCAGAGCCGCCTGGGGGAGCCTTCGGAGGTGCAGATCCTGACTGTGTGGGTCTGAGTGAGGCTCTGACTCTCATGGGGAGGGGGAGGGCGCCGGTGCTGCGGGTCCCCCTGGGGCCAGTGGGGTGGTTTGCAAATCGTGCAGATAAGCTTCTCCACTTCTCCAGGTTTCTCCAACATGAGATGCTCCCAGGAGTCCTTTGGGATTGTTTTCTGACTTTGACCAGGATTTTGACGGAGAAGATTCGTTAATATAGGACCCCTTGTCTTAACGTACATATGTAAATGATCTGATCTGAAGTTTTCTGAATGGAAAATGATTGAAAGGTTGGCATCCAGTAGCCTCGGGGAGTCATTCCTTCATATCTTTTCAGCTGTGTCTTACTACAATTAAGATTTTCTTTCTGTGTGTGTGGGGTTTTTTCAGATGGAGTTTCCCTCTGTTGCCCAGCTGGAGTGCAGTGTCTTGATCTGGGCTCACTGCAACCTCTACCTCCCGGGTTCAAGCTATTTTCCTGTCCCAGCCTCCCAAGTAGCTGGGATTACAGACTTGCACCACCACGCCCACCTGGGTTTTTTCTCTGTGTGTGTGTGTGTGTGTGTGTGTGTGAATGTGTATCTTTAGTAGAGATGGGGTTTCACCACGTTGGTCAGGCTGGTCTTGAACTCCTGACCTCAAGTGATCCACCCACCTTGGCCTCCCAAAATGCTGGGATTACAGGCTTGAGGCACCACACCTAGCCTTATTACTGTGTTTCTGTAATCATTTCACACATTAACGGACCACCTTCGGTGAGTCAGGGCAGGCTTTAGGCAAAAGAACCAAGCCCTTTATGCCCCTGGAGCTCTCACTCCTGTGGTGAGGCGGGTACAATGTGCCTGTAGCTGGACCTGAGAAGAAATTTCCTGTCTTATGAAAGGGCCCAGGGGAGCCTCTAGTTGGGGCCCTTTGACCTGACCCCACGGTGAGGGAGGAGTCAGTAGAGGAGGGTGGCCCAGAGGAGGACCTTGGATTTGCCTTAGGGGAACTGGGAAGCAGGTGGAGGGAAGCCGACTGACTGGGAAGCAGACTTGACTGTCTCCGATAAGGGTGGCTCTGTGGAGAGGAGAGGACAGGAGGGGAGGTCATGAGTTTAGGGTCTCACAAGGAGCGGCCACAGATGGAAGCTTATGGGTGGGGCATGTGGCAGGGCAGCCCTGTGCCCACAGACACACCCCGCCGAGGAGACCCAGGGACTTGAGTGTGTTGGGGCGGCGGGTAAATGGGCACTCAGCTATTACCGCTGGAAGGCAGAGCGTGTGAGCTGCGGCGGACACGGGCCGGTGGGGTAAAAGGAGAGTCTTCACAGCAGTGCTTAGAATAGTAGA
The DNA here is from genome assembly GCF_049350105.2 of Macaca mulatta. Taxonomy (NCBI): domain Eukaryota; kingdom Metazoa; phylum Chordata; class Mammalia; order Primates; family Cercopithecidae; genus Macaca; species Macaca mulatta. The sequence goes on from NC_133413.1 coordinate 8,617,595, forward strand.
AAGTGGGAAAACCAGCAAAAACCTATCAATAGGAGATTAATGAATCCATTATGGCGCCTGGAATGGAAGGAATTTTTGTCAGCGTTTAATAAGGAGCTTTGTGTTGGTAGAAAGTCAGCAGGTGCACAGTACACTCAAGGGCGGTATTGAAGAGCCGATTCCAGAGCAGCTCTGCACAGCAGATCCCCCTGGGGCCAGAGGGGCCGTTTGCAAATCCAAGCAGATCCGCTTCTTGGAGGTTTCTCCAACGGGAGCATCTCCCAGGATTGGGGCCTGTGTGGGTGGCTTGTGTTATTTATGCAATTTTAAATGATCTAGTTGCCACATTAAAGAAAGGCGGGCCGGGACAGGGGGACACTGGGTGCCATGACTCACGCCTGTAATCCCAGCACTTCGGAAGCCCAAGGCAGGTGGATCACTTGAGCCCAGGAGTTTGAGGCCAGCCTGGGCAACATGGAGAGACTCAGTCTCTACAGAAAATACAAAACGATGAGTCGGATGTGGCGGTGCACACCTACAGTCCCAGCCCCGTGGGAGATTGAGGTGGGAGGATTGCCTGAGCCCAGGAGTTGGAGGCTGCAGTGAGCTGTGACTGTACAGGTTCACTCCAGCCTGGGCAACAGAGAGAGACCCTATCTAAAGAAAAAAAAAAAAAAAAAAGGAAAAAAAAAACACTTTTATATTCAGCCAACTATTTTGATAACAATCAGTTATTGTGTTGATTATTAATATTTTACACTGTTTTCCATACTAAGTCTTTGAAATCCATTGTGTAAAGAATCTTAAAGTACATCTCCATGTGGACAGGATGCACTTGGCCAGCGACTCCTCTGAGGGACAGTGTGGTCACGACGATGGGTGGCGTGTCCTGCCTGTATGTAGAAGGTCCCCGTGTGGGTGTTTCTGCGAAGGCCCTGAGGGATGTGCAAGGGAGGGCCGACACCGTCCCAGCCACACAGAGGGCTCTCCGATTGTCAATGGCAGCCCTTCCTCCTCCCCACCCTCTTAACACCCCCCACCCCACTTGTTATTTTTCTCCTCAGTGCTTATGGCCATCCACCCCTGGGCATCATGCATTTGTTCACTGTGTTTCTTGCTTTCGGGTCTCTCCTGATCGGAACAAGCTCCGCCAGAACCATTTTGTCACGGATGCATCCACATAGCACCCGGCAGCGATGGCATTTGGAGCACCTGAGGTGGACAGTGGGCCGGTGGTTGAGTGAAAAGCCCTACAGATTTATCTCAAGCCCTCCCCTGACCCTACCGGAAGACACGGTGGTCTGCACAGTCCAGATAGTCAGAGAGGCCCCCGGCTCGATGACTTTGACCCGGCGGGGGTGGGGAGGGGGGAACAGCACGTTGACAGAATCGCCCCTTGGTATCCCACCTCCCCATGCCTACCTAATCCCTACATTGTCAAAGGAGAGACCCCTAGAAGGAGCTTTGGCAGCAGGAGTGAGATCAGCGCAGTGCAAGCTCATTTTCTGACAAACCAGTGGCAGCAGTCAGCAAACTGACTTTATTTCTCAAAAAGAATGTATGCATCGAAATTAACAAGTGAGTGATCAGCAGTGTGGGAAAATTCAGGAAAAGCAGTTCAGTGCTGTGAGAGAGGGCGAGGTAGGGAGCTTTAGTACTCCAGACAACGGAGGAGGTAAAAGGATAGACCGAGATTATTTCATTAGATTTCATCTATTCTTACTTTTTTTTTTTTTTTTTTGAGACGGAATCTCGCTCTGTTACCCAGGCTGGAGTGCAGTGGCGGAATCTCGGCTCACTGTAACCTCCGCCTCCCGGCTTCAAGCGATTCTCTTGCCTAAGCCTCCCAAGTAGCTGGGACTACAGGCACACGCCACCACGCCCGGCTCAATTTTCTTTGTATTTTTAGTAGAGACGGGTTTCACCCTGTTAGCCAGGATGGTCTCAATCTCCTGACCTCGTGATTTGCCTGCCTTGGCCTCCCAAAGCCCTGGGATTACAGGCATGAGCCATCACGGCCAGCCTATTCCTTACTTTTTTTTTTTTTTTTTTTTTTTAATAGAGTTTAGATTTTATCAGAGCAGAATCCCAGGAAACTGAGATTTGTAAACTGGGAAATCCAGCTCCACCAAGTAGCCAGGAAATAAGGGTGACCTCAGTCATTCTTGCTAGGCGCTGGTGTGGGCCGGGGATGACTCTGACTCAAGGAAGAAGCGGTCTTGTGACTCTCTTACCGGCACTGTGGTTTAGTAAGAAGCTGTTAAAAAGTATGTCATATGAAGAAAGTGGTTTAATAACTGGTCAGAGTAATGACCACGTGTTTCCTATGTAACCACTCCCGTGTTATCTCCAACTTTATCTTTGGTTCTCATGACAAGATTATCACTTCCCTGAAAACTGGGGTTTTAGCAAATGACGAAAAGGTGTTTTTCCAAATGGTAATGTTCTTCTTTGGTGGGAAGATGTTTTCTCCTGGAAATCCTTAGGAAAGTTATTCGGTTCTTGGGTTGGGCTCCCAAAACCAAACGAAGTTTGGTGCTGCGGTTCGTTTTTACTCTGCACAGGAGTCTCCTGGGGTCACCTTGTGTATCATGTCCAGCCTTTTTTTTTTTTTTTTTTTTTTGAGACGGTGTCTCGCTGTGTCACCCAGGCTGCAGTGCGGGTGGTGCAATCTCCGCTCACTGCCAGCTCCTCCTCCCGGGCTCACGCCATTCTCCTGCCTCAGCCTCCTGAGTAGCTGGGACTGCAGGCGTCTGCCACCACGCCTGGCTAATTTTTGTATTTTTAGTAGAGATAGAGTTTCACCATGTTGGTTAAGCTGGTCTTGAACTCCTGACCTCAGGTGATCTCCCCACCTCGGCCTCCCAAAATGCTGGAATTACAGGCATGAGCTACCACGCCCAGTGGGCTAATTTTTAAGTTTTACAGATGGGTTCTCACTGTTACCCACGCTGGTCTCAAACTCCTGGCCTCAAGCAATCCTCCCATCTTGGCCTCCCAAACTGCTTGGATTTGCAGGCATGAGCCACCACACCTAGCCAAACATTGATCTTTCATTTTAAACTTCATCTAGAGATGCGACAAAAACCAAATGAGGTATCTGTTAAAATACTTTATAACCCTAGTACAGTAATAGAGTAATCCAACTGACAATTTCACAAAGCTCAATTTTTGTTAACAAGTTCAAGGTTATACATGTTAATAAAGATAACATTTATTCAACCAGAGGAAAAAGGTTACAATGACAGAATTTATCTTTTTCTTTATTATGTTGCCTGAGCTATGGTTAAGGTTTGGGGAACTAGTATCTTAAAGAACCTTCAGAAATGTCTCATTCTAGAATTTAGAAACAAACTTTACACTTTCGGGGTTGAGAGAATCCAGGAGCAATCACCACCCCTAGTGTCCAGATGCTACTCTCCAAAGGCCCTTCCCCACTAGCCACAGAAATCAGAGCTCCCTGGGAAACAGACAGTTGAGCCTCTGGAGCAGGGAGGGCCTGGCTGTGCATGCTTTAGGGAGGTGGGAGTGGGGGCGTAGAAACCAAAGAAGTGAGACCAAAATGGGCCAACAGCTAGGGCAAATGTGGGCATAAAACTAAATTCCATCTGATCACATAGTCTCAAATATGTACGTGTACAGAAATATTTCTGTGAGGTCACAGGGGTACTAAAAAACAAAACAAAAGACGGGGAGGGGGGGAAGAAGAAAAGAACTCTCTTCCCCATGTTGGGCGCAGTGGCTTACACCTGTAATCCCAGCACTTTGGGAGGTCAAGGTGGGCAGATTGTTTGAACTCAGGAGATCGAGACCAGCCTGGGCACCACGGCGAGACTCTGTCTCTACAAAAAAAATATAAGCACTGGCTGGGCATGGTGGTGCACACCTGTAGTCCCAGCTACTCAGGAGGCTGAGGTGGCTCAGGAGGCTGAGGCTACAGTAAGCTAAGACCATGCCACTGTACTCCAGCCTGGGGGACAGAACCAGACCCTGTCTTTAAAAAAAAAAAAAAAAAAAAAAGACAGCCTCTTCTGTCATCATTAGAGGTAGTTCCTGCACCACCCTAACTCCTCCTCAAACTGGACTTCCCAGGGAGAGCAGCCGCCCCTGCCTTTTCCACAGAACCATATTTCAAGATAACCCGACAGCCCCAGCTGATGTGGAGCTCTTCTTTGAAGAAGTCCAGCAAACGAATGAAGAATTACAGAATTTGAAAACTTCACAAACTCTAATAAATGATTCAGGCAATAATCCTCAATGAACATGAAAACCATTAATAGGTGTATGAGGAACTCATTATCACAGGACACCAGAAACTCAAGTGCACCAGCTGCTCCGTGGCTGAAGGGAGAAAGCAGATCTTCACAAGACAGTGGCCGACTCTCAGCATGCACCCCGCTGGCGTGAGACCCCCAGTGGAGGCAAGCAGGCCTCACACGAAGGTAGGATGTGGCCATCTATGCAGAGCTCCCCACGAGGGACTCTGCTTCAAAAGGCGCAGCCTGACTCAAACTAAGTCTTTGGATCTAAGTTCCAGTTCTCAGGAAACACAGGAACATGGCACCCAACACCACACAGGAGCAGCCAGGACACCTGGAAAGTGAGAGCGCCCGGAGGAAACCCAGCCTGCACACTCCTCTGCCGTCCGAGAGGGGGCCCGGGAGAGACCCGGGCTGAGCAGCTGTGATCTGTGGGACCCTGTGCAACAAACACTTTGAGGCCAACTAGAAAATTTGAATATGGAATAAGAAATAGGCAGTTTTAAGAAAGTATGGTTTATTCTATTAAAACTGAAAATGGCATTAGCTCATGTAAGAAAGAATCCTCATGTTTTAGGGTCACAAATTCAAATATTTAGGGGTAAATGATGACATTTATAATTTACTTCCAAAAACTTCACAAGGAAAAGGATATCTATTATGTGATAAGTGTTTAGGGGCTCATTATCCTAGTCTACTTTTCAGTATGCTTGAAAGTTTTCATAATTCTTTTTACTAAAATAATGTTGCAAATATGTTTTTACATTATCATTTATATGTAAATTATTAGTGTTTTATATAATACATATAACTATATTATTATGATAATGACCTTATATTAGTGACATAAGAAACAAGCGATGAATCAGAAAGTGAGGATGTAATTAAGGTTCTGTGACTGCGTCCACTATCAGAAGAGCACTTCTCCGTGCCAAGGACAGGCTCGAAGCTTCACACACCCTGGGTCGGAGTGGGCACCATCCATGCACCCCCACTCTCCATGCAACAAAGCTGGAAGTGAGGCAAGAAGCTGGGGGCCAGGACCCTTCTCTAGGGTTCTCTAAACACCGTGTTTGTAACCACCATGCTGAGCCCACTGAAGACTATCATTGTAAATGTCCAAAATCAATGTCCAAGTAAGATAGGCAAACTTAGGCCAAGAATCTTACCTACACTTAGATATTTCTTAAGCATCGCTAAATGTGAGAGAAGCCATGTCATGAAAATGTAAGAACACAAACAAGTCAACTTTTCACAATCCACCATCAAACTTTTCCAACAAAATATTACCTAGCATTGCTTGGGTGATCGTGAGTGGCATGAAATTGCTTAAGCTGCTCCCACGTAACCTCCGGGATGCACAGTGGGTCACCCCCAGAGACCACTGAGTACATGTGGTGGGGAAGAAGTCTGTTTTGAAGGTGCTGGGAGAATATCCTCTCATTGTCTGTCTTGAAATGTGAAGTAAATAAATAAGAATATGTACATATAAACTAATACACACACACTACATTACTTACAATATAGCCAATCGATCACATTGTGGTGCATATGTCTGTAATACTCTGCAAATAAAACTGTTTTAAAGGTAAAAAAAAAAAAAAAAAAAAAAAAGACACCCCTGCAGGCATTGTTTAACACTGTATTCAATCACTCATCACCCATGCAACAGGACCCAAGGATTGAGAACAATGGACTTTTTGATGTGTGTTGCAACAAACTCATAGCCGAGGGCTGTAAACCGGAGGGATCACCAGGTCTGCCTACCAGTCACCAGGCAAGTGGGGAGAAGCTGTCACCCCAACTTGAGTTTCAAGAAGACTCCTTGGAAGAAAAGACCACCAAATTGAGAATGAAAAGGTAAGAAATAGTTCACCAGCTGAGGGGGGCTACAGAAATCAGAGAGCAGGCCACCTGTGAGCCTCAGGGACACCAGCACAGGCAGGTTGTCAAGGTCACAAGGGGACATGAAGACATGGGCCCAGGACAGCAGCTCTTAATCCAAAATGGTCTCAAGACTCCTTTACACCCTGAAAAATTAACCCATTTATGCCTGAGGTTGCAATTTTTTGTGTAAAAATCAGACCTTGGCAATGACCTTGAGCTGTAGGATATAAATAACTCCCACAAGCTTAGGATTCCAATAATGGAACACTAGGCACAAATGGGTTTTAATGAGGACCCAAACAGCTTTTGATTATGTAGGCTTTTTTTGCCTGTGTAGGTACCCGTGTGTGTTTATATAATTTTTCTATATTCTAAATTAAAGTTGATTAAAAAATTAAAGTATTAAAAAATACTTATGCATTAAGGTAAGCCATCATTACATGTTAATATAAATATGTTTGAAAAATACTTCTCATAACAAAGTAAAACACTGACTACTTAGAGTGATGCTGTGTTGCCTTTTTTGCAAATCTCTGTAGTGTCTGGCTCAGAGGTGAAGCTGGACTCCCTCATCTGCTCTGTATCCAGCTTGCTGTGTGTCACACACCTCGCCACGCAGCCTCTAGAAAGTACACCATGTGCTTGGGCAAGAATGAGTGTAAAAGACAATGTGTTGATAGTGGTATGAAAATAGCTTTTCTCTCGCTGCAGATCATACACGGGGGTCGTCAGACATGGTCTGAGACCTGCTGCGAAGAACAGCAGCCTGGCCCTGCTACCCCCTGGCTTCTGCTCACAGCACTGACCCCAGCTAATCCAAGAACATGTCACCTATAATGAGGATATTGAAGAAAAATCAACCATCTTCCAGATGTGTCTATATCATGATACGGTACATGGGTAAGGTAAGTTGAACACAACATAAAAAAGAAAACTTACAAATGCTCCCTTCATCTCATTAAAGATGACTCCTTTAAAGACCAAGGGCATCTGGGGGTCGCTGGGGTTCTCATATTCCAGGCGCCATCCTTCCTGCCTGAGGACAAATAATAATAAGCTGACAGTGACTCAAATACTAAAGTCTGTATCAACTAGTTAATCACTCATGACATACCAGAAATCCAGCTCACGTAAACCTGGGAAAAAGGTCTCATCCAAATACACTGAGAGGAGATTCTGAAAGTCCTTGGGATTTTGTGTGGAAAATGGATACAGAGTATAATCACTAGCTCGGTACAAATGAAAAGTGAAATTGTAAAATTTAACAGATTTCTACTAAAATTATTGAATCTTAAGCCTCATTTCCCCTTTGTCTTAGGACAGTAAGTTGTAGCTATTCTTGAGATGGGGCAGTGGCTCCATGCTCTGGCCCCCGACCCCAGCAGCCATCCCAGCTCATCGCCCTGAGTGCCGGCTTTCCCATCCCATCTCAGGATCTGCACTGGACGGGCACCAGGTCTTTCTTCAGCGAACATCTAAACTCTCTCAAGTGTCTCCAGAGACTTTCACATGTCTACAAAGATGACCTCATTCTGTAAGAGCATGGATTTAACTTGCTCTACGATGTCACTCCTTCACAGAGTGCACTGTTCATCGTCACCTTATTCACTAGCGTCAGTCTTACTAAAAGTCAAACATCAATGTTAGTGGTAACTCTGGAGGCCTGGCATTGTAGCGATATCCCCAGGAGAAAATTGTTTTGAACCTTTCTGGGAAAAGTTCACGTGCGTTTTATTCAAACACTAGTTTTTATAACCTCGCTACCATGTGACTTTCCTGAAGGATGAAATTTCTGACGTCCTTCAAGTAGAGAGAGAGAAAAATTTTTCTAGAACATTAATTGCCCACTCCTCTCATCCCTTCTCAGAAACTAACTGAATTCCAGTGGGTGTGCCTGGCAAACCCAAACACGGTTTTCCGTTCAGGATGCTGGTCTTACCTGTGAAGGCGTTCATGAACGTGGAGAGGGACCGGTTCAACATTTTGAAGAAAGGGTCTCTGCACGGATATTTCCGAGACCCACAAAGGATGGTATGCTCAAGAATGTGAGGAACACCGGTGCTGTCCATGGGAGTGGTGCCGAACTGCACGCTAGGGAAGAAGGAATGGCATGCCAGGGAAGGGAGAGGAACAGAACGCTAGGCAAGGAGAATGACTAGAATACAAAACGTTCATCTAAGTGCTGCGGACACAGTTCCCAGATGCATCATCACCTCAGGCTACTAGAAATCATCATTCTGACACCACAATCCTCCAACACGGGGTTTCCCAACTCTAATGTAAATCATTGATTCCGACTATAACATTGTATTTTGATGAGATTGTAAGTCCGTGTAAGCTTTTCCTTATTTTTCAAGATGCTCTGTCAATAAAAATACTAGTGAGATGATATTTAAACCACGTAACATACAGTCAGTGCTTTAAACCAAGCTTGTCTAACCCACAGCCTGCAGTCCACATGCTCAGGATGGCTTGGAATGCATCCCAACACAATCCCTACACTTTCTTAAAACATTGAGGTCCTCTATTTATTTTTTTTTAGCTCATCAACTGTCCTTAGTGTTAGTGTATTTAGTGTGTGGCCTGAGACAGTTGTTCTTCTAATGTGGCACAGGGAAGCCAAAAGATTGGACATCCCTGATTTAAATAAAACGTTCAAGACCATGTTCTTACCATGCACCACATACCTGAACAGATTATTCGTGTCTTCTCTGGCCAGGTGTAAATACTTGGCTCCTCTGTCATCGTGGCTGAGCTTCATGGCCGTCAGGAACAGCTCGGGAACAGATGTCACCTGAGTTAACCAGAAAAACATGAGCAGTTAAACGTAGACGAAATAGCCTGTGAAATGGTGATCTTTGACACACTGAGAAAACTGGCTTTTCTGCCTGAAATTAGATGATGCCGGGAAGCCAGTACTTCAGAGCTGGAGAGAATAGAACCATCCTGTCCAAGTCCCTTATCCTACAAACAAGGAAAGTAAGACCTAAAAAAGGCAGATGAGAATGTGTGTGTATATATGTATATTTTTGAGTGCTTATTACTGGCTAGGTATTTTCCATTTTTTTATTTTTTAAATTTTTTATTCTTTTTTGGCTAGGCATTTTCTAATCATGTCACATAGAATCCTGTGACGGAGGTATTCTCATCCTCATTTACAGATGAAAAAACTGAGGCTCAGGGTGATGAAGCAAGCTGCCCGAATCAGAGCCAGGATTCGCCCTGGTGTCTGCCCTTCCCACGGTACTGTGCTGCACCTAAGTCCTAAGTAACACAGCACCCTTTCCAACGTCTGCTGAGTGCCTCCTGCTTTTGTGTACTGCACCTCAGTAACACAGCACCCCTTCCATCATCGGCTGTGTGCCTCCTGTTTCTGTGCATAGAATCTCCTGTAGTGCGAAGCACGGGCCTGCAGGAGGGGCAATGCTGGAGTGGGCTAGCCGGCGACAGCGGGGAGACGGTCCAGGATCAGTCTTTGCTTCTCCTAGTTTGGGATGGATTCTCGGTGGTAGCTGTAAGCACAAAGCTGGTGCTTCCAGAACAGCTGGAGGGGCTGGGAGGATAGAAATGCCCCCCAAAAAGATGAAAGACTCCCCACTCCTGGGGCAGGGTGGAAGATCTTCTCCTACCTTAGGCAAGCCTCCTGGTAAGTGTCCATACTCCTCGGTATGAAAGAAACTGTCTTCTCTTCCAGTCAGGCCAGCCGGCCCTCTCCCTCAATCACATACCACGTCCCTGTGATCACCACGCCACTTGCCACTCCCTCCGTCCAGGTGCCGTGAGTCACCTGGCCAAGCGCGCACAGCAAGTCACTGGCAGAGGTGAGACCTCGGGTCTCCTCAGCCCAATCTACGGAGCCTGCCATCCAACAGTCATGCATAAGCGGCCCACTATGACCTGCATCATCTACCGCTGTTAAATTACTTGTTTCCAAGCGTACCGTACTTTGTATCAGATGATCAATGCATTTAAAATCAGCAGATACAGTGAGATGTCTGCTTTCTAATAATATATAGCTTTAATAATAATAGCGTTCATGGTAGCTATTTCTCAAACAAGAAACATGACTTATCGTAAGTTTCTATGGCTGGACGCAGTGGCTCACACCTTTAATCCCAGCACTTTGGAAGGCCAAGGTGATATGGTTTGGCCTCATCCCCACCCAAATCTCATCTTGAATTGTAGTTCCCATAATCCCCACATGTTGTGGGAGGGACCTGGTAGGAGGTAATTGAATCATGAGGGCGGTTCCCCCATGTTATTCTCATGACAGTGAGTATGTTCTCACGAGATCTGACGGTTTTATAAGGGGCTTCCCCCTTCACTTGTCATTCTCTTCCATACCACCCTGTGGAGAGGTGCCTTCCACCATGATTGTAAGTTTCCTGAGGCCTCCCCAGCCATGCAGAACTGTGAGTCAATTAAACCTCTTTACTTTTTAGCTCATTCATTATAAATTACCCAGTCTTGGGTATTTCTTCATAGCAGTGTGAGATTAGACTAATACACAAGACAATAGGATTACTTGAACTCAGGAGTTTGAGACCAGCCTAGACAACAAAGTTTCCACCTACACCTACACCTACATACACACACACACACACACACACACACACACACACACACACACACAAAATGAGCCAGGCGTGGTGGCACCTTGTCCCAGTTACTTGGGAGACTGAGGTGAGAGGATCGCTTGAGCCCAGGAGTTCGAGGCTGCAGTGAGCCAAGATCATGCCACTGCACTCCAGCCTGGGTGACAGGGTGAGTCCCAGTCTGAAAAATAAGTACATTTCTATAAAATTTGAAAAACAAAGGAGAAAAATCTACCACTCTGGGTGAGGCCCTTATTAATACTAGCCAGTACTATAAACTCAGGTGTCTGCCCGGCCTTTGCAGGATTTCACAAATGCACTAAGTCTGTTGTCAGGACTCCCATGCCTGGACCTTGCCTGGAACCCCCTAGTCACTTGTCTGGCTCCCTTTCTGGAGCCCTGCCCAGAGGCAGCTGCTTTCTCACACCACCCTCTCCAACTCTTCCCTCTCCCCCCAGCAGCAGCAGCTCCCACTCCTCCTCCCGCCCTTGTCCTTGGCCCTCTGCATGGCATCCACCATGTGCCTCCAGTCACAGCCGCATCAGGCTTTCTAGACAGTAAGCTGTTTGTCTTTTACATTTGCTACAACATCAAGCATAGCACAGAGCCAACAGCTGGCCAAATATGTGAAGTGTTGTCATTTTTAGTTACTATGCTAAAAAAAAAAAAAAAGGAAAAGGTTTAAGCAAATAACAAAACAAAAAACAAATGAATCCATTTTAATATAAACCCAAGTAAGTATAGGTCCACAATTTCTTCTTTATAATTTTGAAACCCAAATGGCTCAGAAAACTGAAAGATTCTGCAGAAGTTTAGAGCAAACTATTTGATGGCAAAACCTGACTGAACAGATCAGGGCACTGAGTCTTCGTGCTCACACTCAGCGAATCATCAGGTTTGGTGGCAGAAACCCTAGTGTGTCTAGGGTTTCTAGAAGGGCGTGCTATGTTGGGCGGGGCTATGCAAGTGATGGGAGGAGCTTAGTGAGGGGTGGCTCTTTGCAGGTGAGGAGTGGAGCCTAGTAGGTGGGGATGCAGGTGAGCTGGGCCTTGAGGATGGGGCTTGCAGGAGATGGGGTGGAGCCAGTGGGGCGGGGCTGCAGGCAAGCTAGGCCTTGGGGGCGGGGCTTGCATGCGAGAGGCGGGGCCTTGTGGGGGCAGGGCTGGCAGAAGAGGGTGGGGCTTGGTGATGGACCGGTCTGTTCAGGTGAGGGTAGTGGCCTAGTCGGGGGCTGCCGGAAGCTGGGCCAGGTGAACCTTGGTAATCCTCTCTGGCCTTGGTCCTCTGGCTCAGGCTGTGCCCAGCAGGGAGGCCGGCCCGATCGAGCTGCGGTCTCCACCCTGAGAGCGAGGGCTCCTTCCCCCAGCGCGGGTTAAAGCACCGTGTGTCCACCTGTGCAGTGGCTGGTCCCCATGTGACCTGGAGGGCAGAATCTCTGGGTCCTGCCGCTGGTCCGGGGCGTCTGCTTCCCCTTCCTGCAGTTCCTGGGAGGGTCTGTGTATCCAGGGGGCTCTGATCCCTGCCTCAGGACCATGGGTGAGGGGTCAAGATCGCCCACTGTGGAGCTGGCCCGGATCTTGGTTCTGTGGATCCTCGCTGTGTGGTTCTGGAGCAGTTCTGTCCTCAGGAGAGGGATCCTCACAGCTGCCTCTTGGTGCTGTGAGAAGAATTAATAGGACAACCCCCGGGTACCTGCTCGTAGCTCTGGGCAGGGCCAGCCCTGTGTCTCCACCAGTTCCTTCCCTCTGTGCTCCCCGACACTGTCACATCGCCAGCCTTTATTTCCTTTTCCTTGGACCCAGGCAGCGAGTGCCCCACTGGCCTTGGCAGCCCCTTCTCTAATCTATCATCAAATCACTTCCTGACGGACAGCACTGACCAGCCATTGGCGTCACCAAAGCCCCACAAAATAGAATCCAATTTTTCTATTAAGCTGTGCAGAGCTGTCCCAGCCCCACTTCCCACAGGCTGGCCTCATTCACCATGGGATCCGTGGTTCTCACCTGGGGCTGGGGGTGCCCCTGGCATCCGGTGGAGAGTGTCAGAGATGTCCCTCCAGGCCCAGTACAGTCCCCCAGCCAGTGGCCGGCAGATAGCAGCACCCAGCCTGATGTCCCTGTGGCTTCCGGTTCCCTGAGGCCAGCTGTGCTTTGCTGCCTCTTCATCCTTTCAGACGGGTGCCCTCTCTCCACCTTCGCTGGTTAGCAGTGTTCCATCCATTAGAGCTCAAAGCACTGCCTCCCGGCAGCACAGCCCCTTCTCCTGGCCTGCCATCTGCCTGTGCCCGGTGGTCTGTGACATGTCCTCGAGGGCCCATCAGAGCGAGGCTCCCAGCGACGGAGCGGTTCCTATTTGTGTCTCTGTCCCACCTTCTCTGGTTCTGGCACCGTGTCCTTTGCTGACAGAGGTCTTGGGTTGTCAGCAAAGCAGACAATCTATATGGCTCTAAATGGCTGTAAACATGCTTGATTGGAGTATTTTAAAAATAATTGGATATGTAAACATTTGAGTGTGACATAGGTGGATTTTTGGGCTAATGGTCTTGTTCTTCAGGGAATAACCACAGGCCCATCCACAAGGACCATTTCCAGCTGATTTATGGAACACTGTTCTACCTGGTTAATTTTCAACGTTATCTCAGCCTGAGAGGTAGGTCAGCATGTGACGAAGATCACTGGTTTGAATACTAACCTGCTCCTTTGGAGCTACACCTTCCATGCCTCTGTTTCTTCCTTGGTTAGGTAGGAAAGGTATGAGCTACCTCAGAGTTGTGAGGCCTGTATCGAGTGACCACATTAAAGTGTCAAGAACTGCACCCAGAATGTTGGTACTTAAAGACCTTTAAACATCCCGATGGTGCATTTTAGTACCCGGGTAAAACAGCAAAGTTATGACAGATGCAGACGCAGACCCTCGGTGAGGTGGGGGGCTGATAGCAGGAGGTGGATCACCGACCCTGGAACGAGGGCATGGTCTGTTCGAGGCTGAACGAAGTGCACATCGTTGCGTGTACCACGGAGGTCCCTCTGGTGAATTCCTGGAAGGGTCCCTGTGGCTGAGCCGTGCAGTCTTTCCGTGACGTCCGGCAGGAGCAGAGCTTTCGGGTGCAGCCTTGCTCTTGTGTGCATGGCCCTCAACTGTCTCAAAAGTCTGAGGCTTAAAGCAGGCTTGGGGTTTCCTTACACCTCACAGACATCTAATTTGCCTGGCAAACATGTTTTTCTTGGGTGTAAAGGTGGAGGAGTGGGTGATTCTGGTGAAAGTGTACTAATTACTGCACTTCTGGGTCAGTGACACTTGGTTGAAGACACTATCTGCCCTGGGTGGACATCTCTGGGGTGGTGAGAACCGGTGGCTGGATGTCACGGGGTTGCCAAGAAGATGCCAGCTTTTTCCTTTTTCCTCAGTAACAACACCCTACTTTGTTTAGGGAAGCAGCACACCCAGCTGAAAATCCAATTCTCTTGTATGGCGGAGCGGCTGGTGACACAGGTCCAGATGCTGGGATGCTGATGGGGGTTCCTGGAGAGGGAGGTGTCAGGAGGCTTTCTCGACCCACAGCAGCCCTGAGCCCTTGTCCGGCCTTCTTGCCTGGGGCATGATGCCTGGAGGGAAAGCAGCTTTGGGGGCCCAAGTGCCAGAAGCCAGAGTCTTGGCCTGTGGGGCAGGCCTGGGCCAGGCTCCTCAGAGGATGTCACAGAGCTGCTGCCCATGCGGGGACCACCCACCTCTGAGCCCCATGCAGATTTTCCTCTGTAGCCAAGTGAAATGCTGGTACGGCGAGTGAGGCAGTCAGAGGCACCTTTTGTGGAAGGAGGACAAAGCTGGAGAGAAAGAGGTTTTCCTAAAAGGTACAAGGCGCTGATACTTCGTTAGGGATAAGTCCTAGGAGTGTGGTTGCTGATGGGTGGAAAACTGTAGCCAGAGAATAAGTGGGAATAGCCCTTGTTGGTATTTAACCGATTCGTTCACGAATGGTCTGAACAGTTCTAGTGAAAAGAACATTTTGGACACAGAAGTTTTCATCCTGCCTGACAAGCAACATGATGGTGGGCTGTTCCATCCTTCCTGGGCAACAGTGAGAGGGTCTCAGGCCCTTCAGGCCCTGTGCTGGCATTTCCCCAGGGTGCGTGTCCCGTCCCGAATAGGCTGGAATGCCTCTGGGTGCAGCTGAGCCTCTTGAAAAGGGAAGAGTCATGTGACGTGCTCTGGGTGAACAGGAAAATGAGGGAGGACAGGAAGAGGGGCCTGGAGGTGAGGAGGATGGTGAGCAACCTGGGGACAGGGGACAGAGGGTAATGCCGGGGACAGGGGATGGAGGGTAACACCACTTCTCCCGGTGCCTTTGGGGGATGCTGCCACCTCTCGCACCCCAGAGTGAAGTCAACAGGATTCTGTCCCCAGGAGCCCCAAAGCCTGGCAGCTGGGATTGGCCCAGTATGAACCACCGTTCACTGGCTCTGCACCCTGGGGCAGGCTCCCTGGTGTTTCCACCCTGGCTTCCCATCTGGACAGTGGGACCCTGAGTGTCACCTTCACAGCTGCGCCTGGAGTCCTGGACTCCAGCGTGTCGTCGGCACTCGTTAGCGTTTCTTTTGTCGTGGTCCGTGGATGAAGTGGCTCTTTCTTTGTGTGTTCACAGCCCTCCTGCTCACTTTACCTTCTGGGAACACTTTTTAACATAGCTTCGTATGTGGGGAGGACTCGAGTGATTAATGGAATGTTTCGTCAGGTGCGGTTCTTCTGTTTCCCAGTTTTGACACAACATTTGGTGAAATTTCCAGGGACTCCTGTGGTCAGCCTCACAGTTTCACTCTGTCACTTTCTAATGCAGTATTCTTTGGGAGTCTTTTAAATTAAGTACCGTCATTTAAAAATAAGTTTTATAATATGCAGTTTCAGGTTAATTCTTTACCTTTGTGTCTCAGGCAGTGGCTCTCCACCTATGAGCAGTCAGAAAGGTTCACGCAGTTTTCCAGGGGGGCCTTTGCATTTACTGGAACCATTAAGAACTGTTTCCTGCTTAGGCCGTGATTGACATGCAGTGCGCGTGAGGCCGTGCGTGGCTTAGCGTCTTCTGCAGGCTTAGAGGTCACTTTCTGTTCTTCCCCAAGCCTGCTCTGCTGTGCCGAGTGTTCACTGCGGGCGGCGGTCACACTGTCTGGCACAGGCCACCGAGGCCACAGGGCGGACTCCACCTAGCGGAGCCTGCAGAATGGCAGAGCCTGGCCTCCTCGCCGCCCTTCAGGGGAAGCAGAAAGCGCAAGCCTGTGATCAGAGCTGTGCTAGCCCAGAAAGCCTCCGAACAGGTTTAATTTAGGAATCAGCTCCTACCAGCTGCCCATGTTTAGGATGTGTTTGAGATTTTGTGATTTTTCCTGCACTGAAGCTACTGGGCTGGCTCTGAGTCACCGTCATGGGACTTCAGGTTGCCCCGACGGGAAGCGGTGGAGGAGGAGGGCCGCACCGAGGCTTGCCGCAGTGATAATGAAGGGCTTGTTGCCTCTTGGAAGAGCGAGTTCAAGCTCTTTGTAATTGTCAGCGTAAATAGTGACCCGCTGAGGACATGGCTGTAATTCAGAGTGGCATGGTTGATTGTCATCATTGATATCAGGTACCTGCCTGTAAAATGATGGTACCCATAGTGCAGCTCCAGGAGGGCAGCTCCTGCCAAACACACGTGCTCCTGGGCCCCTGCAGCCAAGGTCGTGCTGCCAGCCAAGCCTGCAGCGGTGGGTGCAGGGGGTCTTCATGGCACTGAGGGCCTCCCTCGTTTGCTTGTGGGGCCCAGCCCTCTGTCCCTCCCGGTCCCCATTGCGGCTCCTCCCTGGGTTCTCACAGCCCCATGCACACCTCCGTCTTCACAGCTTCCGTAGTTTTCTAGTGGGAGCCCCACGTGGGCGCCTGGGCAGGGATCATGTGTTAGTCGAGTTCTCTCCAGCCATCCCTGGCTCATGGCTCAGCAGGTCCCTTCAGATGAGTCAGCCAGCTGTGTGGCTGCATGTTCAGGATACTTGTCAGGGGCCTTCCTCAGGTCAGAGCTAGACCTACGCTCACCTCCTCCGCGGGACTTTGGAGCCTGCCCTGGGGAGATTCCAGCCACGACCAGAGGGGCCGCCCGGGTCCCCGTGGGCTGGTGGGAGTGACTTCTGAGCCACTCGAGGCCCCACTTTGTGTTCCTACACCCCACAAAGCCACTTAAAGCACCATATTCTGGTGCCGTGTGCCTCTCGAGTGTGGCACACAAGCCTGGACGGGGATCTGAGTGGGCACTGCCTTCCTCAGGCTGCACTTGTGTTTTGGGGCCCCTGGAGCACTCCTGCCTGTGATTCTCACCGCTGTCTGGGCTCCCCTAGAGGGTCTCACCCGCAACCTGAGGGCCACATTGGCAGCCACCGAGGAACCGGCAGGTCCTGCGTTGGTCCCACTCAGTCCTTCTGGACTTTGGTGACAGAGGAGACAGCAAAGCTTCAGCTGGGAGCCCCAGACCTTCTCTGCTTGGGACCCTGGGACTGAGATAGCACAGATCCTGCCATCCACATGCTGGGGGCCCCCCTGTGCAGCTCCCTCCTCTGGTCAGGGGCCGCGCCCTTGGGCTGGGCAGCTCCGGGTCCTCACACTCAGGGGCTCAGGGCGGGTCCTGGATGCGGAGAGAAGGAAAAGGATGGCGGTTTGAGCCCAATTGTGTTGGCTTCATCTTCTGCCTCTTGTCCCTAAATACAGTTGCAAAGTTTTCCAGATGAAAACTCAGAAGGGATTTTTAATGACTGGAATCTGTGAATTCCATGGAAGCCAAGTCTGTCCTCAGCTGGTCACTGTTTACGCTAACAATTATAAACAGCTTGAACTTGCTGTCCTGAGAGGCAACACACCCTCCATTCTCTCTGCAGTGCAGCTGCCTTGGTGGATGGAACATGCCCCTCCTCCCTCCCTCTCCCTTCCTCTCTTCCTCCCTCCCCCCTCCCCTCTCCCTCCCTCCCCCTCCTCTCTCCCCCTGCGCCCCCCCCCCATCTCCCTACCTCTCCCCTCCTCTCTCCCTCCCTCCCTCCCTCCTCCTTCTTCCTGTCTTCTCTCACCTTTCTCCCCTCACCTCTTCTGGGCGAGGGGCAGAAGAGAGGAGACCTCTGGAATCTTCTGCTTCATCCAAGCAGCTTGGGGGCAGCATCAACAGCTGCAATTTGGCTGCTGCAACAGGTGCCTCAGGGCAGCCTTTCTAATGGGAATCCTGGAATCATGTCTTTCCTTAATGTGTCCTAAAGGCTGGAGGACATGAAGTGAAACAATGCTCCATGCTCAGTCCTGTGATTTTGTGTATTTATTGGACTTAATTTGAAATTAAACTAAGTGATACCCAAGGTAGAGCATTAAAAAAAGTAAAAAACAGGCTATGGTGTTTGAAAAACAAACAAAACTTTGGTTTGTTGGTTTGTTCTTAGACCTTCACAGGCTCCTAGGTCACACGTTTCAGTTTCTCAGCGAGTGACTTTCTCTCTGGAAGCCATGTCAGCCTCTTGTTTGATGATGTCAGCCACAGCAGAAAGAAGCACTCTATAGACCCTGTGCTCAGCACCTTGGCATGAGCTCCTGCCATCTTCTGTTCATGCTCATCACAGCTCTGTGCAGTGGGCGTCCTCCTGATCCATGTGGGAGGACAGAGGATGGAGGCGGAAGGGTGGGTGACGGCAGAATCACATGAGGGGTCTCTCCTGAGGTAGGGAGGGGAACCGGCCCAGGACCTCAGTGCCCATCGCTTCCTTCCTTCTCCTCCTCTGCCTCTCTGTGACTGTTTGACTCAGGCTGCAGGGACAGACATGAGTATGTGCAGAGCGTGTGTGCACCCCTGGGGATGTGTGTTGGTGTTGGTGGGGACAGATGTGTAAAGAGCGTGTGTGCACACCTCAGGGGTGTGTGCTGTTGTTGGCATGGACAGACATGAGTATGTGCAGAACGTGTGTGCACCCCTGGGGGTGTGTGCTGGTGTTGGTGGGGACAGATGTGTACAGAGCGTGTGTGCACATCCGGGGGTTGTGTGTGCTCTTGTTGGCACGGACATACGTAAGCATGTACAGAACATGTGTGCACACCTGGGGGTGTGTGCTGGTATTGGCATGGACAGACGTGAGCGTGTACAGAGCATGTGTGCACACCTGAGGGTGGGTGCTTATGTTGTTTTGTAAGCGGCAAATATGTGGCCCTTGCGTCGGGCGGCCCTGCACCCGTGCTGAGTCCATCAGTGGCCCTGGGGTTGGGGTCTCCATCTCCCCAGACAGCACTCGAGTGTCTTGAGGTTTCAGATTCTTCCTCTCTGGGTACTTGGGCCTCCTCAGGACCAAACATCAGAACCAGCCAACTGCAAACTGCGAGAACGTTCAAATCCATCTTCAGTAGGGAAAAACAAAAGCAATTGGAAAAATTTTCCAACATGACCCCATGGTTAAGCCGTTAGATACTCCAGCCAACAGATTGAGTCACTTTAAAATTCACACCGATTAAAATGGTTTTGAGAGTTGCAGAGCTTTACCCGTAAACCTTGAAATAATTGAAGCGTTCTGCTCCACTTGCTTACTAACTAGGGTTGGGGATAACATTCAGTCCAAAGTAGCAACCTTCTAAATCCAGCTTAGATGCGAGGCTCCCACTGACACAGGAAGAGACAGTGGTCCTTGTTCATTCTCCTGTGTTCACATACTTTGTCATTTTTTTTGTATCCTGATCATCACTTCTGCTTTTCCAATTGAAACTAAAGGGAGTTTAGTTCTGTTTTGGAGAAGCTGTGATTAGTGGTTTCTTTTCATGGTTTGCTTAATCTCTTAAGTCTGGTGCTTACATTTACCCAAATGTACATTTCTTTAGTAGGACAGTGCAGTTGCCCAGGGCTTCTTCCTCCATATCTGCTCCCCAGGAGGCCCCCTAGGAATGGGCGCTGGAGATCCAGCCCCTCTCCGTGTGCCGTTTTCTTTGAGTCCAATGTAGGTTTGGCTCAGAGAAGAAAACAGGCCTCCGGGTTAGGTGCCTCTGGCTGCTTGCTTGTGAAATGTTTAATTTTACACATTGATAGTTGTAGCTCGCAGTATCACTGCAGTCATAAGAACAAGAAACACTCCCATAAAGTAGATAGGCAGAAAAAAGCCATAAAATTTTAATAAAGTGCAAATAAAATGATGTTGTAAGAATGTACAGTGGGAAATGCTCTCAGTCCAGCCAGATCGGCTGCGGCGTCCTCCTGTAAATACATTCAGCCACGTGTGGCCCTGATCGCAATCACTACTGTGAATTGTGATCCAGAATGTTCTTGGGGGGCTGATGCCTGGACTGTGCCAGCAGCTGAGTCTGATTGGGTGTCACGGCGGTGATGTGCTTAGTGCGGCCAGCTGGACTGAGGGGTGGCCACCCATGCACTCACCACGTGCAGTCGTTATTCTGGTGATGGAGTTGCACGCGGCGCGGCTTGTCCACCTGGGCTATTTAAAGTACCGGGAACCCAACCGTGGGCGGGTGCCTCCTGATATGGGAGCTGTCTTTTTTATCCAGGGCCCTCTGGCACAGCAGACCCCGGCTGCCGGTCCCTGAGCCCATAGGGAGGCACCGGAGGGCTCTGTTGGGCCATGGAGATCCCCGAGCAGGTGGTCACTCATTGCTTGTGGAGTGGTCCATGGCCTGTGAGTTTATTCCCGGGGTCTGTGTGGGCAAGATTAACCAGTTCACAGCTGGGCACTTACACAGGTGACACTAGTTAAAGTGGAATCTATATTAGCTCGCACGGGCATGCGTGAGGAGCTGGGAGGGTGGGGGAGGCTTGGCCCTAGCATTGGAGCCCGGGTTCCTGATATTTCTGCCAGGGCCCCTGTGGGTCCTGAAGACAGTAGGTGCGATATGGACCAGGGGATGCGGAAGCCTCTAGAGGCTGTGGGAGGAAAGGAGACGGTCGCTTCCCCAGAGCCAGCCCTGCCGACACCTCGACGTTAGCTGGTGGGACCTGTTTTGAACTCCAGCTTCCAGAAACGTGAGAAAATAAGTCAGTGCTTAGGGTGCTAAATTGGGGTGATTTAGTGGAGAAATAGAAAACTAGCCCACGAAGGTGCACGCATTGAAATGTGCTCTGTCCCGGTGTTCACAGTGGTGTGAGGGGGATGACATCAGGGTTCGGGGAACTGTGCAGTTTTACTGAAGGAAGGGGGCTCGCCACGCCTTTCCTCATATAAATGAAGGTATATATGCCTGCCACACCGCCCAGGAGACAGGGACTGGAATTCTGACTTTATTTCTTATGGGAACCAAGCCACAGTCAGAACACAGTGAGGGCTGAAATGAGGTTCCTGTAGCCTGAACTGGGAAGATGAATCGCAAGTAGTTTGTTTTTCTACACAGACCTGTCCTTTCAGGTTTTGTTTTATTTGATTTTTTTTATGCTTTTTTAAAATTATTATACTTTAAGTTCTAGGGTACATGTGCATAACGTGCAGGTTTGTTACATATGTACACTTGTGCCATGTTGCTGTGCTGCACCCATCAACTCGTCAGCACCCAACTACTCGTCATTTACATCAGGTATAACTCCCAATGCAGGAAGAAGCGGGGGATGGGGGGAGTTACCCACCAGAACCTGGATGGTGGAGCCAGGTTTGCTAGTGGTCCTGCGTGGCAGGTCATTACGTGCAATAAGAAACAGGCGAGCGCCCTTGAGGGCGGTTTCTGGGTCCCCTTCGCAACTGCAAGTGGTAGACGCCCCAAGGTGGGGGATGGGGTGGGGTTCAGTTATCCACCGGAGCCTGGATGGTGGAGCCGGGTTTGCTGGTGGTCCTGCGTGGCAGGTAATTACGTGCAATAAGGAACAGGTGAGCGCCCTTGAGGGCGGTTTCTGGGCCCCCTTCACAACCGGAAGTGGAAGACGCCCCAAAGTGTGGGGGAGATGTGGTGGCCGGTTATCCAATGGGGCCAGATTTGCTGGTGGCCACTGCGTGGCAGGTCACTGAGTGGAGCGATGGGAGGTGAGTGGAGTGGGAATAGAGGACGTACCCTCCACAGCTACTGCTGGGAGTTGGCTCTGGTGGCAGAGGGGGCATAGAGGGATTCCCATCAGGGGCAACACAGCTGGGGTCCCACGTGTGCTGGATGCCGAGGTGTGGCAGCATGTGATCTCAGTCTCCACAGCCGCTCTGGGACGTGGATTCAGTTACCTTCCCATCTCACATTTGAGAACTCTCAGGGGCTCACATCACAGCTGGGTGGGGTGGAACTAATGTCTCAGGCAGGACGTTGGCCCCAGAGCCCAGCTCTTACACCCCCTGCTGTTTTCAGTCCACCAAACTTGTAGGGAGGCGGGTGTGGTGGTGGGGGGCGGAGGTCGTGCATTTCAGGGGGCAGCTGAGAAACCAACACAGTAGAAGGGGGGCAGGAAATAAACCAGGCAGGAGACACAGGCAGTGCTTGGGAGATCTGCGTGGGGTCTGGGGGTCACCTCTGGGCCTGTGAACCCTGTTCTGTGCTCCCGGCTTGCCCAACCTTGGCCCTCAGACACATACTGCGCACTTCAGGTGAAATCTCAGTCCCTCGCGTAGTGCGGGCATCTTTTCTCCCTGGCTTTGCCTCTCCTTAAATCAGAGTCTCAGTGGGGATGGTGGGGTGGTTGGTGGTCCATGGAATTTGCCCTCCACCTCCCCATCCTTGTCCTGTCTGGCCGGTTACCTGAATCTGTGTCTCTTCAGAGCCTGCAGATGTGTGGAGGCCACGGCAGCCTGTCGCTGACTGGCCTCTCAAACTTTTTTATTCATCAGAATCATGTTAAATGCTGATTCCTAGGCACCCCATTAGACTCTCTATGCCTGCCGGGCGTGGGTACTTTGAGGAAGGTACAGAGGGTTGCTGGGCTGTTCCAGGAGGGAATTTGCATTTGTAGAATGTCCACTGTGCTCCTTCCAGCACTCTATTTTCCACACACATGTGGCATTAAACCTGGGAGACCTCTGGGTGCTGTGCTGGGTGAGGAAGCCCCGGCTGGACGAGCGGCTGCTGGGGCTCGGACTTGATTCCTGGGCTGGGGGCTGCGGGCTTACTCTGTTCAGTGGGCCTGCTGATGGGATGCCCTGGGAAGTCCTGCTGTGCACTTGGGGAGGTGCAGAGACACGCTCAGGAAATACACACCATGGATTTAAAAATTCCTGCTGGAAAATCTTTTATGAGCAAATTTGCATCTGACTGAAGACAATCATTGCTTGAATAATTGGATTGTTTACAAAATTGGTCCTATGAACAAACAGATTAGTTTTCATTCATGCCTCGTCTATAACGTAAATAAGCTATTACAGCAACCTAAATTAACTTTAAATTTTGTATCAGATTGCATTCCAGATTACAAATGGCTGCTTGATAATCTAATTGATAAAACGGAGGAATTTGGTACTTGGAACCCGGAGTGAAGAGAACAGGATTGCTTTGGTTTCTCAAAAGCATGTGACAGGGGTGACCTGGGGTGAAGAGAAGTGGTTGGAGTCATTACACTCGAGGAGATGATCTGCCCCAGCCTTTCTCAGCTGTCTTCTGGATAAAACAAAAGGGCGATAAATGTGGAAAAATTCAGTACTGAGTTCGTCTATGCCCTGAGCTTCTCATACGGTCATTAATGTGACCGGGCTGTATCTGTGAAGCCTCCATACAGGCACAAAGGAATTAGGCTACAGTAAGACAGCCGGCATCCTCTGGCGTCTGGGCCACGTGTCATTTCCTAAAGCCTTTTTGGGTGAAATGACAGTCGCAATGTCTGATGTTCAGAGGAGTGTAATCTCACGTATGAGATGCAGATTTTTTTTATGCTTTTTTAAAATTATTATACTTTAAGTTCTAGGGTACATGTGCATAACGTGCAGGTTTGTTACATATGTACACTTGTGCCATGTTGCTGTGCTGCACCCATCAACTCGTCAGCACCCAACTACTCGTCATTTACATCAGGTATAACTCCCAATGCAATCCCTCCCCCCTCCCCCCTCCCCATAATAGGCTCCGGTGTGTGATGTCCCCTTTCCCGAGTCCAAGTGATCTCATTGTTCAGTTCCCACCTATGAGTGAGAACATGCAGTGTTTGGTTTTCTGTTCTTGTGATAGTTTGCTAAGAATGATGGTTTCCAGCTGCATCCGTGTCCCTACAAAGGACACAAACTCATCCTTTTTGATGGCTGCATAGTATTCCATGGTGTATATGTGCCACATTCTCTTAATCCAGTCTGCCACTGATGGACATTTGGGTTGATTCCAAGTCTTTGCTATTGTGAATAGTGCCGCAATGAACATACGTGTGCATGTGTCTTTATAGCAGCATGATTTATAATCCTTTGGTTATATACCCAGTAATGGGATGGCTGGGTCATATGGTACATCTAGTTCTAGATCCTTGAGGAATCGCCATACTGTTTTCCATAATGGTTGAACTAGTTTACAATCCCACCAACAGTGTAAAAGTGTTCCTATTTCTCCACATCCTCTCCAGCACCTGTTGTTTCCTGACTTTTTAATGATTGCCATTCTAACTGGTGTGAGATGGTATCTCATTGTGGTTTTGATTTGCATTTCTCTGATGGCCAGTGATGATGAGCATTTTTTCATGTGTCTGTTGGCTGTATGAATGTCTTCTTTTGAGAAATGTCTGTTCATATCCTTTGCCCACTTTTTGATGGGGTTGTTTGTTTTTTTCTTGTAAATTTGTTTGAGTTCTTTCTAGGTTCTGGATATTAGCCCTTTGTCAGATGAGTAGATTGCAAAAATTTTCTCCCATTCTGTAGGTTGCCTGTTCACTCTGATGGTAGTTTCTTTTGCTGTGCAGAAGCTTTTTAGTTTAATTAGATCCCATTTGTCAATTTTGGCTTTTGCTGCCGTTGCTTTTGGTGTTTTAGACATGAAGTCTTTGCCCATGCCTATGTCCTGAATGGTACTACCTAGGTTTTCCTCTAGGGTTTTTATGGTATTAGGTCTAACATTTAAGTCTCTAATCCATCTTGAATTAATTTTCGTATAAGGAGTAAGGAAAGGATCCAATTTCAGCTTTCTACTTATGGCTAGCCAATTTTCCCAGCACCATTAATTAAATAGGGAATCCTTTCCCCATTTCTTGTTTCTCTCACGTTTGTCAAAGATCAGATGGCTGTAGATGTGTGGTATTATTTCTGAGGACTCTGTTCTGTTCCATTGGTCTATATCTCTGCTTTGGTACCACTACCATGCTGTTTTGGTTACTGTAGCCTTGTAGTATAGTTTGAAGTCAGGTAGTGTGATGCCTCCAGCTTTGTTCTTTTGACTTAGGATTGTCTTGGTGATGCAGGCTCTTTTTTGGTTCCATATGAACTTTAAAGCAGTTCTTTCCAATTCTGTGTAGAAACTCATTGGTAGCTTGAGATGCAGATTTTAAACACCAAAGCCAGGAAGCTTGGTGGGAGTGGCCGTCTTCCAAGTGGTTTTCTGTGCTGCCATGGACGAGGTGTGGATGTGTCATCTGTTGGTGGGATCCACTGGTGAAAGAGCTAAGCAAACCCTTATGGGGGGGGGGCGGTGTTTGTGAAGCTACATCTCTTCTGGCATCCCAAGTAAATACATTTTGTAAAACTTGTGAATTTAACCCTGACGCTAACCCTGAGTGTTGAAGTCTGGTGCAGTGTCTTGAGCCCTCTTCTGCATTGAGGGTGAGTGACTGTAAATGACCGATTCCTCAGTGGTGAAAGTTCAAATTTAGCTTCCCTGAGGAAGCCAGACCTCAGTCACCCGTGTCTCCATTGTAAACACTGCGGCCCCTACGCCGGTGGCTGCAAGTTTCCAGGTCCTCCTTGGAGAAGCAGCCGTGCGGTGCTTGGTGATTTGATAACATCAGCCACCTTCTATCTTCTGTCTAATCACGGTACAAATGATTCTCCTACAAGGAAACGGATCTGGTTTCTTCCCCGATCCATGGAAGAAGCAGCCCACCTAGGGACTGCACCGTCCTCTGCACATTCACAGCGAAGTCTGTCTGTCTGTGAGGAGTGTCATGTATGTCGTGGGAATCACGGGAATTGCCTTAATTCTTCCTCTTTTTGAGGGCTCGGGAAGCTCTGCCTGTTTTACCTGGGACGAGCAGCGGGTGGTCTCTGGCTGCTGTGGGACTAGGGCTTGGGGTGCGTCTTCACATCCGGTGGCCTGTCGAGGTGGGCATCATTGTCTTTTGCTTGTTGGCTGAGGCAGTTGTGATGCCATGGGGATCATGCTTGTGTCAGAGGCAACCCCATTCTTTCCATACACACCTCTCCTGCTGGAGTGCCTTTCCTTATGATGACATGTTGAATTAGCTTGGACAATGCAGAGAGGCTCTGGGCCTCTCCTTCCCATTCTTACTCCCTGGAGCTGTGATGCCCGACAAGGGAGCCCATAGCCGGAGGCTCCTTTACATTTAATTAGAATAAAGATTTGATTACATAGCTAAACACATTTGAAAAGAACTTCACAGATTAAATTCCAGATTCAGCCCTTCAGGCCCAGTGGCCACACTTTGGGGCTCAGCAGCTGTAGGTGGCTGTCGTCTTTCAGTGTTGGCTGAGCAGATTGGGACGTTTCCAGTTCAGCAGGCAGTTCTCTTGCATGGTTCTGCCTGTGGTGAAGGCACCTTGGCTAGAGAGCCTCGTGGGGATGCCTTAGGCCTCTGGCGGCAGCCAGGCTGCACGGTTCCTGTGCCCCGGGTCCTCTGCAGGCCCAGATGGATCCCACCACAGAGTCAGCACTGCTAGACTTGGGTACTGTGTGTAGACAGCAGAAGGGCAAGTCCGGGCCTTGCTGACTGGTCTCCAAGTCTTCAGGGGAAATGCATCCACCATCCACACCGTGCACCAGAAGAAAACTGCAGGCTTCTCTGTGGGTGGTGAATTGAGATCATGCAGAGTGACTAGGCTTGGGCCCCTGGGCAGCGTGGAACCTGATGATAGCTTTAGGTGGAACCTGACGTGCCTCCATGTGTACATGGCAAAGAGAATGCAGTGTTGTCAACTTGAATCTAAATGTGCTCCCGTTTTGAGGTGGAAGATTCTGGGAGTATTGGCCGTTGGTGATTGTCCTGCTGTGGAGTACTTTGAATGCAGGCACTGGTTTAGGATAACCCTGGTTTCCTGGTCCTGTATGTGGGCATCCCTGACTATGCTGGGCTGGAGGAAGACAGGGTAGATGGGAGGGTGACAAGAGGTCAGTTGTTTCCAGCTGTGGGGAGTGATGCCATCAGATGGCCGAGATCAGGAGGGTGGTGGCCGGGGGACCAAAGCGGAGGTGTGAGGAAATGCCATGTTTCCTGGGGCGTGGGGAGGACCTGTTGAACTCTATTCCTGGGCAACAGTTCTTCCATTCTCAGGAATCTGTGCCATTGTAATTGAACAGCAAATTCAGTAATTGCTCTAATCACTTACTGTTAAGTCCCCATCCCACTTACCATGAATTAGCAACAGTGACAGCAGTTTGCCTGGTCAAGCCCTGCCAAGAAAAAACCGTGGAACTGGTTTTAGTTGCCTTGATTTCCTTCCAAATCGGATTCCTTAGCGGCTTGTGTCCCCACAACTGCTGCAGTTCCTCCTGGGCCTGGCAGGCACATTCCAGACATTCACACCTCAGCTCACATGCAGGCGTGCACATTATTTACAGAAAATCACACTGTGCTGTGATCGGCTTGAGCTGACGTTTTCTAGGTGGGAGGAGGAGGCCGAGGACCTGTGAGGGACTGTCCGAGTTTCCTCTCATTGAGTTGGATCAGGTGCACATCTGTTCTTCAAAAGTTCTAATGGGATGAAATTAGAAATAGGAATTTTTAAAATTCACGTGTTATGAACTCTGTTCAGTGATTTCCTCTGAAATGAGAGACTATTTGCAGACAAGGCGGTTGGCCTGCAGCTCTCCTTAGAACAGTTCTAGACCTCAATGCCCTCCTATGGTCTCTTCTTGGATGTGGGGTGCGCTGCTTGAAGCAAAACCAAAGGAAAGAACGTGGTCAGTGAGCATCACCACTGCAGCCAGCTCAACGCGCACACCCACTGGGAGGGGGGCCGGATCACTTAACATTTTAAATGCATTTAACACTAAACCAGCAAGTCAGCCAGTACTTTCTGTAACCAAACTGCCTGGCTCATGGGAACCTGACACTTGACTTTTCGGAAGAGAATACTTGCTTCTGTGGAGTGTCAATATTTGTCTCATTCCTTGAGACTTTGCTCAAAGTGATGAACATGTGTAAATTTGGACCTTTTTGCGTAAATTGGGCCACAGAGCTCTCTAGGCACAGTCAGGGGAGTAAAAGGCTGTGAAAGATGCTACCTGATGTGAGCCATGGCCAGGCACTTTGGAACCTGGGATCCCATCTCCAGCCTTTCAAAGGACATGGAGGAATATAAAATGCAGATGGGAGAGTTCATATTTTGGGCGTCTCTGTTCTTTTGAAATCGAAGTGCAAAGAAAAAGTTTCGCCTCGAGGTCTTACCCCACACTCGTTTTTCTCCAGAGGTTTTAAAATTTTCTTAACTGCTTTTTTCTCCCCCAATCCTTGGGGAACTTCTATCTTCATATCTTCTTAAAAGATATGGTTAAATTGAACACTGAAATTTAAAAACATGCTTTCATATTATTTTTCTTTTAACGATGTATCTGACATTGGTGAAGAACTAAGTGGGTGTATTGGTTTACTTTTTTTTTATTTTTTTGAGACAGTCTTGCTGTGTTGCCCAGGCTGGAATGCAGTGGCACGATCTTGGCTCACTGCAGCCTCACCTCATGGTTCACGCCATTCTCCTGCCTCAACCTCCTGAGTAGCTGGGATTATAAGTGCCTGCCACCATGGCTTGTTCATTTTTCTATTAGTAGAGACGGGGTTTCAACATGTTGGCCAGGCTGGTCGTGAACTCCTGACCTCGGGTGATTCGCTCACTTTGGCCTCCCAATGTGCTGGGATTACAGGCATGAGCCGCCACACTTGGCCTGGGATAGTCTTGATTGTAATTGTAATAGATCCCTTTAATAACAGAACAACAACAAAAAAGCTGTCTGAAAAGTCTCAAAATTAAAGAGCTCGCTTGGACAGGGATTTGGACACCAGTTGAATGGCCCAGCATAAACCATAGTTACATGGGCCACTCGGCCTGTTAGATCCTTAGGGTATTTGAAGTGGTGGGGATATTTGCATTTCTGCCTCTGGATATCGTGTTAGTATGAATTCGACTAGTGTTTGAGGGCCAGGTTCAGATCCAGGAAAACAAGAGCCCATGCTCTCACGGCACTTCTCTTCTATGTGTGTGTGTGTGAGGAAAATAGAAAGCATAAGATATTTTTTTCAATGAGCTGGGAAGATGGAAAAACAAGCTTAAGATGTTTACTTGTTCAGAAGAAGGAAAGTGCAAGGAATACTCAGCTTTGCTGCTGCTGAAGGAGGCCCCTGGCAGAGGCTGTTTTAGAGGTAGGGTTTCTCTGAGAAAGGTGGTAAGAGGCAAATAGGATGCCCCATCTGGTTTGCCAGAGATGGGGAAAGTTAATATCTCCAAAACAGCCTCAGCATTCTGGCAAAGGCTTGGGAAAATCAGCTATGGTGTGGGACCCTTGTTGGCCGCTGGGTAGAAGGAAAATATTGCTGGTCCTGAGGACTGTACTGTTCTTCCACTGCTATAAAGAACTACCTGAGGCTGGGTAATAAGGAAGAAAGGTTTAATTGGCATACAGTTCTGTGGGCTGTACACGCTTCTACAACTGGGGAAACTTACAATCATGGTGGAAGGTAAAGGGGAGGCAGGCATGTCTTCACATGGCTGGAAGGGGGGAGAGAGTGAAGGGGAAGGTACCATGCACCTCCAACCAGATCTCAGAACTATCATGAGGACAACACTTGGGGGATTGTGATAAACCATTAGAAACCACCCCCATAAGTCAATCACCTCCCACCAGGGCCCACCTCCAACACGGTTACAGTTCAGCATGAGATTTGGGTGGGGACACACAGCCACACCATGTCGGGCTTCCCATTCTTCTCCTGCACTTGCTTCGCAAATGGTTCTGTCATTGGTTTTTGTTTTTGTTGATACATAATGTATGTGCATATTTTCAGAGTGCACGTGATATCTTGATTCTTCCCTATGTTGATCAAATCTGGGTACTTGGGATGGCTTTCACTTGAAATATTTTTTCCTTGTGCTGGTAATGTTCAAATTATTCTCTTCTAGCTGTTTTGATAATACACAGTAGATGACCCACTGCCATGCCCCTGTTGATTTGTCAATAGTAGGTCTTGTGCTCCCATTAGGCTGTGTGTTTGTGCTTGTTACCAGCCTCTGCCCATCCTGTTTATGAGTGGGTCTGCTGGGCCCTGTTGACCACCCACTCTTGGCCTCCATGAGATCTGCTCTCAGCTCCTGCTTATGAGTGAGAACACGCACTGTTTCTTTGCTTGGTTCGTTCGCTTAATGTAATGTCCTCCAGCTCCATCCATGCTGTCGCGGATGACAAGGCTCTGCGCTGTGTGGTGGAGTATTGCTCCTGTGTATGTTTGGGCCACATTCCCTTCATCCCCTGTTGACGGGCACTCAGGTGATTCTGGACCTTGGCTGCTGTGGATGGTGCTGCACTGAAGCTGGGAGCAGTCACTGGCTTCATATTCGGGGGACGTGAGCCACTTTGATGTTCTCAAGCAGCCATTCCCCCAAAGCCCTCCGTGGAATGCCGCATTCCTTTGTGCCCATGGCTTCCACTAGGATGAACCGTTGGGAAGGGGCTTTGAACGCTTGGGTTTCTGTCTTTGGTACCCCGCTGCACTGACCAAGCAGGGGTCCCAGTGACCCTGGACACCACCTCACATAAGGTCCAAAGATGTAGTTAGGTTCTTTTTTTAACTTAAAAAAAAACGCTTTTGACCTGGTTAAGCTATAGCATTATCAGTTAGTGTGTTTCGTATTGGAAATGTGTATATTTTATTTTCTAAGAAGGAAAGAAATCCTGTTAAATACTCTAACCACAGATTAAATCATGTCAAGGAAAGGTAATATTTTGGGGGAAAATTGTCCCTTCATGTCAAAGATCAAGGAGGTGACTTACATTATTTCATGAGCTAATTATGGAATCTTAAGTGGTTTTGAGAAGACGAGCTGTGGATGCTGCAAGACATGAGACTGATGCTGATTTAATGTCAGTCAGCCCTGACAGAATGTGGCTAATATTTAAAGCTTGCTCCAGTATTGCTTGACAGATTGTAAGTTAATGCAAAGATCTGTTTGATGCTTTTATTATACAAAATATTATTGAGAAAAAGTTTGACAGCCAAGGGACAGCCTTCAACCAATTTCTTCCTAATTTCTATCACCAGAAAAATTTGTCCTGTTAATTCCAGGATTTACTTTTGAAAAGTTCCTGTAAGGAGAGCAGAGGTATTGGTGGTTGAATGGTGACTTGAATTTAGGTGAAGGTCGTTAAATATTTCATAGTCATGTTTGTCTTGGTGGTTTTAGCAATTTTATATTAAATTTAGAACTGCGAGTCAAACCAAATGTGTTCTTTTGCTTTTGTGATACTCCTTTGTATGACTATAGTGGTAAAGAATGATAAAATGTGTATCGGGTATTTTCTCTGTGTAGATGTTAGGATTTTTAGGGGAACAAATTAATCATCTAATAGACATTGTGCTGTGTGTTGGGTCCTTTGTATATTAGTTGAATTACTATAATGAGGACCACTTGAAAGTACGTTTCTATACAAGATCTTTTATATGCTGCCTTGTGTTATGCAAAATCCTTCATCCTCTAAGAAGACTAAGTAATGGGTTGGAGGAGATGTTTAATTCCCCATTAGGTCTATTCCGAATGCCCAGAATTGAATGCAAGTATGAATTATGTTTTTGAAGTGTGGTGTGTGTGGTGGACTCCTTTTTAGGTCATGGGAGGGAGATAAAGCAAAGATCAGATTTGCTGATGAACATTTGTGCATATTCTAGTGGAGAAGTCATATGACTTGACTGCACCTGCGTACTCTGATTTTGGTGTCATTAGTGTCCGTAGCCACAAGCCTCAGCCGCCTCTGGGATGCACCCTGAGGGACTGTGGTGAGGGTTATTGCAGAGTCATGTGTGTTAGCGAATGGCACAAATGGCCTTGTGGGCCTACTTTGGCTTTGTTTGAACCTGTAGATTGTTAAACTAATTTTAGTTTAACATTCTGAGGATTATAAGTTGATTCTTGTCTAAGAAGAGGTTTCTGTTGTCTTTGAAGACAGGAGCCACAATACAGGAGGTCCCTGGCTCACAATGGTTACATTTGTGATTTTTTTTTCAACCTTGTGATGGTGTGAACTAGTCATATTCAGTGCATTATTTGGCCCGAGATGGGCTGCCTCTGGATGAACCCGTTGTAAGTTGAAACTATTATGTCAAATGCACTTTCTATTTAGGATATTTTCAGCTTACGTTGGGTTTATTGGAACAGTTTCATCCCATGGTAAGTCAGGGAGCATGTGTGCTCATAAAAGTAGAGACGATCTCATAGATACCATTAGGTATAAAGTCTCTGATGTTACAGAGATACGATGAAAACAATCAAGTGGGACTTGGAAGCCTTGGAGGGACTCACATGGTGGCTCCTGGGATGCAAACGTGAGCACCACTGGCATCTGGATGTGACGTCTGTGCCTTCTGCTCAGCCCAGTGGGTTATCAGCTGCTCTCGAGGGCAGAGAGGTCCAGCGTTCCTGTGTTTAGGTGTTTGAGCTGCCTTAAGAGGCTAGCTCAATTCTCACTGGTATCTTCAAGGCTTTAGGCCTTCTGAACAAGCAGGAGAGAGGATGACTTTGTAGAGCTTTGGAAATCTCAACGGACTTCAGGGCCATCCCCCTTGGCAGGAGAGAGCCCCACTGGAGGCAAGCAGGGTGCCATGCAGGCCTGTGCTGGGCCCAGGCATGTAGGGATGTTGTGAGGGCCACAGGACACAGATCGGTCTTGGTTCACAACTGGTGTCAATGGCCATGCAGCATTTGTGGCAGGTACATGAGTGCAGGGATGTGGGTTTTGGGGTGTGGGTCCTGGTTGCCTAGTTGCTTGGAAGACCCCTATTCAGACCCCAGCCTGAGTCACCGTGACAGGCCTCCCGCTTCACACACCACACGGAAGCCGTGGTGTCGGTCACTGACGCCCACCAGATGTCAGAAATGCGTGTGTATCTTCCCTGGTCTCAGGATGGGTCTTGTTTTGAGGTTATAGTAAACGTTCTTTAAGAGGGGTTTTGAATATTTGTTTGCAAGGAGGCAGCAGGGAGTGCTTGAGCAGTGACATCCCCTTCCCAACCAATGAGAATTCAGATCACAGCAGGTAATTACGGCAGCGGGGCGGGTGGCCAATCCTGAACTGTGGCTATGGCTGGAGTCTTGCCCCGAGGACAGAGCGTGCTGGGGTCTCGGTGGTCCCCTGTGGGGTGTGTGGAGCGCATGAACTGGGTGCTGCTGGGCCGTGGCTGGCTCCCCAGCCTGGGGTTTATGCAGGACTCGTTCTGAAGACAAGTTGGAACCCAGGAAGCAGCACGAGAACGGGTTTGTGCGTTTCTGGATACTTGGTGCTTCCTAGTCTCAGTCGCTGTGCAGGCTCTAAGGGATCTCCTAGGAAGACTTGCACAGTCGGCCACCGGGATGGATGGGGCTGCAGCGGGTCTTGCAGGAGCTGGAAGGTGGGGGTGAATGTCTCACAAGCGGGACCTTTCAAGTGGGCCCAGCAGGATGCATCTGTGGAAATGGTGCCACCTAATGCAGGGCTGCGGCCAGCAGGGCCTGAAAGGCTACAGCGCGCTCTGTTTCTGCTCTCTTGAGAGAGTCTCTGCACGGTTTTCCTTGTTTTTTGTCTGTCTGGAGGCTGCTTCCCCCTTTCTTGGGCTTACCTAGCCTTCTGAGCTTCCTTGTTGAGTATGACAAAGCCCTGAGAAGGCATTTTTATCGCATAATTATGTTATCCTGGTAGTAGGATAAATGATCTGCAAATGTGGGTGACTCAGTAGCTCTGAGGGTGTTCAATATCCAAGACAGAGGTGGGAAGGAAATGTTCAGGCAGGCATCAGAGGATCTGTTCTCTCCTTCACACTGGGGCCCTGGTTTGCTGAGAGTCTTCACACTCAATCCAAAATGGGGATAATGAAGTCTCACGGATTCAGCTTCAGCTGAGAGCTGCCTCCAGCACAGTCTTGTGTGAGTAACAGTTTATATGTTTGGTGTGAAGGGCGGGCCCCAGTTGATCTTATTTGTGGTGGTGCTTATGGTGGCTTTCCATAAGGAATGTAGACTTTATTAGCTTTGGCAAGGAAATCCTGAGTAAATCTGAAGAATGTTTCAGGAAATTCTGGAACCTGCAGTGAATCTGGAATCTGTATGAAATTGAGATTTGGATTCTCATGATTTCCTAATGCTACCCTGAAGCCCAGTAGTTGAGATAGTCGTAGAGCTTCAGTTATGCTGTCCAGTTCCCCATTTTAAAAGGAACACGTTGATTTCATCTAGAATGTTCTGAGCTCTGAGTGCTGCCGGCAGAGTGACCAGCCCTCTGTGTCAGAGGGGAAGCCAGGGCTGCGCTCATGGCGTCGCGGCAGCTGGGAGCTGACCCTGGACCTCAGGCACCTGTGATGCTGACCATTTGCTGTAAACTCCAAGGGTGCAGTGGTCTCCTTGGCGCTTTACAGTCTTCTGAAGCTTTTGATGTGTCTGCACTTTATAGATTTTTCAGAAGTAGATGGCCTTTTCCCACACCCTTGGGCTGAGTTTTGTCAGAGGCTGGTGTGTGGGAAGCACCACACCCACATTCTGACAGGGAAGACTCTGGTGCCCAACTGAGGTCAGAGTGGAAATTTGTTTTTCCTTCCCTCCAGTGTGGTCCAGCTGCTCCCTGCTTGGTCAGAAGAAAATCATGCTTATCCAAGTCATAGGCAAACCCGCTAAGTCAAACATTTGTCTTTTTTCTTTAGTATACCCATTTCATTTATATGGGGCAATAGATAGAGAAATGTCTTTTAGGGAAAAATTAATTTCTTTAATTACAAAGAACTTTTTGGATAAAAACTGTAATCAAGAGGCTATTTTTGTAGAAAGAGTTAGTTAAATACTATAGTTGGAAAGCTCCTTATATTTGATCTTAAACTTGGGCCTGGTGTGCATGTCCGCACGCTCGTGCTCATGACACCAGGCTCAGCTGTGAACTACAGGCACTGGTACATACTTTCTGGTTGCTTTTTTGAAAGTCTTATTGCTTGGCCTCTCCAACTCAAATGTTGAGTTATGTTGATTCTGTTCAGAATGTTTATCCCTCCGTCTAGGGTCCAGTCGTCTTTCAGGGAGGAACCGTCTTCCTCATCTCTGTCTCCTACAGTATTGTATATTTAATAGTGAAATATTTATAGGTTACATGGGTGACTGATCTGTTCATTAGGAAAACAATGCCAATTTTCACATCATTATAATGGACTTGTTAAATGATTATGTTTGTATAATGAAGTTTCCATGGCAAAAGAGGCTTTGCAGATGTGACTGTAACGGACAGTGAGATGGGGGAGGACCCTGGGTTGTCCAGGTGGGGTCCAGTGTCCTCACATGTGCCTGGTTGAGAGGGAGTATGAGGGTCTGCCTCAGAGGAGGAGACCTGAGAAGGAGATAGAGGCCAGAGGGCTGTGGGGCTGAGGGCGGTGGGGGTGGGAGGGTTATGCAGGGGCCGCAGGGGCATGGGTCCAAGGGTGGGGCAGGGGCTGGAGGGGTGCAGGGCTGAGGCTGGGGCAGCGGTCGGAGGGGTGTGGGGCTGTGAGCCAAGCTGCATTGTGGCCTCTATGAATTGGGAGACTCCAGGCAGGAACACAACCTACTTGACCCCTTGACTTCAGCCCTGGGACTCCTGACTTCCAGGGTTGAGAGGAGGTTTCCATTTGTGGTAATTTGTTGCAGCAGCAATAGGAAGTTAATGCATTGTATCTGTTCTTCACCTCCAAACCTTTGAAAAGTAACCCTGTTGTATCGGCCTTTTGTGTGCTCTAAATTCTAATGAGATGGTTTGGAGGAAATAATGGACACAAACGATGGCAGAACACAAAGTTGGACAGAAGCGGTGTCTTCTGTGGTTCTGTAGTTTGGGTCTGTGAAGTTAGATTTCGGTCACAGAGTGTGTGGTCTCGTTCAGCGTATACCGGAAATACTTGTTCAGAGCGCCTGGGGGAGTGATCTTTAACACTGTTAGCATTAAAACTTCAAGCACATCAGGGACAGAGTTCCTGAGTCAGTGTTAGGTGACCTTTGAATAAGAGTTGGCATGTAGAATCTGCCCACTTTACTAGTATCAAGCAGCAATATCTTTTTTTTTTTTTTTTTTTTGAGATGGAGTCTCGTTTTGTCACCCAGACTGGAGTACAGTGGAACGGTTTCGGCTCACTGCAACCCCCGCCGCCTGTGTTCAAGTGATTCTCCTGCCTCAGCCTCCAAGCCTCAGCCTCCAAATTGCATGATTTATTTTCCTGTTTTATATACTTAGTATATGAAACCTCTGCAAACTTTATTAATACAAATGACATGCCAGAGCTTATGAGAATCCAGCATTTTCCCATGCAAATTAGTAGTGATGTGGAATTCCTGGGCTGGTTTGGTTTTATAAGACGTAGGGGAGAATTCTTTGCCTAATTTCTGTGGAGCTAACAATTGTTAATCACCCAGCACTCTTACCTCCCCCAGCAGCTCAGGTGAGGTGTGTTACCCCTGCTGTCAAGAGGCGGGAGACTGAGGCTTAGATGAGCAGGTGACAGGTTACTATCCAGCCCCACCCACCCCGTAGTTTCCTGCCATGGCTCAGCTGTCTTCCTGTGAGAAAGGACAGACACCTTGGTGCTGGGTAGAATTCCTTGTGAACCCTTTTCCATCCTTCAGGAAGTTCTTGCTTTACAGTGGTGGCTCATGGGGAGGCCTCTGGCCCACTGAGAAAGTGACTAATGTAGCATTACTGTCTCTGGCTGCTGTTGATTGGGTTATTTGTGAATAGACATTTATTGCTCACAGCTCTGGAGGCTGGGAAGTCCAAGGTCAAGGCACCTCTGCAGATCTGGTGCCCCAGGGCCTGTGGCTCACAGACGGCAGCATCTGGCCAGGTCTTGCGTGGCAGCAGGCATCTCATCAGGTCTCACATGGTGGGGGAGCAAGAGGGGTCCTTCAGGCCTCCCAACAAGGACACCAAACCCAGTCCTGAGAGCGGGACCTCCCAAAGGCCTCACCTCTTAATGTATCCCATTGGAGATGGTTTCAGCATGAGGTTTTGGGGACATTCAGGCCAGAGCCATTGCTCTGGTGCCGTGTTAGGGCTGCCATGGCATCATTACTGCAACAGAGCCGCAGCCTTCTCATCTGCATTTGCTGCAGGAGGAAGATGCAGGTGCCTGTGCAAGTTGGGGTTTGGTGCAGGAAGTGGAGACCCTCTGGGAATCTTAGCAGTAGGAACTTAAGGGCTTTGAGAACTGACACCTTAGGACTGTAGTTTTCTTCAGACTGTAAAAACCTTGGTGTGTGACAATACTGAACATTGCCTGAGCCCTGTGATCCTGTAAAACAGTGATTGTTAAGACATTCTCCTTCCCCACAACTACGCCCCCACGTTGTTTACTGCAAGAAGCCCCTTCCCATGTGGTTTAGGCTGACTTGCGAATGCACATTTACTGAGGACAAGCCCAGGCACAGGCCTTCAAACCCCCCCATCTCTGCCTTATAAGTGATTAACTAAACTGCCTGTTCCCACTGATCAATCAGGACAAAACGCTTGTTAGCCAAATCTTGGTTCCTCCTCTTCTCTCCTTACCAGAACCTGAGGCCCCTCTGAGGAAACCTGATCCCCAATCAGCCACCCCATCGCTTGCTTCCCCAACCACTTCCTCCTGGCCTTGTTTCCCCTTCCCTGTGAAGGAGGGAGCAGTTCTGGCTGCTCTGAGATGCTGGGAGGCCTGCCGTTGGAGCAGTGGGCACCTCCCACCTTGAAATGATTCTTCGTGGTGCAGTTGCACCTAGGTAGGTGGACTTGTCTTTGTTGCCTTCCACAGAGGACGGTTAGGGTGGGCAGGAAAGAATTCTCTGCTATAAGTCTGCATTCCAGGCTGTTTCCAGAGGTGGGAATTCTCATGCCCTGAAGTCTGGGAATGAATTTCTAGTTTCCCAGCTTCAGGTGGAGTTGAAAATGAGTGAGGCAACCCACCACACCCATCTGGAGCCAGGAACTAGAGCCATTTTTAAAGTGGCAGTTTCTCTATAAGATTAGCGAAAAAATGCACTCAGCACATTTCTTTCTCATATGCATTTGGCCATCTAAAATGGGAATGGTGGTTTTTGAAGCATGGATGTAGTTTTAAATTTTGAGTATTATAACCCTTAATATAGCTTGTTAAAATGTTGACCTGATTATCTGGAGATTTACTAAACCTTTGGAGTGGTAATAATGAGTTGATCTATATGACTTTGCTTTCTAGGATGCAACGAAAGTACTATAATTAAAACCTCTGCAGTTGGGTCAGCAGGCGATTGGCCAAAACGAATTCTGCCTTTTGGTTTTCTTTAACCAAACAAGGAAGTAGAGTGTAGGCTGAAGTGGCAAATTCATTTCAGAGCACGCCAGAGCCCTCAATGATAGAGCAGCCTTCTCAGGTGAACGTGTAATGTGCCGTGAGTCTTGGCAAGCCTGGCTACTGATGTGTGCACTTGACACCACGGAGCCACACCTAGGAAGATGTGGTTTCTGTAGCAAGATTTGGAAAACCAAAGTGCAACTTAATTATCCAACTTTGTTACAGAAAGAGCTTTGACCAGATGGCCAAAGACCTGATTCTCTTATGATCGAGACTTGGTTATAAAATTGCCCTTACTTGGTGCCAATCAGTGTTGGTCCACAGTGGTACTCCTCCAACCTCACTGAATAGTTTGGAGACTGATATGAGACTGTGAAAATCTCCTTAAGGTGAAAAGGGTTCTGGGGCACCCGGAAATATCCGCACACCCGTGGCCATTCCCCTTTAAGGTGGAAAGGACTGCTGGGTCACGCGGGAGCATCCGCACACCCGTGGCCGTCCTCTTTAAGGTGGAAAGCGCTGCTGGGTTGCCCAGCAATATCCGTACACCCGTGGCCATTGTGGCTGTCCCCCTTTCTGCTCAGTCACCTCTGTGTTCCCGCATTCAGGCTTTGGGACACTCATGAGCAGCTCATCCCCTGGGCTGGTGAGGAAGGAGTGGGAGGTTGTTCTGAGGCTCTGTCACCATCTGCCCTGTCGTGAGCTGGGCAAGGCAGCGGCAGTGACCCCGGAGGAGTCTGGTCAGTGAGGGCTCCGGCAGGAAGTGCGAGGCTTGGGGTGGCTGTGCCAGTCGTAACCAAATGTCTTCCCTCTTATTTCCATGATTCCTTCTAGTTCTGCACCTTGCACTGCAGAGTCTCTGTGTATCTATAAATACACATTAGTTATGATACAGGTGCCTCTTTCTCCTCTGGGGCTGGGCCTGGGGAGTAAAGTGCAAGACCCCCTTACTGCTGGATGCCCACCAGCACGAGGCACTGCCTGCCCTGCTAACTAATGCCTTCAGCGAGTCCTGGAAGTCCCCTCCTGAGCCCCTGGCCTGTTGACAGTGTACACGGGAGACAGATGAGCTCCGCTTGCCCCACCCTGAGCAGAGACTGGGGAGGCGGCGGCAGCAATGTCCCCCATGGTGTATCCTCGGTGCATAGAGGAAAAGTCTGTTCATGCTTAAAACAGCCCATCCTCTCAAAAGCAGGGAGACAACCATATTTCCATCTGGAATCTTAAAAAAGGGCCCTTCTCTTTGAGAGAAGAACGTGGCATGTATGTGTGTACCTCCTTTTTTTTTTTTTTTTTTTTTTTTTGAGACGGTCTCCCTCTGTCCGCCAGGCTGGAGTGCAGTGGCGCGATCTCAGCTCACTGCAAGCTCCGCCTCCTGGGTTCAGGCCATTCTCCTGCCTCAGCCTCCCGAGTAGCTGAGACTACAGGCGCCTACCACCACACCTGGCTAATTTTTTATATTTTTAGTAGAGATAGGGTTTCACCGTATTAGCCAGGATGGTCTCGATCTCCTGACCTCGTGATCCACCCGCCTCAGCCTCCCAAAGTGCTGGGATTACAGGTGTGAGCTACCGCACTGGGCCGTATGTGTGTACCTCCTTACAAGTCTTGCCCGACCTTTGCATTTAAAAATTATTGAAAAACTTAAGGATGTAACTGACAAGAACTTAATAGGTTTCTCCAAGTAAAAATTTGGAAAAGTTAAGTGAACCCATAATGTGTTTATTAGTCCCACACTTGGATTTTAAAGGTGGATAAAACATCTCCCAGTTCTTCAGCCTGATTTCTGTGGAATCATGAATGAAACGTGCTGAAGTTGCCGTGCGGATTTTGTTATGTGGCGGTGACAAGTGGGGCTGGTCACTAAACAACTGGTGGGATCCCTGTCCTTTCTGTTCTCCTGTTGGACACTAGACACGTGCTTGGCTGTTTTCTGTGTGTTGTGTGGGCAAGATGAGGACAGAATTTTCAGAAGATCCGCACGGTGGTATCTTCCCCCTTTTCTGTTAAAACGTGTCTTCTGCTGCTTCTACATAGACCGTGTTTCTCTTGCCTGTCTACGTAAACGCTGTTTAACAAAAACTGTGTTGTAGACATGTGAAGCTGAATTCCACATTATAAAGCAGATAGAGATGACTGAACATTGTTTTGTGGAAGGAAGGTTTAAAATGATTTTTAGCTTTTTCTCTGAAAGAGGGGAATAATTTTAACTTTTTCCCTGATATAGGGAATAATGAAATGGGAAAATAATTAAATTTTCCCATGTAATTGTTAGATTATATTTAATTATTTGTTAGATTATTCATGTATTGCAAGGGAAAAAGGAACTAGATCACCTCATGCACCCAAATGAAAATTTAAAGGGTATGGGCGAATTCATTTGAACTCTTTTAATTTTTTTTTTTTTTTTGACAGTCTCACTCTGTTTCCCAGGCTGGGTGCAGCAGTACAATGACAGCTCACTGCAACCCCAACCTTCTAGGCTCAAGTGATTCTCCTGCCTCAGCCTCCCCAACTGCTGGGATATACAGGCATTAATCACCACACACAGCTTATCACCTCTTGGAGACTAGCTTTGAGTTTGGGCATTCAGTGAACTGTATTTTGGTTAATTCCCAAAGTTTCTCACTGTTTATCTTTAATTTGCTAGAAATCTAAATGTATTGTGAAATGCATCACATTTCCTTAGCATTCACGGATTCCCTGTTAATGGGGCAGAGACGGAGAAGGGCAGAAGGCGTTCGGACATCAGGGTTGCAGTTGAGTGCTTGTCCCGAGCACACTGGAGCTCTGGGCTCTGTGGCCCCCACGGGGGTCCTCTGTCCACTGAGGGGGCCGGGTTACCTGGAAGGTCCCTCCAGCCTCTGCGATTTTGCCCTGTTCAGGTTAACATCTCGTCGTTGTCCTGGGCAGCATTGCCTTTCGTTCACTGACCCACGACTGAACAGCTGGTCAGTGGCCAGTGCTGCTTCCTTCAGCTGGGAGGTGGTGACGTGATTTCACTTCCATGGAACTTGGTTCTTGGTGTATTAAGGGTTCAGTTGTGTCTTGATTTTTAATCTGCACCTCTGAATTGGTCTTTTGATTGCAAAGAGATTGCTTGCTGGATTTGTTTCTGAATATTTCTTGGATAAGAGAAGAACCTCGCTTATTTGTGTGTTCCTTTAATGTGTTTTTGCAGGCATTTAAATGGGTGTCTTAGCCCTTAGCCCATTTTCTGTGTGTGGTGGATTCATTCGAATCATTTATGTGAAGTATCTCTTCCATTAAGGCCAGAGGACGTGGGGTGCTGTCTCCCTAAACTAGGGGGAAATGGCATTGTTCTGCCCTCCTCCCTGGGAACCCTGGGCTTTCCAGGTCTCTGGACTTGGCTCCCACACTGCGAGAGGGGCTGTGGCTTCTGGAGCCCGTTTTGTGCGGGACTGACTCCTTTACTTGCTTTATTCCCCACCATCTTTGCTGCTTTATGACACAGGGATGAGGGAGTCGGGCCCGGGGGCCACGCCTGTGCCTGAAAGGCTCGATGCAGAAACTCCTCATGGGAAGGATGTTCCTTGAGGGCAGCTTGGAGTCTTTTCCTACTTTTAACAGAGAAGTAGCTATTCACATGGTTTTATTCTGCTAGTGATGTTTCAGAATAATTGCTGTAGAGTTATGAAGATGTCCCAGACACCCATGATCCACTCCGGGCCAGTGCCGGGCATTGTGCTCAGATGCCTTCAGACAACATTCAGATGCCAAAGATTCTTGCTTGGTTATTCTCAAACTTACGAGAATCTAAAACAGGAGCCACGGTGTGGATTTTCTCTTGAGCCCCCATGCCTTTGTTTTGTGTTTTGGGAATGAATGACTTCATCAAGGGGAAAGAATTTGAGGAAGGAGCCTCTGAAGCTAGGGAGGGGGTGGGGGGGACGGGAGACAGAGGGAAAAGGAGCTGTAGGGGGAGGAGCCAGGCTGGGGTTTCTCCCCATGATGCTCCCCCACCCCTGGCGCAAGGCCCCAGGGACGGATTGACTTTCCCACAGGAAATGTGTATGAAGATTGCGTGTCTGTTTCGTGGGCTGGCCATTTGGATTGAGGGAATGTCCGTGTTGTGATTCCTTATTGATTCGAATGTTGAAAAGCTTTGTGCTCAATACAAGGGTCTCTTGGTGCGATGGGAAATGTGATCGCAGCCGCCTTCCGGGTGGGAAGGGCCCTCGAGACCCTCAGTGGTGGCCGGTGCCAGCCTTAGCCTCCCTGGGTGAGCTGCCCTCAGGGTGAGAAGGGAGGTCCTTGGTGGTGGCCGGTGCCCGGCCTTCGCCTCCCTGGGTGAGCTGCCCTCAGGGTGGGAAGGGAGGTCCTCCGTGGTGGCCGCTGCCGGCCTTCGCCTCCCCAGGTGAGTGCTGCTCCATCCCCAGTGTCTCCGACTCCTTGCCTGGCACCTTCCTGGTTGAAGGCCGTGATCCATCAGCCTTGTCCACGCATGTCCTGCAGACTAGTGCTGACTGCAGGTCCAGGGGTGGTCAGAGGAGGCCAGAGGAGGCCCTGGTGATGCAAAGCTAAACGTTTAATGGTGGCGCTGCTGAGTGCATGAGCCGCGTCAGCCCAAGAGTCCGGGTAGGAGAGAACCGCGGGGTGGAGGGAAGACTGGACAGATGGGTGCTTTCCTCGACCCTTGGGAGCATGGCCAGGTCCATGCTCAGACCTCCTGGTTTCTCCCATATTTCCATAAATAGCAAGGGAAGGACTCGGGGCACCCAGGGACATCATGGGTATAAGCTGTGTCCTCGCGTGGCCCCAGCTGCGGCCAGTGACGTTACTCTCTTTAACCTCAGGCTTATTTTATATAAAAACACAAAGGAACAGGAGTAGTTCAGGGGCCTCTAAAGACTTATGTAATTGTTAATAGGCCTACTTTTATGATTAAGAGCAAATCATGAAACAAACTCATTTCTGTTTGAAGAAGTCTTTACCGTTCTCATTTTTGTGGCAAGCAACGTTGATTCTTTGCTTAGAGGGTTAGTGCCCTCCTGCCAAGCGCCGCTGCCTGGCGTGTCCTCGGCACACACCT
Organism: Macaca mulatta; assembly: GCF_049350105.2. Taxonomy (NCBI): domain Eukaryota; kingdom Metazoa; phylum Chordata; class Mammalia; order Primates; family Cercopithecidae; genus Macaca; species Macaca mulatta. The sequence continues at coordinate 8,660,933 of NC_133413.1, forward strand.
CTGTCCATTGGTTTCCGTCAACCTTTCCGCCTAGAATTGTAGGAGGGGCGCTGGGATCTTAGGGCTAGAAAGAAACTGTGAAGACCACTTTTGGGGCGGTTTTAGTCAGGGCTCTCCAGAGAGACAGCCAGCCGGGTGTGCGTGTGTCTCCAGAGGGAGGCTTGCTGCAGGGGCTACGGAGTCCAAGAAGCCCCAGGACCCACAGCCTGCAAGCTAGAGCCCTGGGAGGGTGTGGCTTGAAGACTTGAAAAGCGGAGGGTGCAGATCCCACCCGGGTCTGAGGAGCTGAGACCCAGGAGCACGGGCGGCAGAAGACAGATGTCACTGGCCCATCAGCCAGACAGGTGGAGTGAACCCAGTTTTCCCCGCCTTGCTGTTTTACTCGAGCCCTGGGTGGATAGGGTAGTACCCTCCATACTGGTGAGGATGGGTCTCCACTCAGTCCAGAGGCAAACATGCATCTCACACAGAAATAATGCAGAACCAGCCATCTGGGCACCTGGGGCACGCTCAAGTCAATGCACAAAACAAATGCCACGCGTGGCCCTGATGTCTGCGTGTTCACATCACTCCACGCACATATCTGTCATCTCCTCGGTGAGTTTGTAAGGTCGTTGTGTGGTTCTGGGGGTCTTTGCCCCGGGTGGTGGTGGTGATGACAGGCTCCCCAGCGCCCCAGCTCAGGTGCGGTAGGTGATGCCACCAACAGCTCCTTATTTCTCAGACACTTGAGCGGGTGATCTGTGCTGCCAGTTCCACCTGCAGCAGCATCTGTTCCCTATGCCGATTCCATTCGGAGTGTGTGCCTGCCTTCTGTTGAGGTGCAGCCTTCTTTCAGGGAGGAACTGTGTCCTGTTCGCCTATGTCTCCTGTGGTGTATCTCATGGCTGAATAAGTACCTATAGGTTACCTCAGTGGCTGAATGATAGGTTCATTGGAAGGAAAACTTTATACTTTTTTTTCTTTTTGAGATGGAGTTCCACACTTGAATGGCTGAAGTACAATGGCACGATCTCGGCTCATTGCAACCTCCCCTCCCAGGTTGAAGTGATTCTCCTCCCTCAGCCTCCCAAGTAGCTGGGGTTACAGGCGTCTGCCACCATGCCTGGCTAATTTTTGTATTTTTGTTAGAGACGGGGTTTCACCATGTTGGCCAGGCTGGTCTCAAACTCTTGACCTCAGGTGATGTATCCACTTCGGCCACCCAAAGTGCTGGGATTACAGCCATGAGCCACCACACCCAGCAACTTAATTCCATTTTTTTTTTTAATCATAATGGGCTTGTTAAATGCTTAAGTTAATGTTTATTTTTAAAAATGTCATCTGTGACCTTTCAGCTTTTCATAGCACTTCTCGTGTGAGTATTTAAAACAGGCCCTTTAGTCATGGGGGAGAAGGGGTTATCCCTTTCAGCAGAGGGAGATGGAGGAACGGGCCCTGGTGGGTCTGAGCACAGGCAGTCACCCCAGCCTTGGTGCTTGCTTAGGTCTGTTCTTCGTTCACCGTAGCAGCGCCCACTCTGATTGTCAGCTTAAAAATAAGCTTTTTCCTCTTTCTAATCAGAACAGTTAGTTTGTTAACCATCATGTTAAGGTATTGAGAATGATGGCTTTCAGGCCTCAGATATGACACAAGTAGTAAATGCAGCTGACCCTGAACAACATGGGTTTTGAGCTTCGAAGGATCACTTATGTTAATTTTTTTTCTAACCTAACCCTTACTGAAAAAACCTGGCTTTGTGGAGGGCCAACGTTTCCTACATGCGGTTCCATAGGGTGGCCGCGGGGTCCTGTGGATACGTAGATTTGGGTAAACTCGGGGGGTGTTCTGGAATCCATGTCCCTGTGTATACAGAGGGACAACGGCAGCTTTTTAAAAGTTTGTGTCCTGCCTTGTCCTAAAAAGGCTCCAAGGTGGATGCAAAGTTATTTCATTCTTTTGGTTTTCTTGGTGGGATACTGATGTTTATTCTTCAGAGTCTAAAATCCTGAGTGAACAGAGTTAGTGCTTCAGGAACAAAGCCAGTCTGGAAACACATATTGAGATATGAACCTTTTCTTCATGGTTTCACAAAAGGTCGTGATCATGTTTTATTCGGTTGAACCGTAGGAAACTGCTAATATTTGCTGTTTTTGGCCTACAGAATGGGAATTTTGTACGATATTAAAAAAGAAAGGCTTCCTGGATGGGGAAAATAGGAATCGGTAAGAACCTGAAGTTGTCTGTCATGGCCTGTGAGTCACAGGTAAATAAACCTGCGTGAGGGGACGTTGGCTGTACAGTATTTTCCTTCTGTTTTAAGACTGTCAGAAAAAGGTCAGTTCTATTGTGTTGGGTCCCTGCACCTCACCTTTGCTGCTGAGGGGACTTGTCATTATGCCTCTTGCCCCCAGTGCCCAGGAGGCTGATACCACATAGAAGACCTGCAGGTCAGTGGACATGAACAGGCACCGGACACGCTGTGCACCTTGGGACGCATCTGAGAAGTGCGTGCTTGCAGCACGTCTGGGGTGAGGGCGTGTTCCCTCTTCTCTCCCTTCTCTGGCTTTGCAGGCCTTTGAAGTTGGTCCTGGAAAGTGAAATTAGTTAATGCTGATCAGCTCGAGGTCAAAGCCGGAATCAGGCTCATCATTTCCTGCAGTGATCACAGCAGCAGGTCGTAAACTCTACATGACCTGAACCCGGAGAGTGGAGGTTCTGCCCTGCTTTGTGACTCGGTTGTGTGTGGTCTTGAGAAAGTGAACAAGGGTTTTCTTGACTCTGAGGGGGCCAAAGAGACCCGCCCTTCACTAGGGGTGTGTGAAGCATTGGACCTTCCAGTCAGGAGGCAGCAGGGACTCAGGAAAGCCCCACATGCCCTCCAGTTCCCTTATGTTGAAATGGTTTGTACTCGGCCATGCCGGGTCATTTTGGGAGGTAAGTGGGGCGTTCACATGGGGGTATGCAGTATTCTTAGGTGTCAGGTGCGAGAGTTGAATTTGTAGAAGCTGTGCAGATAGGAAAGGGCCTGGCAGGGAGTGCTGTTTACACGGAGCCGATTTAATGCGAGGTCTGCGCTCTCCCTAGGTCCGCGTGTGACTGGTGTCTCCCAGGCTGCAATGGGACGTTTACGCGACTCGACGCCATCGTCCCACTCTGTGTAGACATCTGAGGATCTGTGCGTGGCTGCTGTGTTAGAGTGAGTTATGATAATGAACTGAGAAACAGTGAACAAACCCTGAATTGGTCAGCACTGGTTCCACGGCCAGTTCTGCCGTGGTTGGAGTCATTCATCATAAAGTGTGCTGGACTCCTATGCTGAGCTCTGATTTTCAGAGGCCCTTTAACTTGGCAGCTAACCAGCGGCTTCGTTCAGAAGACATTTGAGTCCCCTTTACCTGCCAGGATGGCCCTGGGAGTTTGAAGATGAGTGAGACAAGCCCTCCCTGTCTTGTGGATTTTACTGTCCAGAGGGGAGACAGATGTGGATGGTGAAGGAGGCCCTATCAGAGGTCAGCGCACGTCGGTTTTATTTCTGTAGCATTTGCTGTGTTCAGGCTGTGCCCCGGGCCATGTGCAGAGCATCTGGGGACCCTGCCCATGGCATCCCAGGCACAGCTAGCATCTGCACCATCTTCATACTTGACCTGAGTTTTGGGGGAAGTGCCGAGGACGGCTTCTACCTTTGCTGGTGAGGGTTGGAAGTCAGGGCAGCCCTCCACAAGGAGATGATCGCCAGCTGATTCCTCAAGAAAGAGAGGTGGTCCCCACATGGGCGGAGCAGGGCAGCCTGCACAGACGGGTGTGGGGTCTGGGGCAGGTACATCTGAGTGGGGTCTGCTGGGAGACAGTGTGGGTGAGGTGTGAAGGCAGTTCGAATTTACAGGATATATTATCACTAAGGCGATGCTGGGGAAACAGATAAAATCGGGACTCTCTGGGGTAAACGTGGACATAGGGTTACCCTGGGCGTGGGTGTTTTCAGGCTCTGAAGGCAGAGATTTAGGAAATTGGGCAGAGTTGAGCCCCAGATGAGGATGAAGGCTACCCTTGAGGGGGATGTTGAATGAGACAGGGATGGAAACCCAGTGAATGTCCTGGGGTCAGTCTGGCAGGAAGGCAACAGAGGAGACCGGTGCCCTCAAAGGCCCTGTGGGTCCTGCCTCTCAAAGTGCTGGGATTACAGGCATGAGCCACTGCTCCCTGCCGTTACTGGCAAAATTTCTAAGCTATTGTCTCTCATACCCACTCCCGTTTTATTTTTTTTTTAAACCAGGTTTATGGCTGTATTTTTTCCAAGGGAACCAAACAGTTATCTGTTTTAAGTACAAATAACACAATGTTTAAAAACCAAAAATGTCAATTTGCACAGAAGTTTCCAAATACCCAGTTGGTTTGAGCCTTGCATTGCAGTGCCACTACCTGCTCTTAAATTTCTACACGATGTAGAGATAGCGAGGCAGGGACCACTCGTACATCTTCAAGTTTCGATTCTACTAACTTGGGTATATTTTCAATTATTTTGGCACACCTGTGGGTGTGGCAAGCAATGCCAGGGCATTTATTTTGAAGCTTGTCAAAGGAAGAGTTGGGAAGATTTTCACATTTTTAGAATTTTCATAGTAGTTATAATTTACAAAGAATGTAAAATTGTGTAGTCATTATTTTGCTTTTTTCTAGATGTGTCCCTAAACAGGGTTGATAACTAATTCTACATCACAGGATTCAGAACTGTACCCTTTTGGAGCCGATGCCTGTAATCAAGGAATTCTGCCTAGTCAGTTCACTTTAAGCGTGTTTAAAAGGTTTTCTTTATCGTAGTTGGAACCTGTGGCTATAGTTTGTTTTCACCGCTGAGGAATATTCCATGATGGAAACTGTAATTCATCTGTTTTTCGTATCGATGGGTATTTGGATTATTTTGGGAGGGTGTGTATGTCTATTCAGCCTTCATTTTTTCAGGATTTTTTGTAGAAGATAATGTAACAGTGTAACATCCTCTGCTAGGGAGCCAACACGAACCCTGATTACAGCCTCACAGACACTCACGCCTTGTTACCAATACACAGAACCATTTTCTTAAGTTGAAACACAGTAGCAGAACCTGAAGCCATGTGAATGGGTCCTCTGATCTTACACTTGGAATTCACTTTTTATTACTATGTCTGCTAATTAGGAAGCATATCAATTATACAGAAATCTGAGAATGTATAATTATACGTTTATAACAGAAGAAAACTTATTTTTAATACCCCAGAACACATGGCTATGTTTTTCCCTCATGCCCCACCATTGTTTTTTTGCTTGAAATGTGAAATGACACTTGAATGCAGTTTTCTAGAGACTGTTAGACTGGCATAGTTCTTCAGAGACAGAGGATGTAAAGCACATGGAGAATTTCTGTTTGTGGAATGTGATTTCCTGGGGGCCTCATTCAGGCTGCCGCCGCCTGCACCATGGGATGTCTGAGGAGGTCCCTGTTTCATCCTCTGGAAGTTCTGAAAAGGAAGGAGAGGAGGGCGTGCGGGGTTGTGGTACCTTTGTGTTGGTCCTTCAAGCTTTTATTTGGAGTCTCGGCTGCCTTCCTGGTTGCTGCCTTTATGTCCCTAGCTCGTGGCTTCGTCCTTGTGTCTAACAGGCAGACAGATGGAAAGGGAAGTTGTATTCAGCCAACAGCTTGATCTTATTCTCAAGGCTCAAATCGACTGGGTATTTGGAGATTTCTATGTGAATTGGCATTTTTGGTTTTTAAACATGGTGTCTTATTTGTACTTCAAATGGGTAATGGGTTCTCTTGGAAAAAATATAGCCATAAAGCTGGTTTAAAAAAAAGGGGGGGGGGGAGTGGGTGTGAGAGAGTGGCTTAGAAATTACACTAGTAATCGCAGGCTGTGGTGGCTTACCCCTGTAATTCCAGCACTTGAAAGGATCACCTGAGGTCAGGAGTTCAAGACCAGCCTGGACAACATGGTGAAACCCCGTCTGTACTGAAAATAGGAAAATTAGCCGGGCATGGTGACACAGGCACCTGTAATCCCAGCTACCTGGGAGGCTGAGGCAGGATAATCGCTTGTACCCAGGAGGCAGAGGTTGCTGTGAGCCGAGATCGCGCCACTGCACTCCACCCTGGGCGACAGAGCAGAAACTCTATGTCAAAAAAACAAACAAACAAAAAACCACCCCGGTGATGGAAACCTGACTTGCATCACATCTGTGATGGAGATAGCAGATTATTTTGTTTTTAGTGACAGGATGAATTGGACATATTTGCCTTCCCGTCTGAAGCCCCAGCACCTGATCGGGGCACCCCTCCCTTCTGAAGTCCCCAGCACCTGGTTGGGGCACCCCTCCCCTTCTGAAGCCCCCAGCCACCTGGTCAGCGGCGCCCCTCCCCTCTGAAGCCCCCAACACCTGGTCGGGGGCGCCCCTCCCCTCTGAAGCCCACAGACGCTCCTGGCCTGCGGTGCTGCTTCTCCAAATGCTGCCCTTGGCTGTTTTTGAGGAGTCACTGGCACCCGAGCAGGCTGCATGTGTCACTTCTTCATGGATCCAGGGTGTCGGTGAAGTCGGTGAAGCTCATTTGTCTCGTCTTCCTCCTCATGTGCCACATCTCACCTGTTGTCTGTCCAAGTTCGTGTGTGTGTGTGTGTGTGTGTGTGTGTGTGTGTGTGTGTGTGTGTTGTGCATTCTCAGGCTGTACTCAGTGCTTAGGTGACAAGAACGTCTTAGAGCAACGGACTGTCTGCTCCTAAAGGATGCTGTGTGTTAATCGAGATGGTTTACTTGTGGGGTTTAAATTTCCTGGGTGTGTTGGAGGCAATTAGGGGGAAACAATGTCTAAATAAAGCCCCTGGGAATGAGGAAGGCAATAATGAAAACAATAACTTTATACACACTTAGCAGTTGATTTAATTTGAAGGTGAATTTTGCATTTTGGGGACTCCTAAAGCTACTGTTCCTAGGGATTCCTTGATGAGCTTCTTGTTTTCTGTCAAGTAGAAAGTAAAGTGGATCGGTTTTGCCTTGAATTCTGACTGACTAGAATCTACTTCCCTTTCCCCCCATTCACATTAGGGTGGGGATTGGACTAGAAGAGCTGTAGGATCTCTTTATTTCTGATCTTAAAATGAATTTTTTTCTTTACTCTTTTTATTGGTGAGCTGCTATTTTTTCCTTCAATGCACTGTTCTTCGGTTTGGGAAATGTGTTATATTTGTACCGTGCTTGAAATGTACACAATGGTTCTAAATTGCTACTTTAAAGTTAGAGATAACATCTTAATTAAAATGTCATCCATAAATCAGGCACAGTCTGAGGCCTGGAGACCCCTCTTGTCACTTCCAGCCGTATCTCCTTCCCTGGCCACGTTGCCTCTGGCCACGTCTCCTCCCCCCACCATGTCGTGTCATCCCCCCACCATGTTACCTCTAGCCACATCACCTCTGGCCTCCCTGCCTGCCTCCCTCCCTCCTGGTGGCCTCCGTGGCTCCTGCTGACTGCCCTCCCGAGGGTCTGTCCGGGGATCCTTCCTCGTTTTCTGCTCCTGAGTGGGTCTTGGGGCCTGGATATTTCACAGGATGCAAAGTTTTTTCCCTTCCAGCCGTGGGTCTCTGGGCGACAATTCCAGAGAGGGCACTAAGCTCTCCTTACCCACCTGGGGGCCCTGAGCCCTGACCGCCAGGGCTTTACTGCAGGGTGTAGGACAGACTCATGCATGAATTGGACTGAAAAGGTGCTTCCAGGAATGCTTGTTTTAAGTGCACTGGAGCAGAGATGGGGAGAGGGGATCACTTGGTTTGCTAAGAATTTGGTCCTGCTCACAACCAATAAGGCAACATAAGCACCTCCTAAATGAAGCATTCCACAGACTGATTTTACACATGACAGTTGTGGTGGCTGGAAAAGGCTTCACACAATGAGCGAGTTTTGAGCTGCGTTTGAAGGAAGAACAGATCCCTGCAGGTGGATATGAAAGATAAAGGTGATCCAAACCATCAGCAGCTGTGGGGGTGGGGTGGTGCAGACTCCCCATGGATGGTGGTCATGGCTGAAATGCAGGAGAGGGCAGGGGTGCGAAGGAACAGCAGGGCGGCATTAAAATCCCCCTGCAGAGAGGGGACGTGACTGAGATACTATCACATGTATACAAGAGAGATGATTTGAGGATTTCTGGGAGCCTGTGGGAAGAGCACGTGGTCATCATTAGTTCTCTGGATCTCTTTTTATGAAGTAGTGAAAACAGTCATGCCTCTGCCTATCTTGTTAGCTATTGCCAAGATCAAATCGGATAACCTTCAGCGAGCCTTGTAAATGCTAAAACTTATGACAGACTGTTCCAGCCCCCTTGTCTTCACGCTCCTTTCCTCCTCGGTAACGTGAACCCTGCTGGGTACCTCACTATCTGCCTGACTTCCCCTCTGTAACGTGAGCCCTGAGCACTTGCTGGGTACCTCTCTGTCCACCTTCCTTCCTCAGTAACATGAGCCCTGAGTATTTGCTGGGTACCTCGCTGCCTGCTGTACAGCTGGGTGTAGCCTTGTCAAACGCACTTGGCTGGCACATAAACAGAAGTGCTCGCCGGGCCTTGGGAGGGCTTTCTGACATGTGGGTGCCTGCTTTTCCCTGTTAGGCTGGAGCTGCAGGAGCCCTCCTAGACCAGACAGAGGACCAAGGCTATGGCCTTGGGGTGGGGACTGGGGGAGCTCCCTGGGTTGATTGTGTGGGCGAGAGCAAACTTCAGTCCCGCTGCGGCACCGGGATTCCGGGTTCCTTCTGGAATGTTCTGAGTGAGAAACAGGAATGGTGCACAGGTGCATCTTCTGAGGATTTTATGGTTATCTAGGGAGAGCACTGGTGCCTCTGAGCTATGAACCTGCAGAACCACTTCTTCCACTAACAGCTTTCTTTATGTAAAGAAAGACTTACAAACAATGCCACTCCAGATGGAGGTATTTGCAGGTGTGGCCTGAAAAATGAACAAAACAACTCTTTCATCTCAAGGAAAGCACCTTACATTATTCCCAGTGATAGACATTTGAGCTTTCCAGTGAATCTTAAAGTATAAAAATCTTGTGTCCACCACTTTCTCATGTGATCAATGGTGATATTGATGTGGGTTTTTTTTTTTTTTTTTTTTTTGGGACACATAATGAAATGTGGAAGCTGCTCATAACTCTGAACCAGTGTTTTCTAACCAATGTGATTACAAAATCGTGTGCTGGTAAAAGCCATTCAAGTGCAGGATGGGCCAGTCGACTTAGAAGGAATTGGGGCAGAAAAGCCCGTTGACCAGAGCACAGACTCCACATTGCAGACAGCCTGTACGGAAGTGCCGCTTGTTACATTTGGCAGCAGAGAATACCTAAAATGTTCTGAAAACACAATGAAAATACTTCTAATTGTATATCAGCATGGGGTCAGACTTTCTTCATAAACTTCAACCACGGCTCTGCTGCGCACTGAACGCAGATGCAGGCATGAGAACCCTGCTGTCTGAGGTGCAGAGATGTTAGGGGTTTTCACAGCAGCACGAACTATTGCCACACTGCTGCTTATTTTGGAAAATGGTTTCTTCTTTAAAACTGTTAAGATGTAATGACTTTATCATTGTAAAATGAACTAAATTGTTTCTTTTTGTGACGGAGTCTTGCTCTGCCACCCAGGCTGGAGTGCAGTGGTGTGTGACCTCAGCTCACTTCAACCTCTGCCTCCTGAGTTCAAGCGATTCTCCTGCCTCAGCCTCCCTAGGTAGCTGGGACTACAGGTATCTGCCACCATGCCCCGCTACTTTTTGTATTTTAGTAGAGACGGGGTTTCACCATGGCCTGGCCGGTTTCGAACTCCTGACCTCAAGTGATCCGCCTGCCTCTGCCTCCCAAAGTGCTGGAATTACAGGCATAAGCCACCACTCCTGGCCTCATGAGAAGGCTTTTTGTGATCTTCAATAAAGTGCAAAGGGTTCCTGAGACCCAAAAGTTTGAAAACCACTGGCTTAAACCAACAAAATTGTCCACGATTCTTCAGTGTGTCTTCTGTTGATGGAGAAAGGACATAAGGGTTGCTTTACTTTTTTCCTTTCACAACTCAATGGTGCTGGGACAACTGGGGTATCCACATGGAAAAGGATTGCCTGGACCCTTCCTCACCCTACACACAAAGCTCAAAATAGATCCAACGTAAGGAGCCAATTGTGAGGGATGAGGGCCTACTCTTAAGATCTTGTGGGACCTAAATTGCCAAGATAAAGGCCCTGTATCTAAATACAGTGATATTTTGAGTTTCTGGGGTTGTGACTTTAACATGGGAATCTGGGGCATGAGAGGCAGTTCAGCCTATGACACCTTTAGGGGGCGAATCCTGGTGAAACTGTTACGATGGATTAGGCAATGTTTCCTTAGACGAGACGTCTAAAGCATAACAAGCAACTGATGGGAAAAGAGACGGTATCAAAATTAAAAATGTTCATTTCAGAGGATACTATTAAAGTAAAAAGACAACCCACAGAACAGGATACATTATCCCAATAAGGGCCTGATATCAAGAATATATTTAAAAACTCTTAATAAAAAAAATCCAATTTAAAAATGGACAAAGGATTTGAATACATTCTCCAAAGAAATAAATGCCTTAAAAAGCACATGAGATGTTTAACAGAATTCATCATCTTAGAAATGGAAATCAAAACCACTGTGAGATACCGCTTCACAACCACCAAGATGGATAAAACCCCAGTATTGGACAGTGACATGTTGGTGAATTTGGGAAAACTGAAATCTTTAGTGGGAGGGGAAGTAAAATGGCACAGTTGCTTTGGAAAAGTCTGGCAGTTCCTCAGAAAAGTTAAGCATAAAATCACCATACGACCCAGTAATTTCACTCCTAGGCTTATGCCCAAGAAAATTGAAAACATTTTTACAAAAGAAATCTTATGCAAGAATCTTCATAGCAGCACTATTCGTAATAGTAGAAACAACCCAGGTGTCAACAGATGGATGAAGAAAATATGTACACAATGGAATGATGCCAGCACCAAAGATCATGCCAAAGGTCACGCACTGTGTATGATTCTCCTCACAACAGGTGTCCAGAATGGGCCAATCCAGAGAAACGGAAGACAGCTGGCGATTGCCAGGGGCTGGAGGAAGGAAGGAGCAGGTACTGACTCTTAATGGGTTCAAGGTTTCTTTGGCCGGTGGTGAAAAAGTCCCGGAACTACATACTAGTGGTTGGTTGATGTGCAGCTTTGAGAAGACACTAAAAAGACTGAATTGTATCCTTTAATATTGGGGCTTTTATGCTTTGTAAATTGCATTTCAATTTAAAAAGGAACTCCAGAACTTCTTTGGTGTTGATATTTAGAATGTGAAAGAGACAGTATCCAAAAACATGTTACTATGTAACTCACATCCCCAGAGAGTTAAACTTCATTAAAGGGTGTGTTTGAGCCTAGGAGACACAACGATCCTATACTATACGTTACAGCTCATCTCACTGATTTCTATCTCACATAACAAGCATATTCAGGAAAAACGGACATGTAAACGTGAGCTGAATGCTATGCAGAGGCACATTCCTCTTACCAGGATGGTCTTTAGTGGTGCAGTAAGAGATGAGGTCATAGCAACGTTAGTTTAATTTCCATGGCAATAGGAATTTGGCACATTGATGAGTTAGATGTCCCTGCACAGCTCCTAACAGGGTTGCCCATTTCTGTATGGTGTCTGTGTACGTTCTTGCTGTGGAAATAAGTGATAGTACCTGCATAAACACTTGCTCGGAAACGCGCACGAAGCTGGTGAAAGCAGAGGACAGGCAAGAGGGACGCATGGCTCAGCCCTGGCAAAGGAGACGGTTATTCCGAATGCGGAAGATTCAGGAATACGATCCTTGGGAAGACTGGTGATGTCCGTGGATCTCACCGCTGTCGGGTGTATCTGCAGCCAGTTACCGGAGCTGTCAGAACCGCATGTTGTTGGTATCAGTATCATCACTCAACGCTTCTGACTTTTCCTGTTGCTGAGGATGATTGCATGTGGTGGAAGCAAAGTGCTGACTTAGCACAGATCATCAGATCCCAGTTCTTTTCTATCAAGGGGGGCAGGGTTAGAAACCCCCCCCCACTCCCCAATCCCATTGTTGAAAAAAATAGTTGGCTTGGGAGGGTTTTTACTCCTAAGGTTGAAGCCGCGCATTTCTAGAGCCTGGGCTGTCAGCGGTGGTGGCTGGGGAATGCTGGGGCTGTGGTCGTCTGGCCCCTGGCAGTCCTGCTGGTGGGTCCTGCCTCTGACACCGTTCATTTCTGAAGCTTGCTTTCCCTGGTGTTGGAAGTAGCAGCACTGGAGGAACGGCCTCCTTCCTACAGCGAAGCTCTGCCAAGAGAGAAGACACGGAGCGTCTGTTGAGGGATGTGACGTTTGGGTCACCGCACCATGCGTTCTGCTTCTCAGCGGTGCCTCCTGGTTGATGTTACCATCACCTGGCATTATCCAGAAGGTAACTCGCAGATGCCACACTGATGGAAAGCTACGGCAGCGTGGTTCGAGTCCAGGGCCAGCTGGAGCATATCAGCAAGGTTGGGCTTGGACGCATGTGCTCCACCCAGTGGGTGGGTCTGTGGAGCTGGGGTGTCGTGAGAGCCACAGGGTCCTGGCAGAACCCTGCCAGATGACAGGAAAGAACCAGTGGAATCGAGGCAGGGAGCCGAAGGAGCTCAGGAAGGAGCGAGCCGTCATAGGGCGGGAGGCTCAGGAACCAGCAGGTGAGTGGGATGTGGCCGCAGGGTGCTGCTGGGTTGGTGAGGAGCCTTCTGTGACTTTTCTGAGAGAGTAGTCGGTTGTACGGGTGGGTGCCGGCTCCCGCAGATAGAAGAGCCAAGCATCCTGCAGGAGACCAATGTGTGCACTGGGAGTTTCCAGGTGCGTGTCCTGGCACGCGGCCCAGAGGCCCCTGGCAAGGTTCAGTGCACCAGGCACACAGTGGACTGTTGGTGCCTGACCCAACGAGGGAGTGAGGGAGGGCCGAGACACAGGTGCGGAGATGCACGGGACAGGGTGCAGTCAGGTGGAGAGTCATGCTGTAGGGTCTGGGAGAGACGGGTTCGAGAATAAATGGGACGGGGGTAGAGTCAGGTGGAGAGTCATGCTGCTGGGGTCTGCGAAATGTGTTTTTGCTTCCATCTGAGAAGCTGGACCTGAGCATGTCTGTGCTTTGACATTTAATCTGTGCACTATCCTCGGCAGGGTGTGTATCTCTGTGGCAGAGGACACCCTGGGCACAGTGGATGTCGGTGGCCGTGGCTGGACTCGGGGTCCGTGAATGTTGCGTGATCGAACGTGTTTGGTACATTCTCAGCTCCTGCCCAGGTGCCTCCCAAACCTCAGGTGTTGTGGCTCCCCACGCCTTTCCCATCTGCGTGTAGCATGACCACCACCTTCCTACCATGTGTTTGTCCTACCACGGCTGCCATGTCTCACGGACGCTTTGCTCTCCAGCTACTTTCCTATAATCAAAACCCTTGACTTGGCTTGTGTTTCAGAGACGACAGGGTATTAGTCTTTCATGATTGCTCTGAGGATTTCAAAAAGCAAATATACCTTACAGGATGCAAGATATTGGAGACAGTAATTATAGATGACTTTTCTCAGTCTTTTGATTGTGGTAAAATTACATAGCACTCGAACCCTTTTTAAGTGTATGGTTTGGTGGCATTAAGAGTGTTCACACTATCATGCCGCGATCATCGCCATCCATCTCCAGAACTTCCCGGTCTCCCCACGCTTGAAACTCGGTCTACCAAACACTAGGTCTCCTCCTGCCCCAGCTCTGGTAAGCACTACAGATTGCTTGGAAAATAGGCTTTCTCAGTAAGAGAAGGGGCAAGGAGAAGAGCTCTCAAGACTATCTTGAGATTTGAGGAAGTGTTTTAGGTTTTGCTCACTGGTTCCCAGTGTAAAGAAGCTATTGAAGACGTGGGATGGCGAAGGTAAGGTCTGTGATCTCAGGAAGTGCTGGGCTGGGCAGCTTTCCCACTGTGATGGGGGCACTTGCCCTCAAACCCGCCTGAGATAATCACTTGAGGATGGTGCTGCCTTGTGACGGCTCTGAACTTGGTCTCCTTGAACGTTGCCAAGTGCATAAGCTTTGGCGGTTACCATCTAGTGTCTGCGGGAGACCTAGAATTTGAATGTTGTTGACTTTAGAACATACTCATTCTTATAACACTCAACCTATTCTCATCAATAGGAAATATGCTGTGTCTTTTTTTTTTTTTTTTTTTTTTTTGCTTTAATAGTCTGTGTTTCAGTAGCAGTAGTTGCAGCGGACGCTACTTCTAGTTCATGGTTATTGCCAAACACAAGCTTCTGGAAACTGTGTGAAAAATGAAGGGGGAAAGTGGTTTTCTGCATAAGGCTTTTTTGAACATCTTGTTTTTTCTGGAATATCTGTCGTGGTGTAAAACATTTCCATATTTAGGGGTTTGTAATGTGTTTGATACTGGTTGGCTTTGAAACCCCATGTTTTTGCATGTCGTGGGGCTGCTTTATCCTGTTATTCTATGATATAGCTAGTTTTCAAAACTATTGGTTATTTCACTTTAAAAACCAAAGCAGCTTACATTATGAGTGTGATTCCTGTAAGAATGTAATTGTAAAATTGATTTGTGTTCAATAAACTTACTGGAATGACTAGTTAGATCAGTGGACGAAAAGATGATAAGAACATGTCAGGTCTCTGGGCCAGGAAGGACTTCCAAATAATACACGTGATACACAATAATTTCTTAACAAAAGATTAGATTTAGTACATAACTGTTTAAAACCTCTATATTTTCTATTATAGCCATTCCACAGTGCCCACGGGGTTGGGTTGCAGGACTGCCTATGGATACCAAGGTCTGTGGGTGCTCAGGTCCCTGGTATAAAATGGTATCGTGTTTGCATATGACATACGCACATCCTCCTGCAGACTTTGTCATGTCAGGGTTGCTCGTAACACCTATACCATGGATATGCCATGCGAGTAGTTGTTAAACGATATTGTTTAATGAATAATAAAGTCTGAATGCTTAGTACAAACACCTTAAAAAAGTATTCTTAAACTATGGTTGGTTGAATCCACAGGCCTGGAACCCTGGGATAGAGTACAAACTCTAGAAGCAAAATGAACAAATAAAGAACCTTGAGGTCAGCAGTGATGGGTGTGGGATCACACTGAATCTAGTGTGTTTTGCTGTGTCACTACAGAGTCTAAATGGAAACCATTTTTAGCTTAAGGTAAAATAGGTAACAGGAAACACTACAGAATGGCCATGAAGGCTCGCCCCTCATTACCACGTGTTACAGCCAAGTGTCTGCCTCCTGGGGAAGGATCTGTCCTGTGAGGAGACTAGACGTTGATGATTTCCGGATGTGTGAAGGAAACGCCCTCCGAGAAGCGTGGTTTTGGCCGGAGCACATCAGACGAGAGTTAGCGTGGCATGGAGTTGCCACAGTGCCCCTCATGCCTGCTGCTTCTCTCCTCACCGCTGGCCCTGACTCTCACCAAGGAGGAAAGTTCAGCTCCAACTGAACCCCACACAGCGCTTGTGGGTCTGTAGGGTGGGTGTTGCCTTCTCCTGAACAGGCTGTGGCAGAGGAAGGTCTGGCCATACTTGAGCTGTGAGAGATGATCTCAGCGATCCAGCATCCTGCAAACCCAGGTGCTGAAGGTTCCTCCTCCACCGTCCTGCAGGGAGAGGGGTCTGTTCCTGCTTCCCCTCAACCTGACCTGACTTCTTGTCTGTTCTCTACACCTAGCTCTTAAGAGCAGTTATTGTTAAAAATAATCATCTAGCAGACAAACACCATAAGGTGACAGCCTGGGAGGGTAGATGGGGGCTGGAAGGTGGTTTCCTGAGCAACAGGGTTCAGTTTTCTGTTTTGGCGTCACTCGACCCAAGGCCCCCAGATAATTGAAATATTGTCAGCAAAACACCCATGTTGTATCTAAGTTTTTTTTTTTTTTTTTTTTTTTTTTTTTAAAGGAATGGGTGCAAACTTCTAACAGGGACCTGACAAAAGAGAAGGATTTCTTCTCTGCAAAGTGAAGGTCGGGGCTGGTTGGCATTTGCCATCTGTGACTAGCAGGGACCCAGGCTGCTTCCTTTCTGCTGCCCGACTCCTGACCCTCCAACTCCTGCCCCTGTTCCCACCAGCAGGAAGAAGAACGGGAAGGTGCCTTTTCCCCTTTAAGGGGATGAGGTGAGAGTTGCGCCTGTCATTTCACTAGTCCCTGGGGTGATTCTCCAGCATGGCTGGGAGTTGGGTTTGGCGGCCTGAGCCCTGTGAAGCTGGGGTTGCTGTTCCCTGAGCAGCAGGAAGCCTGGACTCTGGGAAGTGGGGTCAGAGGGTAGCCTTTGCTGCATCCACAGGAGGGGGCCCCTCATTCCAGTTGACATCATCACTGCAGAGGGGGGTGTGGGCTTCATGGTCCTTTCTTTATACCCGCAGGAGAGAATGCTTCCTGTAAACCAGAAGCGTCTCTGAGATAGTTCTCAGCCCATTCAGAGAGTTCATTTTCCCAAGATTAAAGACACAGCCTCAGGCGGGGTTGAGGACACACCCGGGACACAGCCTCAGGAGGGGCTGAGGACACACCGTGACAGTCTCAGGTCCTGGACGTGTGCCCAAGGTGTTTGGGGCACAACTTGGTCTTACACATTTCAGGGAGATGTGAGACATCAATATATGTGAGATGTATGTTGGTTTGGTCCAGGGAGGAGGGATGACTCGAAGCAGGGAGGCGTTTCCAGGTCACAGGTAGATCAGAGACAGATGCGTTTCCGGTGAGCGTTTCCGGAGAAAGCAGTAAGATCCGCATTTATCTCCGTGTGCAGATGGTGACATTGAGTTCTGCCCTCTGTCCCTGAGGAATTTCCTTGTGGACCAACAGTTGTGAGGGGGAGGTACGTGGCTTTTTTTTTTTTCTTTTTTCCTCCAGTCTCTGTTAGGAGCATGGGAGGTAGGTTTGCCCTAAACCTTTCCCCCACCTTGTCTTCCCTTTAGCTTAGTGAATTTGGGGTCCTGAGATGTACTTTCGCTTCACACTTCTGAGCACACTGCACTCTAAACAGTGTTGTACGAGGCCGTCTAACTGATTTAGAAGAAACTATTTGGAAGGACTTGAGCACCTTCGTCCTTGAGAGAAACAAGCCTTTGTTTATTTGCCCCGAGGCTGTTATGCTGCCCCGGGCTGTGCGGCCTTAGAAAGCTTGTGCCTCTCTGAGCGCCTGCCTGTGGAATCTGGTGACTTTGAAGTTAATCCAGCAGCTACATGTATTGGAAAGCAGATTGTCTCTTAAAGTGTTGATTATGATTCTAACACCGGAATTTCAATGTGTACTTTCCACCCTTCTTTCCTTTGTCTCCTAATACCCTGAGATGCTGCTGCATTTGCCCTTAGGCTTCATTGAGGGAGGGTCAGTTCTGGCCCTTTCTTTAGATATTGACCTTGAATGGACAGAATCGAGATTCAGAAAAACCCTTGAGCTGTGAGAGTGTGCTGATATCTATGTAAGTGGAATTCATGTGTTGAACTCAGTAAGAGTTTAAGAAATATCAATTCTAGGCTGGGCATAGTGGCTCACACCTGTAATCCCAGCACCTTGGGAGGCTGAGGTGGGCAGATTCACTTTTGAACCCAGGCATTTGAGACTAGCCTGGGCAACATAGCAAGACCCTGACTCTACAAAAAAGTAAATAATGGTGCTGTGCACTGTGGTCCCAGCTAGTCAGGAGGCTGAGGCTGGAGGATCACCCACGCCTGGGAGGTTGAAGTTGCAGGATCACCCACGCCTGGGAGGTTGAGGCTGCAGTGAATCGTGATAGCACCACTGTACTTATGGTGTGCTGTGCCTGAGTGACAGAACAAGAACCCCTGCCACCACACACACACACACAGAGTATCAATTCTAAATGGACAAAAACGAGACCTTTTAAGTGGAAAAACATCCTGATTGGTTGCTCTACTTAGGTAACTGTTGACTCACTTGCCAGTAAGAAAATGCAGTGGCCAGTTCTGCTGGGACCACCTGTTAAGGCTACTCTGGGCCTCATGGTTTGAGAAGGGTCTGTCCAGGGGAGAGTGGGTGTGGCTTAAGGGCGTAGAAGCCAGTTCTTGTGGTTCAGCATGACTGTGGGTGTGGAGCTGGGGGCAGGGCTCTCCAGGGCATGAGTGGGTAAACGGATGGGCTTCCAGGATGAGCCCCAGTGACTTTGCCTGGTTTACATCCGTTCAATACAAATCCAGAGGATCTTACTCTAGAAGTTTCTGCCTGGGCTGATGGACTGGCCTGGGGCCAGAGGGTGCCTTCTGATGTAGGAAGAGCACTTAGTCACCTAGAGCTAGGATTTATGGCACTACAGGGGACTCGTCACACTCGGAGCAGCAGCTATCTGCATTCTAGACTTGGTTCTAGGCGAAGTATTTTGGAAGCTGTTGGTACCCTGTGTTCTGTTTATCTGTAAAACAAATTAGAGTTGTAACTAGTTAAAACCTATTTTTAAAATCTTGCCACAGAATATGGCAGTTGTGGTGGAGCCTGTCCAGAGACCCCCACACTCGGGCGCTGCCACGTGCTGCGGTCGCAAGCTTTGCCTGCATCAGCTGCCTCTCCTGGCGTGTCTGTGTTCTTGACATGGGAGCCCATTGAGGCTTGGCCTGTGGGACTCGTGTGGACATTTGTCCATGTTCCTCTGAGGCTCCACAGACTTCACGGTCCTGTTGCAGAGCGTACGGTATCTACTTGCATCCTGATTTCCCCAAAGCCCAGGACAGGCCAAGAATTCCTTACACACGCTACGTCCCCTCCGGTGGCCACACAGAAAAAGAGGCAGTAAAACTTTTTTGGGAGTGAGATCAAAAAAAGCCTACTTTTCTAGGGGGGGAAAAATAACGAGAAGCTCTCATTCAGGGTATTTGTAAAAGGCTGTTTCTAGGGCACTGGTAGATAAAAAGGGCGGGAGCCCTCAGGTTAGCGTCAGCCAGTGCCCACCTGGCGGGGCGCACACGGACTTACGTCGGTGATAGTGTTCAGGGCTGTGTCTGCCCCGATGCTGAAATCGGAACCGGGCACATTGTTGGACACAGTAGCGGGAACCATGATCATGGGCACACAGAACTCCTCGTGCTTCTCCTGGGCAGCTGACAGCTCCAGGAGTCCCATCTAAATTGATCCAGTATCTGGACACTGGCTGCTCAGAGGCCGTGGTGTGGAAAGGCCAGGACATCGCTTAGTCATACGGGGCACAAGCACGTCACTTGCCACTCCTGTCTATTTCATCAAACCCTATTTTCTCCTGAATATTGACCATAGCAAAGTCATTAGCCTTCGAGATGCATTTGAAACATCAACTTTGTTCAAGAGGTTTAAGACACACGTAAGTCTTTCTTGCCATGCTCAACACACACTGCCGGCCGTTTCTGAAGTCAGCGTTTCTAGAACAAAAGCCTCGGCCTACCCTGTGAACATTCACGCTGAGCACACTGTGGCGAGTCTGCTTGGCCAGCCAGCAGGGGGCAGGAGAGAGCCGCAGGTGCCACGTGGGGTCCCTGCAAACGCGCCTCACTCCCTCAAGCAAGGGCGGTGCCTCCTGCCAATCCAGCCGCTTCCTCCAAGGGGAAGAGGCCTCTTCAGGTGCCACCGCACTGACTTCAGAGGGCTCAGCCAACGGAGCAACAGATTCAACAGAGTTCCATGTTGTTAAAGGAAAACTTCTGTTACCAGGCGACCTTAATATCAGATTCAACGTAAAAGAACCAACAAGATTGTTTCCAAACCAACATGCTACTAGTGCCTTATCCTTCAATGCTGTTTAAACACGAAGTACAAGGAAAAAAGAGCATGGCACTTCTTAAAAAATAACACCTCTTCCAGGTTCATTTTACCCATATCATAAACACTTAGAACTGTGGATTCCCTACAGGAAAGTGGAGTGGGGGTGGATCCCCACGCTGACCCAGCCTCCCCCCAGTCAACCCCCCACCTCAGGGTTCACACCTCTCCAGGCCCTGTCACCTCAACAAGGAAAGGTGGCCTCTCTGAGCTCTCTTCGCAGGGAGCACCTGAACGGGAGCGAGAGACAGACATACCCACAACTGCTTTGAAATCCTGAAATGCAATATATATTTAAGAACTTCGTTATTTTTTAAAAACTGAGAACAAAGTGAGAACAAAATGAGCCTGGTTTTAACCTCTCTGCCACAATAACACCGTGTACATGTGTCTTGTACTGTTTGTTCCTTCTCCAGCAGCTGCTGCCTGGCTGGCCGACTGCAGAAGAAGAGCCTCTGGTACTCCCGTGAGGCCCTCGGTAAAAGCGTGAGCACCACCATCATGTCTCAGGACAGCGCACATTAGGGTCGCCCACAGACCGCTGTTCCCAATGCCTAGAAGGCACTGAACGGGCCTCCTGCTCTTTGTAAATATCAACTCTTCTATGTTGTGTTGAAAACTTTTCACTGCAGTCCACACATACTTCTTTGTTTCTGTCTTATTTTTATCCTAGAGGTATATTATTGTGGAAAATTAAGTTTGCAAGGTTGAAGGGTTTTCTGAAAGTCGACTTCTAATCCTGGAAGGAGAAAAAAAAAATGGGCCAGCTGTGGTGTTCACGCCTGTAATCCTAGCAGTTTGGGAGGCCGAGGCAGGCAGATCTCTTGAGCCCGGAGCTGGAGACTAGCCTGGAAAACATGGTAAAACCCTGTCTGTACTAAAAATACAAAAAATAAAATTAGCTGGGCGTAGTGACATGTGTCTATTCCCAGCTACTCAGGAAGCTGAGGCAGGAGGATCACCTGAGCCCAGGAGGTGAAGTCTGCAGCCAGCCAAGATTTGTGTCACTGCACTCCAGCTTGGGCGACAGAGTGAGACCCCGTCTCAGAAAAACAAAAAGCAAAAACTACTGTATAAGTCATTGCAGAAGGGAGCTGGCCGGGCACAGTGGCTCACGCCTGTAATCCCAGCACTTTGGGAGGTCGGGGTGGGCAGATCACGTGAGGTCAGGAGTTTGAGACCAGCCTGGCCAATATGGCAAAACCCCATCTCTACTAAAAATACAAAAATTAGCCGGGCGTGGTGGAGGGTGCCTGTAATTCCAGCTACTCAGGAGGCTGAGACAGGAGAATCACTTCAACCCGGGAAGCAGAAGTTGCAGTGGGCTGAGATTGCGCCGCTGCACTCCAGCCTGGGCAACAAGAGCGAGTCCACTTCAAAAAAAATTAAAAGGGAGCTAATGTTTTTCATTTAAGGGAAGGGAGAAGAATATTCAGTATGTATACATCTCACGCACACATCTGCAGTGGTGCCCTGAAGTATTCAAGATACACATTCCTACAAACATAGCTCAAAACTACTCACCAAGTTACATGCTAAAAGCACATGTACTGTAAGAATGCTACATTATATTTTTAAAGCATCTGTATCCAATGTTTTAGCATACTGGCAGTTTTGCCTTCAGGTGCTGTATGCCTAAATTATTACATGTTAAGTCATAAATTCTAAAATGACTAGCTTTAGACAAAAGAAATAAACTACTAAATTAATGACTTAGGGGAAAAATTACTAAATTAACTTGGAAGTTAAACTTTGCAAACTGATTTTGTTGGACCTCATGTAAGCTAGATGATCAGTTTTTTAAATTGTTGTGTGTTTCCCTCGAGGATGGAAGTCTCCTCTTTTCTCTCATCCACTGTGCACACCACTGCAGCCCGCGCCTCTTGTCCACTGTGCCACAGTGCGGCCTGCAGTTTACCCAGTACCACGCCTTCCACACCTTAGTGACCTTCAGGTAAGTATAACCAAGAAGGAAATGAAAAAGCAGATAAATGACCTCCACCCCCACATTCAGCATGCAAATGTGAAACATTCAAAGTAAAACCAAAAACCCATGTTAGCTCACGACTGTAACTGGTAGAGTTATGTGTATGGCAATTTTAAAAGTCTAGTTAAGTAAAAACCTAATTGAAAGTCTCAAGAAACACCAAGTTTATACAAAAAGGCATCGGCAGGCATTGACAGTGAGGAGAGGACTTCACTCTGCATCCAGCCTGTCCTGGAAGCCACGGCCAAATGCCAGGTTGTATAGATCTGAAAAGCAGGAAAAAAACAAGTGTTGAAATGTGTACAGTCTCAGCAATGTACAAATCCAACGTAAGATGCTCAGAAACCTTGAATTTCCAATCAGAAAACAGGAACATGAGCAAGTTCCCCAGCAGTGCCCACCTTCTGCCTATGGTACGTGTAACAGGAACGCTGGCCACCTTGGGGGGACAGAGGCTTTCTGGTCACATTCGCTTTGGCAGTCGCACAGCTGGCCCCACCACAAACACCTGGCTAATACTGAAGAACCACTCGCTCCCTGGGCTTTGCTCGCTCTAGCCAGGAGAGCGTATTTACAGAGTACATTATCGACTGAGTCCTCGTTCAATGCGTCAAGCTTGTTGAAGGCAGGGCAACCCCATGCCTGGCCCAATTAAGTGAACTGAGCAGAGCAAATGCCCCCAGTTGGACGGCACTCAGTTCACGACAGCAGTGGCCACTGTTCACAGGGTGCTGGCTTCGTGCCGGGAACAGTTCCAAGCGTCGTCTTTCTGTCCTAGGAATGTGCACTGCAACCCTGTGGGGCCGTTTGCACCGCCCCCCAGAGTTCTGAGGTAGCCACGTCCAGGCTGTCTGTGGGCCTCACCGCGTGGCCGTCCACGTCCCCTGCAGACCAGACCTCACTGCAGGGACCGCGGGTTCCAGGGCTGCCTTGAGGCACACACTCCCTTCACCACCTCTTCCTGGCCCCTGACACCAACCCTCACCACTGCTGCTGCCAACACTATTTTCTCATGGCTCCTGAGGGACCTGTTCTTTCTGCCTTTCCCTGCTCCCTGCGTCCAACTTGGAGGGTGCCCACATCAACGCCAACACTCACGTAATCACCACCGCTTCCATGGGGCTTGATGCCTAGGAATCCCAAATATCAGAAAGTCAGATTCCTGTGCTTGTTGGAGAATTTCTTCCCATTGTGGAAGTGAAGGAGATAAAATTCTAGGTGCCTACAATAACCTCATTTCCACAGCTAAGCAACTTCAGTAGTAGCACAAAACAAAGTTTTTTAAACTTTTTATGCAAGCCTAGATATAATTTTTACATCCACGTTCTCATCAGCTTCCACCTGGTGAGCAGGCAAATAGTAATTTTCAAAGAAATTGTTCCATAATTTTAAGACTTAGCATTATCACTATTAAGCTAGAATTTTCCCAAAAATACACAATGATCTTGTTCTCACATTCAAAAATTGGTTGTCACACAGTGAAATAGCACTTAATGCAAAGGAATGTTTCTTTTCAGGTTTCTGTTCTGGGAAGAAAGATTTCTGGCAAAGAGATAAACATTAATTATGTAACCAAAATGCCTCCAAGAAGAAGAATGTCATCCAATTAGTTCTTTAAAGTGTTACAAATGCAGCTGAGTTTTAACAGTACTTTGTCCATAATTATCAAAAGAATCTTCAGAAATCTTAATACTGAATGAATAACCCTAAATGGATATAAAACACAAAGGCAAAGCAGAAGAGTTAACATTTGGGGTAGATTTTGGCCCATATTTTTAACATATGCATAGTTTTTACCTAGCTGAACTATATGCGTCTCCTCCCTCCTAGGCTCTTCAAGCCTGATTTTCAAGCATAGACTGGCTTTTGGTACATGAAGGCAGCTTTAAAAGATGTCAGGATCGGGCCGGGCACAGTGGCTCAAGCCTGTAATCCCAGCATTTTAGGAGGCCAAGGTGGCCCAATCACTTGAGGTAAGGAGTTCGAGACCAGCCTGGCCAATATGGCAAAACGCAGCCTGTATTAAAAATTTTTGTAATTAGGCAAGCATGTTGGCATACACCTATAATCCCAGCTACTCGGGAGGCTGAGGCAGGGAGAACTGCTTGAACCCAGGAGGTGGAGGTTGCAGTGAGCCAAGACCGCACCACTGCACTCCAGCCTGGGCGACAAAGTGAGACTATCTCGAACAAGCACTTAGCCCTCAGACAAAGCTTGAGCATCCCCTGTCCCAGCCAACCCAAGGAATCACATGGCAATAGTTATCATCTGATTTTGACACAATCAAGTTCTAGTCTCCTCTCTAAACACAATGGTAAACACCTGCCATCAGCCCACAGAAACTCCCAGGACCCAGTAACACTGGACGAGCAAGATTAATGGGCCACGTATGCAGGGTTCAGCTGCAGAAAGTGATGGCACCGAGAATGGTGTGTGCTCAAACCAGATTCCTTGCTTTCGGGGTGGAGGGGCTTCCCGGAAAGATCATCCAGCGGGATGGTTTCCACTTCCACCATGAGGAGGAAACGGGGGTTTCCTGAGGACACTGACAGGACTTGGGTCTACTGCTCCTTTGTCCTCTGTCCTGTTATGGGATGAGGGTGGGCTAAAGGCAGGTTCTCCCTACAGCATCCAGGCAAGAGAGATGGAGCTGACAAGTGGAGGACGGCTTTTCCAAAAACGTTCCCATGTTCATAACCTGTTATAGACCAGCTTTCCCTGGAGATCAGTGAAGCAGCAGCATTGATTCTCTTCCATTACGGACAACCCGGTGGCACAGGAGGCCGGAGACGGCATCCACGCTGGGTCAGCCTCTGCGCGGGTCTGAGTCAGGCACTTGTGCCTGGGCCTCAGTGTGCTCGTCTGTCAAACGGGCGGCCCCACAGACCAGTGACTTTCAACCAGAGTTCCAAGGAGGTTGCCCAAGGACAGGGAGGGGGAAGGGGAAGGGAGAGGGGGGGAAAGGGGGAGGAAAAGGGGAGAAAGGGAGGGAAGGGGGAGAAAAGGGGAAGAGGGGAGAAGAGAAGGTGGAAAGGGGCAAAGTGGGGAGAAGGGGAGGACTGTCGGGAAAGGGTGGGAGGGGGGAAGGAGGGGGAAAGGGTGGGGAAAGAGGGGCTGTCCAGGGAAAGGGATGGGGGAGGAAGAGGAACATGGAAGAAGGAGCAGAAGGGGGGTTCTCTGAGGAGGAGGACCAAGTTTCTGAGGGGTCGGAGTCAGAGGTGGCAGTGGCTTGGGCTCTAGGCCCTCTGTTGCATAGTTTTAGGCTTTAACTATTTATATTTGTGGACTCTTTAAAAGATTTAATTTGAAGAAAACCGGAGTTGGGGATACCTTGCTTCCAAAACACAATTTCTCAAGCCTGAGACTAAGTGCTAGGCATTGCTCATTCTGTTACTGTCATTTCCTATTTAAAATCAGACACACACCGCCAATTCTCCCTTCAGTGTAAACACCACTTTTTCCAAGGATCTCAAACAGCAGAGCGAGCAGCCCGTGACCCCAGCCGTGTGCAAGAGGAGCGAAGAGCAGATGTGCGGTGAGGGCTGCGGACGACACGAGAGGCCGAGGCCCAGCACCTCCCTGCACCGCTGTGCTTTGCCAGGCCTAAAGGACACCCTCGCCTCTGGGGTGAACAAGCAGCACAAGCTATCAAACACTTATTCCAAAAGAACAGGAAGAAAATTCAAACGAAGTTAACACAGTTATCCCAACACAACACGGCAACTGCCCAGAAACAGGGCCAGTGAGCCTGAGACGGGCGGTTCCCACAGCGGGACAGCAACGTTGGCATTAGGGCTTTTTGCCAAAAATAGACAAAAAAGGTAACATGGGCCACCCATTATTTCCTGCCAGTGGAAAGACACCCACAGGCCCCCAGATGCCAACGGCCCCCTGGAAACGAGCCCACGTGGCGCCTCGGGTCTTCGCACGAGCAGGCACGTGGTGTCCTCGGCACCCCCGCCCGTGACACACACACACCACACTTGACTCTCACACCTGAGGGTCCAGGGGGAATGGCAGGAAGTCCCCGGAGGACAGGGCATCCTGTGAGGGCACTGCAGGGCTACACACCTCAGAGGAGCCCCCAGGCAGGTGCTCTCTCCCCAAAGGATGAGCCAGTCCTGACCACACCCAGATCGCGGTGGCCTCCAAGCTGAGCGCCAACATCTCACGTCCAAAGGGATGCACAGGTGCCTGCTGCGCATAGAGCCCAAGCCCCTCGCAGAGCTCAGGATGAACTCAGTGTCCAGGGGCTGTCACCAGCCAGGAAAGGAGTCCAGGGCACTTCCCAGCAATGGCCTCGGGAAGTAACAACTCAGGCCCATCAGGGGCTTCCTCATTATGCAGGTTTTAGAAGTGGACACAGAGGTTCAGGTCTAGTGGCACAAACATCGACGGACCCCATGGAAATGCGGGTGTGGCCCCTACATCCCACCAGCCTGCATGGCTCCTCCTTTCTACTCCCATCACACAGGTCCCCACCCAGCCAAGCCCCTTCTCCTTTTCCCCACTGGATTCATCAAATCAAATCTCGCTGTCCTTGGCAAATGTACCATTAGTTTATTTACTGCCCAGAACAAAACACACTTCCAGTTAACATGACTCCCCCGCTATGATAGAACAGCCTTAATTCAGACCTGACACGGAGGAACAGGAGGAGGAGGGGTCAAGGGCCGTCCTGAAATCAGCAGCTGTTTTCTGGGGAAAGCCTCCGTCCCACCCGAACCTGACAGTCGTGCCACACTGTCCCCATGGTGTGTGAAAGCTCCATGAAGACAGGGTCACTCTGACCCCTTCACACCCACAATGCCAAAGAGGAGCAGGTGTCTCCTGCTAGTGGTGAAGACAATAATTCCTCGTGGTGCCCAGAATGTCAGAAGAAAACAAGGCACCATGTAGATGCCTTCCAGGTGAATTTTGGAATGATTCTACTGAATGCCAGTCATCCTTTTTCAGAACAAAACCAATACCAGAAAGCATGTGTCGCCAGCAGAGAGATGGTCCCTTTGACGGCTTACAAACACCCCTACGTTACGCTGAATTTATCTCAAGCCACCCTCTCTGCGCTAATGTAAAAAGTCTCCTTTATTAACCAGTAGCCTTTCTCATCTGGTGCTTTTTAACAAGCAAGACGGTCCTGTAACACTCAGGCATTGTCTAAAACGTCAAATGGAAGCCTAGAAACCTCTTCCGTGCAGCTTCACTGCAAAGTATTTTGACATGAGCCAAATCGTGCTATTCCTACACCTCCATAGGAAACTCAATGCTTCATCAAGGAGACACAGCATGATTTCTGCTAGGCACAGAAACTGGTGGGGTGGGGATGGGGTTGAGGGAACATTACATAGAAAGCACACCCCGATAATCACCTACATGAGAGCCACACTGGACGGCAAGCCCCGGTCGGCTTGGTCTCTGCAGTCACAGGCGTGAGGCCTGGAGGGCAGACACCTGGCTGGCACTGCTGCCCACCCCAAGGTCGTGGCCTCTGCCCCTTCTCTGCTGCCCATCAGTTCCAAGCTTCTGGCAACACCGCCTGCTGCCCCCACTGCCGGACTGACTCTTCGTGAAAAGCAAATGTTCCCAGGATAGCTTATGAGTACATTTGCCAGGAAAGCAGCTCCGATTGACGCTGAAACCCCGTTCTCACACCCCGGCAGCTCCCTTGCCCCCGATGTGTACATTCTTGCAGCTCTGACCTCGCTCAGTGTCCACACAGGCTCTGTCCCCTGGAGAGCCGAATGCAGACTCCATGATGAGTCAGAAATACACAAAGAGGGTGAAGGTTATGAACTGCCCGCCTGTCCCTCAAAACACGGGTTGAAATCCTCACCCTCATTGTGATGCTGTCAGGTGGTCTTTGGGAGGTGATGAGTTCCCAAGGCTGGAGCCCCGTGAATGAGGTTTGTGCCTCAGAAAGGAGCCCAGCAAATCCATCGCCCTCCCACTGTGTCAGGGCCAGAGAGAAGGTATGAGCGAACCAGGAAGGGGCACACACCAGAACCCCCCCCCATGCGGCACCCTGATCCTGCCTTCCAGCCTCCAGAACTGTGAGAAACAAATTCCTGTTGTTCATAAGCCACTCAGTCAATGGTGTTTCGTTACAGCAGCCTGAGCTGCCTGAGATGACAATGCTCACCATCCTACAGAGATGGCTACTCCCATCTCCCAGAAAGAGGGCTTTAATTAAAATCCCTGTCTCTCCTCGCCACCACCACAGATCTCATTCCCCCACCCCATAAGCCAGCAGTTGCTAGGATTAAAGGAAAAGGAGGATCGTTTTAGACCATCCCCTCCATGCCGGTCTGAAATCTTTGACTTTGCCCATTTCCACGGTGGCCGTGTCACCGGATTCCCCATGCCAGCTCTGCATCTGTACTGGGTCCCAGGCTCTGCACAGACTCCTCCAGCTGTCCATCCAGCACACCCATTTCCCCTTCTCCTTTGCAGATTGTCCTTCAATATCCAACCACCCTGTCTGCAACCCAAGGCCTTTCGATCCTGCCATTCAGGGTGAGCTCAGGCGTGCACTGGAGTCCTTGGCTCAGGTAACCCAGGCCCAAGCTGTTGGCATCAATGATCTACCGGTTGTGGGGTCTGCACAGCCACTAGCTACCCCAGCCACACCTGGGCCTGGGAAGGGAGGAAGAGGAAGTTGTGAAGCTGCCAACAGCTGTGCGGGGACACGGGTCCCTGGGATGAGGAGGATATCATGGAAGGAAATTCAGAGAAAGAGCCCCAGGGCTGGATGGGTCATGCCCAAAGCCTGCACTGCTGAGTTTTCCAGGTTTCTGAACTCAATCGCTGACCCACACAGCACATGTTTCCTGAGTGCTGACCCCGCGTGGCATTGGATACGGCAATAAAGCAGCCCCCCACATACACGGGGCCTCTGTCCTGGCGGGAAGACAGGCCTGGGCGCCCAGCTGGCACCACGACCTTGGGAAGGGGGCTGTTTCAGACGGACAGTGGGTGCAGCCTTGCCATAGCCCAGCAGTCACCTGCACTGCCACAGCCAGGCTGAATTCAGATCAACCGCACAGAAACCTGACCCTCTCAAGGGCATGCCTGAGCTCATTAGGGGCAGACACGGTCTCCTGCTTATCTCCAACACTTTCTGGGCATGTCTAGTTACAAAGGGACAACGTCTCAGAAACACAGATCCCAGGCCTCCCCCCTTGCTCCTCTCCTTGGTGCCATTGACAGGAAGGGGCCGGTATGGCCGCGAGGCCGCACACCCACAGCCACCCTGCCGCTGAGACACGGGCCTTTAACGATTATTTCTGCCAAAGAACCTTGCTCCATCTTGGAGCCCACCATGGCGAGAGGGAAGCTCCACCCGGAGAAACAGCGATGCTTCTCCCCACGGCCAATGGAGGGCACCCACTACCCTGCATTCAGCAGCTTACTTACCTTCTGGAAAACATCTGAATCAATGGGGAACACTAAAATGAAAAGGTCACGCAAGAAAGTTTAGAAGGCCGTGTGAAGTCTCTGCGAGTCCAAAGGTTTCTGAACCAAGACTGCTGGGGTCAATGAGCTTACAGGGAAAGGTTCCACATGGGCCTTCAACAAGCAACACTCAGCAGAGAGCGCCACGCTCTGGGTAGAACCTCAGACACCACAAAGTCACATCAGAGCCAACAGCAACTGAAATACAGCGCTCTCCTAAGATGTGTGCGTTACCTGCAGAAAGTTACTAGACACTAAGATGGGGAAAGAAAAGGATAAGGTTACAAACAAATTTAAAGTAATTTCTGCATACAAAAAAATTCTATATCCACTGGCTTTCTTTCTGGGTGTAACAACTTTTACATGAGATGCACATCCCAGTTGGAAGGAGTCTGGGTTTTCCGTGGTTAGAGACGAGGGCTCTCCAGGAAATGTGAACCCTTTTTCACTCACTGAGCCGCATGTCCTGAGGCCATCCTGACCTGCCTGAGCACCTCCCTGCTCTGCCTCCAGGAACTGCACCCAACAACCCAGGTACCTCCCCTGAGGCATCTGGAACATGAGGATTAGGAGCAGCCTTTGGTTTCTGAGGTGCCCGAGAGTGGGGACTCCCCAAGTCTAAGAAGCCCTCAGCAATAAGGAAAACTGGTTAAAAAAAAAAATCCCTGCTGGCTCCCTGCCACAGGCTCCTTGATCTCACTTCCTCTCTGCCCCCCAAAGCCTGACTCCTGATCCCAGCCCTGCTGCTCACTGGGGTGAGGCATCACTGTACCTGTAAGGGGAGAAGCTGGTCAGGATACAGGATCCTGGCTATCCTGGCAGTGTTCAAGCTGATGCTGTAATTAACTTTGTAGTGAGTTACTTAATGCAAAATTTAACTTCTGAATAATTTAGATATGTGTATTCTAACAGGGAAATCCTGAATGTAGAACACAGGCCACACCCTCACACAGATGTTATCTGGCCAGCACTCTTTTTTGTTTGCCTTTTCAGTAGACGTTTTTAAAAGCAGTTTTCAGTTCATAGCAAAATCAGGAGAAAAGTACAAAGTCCTCACATATCTTCCTCCCCACCACAGGCAGAGCCTCCCATCATTCTCCTGCCCCCACTGGACCAGCACGTCCGTAAGACCGACAGACCCGCATCAACACGGCACCATCACCCAGAGTCCACAGCTCACATGAGGGCTCAGTCTGCTGCTGCTCACTCTGTGGGTTTCACAGACGTAGAACGGCATGGATCCCCCATGAAAGCCCCACCCCGAGTTGCTTCTCCACCCTAAACATCCCCCAATGCTCCTCCCATTCATCCCTCCCTTATCCCCAACCCCTGGCAGCCGCTGACCGTTTTACTGTCTCCACAGCTTTGCCTTTTCCAGACTGTCCTGTGGTTGGACTCAGACAGCAGACAGCCTTTCCAGATTGGAGACTCACTTAGCAATATGCACTTAAAAGATCTGTGTCTTTTCATGGCTTAGTGGTCCAGTTCTTTTTAGCGCTGAATAATATCCCAGTTTCTGATACAGCACAGTTTATCCGTTCACCTACTGAAGCACATGTTGGTTGCTTTCTAGTTTTGGCAATTATAAATAAAGCTGCTGTCAACATCTGTGTGCACATTTCCGCATGGAAGGAAACTTTCAGCTCCTCCGAGTAAACGTCCAGGACTGTGATTGCTCCTGTGGTCGGAGTGCTTAGTTCCATGGAAAACCGCCACGCTGCCTCCCACAGCAGCTGCCCCACTTCCCCCAGTGATGACTGAGGGTCCTGATGCCCTCACATCCACCAGCACGCGGTGGTGTCGGAGTTCCAGTATTGACCAGGCTGCTGGGTGCACAGTGACGCCTCACCCTACGATATAAGATGCGGGCCATCTTTCCACGTGTAGGTTTGCCATCTGTGTATCTTCTTTTTTTGGGGTATCTGCTCAGGTCTTTGGTCCATTTTTAATCATGTTGTTCATTTTCTTGTTGAGTTTTGAGAGTTCCTTGCACAGTTTGGATAACAGCCTTTATCAGATGAGTCTTTTACAGATACATTCTCCCCATGTGGCCTGCCTTTTCATGCTCCTGAGACAGTGTTTTATTTTAAAAAACACTTTAGACAGAAGATGGACCTCCCAACCCACCATGGTTCTCATTTTGGTCGTGGTCACCAACCTCCCAACCCTGGTTCCCACCTTTCCACGATCTGCTTGGTCCTATGGGGGTCGCTCCATACGAAGTCCCTAACATATCTCCAATGATGGCAACATAAAAGCAGGCAATTTGCAGGTAGGGAGGAGCTGATGGAGGCCAGAGCACTGTGAGAAGGCCAGCGGCTTCATCCCTCGGGGACAGGCCAGGCCTCTCAGATGTCCCTCTGGGTCACCTCCCAAATGAAATACCTGCCTTGGCCATGGGCAGGAAGCAGGACCTGGACCAGATCTCTGCATATTTGACCTGGCACGGCATTTACAGGTGAGCCTTCGTAACCGGAAACTCTACTCTGGGGAGAACCCATTTTCGTTCTCAAGGCTTTTAATTAAGAAACCAAAGAGCAATGCCTGGAGTGAGGGTGCAGGGACTGTGAGTGGCCCACACACTGGTTTCCACCTGGCGCAAAGGACCCTGGGGTGAGGGCGCAGTGCCTGCTCTGAGTTACCAGCACACTCGTCGTTTCTACATAAAGAATGCTGTGAGTCTGTCCCAGGACTTTGTAGCCTAGACTTAAAAATTCACAGCCCAGGACACCCTAACCATTTTAGGAACCTGAGGGGTGGGCCAAGGGAATCTCACAGAGTTTGATGCTGGCTGTGGGGTCAGGAAAGGGCGGCTGGGGCTTCCCGCAAGCACTCCTGGGAGGCCGTGCAGTGGCCCGAGGCTGGTTCCAGCTCCTGTCCTCAGTTCTCATGCCCAGCAGTGATAGGGGCCCTCCTTCCAGAGCAGTTCCTGGCTCCAGGCCCTAACGTCCATATCCAGGCCCCTGGTGGGGCA
Source organism: Macaca mulatta (assembly GCF_049350105.2). Classification (NCBI taxonomy): domain Eukaryota; kingdom Metazoa; phylum Chordata; class Mammalia; order Primates; family Cercopithecidae; genus Macaca; species Macaca mulatta. Next base: position 8,693,195 of record NC_133413.1, read on the forward strand.
ACTTCTACCCCAGGGAGGTTGGGACTGGAGACAGCCTGGAGCTCTAGGCAATCCTGGTAACCACCTGCTTCCCGAAGTGGCTGAAGACAAACTCCTGCTTCCAAATCGTGGCACGGGCTGTGTGAGGCCTGGAACGCAGGAGGTGCACTTCGCAGGGTCCTTGCTCAGATGCAAAAGCAAGGCTAAGAGCAGGCAAATTATTTAATTACCCTCATGGTCATCAAATCATAGTCACTTAGACCTATGTGTGACTAGAAGTATATACATTATAAAAGTGTATATAAATGTAAATACATACATGCTTATTTTCCTTTTATGTACCTTACATATATATGTATATGTGCATATGTATAAAACATTGATGATAAACCATAGTTAAGATTTCAAATCTCAGTCACAAAGATCTCACAAACAAATTACTATCCTTAAATTCTGAACAAAGATGTAACATTTTACATTCTTGCGAACAAAACGTTCTCTATTGGCATTTTATTTTAAAAACAGAACGCACTGCACTCTCTCAATTTCTATTTTAAATAATCACTTTCACTGAGAGATTCTATAACTTGCTACACACATTGATTTCCAACTAGAGCTCATTAGTTTAAGAATAACTGCTCTACTGGACTTTCGCTATTTTCAAGCGTAATGATGTCTCTCTATATCCAAGAATAGAAAGATGCCCGTGCAGATGTTTCCAGAGCAATTCAGATGAGATGGTCTAGACACACAGTTAAAGACAATCACATTTTCAAAAAGAAAAAAAAAATCACATTTTCAAGGACAGAAGATCAAGACGAAATCCATGGTGTTCTGAAGGGGTCACCTTATATTTAAATTATTTAATGTATTTGTAATTTGAGTGGAACATGACATCCTTAAAGATAACCAAATAATGCATCACAGCCATTAAAACCCACAGCATAAAATCTCTTTTGTTTTAAACACACTTAATTTTGTCATTTTCTTTTTATAATTTCAAAATTTCTAAAGCTCCTAAAGCCTCAAATCAAGATAGCATTTGACTTTTGCAATTCCCAAATCCACAGCTATTTGGAATGTGATTTCTGATGGAATCCCTCTGGACTACAAAGGCTGACTCCGTGTGTCTCAGAATGAAAATATATACATTTGTGATGGACAACAGAACAGATACTAATTACTAAAACAAAAGGAAATTCTACAGCACTTCTCATACAGAACGAAGGCAAAGTGTTTGAGGAAAAGTCTTTCCAAGTGAAAATATCAGAGCTGATTGGAACAAAGAAGATTCTGAAGAAGATCCTGGCTACTTTATGAGACTTCAGAATTTTCCTCATCTGCAAGTGAAAATGAACCTCCTGCTTGCACACTGAGGACAGGGAGAGAACAGGGTAGGATACAGACCTTCAAACACTTCATAGGGGGAGAAAGGAAGATGGGCCAGCCCCGTACACCCATCGGCACACCCACACCAGCTGTGCAGATGACTCAGCTAACTCTGCAATGGCCAGGCATGTCGATGAGACAGCTGGGCACGGGTGACCTGCCAGGAGACAAGATGGCCAAGTTTGGGCGGAATCCCTGGAGGGTGGTCACTCCAGGGCTTCTCAGGTCTGTGCCCAGGAATCTGCATTTCCAAGTAGCCCAGATGAGCTACTGCCCAGAGGCCGTCACCACTCATGGCTCACACAGGCAGCAGAACCCCGCACGCCTCCTCCTTCTGCAATGCCTGGCATGGATTTTCCTCAATTGCCGACGCCGCGTTCCTCTACACCTACTCTCACCATTGGTCCCGAGTTTACTGAACTTACAAACAGAACAAGAGAAGGGAACTACAAGGGAAAGCATCCACCTGAAATAGGAATGACCAGGGCTCGGGTCAGCGGACACAGCAAACACAGCACATATCTGTGCACGGCTCACCACTCACAAAACCCACAGCAGCGTAGTTTCCACTCAGAATGTCCGGGTGGCTGTAGGCAGGGAGAAGATGCTGCACAGCTGTTTCTATGCTAAATACTTAAAGGTGTGAATTATTTTTACATATGGAAAACTGTGTTTCGCATACAAATGTGTGCATTTATGTTAAATACAGGAAAATACGTAATCCAGGTGTTTCGGTTCATACCACTGTGGAGACTTTTCATTTTCATACAACTGCCCAACTGGGTCCCAGAACCAACGCCCACCAGCTGTGTCACTGCATCTGTTTTACTGTCACACATCAGCCCTACCCTACAAAAAAAAAAAAAAAAAAGCCATGGCACTTAATAAAAAATTAATTTTACAACATTATTAGAGACGACTTGTGGTCCTCCTTGAAGAGATTACAGCACGTGAAGGATTTCAAATACAAGTATGTTCTGGGTCTCCTGATCTCAGGACCCGTCCACACTGGTGGCTTTAATGGTGCTTCATGGAAACTTCCGGAAGGCATGTGTGTCATGTCTAAGAGCAACGTAGAGTTCACGCCTCAGCACTGTGTGCTGCTTCTTTCCTCCATCCCGCAGCCACCGTCTTCTCCCAGGGAGCTGGTGCTGTGCCCTGAGGCTCTGTCCCGCCAGTCCCCGCCAAGTCCCTGGTGCCATTGTGGAGAACCAGCCTCCGTCTGTCCAGGAGTGTTGTGCGGAAAGCAACTCATCCAGATCTGTTTAAAAAACACACATTTGCGACACCTATAGGTCTCAGAAGGTGGAGGCAGCAGAATAAAGGCAGCTGCCATAAGGGCTGAAGATCAAGCCCATCTGTCTGGCGACTGATGGGTGCTGTCTGCAGTGAGCCACCGCACATTTAGGGAGGCTGTCTGGCTCCTCACCTCCGCCAAGCCTCCACCCGTCGCGTCTGGCCTGGATTCTCTGACACCTGCACGGCCTTCACTGGCTTCATAACTCAGTTCACAAAGACCCCCATACCGTGGCAAGGACGTCAGTGGTCGCACCTGAGGCCACTTATCCTCTCTGCATCTAGCTCCTCTCCTGAGGCAACAGCACCTCTGAAGTCACAGCCTGGCCTCCCAACTCTCCCCCATCCCGGGCTTCTTGGCATGTTGCTCTGCTGCACACACCTCAGCAAATACTGCTGATTAGCCAGAATCACCCAGAAATCTCTTAACCTTGATTCTGGCTGCTTTTGTAATTTGTAGTATTTGTACTTCTGGTGTGATTTGAGGAACAAATTTTAAAATTAGAGAAGATATGGTTTTTATTCTCTCCTTTCTACTTGCAACCTTGAAAATTCTAGTAGCAGCAAGGGTTTGTTGAAAGTAACTTCCACCAAATAGAACCTATTACAAATGTACTACAGAGTGTCAAATAACCACATAGATGTAAATAGAGATGCAGACAGAGATATAAAACCCAATGGTTAAACCAGATGGAGAAATGCTTGCCAGTTCGTAGGACTTCTAAAACTTGACATAAATGTTGGCTTAAGGGATACAAGATGTTATGAGATGAGTGAGATGCTTGGCCTAGAACCACAGGCTCTCTTCTCTTTATAGCAGAAAATCCATAAGGAAGTGAAATCTGAAAGAACCAGGTACCATTGAACGACACAATCAGCCATCCTTCCCATCCCTGGGCCAGCTGTGGTGAATGCAGCCAGTCGTTCAACAACATCCATCATCCATCCTCCAGGCCATGGCTACACTTTACTCCCAGCTCCCTGTCATTATGTAGATTAGGTAAATCATGGCCACTCTCACCCTAAGCCAAGCCTCCCCCACCTCTAGCCCTGGCAGCATGGCAATCACCCAGTCCCAACCACAGCAAGGACAGCCGTGTCCTTGGGAACGCAAAGCAGGGGTCTGGAAGGAACCTGGATCCCTGAATACCTCACGGAGTAATCCCCAGCCTGGAACTTCCTCCCCTTGAAGGGTTTGCAAGAGAGAAAGCCTGCTTGGTTCCTCAAGCTACAATACTGCAGAGTCTCTGATCACAGCATCCTTACCTACCCTCGTCAGGAGCCATTCATGCTCAAGACATGAGAACAAAACTGCAGTGGCACAGTCACACACCCCCAGAACGCAGACCACCTGCTGCTCACATTCATCGTATTAACACCAAAAAGCCACCGCGGTGGATATCCCGGATGTGGACACTTGGCGGCTTCTTGCTGGAGTTGTGCTTTGTGCATTTATTGCACGACCATCTTGGCGTCAGGAGGGGCTGCGCAGATGGCAGCTGTGCACGTCCCAGGGAGTCTCACAAGCTGGACTCTCGGCCAGCTCCCAGCATCAGCGCCCGCAGGGTCCTCTCCTCTGGGAGCACGTGCTTGAACGCCAGTGTCCTGTGGATCCACACAACAGCACTGTGTGCCCCAGGAGCTTAGAAAGTACCACTGCATCAATGCGTCCACAGGTGAGGCCGGGGGCAGAAGCCAACCTCAAGCAGTCAGGGTCCTCCGTGGGGCTGGCGTCCAGGCAGGAAGGCAGCTCAGCGACTCTCCTCTCACTGTGGAACTTCCTAGGTCCCCACATGAACAGAACCTAAGTAATAGGCAAGAAACAACAGGAACGAGAACACGACCAGCAGCTTCTGAGATGGGCAAGCTGGGCTGATCATGAGATACCTGACGGGGACGGTGCCAGAGCCCCTCCCAGTGACCTGTGAGGACAGCGCTGCCGGCATCTCCCTAAAACCAGGCCAAGTTGAGTTAGACTCGAGGCTTCCAAGGAGTGGGCAGATCCATTCAATCCCACAGTCTGAACCTTCTAAGGCCATCTCATGGCCCTCATCTCACAGGTGGGAACCAGGACACTGCGCCATAGACCCGGCCCCAAGCCCCTGTTCCTTCCTCTACACCACACACCAGTACAGTGAGCACTTAGGAACTGGGCATTCATGTAAAATACTGCCTAACTGAAACTTCTGATTTAGAAAATGTTTAATTCCTACTCACAGAACTGAAAGTGTTCTGTCCTAGGAGGCGGCAGCTGTAATTAAGCATGAGACAGGAAGAAGGGATCAGAGGGGTACCAAGTATTAAATATTCATCTAAATCCATTCACCACGTTGCCACAACTCCTGTCACCTGCTTCATTTTCTGTCCTTAAAAGACACAATAGTTAGGTCTCAAAATAGACAACGTGTTTTACTGACACTTAGCTATAAAGGAGTGAGCTACGTATCCAAAAGAGAGATATGGGAAAACAGAAAATGTCCACGAGCCATCAGCTGGGAGGGCAGCTGCAGAAGCACCGTTGTCTGCTGCGTTGTGAGCCAGCCACATGGGCTGGACAGCTCACTTAGCCACTGAAATTACATCATCATCTAAGATTTTCGTTGCAGTTACTTTGATAAATTCTCCCTCCTGCTATGGAGAGTAAGGTTTAGCTTGCTTTCTTTTATTTTTTGAGTCGGAGTCTCGCTCTGCGCCCAGGCCGGAGTGCAGTATTACAATCATGGCTCATCGTGGCCTTGACCTTCTGGCTCAAGCAATCCTCCCGCCTCAGCCTTCCAAGTAGCTGGGACCCACAGGTGAGTTTCATTTCTTTGCTAACAAATTCCTAATTCACCACCGCGCAGCGAGCCTGTCAGGGCCATCTGCCTGGACATCCACCTTGCCGACCGGCTGTGTGGTCTCTAAGGAGGATGCACCCCGGTTGCCCGGCTGTGCACGCGATGCTGAGTCTCCATGTCTGCCACAGTCTAAGAGATTGACAGCCCAGAGTATCCCGATGTGCCACCGTGAGCCGGGCTTTATTCCACAGGGTGACTCTGCTTCCAGTGACGAGATGCAGCACGCCAGTCCTGGCTGTGACTGAGGCTGCGCATAAACGTCTGTGCCCAACAGATCACCTTTGTACATGACACGCTGAGTCCACCTCATTTCAAATGTTATGCTCGCCCCAAGGTGAACATGGATGTTACAGGTTAACTCACTGCGTGTGTGCTAGACGTTCCCCGTAACTGTTCAGACATTCCATGAACCAGATGAAGAAACCCCACTTTCTCTGTAAACGTTCAGATATTCCATGAACCTGATGAACACACACAGCGAACAAAAACCGGAACGTTTAACGTCGCGGCCTCCCCCACTCCTGAGGGAAGCGTGCTTACAGCTCCCCCGAGACCACATTTCCCAAAGCACAGACTTACTTTGAAAATAAAACCTCCTTTTTTCCTTTCTCTGTACATCTCGTGGTCATGTTAACAACTATTGCTACAAATGTAAAGAAATGGGGTATCATCCGTTCTGGTCACCCAATTCCTACCACCAAAGCTTCAGGGCCCCCCCAGTCTGATGGAAGCTTCTATCGCCCTAAAGCCAACTCTGGAGATGAAGGCCGAGCTGGGGAAAGGCTGTGTCACCCGCAAATCCACACCACGGGGCCCTCTGCAGTTGTGTGTAAGGAATTCTTGGCCCGTCCTGGGGTTTGGGGAAATCAGGATGCAAGTAGATACCGTATGCTCTGCCACGGGACCGTGAAGTCTGCGGAACCTCAGAGGAACATGGACAAATGGCTGCACAAGTCCCACAGGCCGAGCCTCGATGGGCTCCCGTGTCAAGAACACAGACACGCCAGGAGGGACAGCTGATGCAGGCAACGCCTGCAACCCCAGCACGCGGCAGCGTCCGAATGTGGGGGTCTCTGGACAGGCTCCACCACAACTACCATATTCTGTGGCAAAATTTTAAAAATAGGTTTTAACTAGTTACAACTCTAACTTGCTTTACAGATAAACAGAACACAGAGTACCAACAGCTTCCAAAATACTTCGCCTAGAACCAAGTCTAGAATGCAGATGGCTGCTACTCCGAGTGTGACGAGTCCCCTGTAGTGCCATAAATCCTAGATCTAGGTGACTAAGTGCTCTTCCTACATCAGAAGGCACCCTCTGGCCCCAGGCCAGTCCATCAGCCCAGGCAGAAGCTTCTAGAGTAAGATCCTGTGGATTTGTATTGAACGGATGTAAACCAGGCAAAGTCACTGGGGCTCATCCTGGAAGCCCATCCGTTTACCCACTCATGCCCTGGAGAGCCCTGCCCCCAGCTCCACACCCACAGTCATGCTGAACCACAAGAACTGGCTTCTAGGCCCTTAAGCCACTCCCACTCTCCCCTGGACAGACCCTTCTCAAACCATGAGGCCCAGAGTAGCCTTAACAGGTGGTCCCAGCAGAACTGTTCACTGCATTTTCTTACTGGCAAGTGAGTCAACAGTTACCTAAGTAAAGCAACCAAACACGATGTTTTTCCACTTAAAAGGTCTCGTTTTTGTCCATTTAGAATTGATACTGTGTGTGTGTGTGTGTGTGTGTGTGTGTGTGTGGTGGCAGCGGTTCTTGTTCTGTCACTCAGGCACAGCGCACCATAAGTACAGTGGTGCTATCACGATTCACTGCAGCCTCAACCTCCCAGGCGTGGGTGATCCTGCAACTTCAACCTCCCAGGCGTGGGTGATCCTCCAGCCTCAGCCTCCTGACTAGCTGGGACCACAGGTGCACAGCACCATTATTTACTTCTTTGTAGAGTCAGGGTCTTGCTATGTTGCCCAGGCTGGTCTCAAATGCCTGGGTTCAAAAGTGAATCTGCCCACCTCAGCCTCCCAAGGTGCTGGGATTACAGGTGTGAGCCACTATGCCCAGCCTAGAATTGATATTTCTTAAACTCTTACTGAGTTCAACACATGAATTCCACTTACATAGATATCAGCACACTCTCACAGCTCAAGGGTTTTTCTGAATCTCGATTCTGTCCATTCAAGGTCAATATCTAAAGAAAGGGCCAGAACTGACCCTCCCTCAATGAAGCCTAAGGGCAAATGCAGCAGCATCTCAGGGTATGAGGAGACAAAGAAAGAAGGGTGGAAAGTACACATTGAAATTCCGGTGTTAGAATCATCATCACCAACACTTTAAGAGACAATCTGCTTTCCAAAACATGTCGCTGCTGGATTAACCTCAAAGTCACCAGATTCCACAGGCAGGCGCTCAGAGAGGCACAGCTTTCTAAGGCCGCACAGCCCGGGACAGCATAACAGCCTCGGGGCAAATAAACGAAGGCTTGTTTCTCTCAAGGACGAAGGTGCTCAAGTCCTTCCAAATAGTTTCTTCTTCTAAATCAGTTAGACGGCCTCCTACAACACTGTTTATAGTGCCAGTGTGCTCAGAAGTGTGAAGTGAAAGTACATCTCAGGACCCCAAATTCACTAAGCTAAAGGGAAGACAAAGTGGGGTAACGGCTTAGGGCAAACCTACCTCCCATGCTCCTAACAGAGACTGGAGGAAGAGAAAAAAAAGCCACGTACCTCCCCCTCCCAGCCATTGGTCCACAAGGAAATTCCTCAGGGACAGAGGGCAGAACTCAATGTCACCATCTGCACACGGAGATAAATGCGGATCTTACTGCTTTCTCCGGAAAGACTCACCGGAAATGCATCTGTCTCTGATCTACCTGTGACCTGGAAACACCTCCCTGCTTCGAGTCATCCCTCCTTCCTGGACCAAACCAACGTACATCTCACATATATTGATGTCTCACATCTCCCTGAAATGTGTAAGACCAAGTTGTGCCCCAAACACCTCGGGCACACGTCCAGGACCTGAGACTGTCACGGTGCGTCCTCAGCCCCTCCTGAGGCTGTGTCCCGGGTGTGTCCTCAACCCCGCCTGAGGCTGTGTCTTTAATTTGGGAAAATGAACTTTCTGGATGGGCTGAGAACTATCTCAGAGACGCTTGTGGTTTACAGGAAGCATTCTCTCCTGCGGGTATAAAGAAATCATGTGGAATTACAAAATGCCACTTTAGTAAATGCTGAAGGAATTAGGGTTTGATGTACTTAAAAAAAAAAAAGGTAACGTTCTATTTATCAATGGACCATGAAGCCCACACCCCCCTCTGCAGTGATGATGTCAACTGGGACGAGGGGCCCCCTCCTGTGGATGCAGCAAAGGCTACCCTCTGACCCCACTTCCCAGAGTCCAGGCTTCCTGCTGCTCAGGGAACAGCAACCCCAGCTTCACAGGGCTCAGGCTGCCAAACCCAACTCCCATCCATGCTGGAGAATCACCCCAGGGACTAGTGAAATGACAGGCGCAACTCTCACCTCATCCCCTTAAAGGGGAAAAGGCACCTTCCCGTTCTTCTTCCTGCTGGTGGGAACAGGGGCAGGAGTTGGAGGGTCAGGAGTCGGGCAGCAGAAAGGAAGCAGCCTGGGTCCCTGCTAGTCACAGATGGCAAATGCCAACCAGCCCCGACCTTCACTTTGCAGAGAAGAAATCCTTCTCTTTTGTCAGGTCCCTGTTAGAAGTTTGCACCCATTCCTTTAAAAAAAACTCAGATACAACATGGGTGTTTTGCTGACAATATTTCAATTATCTGGGGGCCCTTGGGTCGAGTGACGCCAAAACAGGAAACTTAACCCTGTTGCTCAGGAAACCACCTTCCAGCCCCCATCTACCCTCCCAGGCTGTCACCTTATGGTGTTTGTCTGCTAGATGTTTATTTTTAACAATAACTGCTCTTAAGAGCTAGGTGTAGAGAACAGACAAGAAGTCAGCTCAGGTTGAGGGGAAGCAGGAACAGACCCCTCTCCCTGCAGGACGGTGGAGGAGGAACCTTCAGCACCTGGGTTTGCAGGATGCTGGATCTCTGAGAGCATCTCTCACAGCTCAAGTACGGCCAGACCTTCCTCTGCCACAGCCTGTTCAGGAGAAGGCAACACCCGCCCTAGAGACCCACAGCCCTGTATCGGGTTCAGCTGGAGCTGAACTTTCCTCCTTGGTGAGAGTCAGGGCCAGCGGTGAGGAGGAGGAGCTGTCGCCCAGAGATCCACGGCTGGAAGGGAAAAAACCTTGCATCCTGTGAAACGTCCAGGCCCCGAGACCCACTCGGGAGCAGAAAATGGGGAAAGAGCCTCGAACAGACCCTCGGGAAGGCAGTCAGCAGGAGCCACGGAGGCCACCAGGAGGGAGGGAGGAAGGCAGGCAGCGAGGCCAGAGGTGATGTGGCTAGAGGTGACATGGTGGGGGGATGACACGGCATGGTGGGGGGAGGAGACGTGGCCAGAGGCAACGTGGCCAGGGAAGGAGATACGGCTGGAAGTGACAAGAGGGGTCTCCAGGCCTCAGACTGTGCCTGATTTATGGATGACATTTTGTTTAAGTGTTATATCTAACTTTAAAGTAGCAATTTAGAACCATTGTGTACATTTAAAGTTCGTTATAAATGTAGTACATTTCCCAAAGAACAGTGCATTGAAGGAAAAAATAGCAACTCACCAATAAAAAAAGTGAGTAAAGAAAAAATTCATTTTAAGATCAGAAATAAAGAGATCCTACAGGTCTTCTATAGTCCAATCTCCACCCTAACGTGAATGGGGGGAAAGGGAAGTAGATTCTAGTCAGTCAGAATTAAAGGCAAAACTGATCCACTTTACTTTCTACTTGACAGAAAACAAGAAGTTCATCAAGGAATCCCTAGGAACAGTAGCTTTAGGAGTCCCCAAAATGCAAAATTCACCTTCAAATTAAATCAACTGCTAAGTGTATATAAACTTACTGTTTTCATTATTGCCTTCCTCATTCCCAGGGGCTTTATTTAGACCTTGTTTCCCCCTAATCGCCTCCAACACACCCAGGAAATTTAAACCCCACAAGTAAACTGTGTCTCGATTAACCCACAGCGTCTTGTAGGAGCAGACGGTCCGTTTGCTCTAAGACGTTCTTATCACCTAAGCACTGAGTACAGCCTGAGAACGCACAACATGCACACACATGAACTCGGACAGACAACAGGTGAGATGTGGCACATGAGGAGGAAGACGAGACAAATGAGCTTCACCGACTTCACTGACACCCCAGATCCGTGAAGAAATGACACGTGCAGCCTGCTCGGGTGCCAGTAACTCCTTGAAAACAGCCAAGGGCAGCATTTGGAGAAGCAGCACCGCAGGCCAGGAGGGTCTGGGGGCTTCAGAGAGGAAGGGCGCCCCTGACCAGGTGTTGGGGACTTCAGAGGGGAGGGGCGCCCCGACCAGGTGCTGGGGGCTTCAGGAGGGAGGGATGCCCGATCAGGTGCCAGGGCTTCAGAGAGGAGGGTTGTCCCAACCAGGTGATGAGGCTGCAGAGGGGAGGGCCCCCCGACCAGGTGCTGGGGGCTTCGGAGGGGAGGGGCGCCCCGACCAGGTGCTGGGGGCTTCGGACGGGAAGGCGTCCCGACCAGGACCTGGGGGCGGCAGGACAAGGCCTGGGTCCCCTTGTCACTTTTCACTCCCTACTCCCGAATCTCGCCCTGAAGTTGCAGCCAGTCCAGGTATTCATTTACCCATAAAATTAAGTATCTGTGAGTAACACAAGTCACTAATCCACAGAGATCTGAGTCCACAGATACCTCCCAGAGATGCCACCATCCCTTCTGGTAGAAGAGCAGCCCAGCGGCCCACGCTGCTAGGAAGGGAGACTGTCTCCAGCCTGACGCTGCAGAGTCCTCAACACAAAGTCTACCTTCGGGAACCAGGCCGTCTCCTACAGAAGCAACTAGGGGCATGCAGGGTTTAAAAAAATTTTTTTTTCTTAAGACAGTCTCCCTCTGTCACCCAGGCTGGAGTGCAGTGGCACAATCTCAGCTCGTTGCAACCTCTGGCTCTCGAGTTCAAGTGATTCTCCTGCCTTGGCCTCCCGAGTAGCTGGGATTACAGGCGCCTGTCACCACGCCCAGCTCATTTTTTGTATTTTTAGTAGAGATGGGATTTCACCCTGTTGGCCAGGCTGGTCTCGAACACCTGACCTCATGTGATCCACCCGCCTCGACCTCCCAAACTGCTGGGAATACAGGCATGAGCCACGGTGCCCAGCCCATTATAGCTGTTTAAATATGACTAAAACTAAATGCAATTAGAAGTTCAGTTTCTCATTTGCACCCCAAGCATTCAGTTACCCACAGGCAGCCACGGACCAGAGGCTGGTAGAGATGTCACACTCCACACTGCAGAAGGATCTAAGGACGAAGTGGCTCTAAGATCATCTCGGCATCTTTGTATTGAAGCTACTGAAGTTTTACTCTGATTATTATAGACATCAGCATTCTCCCATTTTAAAATGTCAGTGCTATTGCAACGATCAGGTCTGTGACTTCCCAGCACCTCTTCTCTTCCTGTACAGATAACTGCAGAGCATCTGCACTCTGCCTCCACACTAAGGGACAGCAGAAGTCTCCGTGTAAAATCAGGGGGAGAAAAAAAAAAAGAAATGAATCCCTAGTCCCTCTCTCCCTACAATTTTGTGAAACCCTCTTAATATTCAGAATAACTGCCAGAGTTGCAATAAACAAGCATCCCTTGACCAGGAAGCAACAGGGAAGCAAGAAGAGGGAGATGCGAGGACCCTCAATTCCCTCTGGGACCCCAGGCCCAGCCAGGACTGAGAAGGGCAGCACAGCCCGGCAGACCTGCACACCTGATGTGAACCGTGCACATGGCTTCCCTGGGCCTCAGTCCCCCGCTCTGCCCTCACTGGCCGCTGTGGCTCTGGTAGAAGCAGCTCCCTGAGCCCCAACACCCACAGTCAGTTCCCTTCTTGCAGGTCTCAGCTCTGCTGTGACTACCTGAAGTGCCTCCCTGATGTTTCTCATCATCATCTGGGTACGGTGCCCCCTCTACCCCACAGCCCTTGCTACCACCCACCCCACCATGAAGCCTGGCACACAGCAGGTGCCTGAGATGCCCCAATGGGCAGGCATGCCAGCGTAGGGCTTGGAGTTCCAAGGGCCATGTCCCGCATACCACCACAAGCACCGCGGAGGCTGCGGAAGGGGTCCAGGCTACAGGCCTGCACTCAGCTTCTCCTGGCCCCCGAGGCCAAGAACCTAGCAAGGGAACGCAGCTGGAAGCAGGATCCCAAACCCCCTTCTTGCTCCTCAAGAGGAAGGTGGCCTCAGGGCAAAACCCCACAAGCGCCTTCCTCCTGTCAGGCTGCCTGTCATAGCACCGACACCTTCACCGCAGGGAAACCCACTCCTGTGAGGAGAAAACCAAGTACCACAGGAGCTACGTCCACCGGCAGCGTCTGCTGAGCCCAATTAGTGACAACAGCATCCAGGCCCCCACGCAGCACGCACCGACTCCGAATCCACCCTGCACACCACAAGGTCCTGAAGCTCAGCTTCGACTTATCAGGGGCCTCTCCTCCAGGAGAGCTCGGCATGTCTATCTTCCCTGGGCTCACAGAAAGCTGAGGGACTCAGCCCCGAGTGTGAACAGAGTCAAGCTCCCGCTAGCTGTGCAGACAACCTCCCCAGCCCTGGCCTGGGAAGGGGCCAAGCATAAAGAGCCATCTTTTGCCCACACAGGTACAGAATTCAGCCAGCTCTCTTAATGGAGTCGTGACAGGTCAACTCCAGTCTCCTCAGTGCTCTGGGGTTCACTTCAGGCCACTGCACCTTTGAAACGTGGCTGCAGACTCCTCTAGGCTGCTCGGTGTCATGGCCCATTTTACTCAGACACTGCAGGCCCCTGCCCGTGGTGTCAATACCCAGGACACCCCTGCCAGCATCCTCCAAGATGCTGCTGCAGCTACTGTGATCTGAGAACAGCCACGTGCAGGCATCAAAGGGAGGGCTTCTCAAGTCTCCTCTGAGAGCAGTGGCTACAGCTTCGGAAGACGTTGCACTGAATCCTCGGTGAGCCTGGCTCGGTCTGCAATCTAAGCCGGGTTGCTGGGGAGACTCACTCTGTTGTAACTGATGGAGGCTGTTGGTGGCAGCTCTACAAAGACCAAGGATGGCAACTAATCTGAGATTTACTATCCATACTTTCTATCTGATGTTTAAAAGGAAAGCATCGTGAAAGTTCCAGTAGCAAGAAATTTTCTATAATCTATCACATCAAGATACAGCAGAAATATAGCTAAAAAGTTAATAGGGTCTATGCAGAAGAACAGATGAGTCTATTTCAGGAAAAGTGCTTGCTGGCTTTTTTAGAAACAGAGTGAAGTCCCTGCCAAGTAAAAGGTTGTTTATACTTTTGCTTTGGAAACAGAGGGAAAGTTCTTCCTTATTATTGAATACATTAAATATATTTAAGTGTTCTGGTAGACTAAGTATTCAATATTCAAAAATAAGTAATTGTTTGGTCTATTTCATTCCTTAAATGTAGCTTTCAAAAACTGACAAACACCTGGCCGGGTACGGTGGCTCACGCCTGTAATCCCAGCACTTTGGGAGGCCGAGGTGGGCAGATCACGAGGTCAGGAGATTGAGACCATCCTGGCCAACATGGTGAAACCCCGTCTCTACTAAAAGCACAAAAAGTTAGCCAGGCATGGTGGCGGGCACCTGTAGTCCCAGCTACTCAGGAGGCTGAGGCAGGAGAGTGGCGTGAACCCGGAAGGTGGAGGTTGCAGTGAGTGGAGACAGCACTACTGCATTCCAGCCTGGGCGACAGAGGAACACTCCGTCTCAAAAAAAAAAAAAAAAAAAAAAAAAAAAAGGTGGCAAACACCCCATGTCTGCCCTGGCTTCAGCCATCTCCACGGAGTGCACAGAGCCTGGGAAAAGCTCACTGTGGAGGCCCAGAAGTCCATGCCTGGCCTTTGCCCAGCAGATGAGCGAGAGGATCAGCCACCCTAGGGAAGAAGCCCAATATTTGCTATGTTACTGACAATATCCACATACGTTTCTATTTTGCCTCCCACACAGACCTGGGATCCGTGTTTGAGCAAGCGGCTCATGCCAACACCCCCTCCATGCCATCGTTTCCCTGACCTCCTCAAGAAGAGCTAGGCCAGGCAGCGTCCCTACACAGGCGCTGGGGCCCAGGAAGAGTCAGGTCCTGCCCCCTTCTCCCTCGTCCCTGCACTTGGCTTGCTGTGGAAGCCCAGCAGTGCAGGCTGAACCTACGTTCACCTGGGGCATTCAGGAGAAGCCTCTGCAGAAATCACCTGGGAAGCAGGGCTGTGTGTGCTGGCAGGTCACTTGAATGGATTAGCGGAACTGAGTTTTCAACACAAGTGCCGCCAACCAAGTCCCTCAAGCCCTTCGTGAGCCTAGAGGCACAGAGCCATTTGCTGCACTCTATCTCTAACCACCCTGCACAGAAGCCCAGTTTATCCAAAGGACCATAAAATTGTGTGTGTAAACACTTGAAGTTTGGCATAATGAATTAAAAGTGAAGTCACCACATCTATTTGCCATTAATCCATGCATTCAAACAAGTGTCTCTTGAATATGTGCATTGAATACTGTGGAATTAGGATTTAGCCCATGCCTTCAAGAAATATACATCACAGAAGAAAAGGTATAGCTTGTAACTGTAACGGTGGTGAAGAGGCAAGAAATAAACATCATAGAAGAAAAGATATAGCTCGTAACTGTAACAGTGGTGAACAGGACAGAATTTCACAGGCTCATCAGGAACCACCAAGGAGGAAGCGATGATTCATTTCCACCTGCAGTAGATAAATGTTTCCTGGAGAAAGTAACTTTTCTACAGTGATATCTGCTCCTTATTGTTTAGATCTTGCTTGATAGGGTATTAAAATTGTCACTTTCTATGTGCTGCTTATATAAAATACTTCATTGTCAAGGGAAGTTATAAGTTATAAAATAACTTAAATACTTCACACATAAGCTTGGGCTGTAAATGGTGGAAGGGAGTGTGATGATGTGTTCCCTGTTCTTGAGACACAGAAGGGGGCAAGACCCTGGTTCCCTTCTCCTCCCCACCGCCCTGTTCCCAGAGGCAAGGCCGCCATGCAGTCCTAGAGCTGGCTCCAGGGCCAGGACACCATGCCCAGAGTCTCTGCGCCCCATGCGAGAAATACAGCCTGGGGGGCAATCACCGAGTTACCTGGCGGTGGGGAGAGTCCTTCATCAAAAACTTGTGCTTCCAGGAGCCAGGACAAAGCAGGAGCCCCCAGGAAACTGTTCCAGGTGCTCCTGAAACCTGGGCACAGAGTCACAGCCTGGCAGGAAGCATCAGTGATGCAGGTGTGCCCAAGACTGGGAGGATGGCCAGACGCTTGGAGGCCAGACTGTCCTGAAGGAGGTGACCACTTCGCTCTCCGGTTCGTTAGAGACAGAGTCTGGGCTTCAATTTTGTATCTGGAGTCTCACAGTACAGAAATATCACAAAGGGATTAGACTTCGTATACTTACCCCAATGTTTTTTCAGTTAAAAAAAATCGTGTTTCTTGTGACTAATTCTAAATCCAACAAAGAAAAATAATTAAGTGTAAAAATGCATGCCTGCAAAATGTCAACCATAATCTCTTTACCCATAGGAGACCCAAAATTTAGTCTACGTTTTCTTCAGTATTATCTGATTTCTTTTTTAAGCCATTACTGAGGTGTCTCCTCACTGCCCCATGAGGAGATTCCTGGGCTCTTCCAGGCTCTTTGCTGTTTTATCGTTTTTTAGGTTTAAGGGCAGGATCATTTTCCCACACTTCTTTGCTTCCTTGATCACCAATTTTTCACAAGGACGCCATTGTGCATCGGAAAACCTAGCAAGTGAACTTCATTAAAAGTGAAAACAATAAGGACATGTTGGCTGCTATGACAGCATCCTCAGTCACCGAATCTCCCTGGGGGACCATGCCCCAATTTCCTTGTAACCCCAGCATGCAGGTATCGCTGTGGCTGACAAGACTGGCCCACCCTGGGGGAGGCATGAAAGCAAAGAGAAGGCAGGTGACTCATATTTAGGAAACTCGGGTGATCCTCTCGAGTCACGTTTCTCAGAGTGTCAGGGGACCAGCCACATACGGGCAACCTCCTGGCCTGGCAGGTGGCAGATTCCTGGGACCCGCCTCAGACACGTTAATCAGAGAATCTAAAGGCGGGTGAACTCTGAAAAGTATCTGTAAAGGAAGGACTCAAGCTCTGCTGTGAGCCCACTACACGTGGGGCCACGCAGGACGCAGGTCCCAACAAGCCATCCAGTGTCCAGTCTCCATTCCACCCTCATGGGAGGAACACCCGTCAAGTCACAGAGCACGGGCTTCAGTGAACACCTTCCTGCGCGACCTCCACTGTCGCCCAGCCCTGCAGGAGTAGCCGCTGAGTAGGGGACACAAGCCTTTGCTCCTGACTTTGCTCCTGACCCTGCCCCCGACACGCCTCACATTCTCACGGAAATCCCAGTAGAGTTCAGTCGCAGCCACCTTTCCCTCACAGCACCCACCTCTTCCACAATCGAATCCCAGGCTTGTCCTAGGCCCTGCTGCACACGCCACCATCTCTGGCACCCGGACCTCAGACTGTCCTCACGCAGCCACCCGCACCTGCCTGAGCGGGGGATCCGCACGCCCCGGCAGCTGCTACCCGTCTCTACCAGGACATTTCGGAGATTCCTCAGCAAACTCGATGCCCTTAGACTGAACACGGCTCTTCCCTCACAGACCCTGTCACTCCAACACGTCACCATCTACCGGCCACATGCAACAAGCCTCTCTCCCTCCACACTGTTGCCTGTTGGGCCTGGCCCTCCGCCCTGTCCACACTTCCATTCCAGGACATTCCTCTGGGATCAGCAGCCCCAGACTCACCCCCAACACCTACCGCACTGAAAACAACCTTCTTCTTGATGCATCAAACACAGAAAACCACCCTCAACAAGCACGTACCTTGAGTCACAGAGGAACACTGTGAGCCCTAACCCTGGAAGGGATCTGTGCACGTGAATACTTCGTAGCCCTGTCCCGACCTTCACGGCCTGTCAAACCCACACGCATGCTCTCCTCTCTCTCCAGCTCCCAGCCAGATTCTGCCACTTTCCTCAGCTTTAAGGCAACACCCAAGGCTTCTCACATGGCCCAGAAGCCAGCGCTTGATGGCCCCATGACCTCCCTCCTGGGGCTCATACGGCTGCATGCTCCCTCCCACAGAGCTCAGGGCTGGTCAGTATGGCCCAGGGGACCGGCCACCCTGACATTGGGTGTAAGACCAGCACTCCCACGTCTCTGGGGAAAGGAGCGGCACTGGGCAGGGATGCACCTGGAAGCCCCAGGGAGGGGCCAGGTGTGGGGGACCAGGTGTCCGCCTGTAGACACGTCAGCATAGCATCCTGGAGCAGAACCTCCAGCCCAGCTGAGCCTACGGATGGCCGCAGCCCTGGACAGCATCTTCACGGTGACCCAAGGGGACTGGGCCAGAACCACTCAGCAGGGCTGCCCTGAACTTGCAACCTGTAGAAGCCATACAGTCATACGTGTATGTTGCCTTAAGCCACTAGGGTTTGGGGTTACTTGTCACACCGAGACAGACAGTGGATGCGCATGGGCTCCCAGGACACGATGGCCTCTGCCGGCCTCACCTGGGCTGTCTCATCTGTTCCCGCGACACCACGTTTCTCAGAGCCAAAGGCTGCCAGGGTCCCCTCTTTTCTTCATAAAATCGTTACAAGCTCACAATACAAAGTGAAAAGCGATCTGTAAAATACAATGTATGACGCAATACAGGGCGGTGAATGCACAGGCGTACACGTGCGAAACAGGCACTTGCGCCAAACAGGTGCATGCACACACGAACAGGTGTACACACATGAAGCAGGTGCACACATGAAGCAGGTGTACACACGTCAAACAGGTGTGCATACACACGTGAAAGCACCAGACATGAAGGGCTGTCTTTGGGAGCCTGGTTTTTAGGCATCTCCCTCACTCTCTTAACATCTGGCACAATCACAAACACAGCACACCACAGTACTGAGGGGAAGCCCCAGCTTCTCAGGGGGGCACATGAGGCTTTATATTTATGCCACAGGTTGAATCACTACATTCTAGAACTTCAAGGACCCCCACTGCCAGGACTGGGTCGCCAGCCCACACTGACCTGCCCCCCGGATGGCACGGCTGCTTCTAAAACAGAGGCTGAGCCCCACCCAAAGACCTGCAATATCTGTTATTAAATCAAGACTTGGTCATGGATGAATGTGAAGATTTTTATTAAATGTGACTCTGGAACATTCAAAGGACCGTAACTGAATGCTTTCTGCAGCCCACGGCATGTCCAGATGCTCATGGAGAAGGCCAGGGCGTGGGAACCCACGGAGCCCAGACAAGGCAGACTCGGAGCTGTGTGGTGCAGTTAGCACCGATTTTGACACTTGCCTTTTATATTCAGATTAAAATAAAAAAAAGACACAAAAGTAGATCACATTCTATTTCAATTCTCTGGATTTCTGTAGTAACTGGGCCCCTTTCCCTCTGGTTTCCCAGCCAAGCGTTAAATAGGCCCAGCCGGGATTTGTCAAAGTCTGGGCCTCTGTTGTAGAATAAGTGAGGGGGGCAGGGAGGGGGGTGGGAGGGGGGACAGGGGAGGGAAGAGAGAGGGGGACAGGGAGGAGAGAGGGGGACAGGGAGGGGGGAGGGGGGAGGGGGCAGGGAGGGGAGAGGGGGGCAGGGAGGGGAGTGGGGGGCAGGGAGGGACAGAGGGAAGGAGAGAGAGAGAGAGAAACCCCTGAGGGCTGGAGGCAGGAGGGATGCTACCTGGCAGCCTCAGGCTCCCCCTTCCACGGTGCCTGAGAGCTGGCATCATGCACGTGGTGCCGTCATATGACTCGGCTGACACAGGCCAGAATTACAATAAAATGCTTAAATAGAAGAGTAAGCACCAGCATCTTCAGATTAGGATAGTGTCCCAGTTTCATGCTTACCTTGTATGACATTCTATAAATTGTAAAGATAATGCAGTTTCTTACCAGCCACGCTGTTCACCAAATACTAACTATAATAAAGACCAGACAGCATCTGAGTACTGAGTGTGTCAAGCCCGGTGAGGTAGGAATCATTTACTTTGTTAGAGAAAGAAACAGGCTCTGAGAGAAACTTCCTGAGGCCAGGCAGCTGTCTCCAAACCCACCTCACGCCTCCTGACCCTGAACGCAGAGAACCCAAGTCATTCACGTGAATAATTTACCTGCATGCATGTCAGATTGAGATTCAGCCCCCAGCTCTAATCATCTCTATGCAGAAATGTGTCAAGGAAGGTACAGTTCTATGACCTCGAGCTGGGGGAACCATGGCAGGCACCCTCGACACAGATGTGGGGCAGAGGCAGGCGCCCAGCGCAGGGGCGGGCAGGAGCACGTCCAGCCCTGCCCAGTCACACAGCCAACCTGCATGCCAGTGCAGGGGCCGCCACCGCGTCTCGGGGAAAAACGGCTTCTCCTGCACAGGAATCTACCCCTGAAAGTGTGTTCCTGAGAAGGTGTGGACCAACATCTCAGAAATCAGACACTGTAACACGCTGATCTATACAGGCTGCCTGTGTCCGGGAATCACCAATCATTCCCATCTGGCCATCAATTATTTCTGGTAAATATTGATTAAGTTAACTGAGGCAACACGGGAACAAAATAATGGAAATGTCAGTGCATCTGCTCCACCTGCTGAAGAGCTGGGACTAATGATGAAACGGAAGGAATCCTGGAGAACGCAGCAGGACCCCAGACCCCGAGGACAACCCGGCCCTCCCCCGCGGACCACCCCAGCCTCCTTCTGCAGGACAGTTAGTCGTGGGGCCAAGGAGTGGTTTCCAAGGAATCTCAGAGGTTCTCAAGGTCTTCAAAGTTTAACGGGAATTGAATATTTGCATCTGAGTCCCAGGAGAACATTAAAAGTAAAATTTCTCCTTTCTACTAGAATTATGAGCTTGGTGCGGCGGCACTGGCTGTATCTCATGCTCGCGAGATGTTTAGAGGCAGTCATGCGTCTCAGGTGAATCATTTTAATAATGAAAGAAGTGCTTGGGCCCTCGATCCAGGATCACAGACCCCACCAACGAGGGTCTAAACCAGGACAAGCCTCAGCCTGGAACGGCTGGTGTTCGTGGGGGCTGGGAGGAGCACCAAGGAAACGCAGGAGCAAGCCCCACGCAAGCTCGGTATGTCCGATGCCACGCAGTTGGCATCAGCCACAGGGATCTTTTGTTTTTTGTTCAGGAAGGAACATATTAAAAAGCCCGGGGCCCAGGGCCTGGACTCCTCAAAGCTCCCACAGAGCCGGGTTAATTGGCATCTTCCCTCATGTTAAAATCGACTATATATGGCTGCTGAGGGCATCTCAGAGCAGGTGCAACACTGAGCTTTCTTGCTGTCTGGGGAAAGCAGGAATTCCAGGCCTCTGCCTTCCTACCTTCCCAGAGGCTCTGGCCCAGGTGAGCTCAGCTTCTCCCAGGTAAGGAGACCAGACCAGCTTCCCACATGCCCCTCAGGTCACACGCAGAGCCCTTGTACCTTGGCACGAGCCCTTGCAACCCACCCCAGAGGCAGAAGCCCAGCCCTGTGGCCCCGGCCTGGCAGGAGGCAGCTGCTGGGGCCCCTGCTCAGGGTTCAGCACAGCAAGGTCCAGCCACAACGGGTGAGACATCTGTCACCCAGCCATTCGTCTTTAACCTAAAACAAACACAGGGATTCAGAAAAGGGTTCCTTCCCCTGACAAACCCATCCTCCCTGTTCTCATCTCTCCCTCCTGCCCTGTCATAGCTACCCAGCACTGCACACAAGGCCTGACTCCAGTTTCACAGGGAATCCAAGATAATTATGATTTTGAGAAACTGGGAGCTACATAGAAAGTGAGTTGGGAAAGCCAGTGTCCACTGATCCTCCACTCCACACAACTGAAACCCCACAACCAGCCACTGTCTCAGCCACACCCTCTGGAAACCCCGCATCCACACCAGCCACACAGGATCAGGACAGGGAAGGAGCAGGACTGTGTCTTGGGAACTTAAACTCTGGAAGCTGAGTTAAATCAGTGCCGCTCAAATCTTGTCACTAACGATATTGTTAAATTGGTAGATTCCATCTCTGGGGATCTGGAGGGAACCTGAGGCTCTACACTGAGTGAGGTGAGCGCTCGTGCTGGAAGGAGACATCAGGGAAAGCAACCGAATCTGGAGTCGCAGCTGTCTGAGGCTTGGGTCCCACCGGGAAAGTGGCACCAGGGCCCTCAGGACAGTGGTAGAGGTCCCAGGAGGCAAGTCCAGGCACAGAGACTCATGGATCCAAAGCTTGCTCCAGTGACAGGAGGGGCTGCTGCGCTGACAGCCACGAGGCAGGCAGCCTACGAGCTCCTCCAGCTGCCGTCCTGCAGGCAGGGAGGAGAGTGCCCAGACCACCCAGTGGGCTCCCCCAGCCTGGCAGGCTGGTACTCTTACTCCAACCACTGACAACAGTCCCCATGTTCCAAGCTAGGTTGAAACAGTGCCCCAGGCTTCGGGGCACATGCATCCCCCACAGAGCCAATCCTACCCAACACCGATGGCTATTCCCACACATCCCCAACTCACAGCAAAACTTAAAAATGAAAGTCGGAAGATACAGCCAGGAAACCGATGCTCAAGAAGCAACTCCAGGGTGACTATTCCTAGAGCTATCGCTACTGAACATCTTTACATTTCCAGGGACTTCCTAGAGCTATTGCTGTTGAAAATCTTTAAAATTCTTCATTTCAAAATTAGCTTTCATTACACTGTCTCCCTATTCTACCAAGACTCTAGAAAACAAAACCATTACAAATTCCGATTCTATCTTATAGCAAGTTGGAAATGCACATGTTTCCTCAAAGGATTCTATGTGTTTCCGTGGCGATATCCTTTCCATGCCCCATGCTACTGCCCGCAAAAGGGAAGGCTTTTCCAACCCAACACAACCCAGGGGCCCTGAGACATGCCCCTAATGAATCGTCTGCAAACTCCATCTTCCATAAAAACAGTATTGAAAATGAGCTTACTCCAACCCAATCCGGGTACCCTGAGACAGGCTTGCCTTAACGAATCATCTGCAAACTCCATCTTCTATTAAAAACAGTACTGAAAATGAGCATATTCCACCTTTTAAAAATTACTGTAAAGTGGACAGTGTTCAGTTCTGTGAATTTCGGCACAAATATTCCCATCATCATCATCATCACACAAGCAGAACAGTCCCACAGCCCCAGACCCACTCACGAGGCCTCATAAGCACACCCGCCCATTCCCAGCAACCACTGTCTCCATGTTCTCCATTCCCACTGGTCTGTCTTTCGCGAGTATTGTCGGAGGGGCAGGTCACAGCGCAGCAGGCTCAGCCTGTCTCTTTCCTGGGCATCGTGCCTGGAGGTGCACCCAGGGTGTCCTGTGATCAACAGCCCAGCCTCGGGCCTGCTGGGTGTTTCTTATTCCACGTATGGCTGCGGCACATTGTAACCTGTTTTGGGCAACTACAGACAGTGCTATTAACATCTGGGCACAGTTTTTCTTCAACATCAGCTTCTGTTTCTCTAGGGTAAATACCCAGGAGTGGGGTCACCGGGCCCCACGTTTGTGTGAGTTCAGTTTTGTAAGAAACCGCCGAGCTGTCTGCACCATGCTGAACCCCAGCATCGCACAGGAGTCCCGACTACCTGTCCTCACCAGCACCTGGGGCTGTCGGAAGACCTTATGTCAGGCGCTCCAGCAGGGGTGTGAACAAATTCACTGCGGCTTTGGTGCACATCTCGGTGCAACCAGTCATGCTGAAGGTCATTTCAGATGCTTTCGGGCCATCCTCCCGTCCTTCTCAGCGAAGCATCTGTTCAGGTCTCTGCCCGCTTTTAAGTCAGGTGGTTTGTTCTCTGTCATGAGCCACGGGAGTCCTGTGCATTCTGGATACGAGTCCTTTGCCGGCTGCATGGTTCACAGACATCTTCTCCCCCTCTATAGAAAATGTGTCTCTTCAATACCCTAGGGGTGTCTTTTACATTAAAAGTTTAATTTTGATGGGTCTTACCCTACTTGTTTTCTTCCTTGATTATGGATCATGGTATCATGGCTAAGAGCTCTCACCCTAGGTCTCGACAATTTCCATTTCTTCTACAGGTTTTGTAGTTTGGTATTTTACATTCAGGGCTATGGTCCACCTTCATTTTCATACAGGAATTTCTCCTTGTTTTCACTCTTTTGCATATGGCTGTCCCATAATTCCAGCAAAATTTGTTGAAAAGTCTCAAATTCCACTGAATTTCTTTTGCATCTTTGGGTCTGTTCTGGACTCCACTCTGTCAGCTGACCCGTGTGTCTTTCTGAGCATAATTTACAACTTTAGTGGCCGTCTCTGGAAAAAAGTAATTCTGTCTGGAAGCAAAAACCACATTAGAAATGCTCTAATAAGATTCTTCCTCTTGTCAGGAGAGCAAAGCCACCGCCCTAAGCAGAGGTGAGGCCTCAACAGCTCCCAGACAAAACCTTAACACACAATGGGGAACGCAATTCATTTCAAGAGAGTTACCAAGGGCCACAACCTGAGACCAGCGTAGCCATGAAAACTGCAATCATTTCACAACAGAATGAAATTCATAAAGAACCGCTGAGAAGCGTGTGATAAGTTACATAAATCACCGTACCTTAAATTCTGACGGTTGACTAGAACAGAAGTAGCTTCACGGTACAGTTCAAACAGGAGAAAGGTAGGTAGGGCTGGTTTCCACACCACACAGGGCCTGCAGGAAAGGGACACTCTTCCTCTAAACGGGAGATCCCGGGAGTGATGAGATAAACCACGGTGACAGGCACAGAACTGTGCACGCCGGAGTCGCGGCCTGGGCCCCACCATGGAGCCTGTGTCCATGAACGATGAGGCTCGACTGTCAGGCTGGAGGCAACTGAGGCAATTATCAGGGGACAAGAAAACGAGCGCACGGTGCAAGGCAAAGGTCTGAAACTGGGCAGCAACTTCGAGTCAAGTTGGACAAACGGACTCAAAATACAGGTTCTAAAAACACCACAGCGAACTGTTCCTCGGCCCTGGAAAGGCTAAGTGACTAATGCCCAACACTGAGCATCTGCTACCAGAGACGACCCTGGTGACGCAAGGCCCAGCTCCTCCGAACCCGCGCAGAACCTCAGCGAGGAACTTTGCTGGTATCTTACGGCATATCAACATGTTCCTTTAAAATCTGGTATTTCATCAACAATGTAGGTGCCAGCTTTGACTCATTCACATTTCGATTAAACAAAATAATTTACACCCTGACCACACCAGGTAAGAGTTTACTACAATCTTTAAACAGAGCCAGAGGCTACAGTTTGCTCCTACACAACACCATGTCTCTACAAGTTCGATGGGTTTATTACTTTCCATGTCTTCACTTGCCTAGTGCTAGAAAGCAGATTAAAAACAGAAGGAACCCAGAAACACTATTGAATGAGACTCAAATATCTTGCAATCATCCTGATGAGATGTTTATTAAACAGAAATGTTCTCACCTGTAGAAAGCAGCACACATCAACACGCACCGAGAACTGTCGCCAGGATTCCAGATCACTTTCCCTTCCATGGCCACAGTGCAGGGCAATGGACCACGCACACCTGCAGACCCACGGAAAGCGGGGTGACACGGCCGATTCTTGTAGCGAACAGGCCAGGGTGCACTCAAAGTGCATCTCTTTCCAGAGGGCCGAAATGGAAAGTTACACATTTATTCCACGGTTTAGCAGCGCTGCACCAAACATTTCTGTAAGATTCTCTAAGCAAGCTTTTCCTTCTGCCTAAAATGGCCCAACAAACTGAAAAAGCTCTTGGAGCTGGCAAAGACTTCAGTATCTCCTTAACTACTGTCATGCGCGTCCGTGTGAAGAGACCACCAAACAGGCTTTGTGAGCGCAACATGGCTGCTTATTTCACCTGGGTGCAGGCGGGCTGAGTCTGAAAAGAGTCAGCGAAGGGAGGTAAGTGTGGGAGCGTTTTATAGGATTTGGGTAGGTAAAGGAAAATTACAGTCAAAGGGGGGTTGTTCTCTGGCGGGCAGGAGTGGGGGTCACAAGGTGCTCAGTGGGGGAGCTTTTTGAGCCAGGATGAGCCAGGAAAAGGAATTTCACAAAATATCATCGCTTAAGGCAAGGACCGGCCATTTTCACTTCCTTTGTGGTGGAATGTCATCAGTTAAGTCGAGGCTGGGCATTTGCACTTCTTTTGTGATTCTTCAGTTACTTCAGGCCATCTGGGCATATATACGTGCAAGTCAAAGGGGATGCGATGGCTTGGCTTGGGCTCAGAGGCCTGACAACTATAGTCTTCACTTTTAAGGTGTGGGGTAAGATCATATAATCCCCAACTAGGCTCCTGATGCTGTGTGTGGCATCCAGCAACAGCACGTTCCATTCCTGGATTAAATTTGAGTCAAGAGTCCACAGTGAGAACGATTTCTGGTGAATGAAACACCAGGCAGGAGGGCGATTCCGCTGGGCAGCTCTTCACACACAGCCCAGGAGCTGGGGGGGAGACGAAGAGGCCGACTCGCGTCCACCGTGCTCATGCCCCCGTCGAATGCCCCCCACTCCTAGAGGCCAGGACCCAAGGGAAATCTGACCTGAAAATGGGCAAACCCTCACTTTGGCAGAGGGACAGGGACTCGGGGCCACACCTTGACCTCAGAGCAACACAAGTGCAGACACAGCACCCCAGGACACCCTCTCCACCCAAATTCAAGGAGGAAAACCAACGCCCCGCCCCCTTGCGGAAACCCAGGGCTGCTTGAGCAGACGCCTGCCGCGCACCGTGTGCAGCCTCTCCCGTCCACGTTCCGGTCTCAGCACCTGTGCCTCAGCCCTGCCACTGCTCGCCACACCCACAGGTGTGCCAGGAGAGGCAGGTACTAAGGTCTCCACTGCACCAAAGCCTGTAAAGCCAGGGGACCGCTCCTTCCAGCAGGAGTCCAGAAGCAGTGACTGCAATAGCATCACGGCATGAGAATTTGCCCCTCAGTCTCTGAGTCTCCAGTCTGTTGCCCACCAGGGTCTTCTGCCAACGGCGAGGCCCAAGCTGGGCGTCACATTTGGTTCTGACCATTTCCCTTGTCAAGATCAATACTGCAAATATATCCAATTCATCCTGTCACTAAAAACGAAATAATCCGCCATCTCCATCACAGATGACACAGTCAGGTTTCCATCACCGGGGTGGTTTTTTTGGTTTTTGTTTTTTGGTTTTTTTTGACATAGAGTTTCTGCTCTGTCACCCAGGGTGGAGTGCAGTGGCGCGATCTCGGCTCACTGCAACCTCTGCCTCCCGGGTACAAGTGATTCTCCTGCCTCAGCCTCCCAAGTAGCTGGGATTATAGGTGCCTGTCACCATGCCCGGCTAATTTTCATATTTTCAGTATAGACGGGGTTTCACCATGTTGTCCAGGCTGGTCTCGAACTCCTGACCTCGTCCACTCCACCTGCCTCGTCCTCTCAAAGTGCTGGAATTACAGGCGTAAGCCACCATGGCCTGCCATTACTGGTGTAAT
Source organism: Macaca mulatta (assembly GCF_049350105.2). NCBI lineage: Eukaryota > Metazoa > Chordata > Mammalia > Primates > Cercopithecidae > Macaca > Macaca mulatta. The sequence continues at coordinate 8,720,365 of NC_133413.1, forward strand.
TTCTAAGCCGCTCTCTCACACCCACTCCTTTTTTTTTTTTTTTTTTTTAACCAGCTCTATGGCTATATTTTTTCCAAGAGAACCCGTTACCCATTTGAAGTACAAATAAGACACCATGTTTAAAAACCAAAAATGCCAATTTACATAGAAGTCTCCAAATACCCAGTCGATTTGAGCCTTGAGAATAAGATCAAGCTGTTGGCTGAATACAACTTCCCTTTCCATCTGTCTGCCTGTTAGACACAAGGACGAAGCCACGAGCTAGGGACATAAAGGCAGCAACCAGGAAGGCAGCCGAGACTCCAAATAATAGCTCGAAGGACCAACACAAAGGTACCACACCCTGCACGCCCTCCTCTCCTTCCTTTCTAGAACTTCCAGAGGATGAAACAGGGACCTCCTCCGACGTCCCACGGTGCAGGCGGCCAGAGGGGAAGGCAGTGGCAGCCTGAATGAGGCCACCAGGAAATCACATTCCACAAACAGAAATTCTCCATGTGCTTTACATCCTCTGTCTCTGAAGAACTATGCCAGTCTAACAGTCTCTAGAAAACTGCATTCAAGTGTCATTTCGCATTTCAAGCCAAGAAAACGGTGGGGCATGAGGGAAAAACATAGCCATGTGTTCTGGGGTATTAAAAATAAGTTTTCTTCTGTTATAAACGTATAATTATACATTCTCAGATTTCTGTATAATTGATATGCTTCCTAATTAGCAGACAGAGTAATAAAAAGTGAATTCCAAGTGTAAGATCGGAGGACCCATTCACATGGCTTCAGGTTCTGCTACTGTGTTTCAACTTAAGAAAATGGTTCTGTGTATTGGTAACAAGGCGTGAGTGTCTGTGAGGCTGTAATCAGGGTTCGTGTTGGCTCCCTAGCAGAGGATGTTACACTGTTACATTATCTTCTACAAAAAATCCTGAAAAAATGAAGGCTGAATAGACATACACACCCTCCCAAAATAATCCAAATGCCCATCGATATGAAAAACAGATGAATTACAGTTTCCATCATGGAATATTCCTCAGCAGTGAAAACAAACTATAGCCACAGGTTCCAACTAGGATAAAGAAAACCTTTTAAACACGCTTAAAGTGAACTGACGAGGCGGAATACCTCGATTACAGACATCGGCTCCAAAAGGGTACAGTTCTGAATCCTGTGATGTAGAATTAGTTATCAACCCTGTTTAGGGACACATCTAGAGAAAAGCAAAATAATGACTACACAACTTTACATTCTTTGTAAATTATAACTACTATGAAAATTCTAAAAATGTGAAAATCTTCCCAACTCTTCCTTTGACAAGCTTCAAAATAAATACCCTGGCATTGCTTGCGACACTCACAGGTGTGCCAAAATAATTGAAAATATACCCAAGTTAATAGAATCGAAACTTGAAGATGTTCGAGTGGTCCCTGCCTCGCTATCTCTACATCGTGTAGAAATTTAAGAGCAGGTAGTGGCACTGCAATGCAAGGCTCAAACCAACTGGGTATTTGGAAACTTCTGTGCAAATTGACATTTTTGGTTTTTAAACATCGTGTTATTTGTACTTCAAACAGGTAACTGTTTGGTTCCATTGCAAAAAATACAGCCATAAACCTAGTTTAAAAAAAAAATACGGGAGTGGGTATGAGAGACAGTAGCTTAGAAATTTTACCAGTAACGGTAGGGAGCAGTGGTTCATGCCTGTAATCCCAGCACTTTGAGAGGCAGGACCCACAGGGTCTTTGAGGGCACCGGTCTCCTCTGTTGCCTCCCTGCCAGACTGACCCCAGGACATTCACTGGGTTTCCACCCCTGTCTCATTCAACATCCCCCCCCAAGGGTAGCCTTCATCCTCATCTGGGGCTCAACTCTGCCCAATTTCCTAAATCTCTGCCTTCAGAGCCTGAAAACACCCACGCCCAGGGTAACCCTAGGTCCACGTTTACCCTAGAGAGTCCCGATTCTATCTGTTTCCCCAGCATCACTTTAGTGATAATTTATCCTGTACATTCCAACTGCCTTCACACCTCACTCCCGCTGACTCCCAGCAGACCCCACTCAGATGTACCTGCCCCAGACCCCACACCCAGGTCTGTGCATGCTGCCCTGCTCTGCCTCTGTGGGAACCACCTCTCTTTCTTGAGGAATCAGCTGGCGATCATCTCCTTGTGGAGGACTGCCCTGACTTCCAACCCTCACCAGCAAAGGCAGAAGCCGTCCTCGGTACTTCCCCCAAAACTCAGGTCAAGTATGAAGATGGCGCAGATGCTAGCTGTGCCTGGGATGCCATGGGCAGGGTCCCCAGATGCTCTGCACATGGCCCGGGGCACAGCCTGAACACAGCAAGTGCTACAGAAATAAAACCGACGTGCGCTGACCTCTGATAGGGCCTCCTTCACCATCCACATCTGTCTCCCCTCTGGACAGTAAAATCCACAAGACAGGGAGGGCTTGTCTCACTCATCTTCAAACTCCCAGGGTCACCCTGGCAGGTAAAGGGGACTCAAATGTCTTCTGAAGGAAGCCGCTGGTTAGCTGCCAAGTTAAAGGGCCTCTGAAAATCAGAGCTCAGCATAGGAGTCCAGTACACTTTATGATGAATGACTCCAACCACGGCAGAACTGGCTGTGGAACCAGTGCTGACAAATTCAGGGTTTGTTCACTGTTTCTCAGTTCATTATCATAACTCACTCTAACACAGCAGCCACGCACAGATCCTCAGACATCTACACAGAGTGGGACGATGGCGCCGAGTCACGTGAACGTCCCGTTGCAGACTGGGAGACACCGGTCAGACACGGACCCAGGGAGAGCGCAGACCTCGCGTTAAATCGGCTCCGTGTAAACAGCACTCCCTGCCAGGCCCTTTCCTATCTGCACAGCTTCTACGAATTCAACTCTCGCACCTGACACCTAAGAATACTGCATACCCCCATGTGAATGCCCCACTTACCTCCCAAAATGACCCGGCATGGACGAGTACAAACCATTTCAACGTAAGGGAACTGGAGGGCATGTGGGGCTTTCCCGAGTCCCTGCTGCCTCCTGACTGGAGGGTCCACTGCTTCACACACAACCCTAGTGAAGGGCGGGTCTCTTCGGCCCCCTCAGAGTCAAGAAAACCCATGTTCACTTTCTCAAGACCACACACAACCGAGTCACAAAGCAGGACGGAACCTCGACTATCCGGATTCAGGTCATGTCGAGTTTACGAGCTGCTGCTGTGAACATTGCAGGAAATGATGAGCCTGATTCCGGCTTTGACCTCGAGCTGATCAGCATTAACTAATTTCACTTTCCAGGACCAACTTCAAAGGCCCGCAAAGCCAGAGGAGATGGAACACACCCTCACCCCAAACCTGCTGCAAGGACGCACTTCTCAGATATGTCCCAAGGTGCACAGCGTGTCCGGTGCCTGTTCACCTCCACTGACCTGCAGGTCTTCTATGTGGTATCAGCCTCCTGGGCACTGGGGGCAAGAGGAATAATGGCAACTCCCCTCTGCAGCAAAGGTGAGGTACAGGGACCCAACGCAATAGAACTGACCTTTTTCTGACAGTCTTAAAACAGAAGGAAAATACTGTACAGCCAACGTCCCCTCACGCAGGTTTATTTACCTGTGACTCACAGGCCATGACAAACAACTTCAGGTTCTTACCAATTCCTATTTTCCCCATCCAGGAAGCCTTTCTTTTTAAGCTGAGGCTTGTGGCTACGGACACTAATGACACCAAAATCAGAGTACGCAGGTGCAGTCAAGTCATATGACTTCTCCACTAGAATATGCACAAATGTTCATCAGCAAATCTGATCTTTGCTTTACCTCCCTCCCATGATCTAAAAAGGAGTTCACCACACACACCCCACTTTGAAAACATAACTCATACTTGCATTCAATTCTGGGCATTCGGAATAGACCTAATGGGGAATTAAACCTCTCCTCCAACCCATTACTTAGTCTTCTTAGAGGATGAAGGATTTTGCATAACACAAGGCAGCATATAAAAGATCTTGTGTAGAAACATACTTTCAAGTGGTCCTCATTATTATAATTCAACTAATATACAAAGGACCCAACACACAGCACAATGTCTATTAGAAGAATGATTAATTTGTTTCCCTAAAAATCCTAATATCTACACAGAGAAAATGCCCTATACACATTTTATCATTCTTTACAAATATAGTCATACAAACAAAGGAGTATCACAAAAGCAAAAGAACACATTTGGTTTGACTCGCAGTTCTAAATTTAATATAAAATTGCTAAAACCACCAAGACAAACATGACTATGAAATATTTAACGACCTTCACCTAAATTCAAGTCATCATTCAACCACCAATACCTCTGCTCTCCTTACAGGAACTTTCCAAAAGTAAATTCTGGAATTAACAGGACACATTTTTCTGGTGATAGAAATTAGGAATAAATTGGTTGAAGGCTGTTTCCTAGGCTATCAAACTTTTCCTCAATAATATTTTGTAAAATAAAAGCATCAAACCGATCTTTACATTAACTTACAATCTATCAAGCAATACTGGAGCAAGCTTTAAATATTAGCCACATTCTGTCAGGGCTGACTAACATTAAATCAGCATCAGTCTGATGTCTTGCAGCATCCACAGCTCGTCTTCTCAAAACCACTTAAGATTTCATAATTAACTCAATTAAACAATGGAAGTCATCCCCTTGATCTTTGACATGAAGGGACAATTTTCCCCCAAAATAGTACCTCTTTCCTTGACATGATTTAATCTGTGGTTAGAGTATTTAACAGGATTTCTTTCCCTCTTAGAAAATAAAATATACACCTTTCCAATAGGAAAAACACTAACTGATAATGCTATAGCTTAACCAGGTCCATAGAGTTTTTTTTTTTTTTTTTTTTTTTTAAAGTTAAAGAAAGAACCTAACTACATCTTTGGACCTTATGTGAGGTAGTGTCCAGGGTCACTGGGACCCCTGCTTGGTCAGTGCAGCTGGGTACCAATTAAAGACAGAAACCCAAGAGTTCAAATCCACTTCCCAACGGTTCATCCTAGTGGAAGCCATGGGCACAAAGGAATGCAGCATTCCACAGAGGGCTTTGGGGATAGGCTGCTTAAGAACATGAAAGTGGCTCACGTCCCCCGAATATGAAGCCAGTGACTGCTCCCAGCTTCAGTGCAGCACCATCCACAGAAGCCAAGGTCCGGAATCACCTGAGTGCCCGTCAACAGGGGATGAAGGGAACGTGGCCCGAACATACACAGGAGCAATACTCCACCACACAGCGGAGAGCCCTGTCATCCGCGACAGCATGGATGGAGCTGGAGGACATTACGTTAAGCAAACGAGCCAAGCAAAGAAATGGCGCATGTTCTCACTCATAAGCAGGAGCTGAGAGCAGATCTCATGGAGGCCAAGAGTAGGTGGTCAACAGGGCCCAGCAGAGCCCACTCATAAGCAGGATGGGCAGAGGCTGGCAACGGGCACAAACACACAGCCTAATGGGAGCACAAGACCTACTATTGGTAAATTAGCAGGGGGATGGCAGTGGGTCATCTACTGTGTATTATCAAAACAGCTAGGAGAGAATAACGTGAGCATTACCAGCACAAGGAAAAGAAAATATTTCAAGTGAAAGACATCCCAAGTACCCAGATTTGATTAATATAGGGATGAATCAAGATATCACATGCACTCAGAAAATACGTACATATATTATGTATCAACAAAAACCAATGACAGAACCATTTGTGAAGCACGTGCAGGAGAAGAATGGGAAGCCTGACGTGGTGTGGCTGTGTGTCCCCACCCAAATCTCATGCTGAACTGTAACCCTGTGTTGGAGGTGGGCCCTGGTGGGAGGTGATTGACTTATGGGGGTGGTTTCTAATGGTTGAGCACAATCCCCCAAGTGTTGTCCTCATGATAGTTCTCCTGAGATCTGGTTGTTTTGAGGTGCATGGCACCTTCCCCTTCACTCTCTCTCCCCTTCCAGCCATGTGAAGGCATTCCTGCCTCCCCTTCACCTTCCATCATGATTGTAAGTTTCCCTAGATGTAGAAGCCTGTACAACCCACAGAACTGTATGCCGATTAAACCTTTTTTCCTTATTACACAGCCTCAGGTAGTTCTTTATAGCAGTGGAAGAACAGTACAGTCCTCAGAACCAGCAATGTTTTCCTTCTACCCAGCGGCCAACAAGGGTCCCACACCATAGCTGGTTTTCCGATGCCTTTGAAAGAATGCTGAGGCTGTTTTGGGGATGCTAACTTTCCCCATCTCTGGCAAACCAGATGGGGCATCCTATTTGCCTCTTACCTTTCTCAGAGAAACCCCACCTCTGAAACAGCCTCCGCCAGGGGCCTCCTTCAGCAACAGCAAAGCTGAGTATTCCTTGCACTTCCCTTCTTCTGAACAAGTAAACATCTTAAGCCTGTTTTTCCGTCTTTCCAGCTCATTGAAAAAAAATATCTTGTGCTTTCTATTTTCCTCACACACACACACATAGAAGAGAAGAGGCGTGAGGGCAGGGGCTCTTGTTTTCCTGGATCTGAGCCTGGCCCTCAAACACTAGTCGAATTCATTCTAACACGATATTCAGAGGCAGAAATGCAAATGTCCCCACCACTTCAAATACCCTAAGGATCTAACAGGCCGAGTGGCCCATGTAACTATGGTTTGTGCTGGGCCATTCAACTGGTGTCCAAATACCTGTCCTAGCGGGCTCTTTAATTTCGGGACTTTTCAGACAGCTGTTTTGTTGTTGTTGTTGTTCTGTTTTGTTTTCATTAAAGGGATCTATTACAGTTACAATCAAGAATATCCCAGGCCGAGTGTGGTGGCTCATGCCTGTAATCCCAGCACATTGGGAGGCCAAGGTGAGCAAATCACCTGAGGTGAGGAGTTCAAGACCAGCCTGGTCAACATGTTGAAACCCTGTCTCTACTAATAGAAAAATGAACCAGCCATGGTGGCAGGCACTTATAATCCCAGCTACTCAGGAGGCTGAGGCAGGAGAATGGTGTGAACCAGGAGGTGAGGCTGCAGTGAGCCAAGATCGTGCCACTGCATTCCAGCCTGGGCAACACAGCAAGACTGTCTCAAAAAAATAAAAGTAAACCAACACGCCCACTTAGTTCTTCACCAATGTCAGATACATCAGTTAAAAGAAAAATAATATGAAAGCATGATTTTAAATTTCAGTGTTCAATTTAACCATATCTTTTAAGAAGATATGAAGACAGAATTTCCCCAAGGATCGGTGGAGAAAAAAGCAGTTAAGAAAATTTTAAAACCTCAGGAGAAAAACAAGTATGGTGTAAGACCTCGAGGCAAAACTTTTTCTTTGCACTTTGATTTCCAAAGAACAGAGATGCCCAAAATATGAACTCTCTCATCTGCATTTTATATTCCTCTATGTCCTTTGAAAGGCTGGAGATGGGATCCCAGGTTCCAAAGTGCCTGGCCATGGCTCACATCAGGCGGCATCTTTCACAGCCTTTTACCCCCTTGACTGTGTCTAGAGAGCTCTGTGGCCCAATTTACACAAAAAGGTCCTAATTTACACACGTTCATCACTTTGAACAAAGTCTCAAGAAATGAGACAAATATTGACACTCCACAGAAGCAAGTATTCTCTTCCGAAAAGTCAAGTGTCAGGTTCCCATGAGCCAGATAACTTGGTTACAGAAAGCACTGGCTGATTACTGGTTTAGTGTTAAATGTGTTTAAAATGTTAAGTGATCCAGCGCCCCTCCCAATGGGTGGGCGCGTTGAGCTGGCTGCAGTAGTGATGCACACTGACCACGTTCTTTCCTTTGGTTTTGCTTCAAGCAGCGCACCCCACACTCAGGAACAGACCATAGGATGGCATCGAGGTCTAGGACAGTTCTAAGGAGAGCTGCAGGCCAACTGTCTGGTCTGCAAATAGTCTCTCATTTCAGAGGAAATCACTGAACAGAGTTCATAACACGTGAATTTCAAAAATTTGTATTGCTAATTTCATCCCATTAGAACTTTTGAAGAACAGATGTGCACCTGCTCCAAGTCAGTGAGAGGACAGTCCCTCACAGGTCCCTTGGCCTCCACCTCCCACCTAGAAAACGTCAGCTCAAGCCGATCACAGCACAGTGTGATTTTCTGTAAATAATGTACCCGCCTGCATCTGAGCTGAGGTGTGAATGTCTGGAATGTGCCTGCCAGGCCCAGGAGAAACTGCAGCAGCTGTGGGAACACAAGCCTCTAAGGATCCGATTTGGAGGGAACTCAAAGCAACTAAAACTAGTTCCACTGGTTTTTCTTGGCAAGGCTTGACCAGGCAAACTGTTGTCACTGTTGCTAATTCATGGTAATTTGGATGGGGACTTAACAGTAAGTAATTAGAGCAATTACTGAATTTGCTACTCAATTACAATGGCACAGATTCCTGAGAATGGAAGAACTGTTGCCCAGGAATAGAGCTCAACAGGTCCTCCCCATGCCCCAGAAAACATGGCATTTCCACCCACCCCTGCTTTGATCCCCTGGCCACCACCCTCCTGATCTTGGACATCTGATGGCATCACTCCCCACAGCTGGAAAAACCTGACCTCTTGTCACCCTCCCATCTGCCCTGCCTACCTCCAGCCCAGCACACTCAGGGATGCCCACATACAGGACCAGGAAACCAGGGTTACCCTAAACCAGTGCCTGCATTCAAAGTACTCCACAGCAGGACAATCACCAACGGCCAATACTCCCAGAACCTTCCACCTCAAAACGGGAGCACATTTGGATTCAAGTTGACAACACTGCATTCTCTTTGCCATGTACACACGGAGGCATGTCAGGTTCCACCTAAAGCTATCATCAGGTTCCACGCTGCCCAGGAGCCCAAGCCTAGTCACTCTGCATGATCTCAATTCACCACCCACAGAGAAGCCTGCAGTTTTCTTCTGGTGCACGGTGTGGATGGTGGATGCATTTCTCCTGAAGACTCAGAGATGGGAGTCTGGCCAAGGAGGCCAGTGAGCAAGGCCCGGACGTGCCCCTCCGCTGTCTACACACAGTACCCAAGTCTAGCAGTGCTGACTCTGTGGTGGGATCCATCTGGGCCTGCAGAGGACCCGGGGCACAGGAACCGTGCAGCCTGGCTGCAGCCAGAGGCCTAAGGCATCCCCACGAGGCTCTCCAGTCAAGGTGCCCTCACCACAGGCAGAACCATGCAAGAGAACTGCCTGCTGAACTGGAAACGTCCCAATCTGCTCAGTCAACACTGAAAGACAACAGCCACCTACAGCTGCTGAGCCCCAAAACGTGGTCACTGGACCTGAAGGGCTGAATCTGGAATTTAATCTGTGAAGTTCTTTTCAAATGTTTTGGGCTATGTAATCAAATCTTTATTCTAATTAAATTTAAAGGAGCCTCTGGCTATGGGCTCCCTTGTTGGGCATCACAGCTCCAGGGAGTAAGAATGGGAAGGAGAGGCCCAGAGCCTCTCCACATTCTCCACGCTAATTCAACACGTCATCATAAGGAAAGGCACTCCAGCAGGAGAGGTGTGCATGGGAAGAGCTGGGTTGGCCCCGACACAAGTATGATCCCCATGGCATCACAGCTGCCTCAGCCAACAGGCAAAAGACAATGATGCCCACCTGGACAGGCCACCGGATGTGATGACGCACCCCAAGCCCTAGTCCCACAGCAGCCAGAGACCACCTGCTGCTCATCCCAGGTAAAACAGGCAGAGCTGCCCGAGCCCTCAAAAAGAGGAAGAATTAAGGCAATTCCCGTGATTCCTACGACACACATGACACTCCTCACAGACAGACACAGACTTCGCTGTGAAAGTGCAGAGGACGGTGCAGTCTGTAGGTGGGCTGCTTCTTCCAATGATCAGGGAAGAAACCAGATCCATTTCCTTGTAGGAGAATCATTTGTACCAAGACTAGACAGAAGACAGAAGGTGGCTGATGTTATCAAATCACCAAGCACCACACGGCTGCTTCTTCAAGGAGGACCTGGAAACTTGCATCCACCCGTGTAGAGGCCGCAGTGTTTACAATAGAGACACGGGTGACTGAGGTCTGGCTTCCTCAGGGAAGCTAAATTTGAACTTTCACCACTGAGGAATCAGTCATTTACAGTCACTCACCCTCAATGCAGAAGAGGGCTCAAGACACTGCACCAGACTTCAACACTCAGGGTTAGGGTCTGGGTCAAATGCACAAGTTTTACAAAATGTATTTACTTGGGATGCCAGAAGAGATGTAGCTTCACAAACTCCCCCCCCCCCCAGCCAAGGGTTTGCTTAGCCCCTTCACCAGTGGATCTCACCAACGGATGACACATCCACACCTCGTCCATGGCAGCACAGAAAACCACTTGGAAGATGGCCACTCCCACCAAGCTTCCTGGCTTTGGTGTTTAAAATCTACATCTCATACATGAGATTACACTCCTCCAAACAACAGACATTGCGACTGTCATTTCACCCAAAAGGGCTTTAGGTAATGACACGTGGCCCAGGCGCCAGAGGTCGCCGGCCGCCTTACTCTAGCCTAATTCCTTTGGGCCTGTATGGAGGCTTCACAGATACAGCCTGGTCACATTAATGACCGTATGAGAAGCTCAGGGCATAGACGAACTCAGTGCTGAAGTTTTCCACGTTTATCACTCTTTTGTTTTATCCAGAAGACAGCTGAGAAAAGCTGGGGCAGATCATCTCCTCGAGTGTAATGACTCCAGCCACTTCTCTTCACCCCAGGTCACACCTGTCACACACTTTTAAGAAACCAAAGCAATTCTGTTCTCTTCACTCTGGGTTCCAAGTACCAAATCCCTCCGTTTTATCAATTAGATTATCAAGCAGCCATTTGTAATCTGGAATGCAATCTGATACAAAATTTAAAAATAATTTAGGTTGCCGTAATAGCTCCTATTTATGTTATAGACAAGGCATGAATGAAAACTAATCTGTTTGTTCATAGGACCAATTTTGTAAACAAACCAATTATTCAAGCAATGATTGTCTTCAGTCAGATGCAAATTTGCTCATAAAAGATTTTCCAGCAGGAATTTTTAAATCCATGGTATTTCCTGAGCGTGTCTCTGTACCTCCCTGAGTGCACAGCAGGACTTCCCAGGGCATCCCATCAGCAGGCCCACTGAACAGAGTAAGCCCGCAGCCCCCAGCCCAGGAATCAAGTCCGAGCCCCAGCAGCCGCTCGTCCAGCCAGGGCTTCCTCACTCAGCACAGCACCCAGAGGTCTTCCAGGTTTAATGCCACATGTGCGTGGAAAATAGAGTGCTGGAAGGAGCACAGTGGACATTCTACAAATGCAAATTCCCTCCTGGAACAGCCCAGCAACCCTCTGTACCTTCCTCAAAGTACCCACGCCAGGCAGGCGTAGAGAGTCTAATGGGGTGCCTAGGAATCAGCATTTAACATGATTCTGATGAATAAAAAAGTTTGAGAGGCCGGTCAGCGAGAGGCTGCCGTGGCCTCCACTCATTTGCAGGCTCTGAAGAGACACAGATTCAGGTAACAGGCCAGACAGGACAAGGATGGGGGTGGAGGGCAAATTCCATGGACCACCAACCACCCCACCATCCTGAGAGACTCTGATTTAAGGAGAGGCAAAGCCAGGGAGAAAAGATGCCCGCACCACGTGAGGGACTGAGATTTCACCTAAAGCGTGCAGTATGTGGCTGAGGGTGAAGGTTGGACAAGCCAGGAGCACAGAACGGGGTTCACGGGCCCAGAGGCGACCCCCACACCCAGACCCCGCGCAGATCTCCCAAGCACTGCCTGTGTCTCCTGCCTGGTTTATTTCCTGCCCCCCTTCTACTGTGTTGGTTTCTCAGCCATCTCCTGAAATGCACGACCTCCACCCCCCACCACCACACACCCCTCTCTACAAACTTGGTGGACTGAAAACAGCAGGGGTGGGTTAAGAGCTGGGCTCTGGGGCCAATGTCCTGTCTGAGACATTAGTTCCACCTCACCCAGTTGTGATGTGAGCCCCGGAGATTTCTCAAATAAGAGATGGGAAGGTAACTGAACCCACTTCCCAGGGCGGCTGTGGAGACTGAGATCACATATAGCCACACCTCAGCGTCCAGCACACGTGCGACCCTAGCCGTGTTGCTCCTGATGGGATTCCCTCTATGCCCCCTCTGCTACCAGAGCCAACTTCCAGCAGTAGCTGTGGAGGGTGCGTCCTCTATTCCCACTCCACTCACCTCCCATCGCTCCACGCAGTGACCTGTCACGCAGCGGCCACCAGCAAACCTGGCCCCACTGGAAAACCGACCCCCCCCACACACTTTGGGGAGTCTTCCACTTGCAGTTCCGAAGCAGGCCGAGAAACCGCCCTCAAGGGTGCTTACCTGTTCCTTATTGCACGTAATGACCTGCCACGCAGGACCACCAGCAAACCTAGCTCCACCATCCAGGCTCCAGTGGATAACCGAACCCCTACCCCCCAGCTTGGGGTGTTTTCCACTTGCGGTTCTGAAGGGAGCCGAGAAACCTCCCTCAAGGGCAGTCACCTATTCCTTATTGCACGTAATGACCTGCCACCCAGGGCCACCAGCAATCCTGGCTCCACCATCCAGGTTCTGGTGGGTAACTGCCGCCTTCCCCCGCTTCTTCCTGCGGTGTCTGGGAGGCTCAGAATCTGCCCTCCAAGGGCACTCATCTGTTCCTTATTGCACTAATACCTTGTTTACAGAAATCCACTTTGACTTCCAGCACTGCAGGTGTGACAATTTAGGAATCCTGCTTACTTGCAAGCTCCAAGAGCTTGAGGTCACGTCCACCCCACCAGCATCCCAGAGACCCAGCACTGTCCCACTGTGTTTAAAATTCCAAAATACTCCTTCAAAATGCTGTTGGCATTTGGTTTGCGCATAAAATGCTAAAAACCTTCAAGTGAAATATCTTCAACGGTTTGATTCAATCCTAACATGTGAGTTACACATCTGTCAAGTTGTAAAGCCTCATGCATTTATAACATTTTACATATGGTCAAATGGTTCATTAATATAAATCATGAGAATCTCTAAGAAACAGGTTTTTTTTCTGGCATTAGATGACCAAAGGAAAACTGGGTTCTGGCTGGCTTGCGGGCCTGTAGGGGCAGATATATCTGTTGACACAACCAAGCTCCTTCCCAATGATGTGGCCTCATCCCAGGCCCCTCACCCGCATCCCTGCAGGCCCCTGGAGGAGCAAGCTGACCTGCCCACATTTCTCAAATGCACAGCTGTTGCTCACGCTGCAGTTGGAGCTCAAGGCACGAGCAGGCCACCACCCTAAAAATACCACGCAGCGTCCACTCCAGGTGACGGTGGTTTTCACTCCATCCCAAAGCCCCATGTATGAGTTTACAGCCATGACTACTAAATGGATTTTTAAAACCTCAACTTACTTTGTTTGCTTTCATGCAACAAAGTTAAAAGACTATCACTCAGATATAGGCTCTGAAACTGTGGAATAATTATTTGAGAACAGAGCCTCTGCCAGATCAGGATAAGTACTTGGGACAACACCCCGTGACCTCGGTCCACACAAACCCATCCAGACCAGAGGCCTCTTGCACTGCTCTGGAATTTCTGTAAAGGAGGTATTAGTGCAGAAGGGAACAGATGGGTGCCCTTGGAGGGCAGTTTCTGAGCCTCCCAGCCACACGGCCACATTCAGGCTGAAGCCGCCCCACCTCCAGAAACACTGTCCCTCGCCGAGGTGTGCCTGGCTTCTCCCTTTCTCCAGAACTCAACAAAATCTGAAAGGACAGGTCTGTGTAGAAAAACACAAACTACTTGCGATTCCTCTTCCCAGTTCAGGCTGCAGGAAGCTCATTTCAGCCCTCACTGTGTTCTGACTGTGGCTTGGTTGCCATAATAAAGTCAGAATTCTAGTCCCTGTCTCCTGGGCAGTGTGGCAGGCATACGTACCTTCAGTCACATGAGGAAAGGCGTGGTGAGCCCCCTTCCTTCAGTAAAACTGCACAGTTCCCCGAACCCTGATGTCATCCCCGTCACGCCACTGTGAACACCTGGACAGAGCACATTTCAATGCGTGCACCTTTGTGGGCTAGTTTTCTATTTCTCCACTAAATCACCCCAAATTTAGCGCCCTAAACACTGACTTATTTTCTCCCATTTCTGGAAGCTGGAGTCCAAAACAGGTCCCACCAGCTAACGTCGAGGTGTCGACAGGGCTGGCTCTGGGGGAGCGACTGTCTCTTTGCCTCCCACAGCCTCTAGAGTCTTCCTCATCCCCTTGTCGATAGGGCACCCACTGTCTTCAGGACCCACAGGGGTCCTGGTGGCCCCTCAACAGGAAGACGCAGAAATGTCAGGAACCCGGGCTCCAGTGCTAGGGCCAAGCCTCCCCCACCCTCCCAGGTCCTCACGCACTCCCATGCGAGCTAATATAGATTCCACTTTAGTGTCACCAGTGTAAGTGCCCAGCTGTGAACTGGTTAACCTTGCCCACACAGACCCCAGGAATAAACTCACAGGCCATGGACCACTCCACAAGCAATGAGTGACCACCTGCTTGGGGACCGCCATGGCCCAGCAGAGCCCTCTGGTGCCTCCCCATGGGCTCAGGGACCGGCGGCCAGTGTCTGCAGCACCAGAGGGCCCTGGATAAAAAAGACAGCTCCCATGTCGGGAGGCACCCGCCAGCAGTTCGGTTCCCGGTACTTTAAGTAGCCCAGGTGGACAAGTCGTGCCGCGTGCAACTCCATCACCAGAATAACGACTGCACGTGGTGAGTGCACGAGTGGCCACCCCTCAGTCCAGCTGGCCATGCTAAGCACATCACCGCCGTGATGCCCAATCAGACTCAGCTGCTGGCACAGTCCAGGCATCGGCCCCCCAAGAACATTCTGGATCACAATTCACAGTAGTGATTGCGATCAGGGCCACACGTGGCTGAATGTATTTACAAGAGGACGCCATACCAATCTGGCTGGACTCAGAGCATTTCCCACTGTATATTCTTACAACACCATTTTATTTGCACTTTATTAAATTTTTGTGGTTTTTTCTGCCTATCTACTTTATGGGAGAGTTTCTTGTTCTTATGACTGCAGTGATACTTCAAGCTGCAACTCTGAATGTGTAAAATTAGTTTGGAAGGCGCCTTATCGTTAAACATTTCACAAGCAAGCAGCCAGAGGCACCTAACCCGGAGGCCTGTTTTCTTCTCTGAGCCAAACCTACATTGGACTCACAGAAAATGGCAAACGAAGAGCGGCTGGATCTCCAGTGCCCATTCCTAGGGGACCTCCTGGGGAGCAGATATGGAGGGAGAAGCCCTGGGCAATGTCATCGTCATACTAAAGAAAAGTGCATTTGGGTAAACATAAGCACCAGACTTAAGAGATTAAGCAAACCATGAAAAGAAACCACTAACCACAGCTTCTCCAAAACAGAACTAAACTCCCTTTAGTTTCAATTGGAAAAGCACAGGTGATGATCAGGATACAAAAAAAATGACAAAGTATGTGAACACAGGAGAATGAACAAGGGCCACTGTCTCTTCCTGTGTCAGTGGGAGCCTCGCATCTAAGCTGGATTTAGAAGGTTGTTACTTTGGGCTGAAAGTTATCTCCAACCCTAGTTAGTAAGCAAGTGGAGCAGAACGCTTCAATTATTTCAAGGTTTAGCAGCAAAGCTCTGCAACTCTCAAAACCATTTTAATCGGTGTGAATTTTAAAGTGACTCAATCTGTTGGCTGGAGCATCTAATGGCTTAGCCACGGGGTCATGTTGGAAAATTTTTCCAATTGCTTTTGTTTTTCCTACTGAAGATGGATTTGAACGTTCTTGCAGTTTGCAGTTGGCTCGTTCTGATGTTTGGTCCTGAGGAGGCCCAAGTACCTGGAGAAGAAGAATCTGAAACCTCAAGACACTCGAGTGCTGTCTGGGGAGATGGAGACCCCAACCCGAGGTCCACTGACGGACTCACCACGGGCGCAGGGCTGCCCGACGCAAGGGCTACGTATTTGCCGCTTACAAAACAACATAAGCACCCACCCTCAGGAGTGCACACACGCTCTGTACATGCTCACGTCTGTCCGTACCAACACCAGCACACACCCCCAGGTGTGCACACACGCTCTGTACATGCCCACGTCTGTCCGTGCCAACACCAGCACACACCCCCAGGTGTACACACACGCTCTGTACACACTCACGTCTGTCCGTGCCAATATCAACACACAACCCCGAGGTGTACACACACGCTCTGTACACATCTGTCCCAGTCAACACCAGCACACACCCCCGGGGTACACACACGCTCTGTATACGCTCACGTCTGTCCATGCCAACAACAGCACACACCCCCGAGGTGTGCACACATGCTCTGTACACATCTGTCCCTGCCAATGCCAGCACACACTCTGTATGCGCTCACATCTGTCCCTGTCAATGCCAGCATGCACCACCAAGGTGTGCACACACGCTCCGTACACGCTCACATCCCTCCCTGCCAATATGAGCACACACCCCCAGGGGAGGACACACGCTCCGCACATACTCATGTCTGTCCCTGCAGCCTGAGTCAAATAGTCACAGAGAGGCAGAGGAGGAGGAAGAAGGATGCGATGGGCACTGAGGTACTGGGCCGGTTCCCCTCCCTACCTCGGGAGAGACCCCTCACGTGATCCTGCCGTCACTCACCCTTCCGCCTCCATCCTCCCACATGGATCAGGAGGACGCCCACTGCACAGAGCTGTGATGATCATGAACAGAAGATGGCAGGAGCTCATGCCAAGGTGCTGAGCACGGGGCCTACGGAGCGCTTCTTTCTGCTGTGGCTGACATCAAACAAGACGCTGATACGGCTTCCAGAGAGAAAGTCACTCGCTGAGACACTGAAACGTGTGACCTAGGAGCCTGTGAAGGTCGAAGAACAAACCAACAAACCAAACGGTTTTGTTTGTTTTTCAAATACCACAGCCTGTTTTTTCTTTGTTTTCTTTTTCTTTCTTTTTTTTTTTTTTTTTTTTTAGACGGAGTCTTGCTCTGTGGCCCGGGCTGGAGTGTAGTGGTCGGATCTCAGCTCACTGCAAGCTCCGCCTCCTGGGTTTATGCCATTCTCCTGCCTCAGCCTCCAGAGTAGCTGGGACTACAGGCACAAGCCACTTGCCCAGCTAGTTTTTTTGTATTTTTTAGTAAAGGCGTGGTTTCACCGTGTTAGCCAGGATGGTCTCGATCTCCTGACCTCATGATCCGCCTGTCACAGCCTCCCAAAGTGCTGGGATTAAAGGATGGAGCCACCGTGCCCGGCCCTTTTTTCTTCCAACAGAAGGGGCTGTGCTGCCGGGAGGCAGTGCTTCGAGCTCTAATGGATGGAACCTGCTAACCAGCGAAGGTGGAGAGAGGGCGCCCGTCTGAGAGGATGAAGAGGCAGCAAAGCACAGCTGGCCTCGGGGAACCGGAAGCCACAGGGACATCAGGCTGGGTGCTGCTATCTGCGGGCCACTGGCTGGGGGTCTGTACTGGGCCTGGAGGGACATCCCTGACACTCTCCACCGGATGCCAGGGGCACCCCCAGCCCCAGGTGAGAACCAGTGATCCCATGGTGAATGAGGCCAGCCTGTGGGCTGTGGGCCTGGGACAGCTCTGCACATCTTAATAGAAAAATTGGATTCTATTTTGTGGGACTTTGGTGACACCAATGGCTGGTCAGTGCTGTCCGTCAGGAAGTGATTTGATGACAGATTAGAGAAGGGGCTGCCAAGGCCAGCGGGGCACTCGCTGCCTGGGTCCAAGGAAAAGGAAATAAAGGCTGGCGATGTGACAGTGTCGGGGAGCACAGAGGGAAGGAACTGGTGGAGACACAGGGCTGGCCCTGCCCAGGGCTACGAGCAGGTACCCGGGGGTTGTCCTATTAATTCTTCTCACGGCACCAAGAGGCAGCTGTGAGGATCCCTCTCCTGAGGACAGAACTGCTCCAGAACCACACAGCGAGGATCCACAGAAGCAAGATCCAGGCCAGCTCCACAGCGGGCGATCTTGACCCCTCACCCGTCGTCCTGAGGCAG
This sequence comes from Macaca mulatta, assembly GCF_049350105.2. Classification (NCBI taxonomy): domain Eukaryota; kingdom Metazoa; phylum Chordata; class Mammalia; order Primates; family Cercopithecidae; genus Macaca; species Macaca mulatta. The sequence continues at coordinate 8,738,395 of NC_133413.1, forward strand.
GGATCAGAGCCCCCTGGACACACAGACGCTCCCAGGAACTGCAGGAAGGGGAAGCAGACGCCCCGGACCAGCGGCAGGACCCAGGGATTCTGCCCTCCAGGTCACATGGGGACCAGCCACTGCACAGGTGGACACACGGTACTTTAACCCGCGCTGGGGGAAGGAGCCCTCGCTCTCAGGGTGGAGACCGCAGCTCGATCGGGCCGGCCTCCCTGCTGGGCACAGCCTGAGCCAGAGGACCAAGGCCAGAGAGGATTACCAAGGTTCACCAGGCCAGCTTCCAGCAGCCCCCGACGAGGCCACTACCCTCAGCTGAACAGCCCGGTCCATCACCAAGCCCCACCCTCTTCTGCCAGCCCTGCCCCCACAAGGCCCCGCCTCTCGCATGCAAGCCCCGCCCCCAAGACCCAGCTTGCCTGCAGCCCCGCCCCACTGGCTCCACCCCATCTCCTGCAAGCCCCGTCCCCAAGGCCCAGCTCACCTGCATCCCCACCTACTAGGCTCCACTCCTCACCTGCAAAGAGCCACCCCTCACTAAGCTCCTCCCATCACTTGCACAGCCCTGCCCAACATAGCACTCCCTTCTAGAAACCCTAGACACACTAAGGTTTCTGCGGCCAAACCTGATGATTCGCTGAGTATGAGCACGAAGACTCAGTGCCCTGATCTGTTCAGTCAGGTTTTGCCATCAAATAGTTTGCTCTAAACTTCTGCAGAATCTTTCAGTTTTCTGAGCCATTTGGGTTTCAAAATTATAAAGAAGAAATTGTGGACCTATACTTACTTGGGTTTATATTAAAATGGATTCATTTGTTTTTTGTTTTGTTATTTGCTTAAACCTTTTCCAATTTTTTTTTTTTTTAGCATAGTAACTAAAAATGACAACCCTTCACATATTTGGCCAGCTGTTGGCTCTGTGCTATGCTTGATGTTGCAGCAAATGTAAAAGACAAACAGCTTACTGTCTAGAAAGACTGATGCGGCTGTGACTGGAGGCACATGGTGGATGCCATGCGGAGGGCCAAGGACAAGGGCCGGAGGAGGAGTGGGAGCTGCTGCTGCTGGGGGGAGAGGGAAGAGCTGGAGAGGGTGGTGTGAGAAAGCAGCTGCCTCTGGGCAGGGCTCTAGAAAGGGAGCCAGACAAGTGACTAGGGGGTTCCAGGCAAGGTCCAGGCATGGGAGTCCTGACAACAGACTTAGTGCATTTGTGAAATCCTGCAAAGGTCGGGCAGACAGACACCTGAGTTTATAGTACTGGCTAGTATTAATAAGGGCCTCACCCAGAGTGGTAGATTCTTCTCCTTTATTTTTCAAATTTTACTGAAATGTACTTATTTTTCAGACTGGGACTCACCCTGTCACCCAGGCTGGAGTGCGGTGGTGTGATCTTGGCTCACTACGGCCTCGAACTCCTGGGCTCAAGCGATCCTCTCACCTCAGTCTCCCAAGCAACTGGGACAAGGTGCCACCACGCCTGGCTCATTTTGTGTGTGTGTGTGTAGGGGTAGGTGTAGGTGGAAACTTTGTTGTCTAGGCTGGTCTCAAACTCCTGAGTTCAAGCAATCCTCTTGTCTTGTGTATTAGTCTAATCTCACACTGCTATGAAGAAATACCTAAGACTGGGTAATTTATAATGAAGGAGCCAAAAAGTAAGGAAGTTTAATTGACTCACAGTTCTGCATGGCTGGGGAAGCCTCAGGAAACTTACAATCATGGTGGAAGGCACCTCTTCACAGGGTGGTATGGAAGAGAATGACAAGTGAAGGGGGAAGCCCCTTATAAAACCATCAGATCGGCCGGGCGCGGTGGCTCAAGCCTGTAATCCCAGCACTTTGGGAGGCCGAGACGGGCGGATCACGAGGTCAGGAGATCGAGACCATCCTGGTTAACACGGTGAAACCCCGTCTCTACTAAAAAATACAAAAAATTAGCCGGGCGCGGTGGTGGGCGCCTGTAGTCCCAGCTACTCGGGAGGCTGAGGCAGGAGAATGGCGTGAACCCGGGAGGCGGAGCTTGCAGTGAGCTGAGATCCGGCCACTGCACTCCAGCCCGGGCGACACAGCGAGACTCTGTCTCAAAAAAAAAAAAAATAAAAAAAAAAAAAATAAATAAAACCATCAGATCTCGTGAGAACATACTCACTGTCATGAGAATAACACGGGGGAACCGCCCTCATGATGCAATTACCTCCTACCAGGTCCCTCCCACAACATGTGGGGATTATGGGAACTACAATTCAAGATGAGATTTGGGTGGGGACGAGGCCAAACCATATCACCTTGGCCTTCCAAAGTGCTGGGATTAAAGGTGTGAGCCACTGTGTCCAGCCATAGAAACTTATGATAAGTCATGTTTCTTGTTTGAGAAATAGCTACCATGAGTGCTATTATTATTAAAGCTATATATTATTAGAAAGCAGACATCTCACTGTATCTGCTGATTTTAAATGCATTGATCATCTGATACAAAGTACGGTAAGCTTGGAAACAAGTAATTTAACAGCGGTAGATGATGCAGGTCGTAGCGGGCCGCTTATGCATGACTGTTGGATGGCAGGCTCCCTAGATTGGGCTGAGGAGACCCGAGGTCTCACCTCTGCCAGTGACTTGCTGTGTGCGCTTGGCCAGGTGACTCATGGCACCTGGACGGAGGGAGTGGCAAGTGGCGTGGTGATCACAGGGACGTGGTATGTGATTGAGGGAGAGGGCCAGCTGGCATGACTGGAAGAGAAGACAGTTTCTTTCATACCAAAGAGTATGGACACTTACCAGGAGGCTTGCCTAAGGTAGGAGAAGATCTTCCACCCTGCCCCAGGAGTGGGGAGTCTTTCATCTTTTTGGGGGGCATTTCTATCCTCCCAGCCCCTCCAGCTGTTCTGGAAGCCCCAGCTTTGTGCTTACAGCTATCACCGAGAATCCATCCCAAACTAGGAGAAGCAAAGACTGATCCTGGACCGTCTCCCCGCTGTCGCCGGCTAGCCCACTCCAGCATTGCCCGTCCTGCAGGCCCGTGCTTCGCACTACAGGAGATTCTATGCACAGAAACAGGAGGCACACAGCCGATGTTGGAAGGGGTGCTGTGTTACTGAGGTGCAGTACACAAAATCAGGAGGCACTCAGCAGGTGTTGGAAAGGGTGCTGTGTTACTTAGGACTTAGGTGCAGCACAGTACCGTGGGAAGGGCAGACACCAGGGCGAATCCTGGCTCTGATTCGGGCAGCTTGCTTCATCACCCTGAGCCTCAGTTTTTTCATCTGTAAATGAGGATGAGAATACCTCCGTCACAGGATTCTATGTGACATGATTAGAAAATGCCTAGCCAAAAAAGAATAAAAAATTTAAAAAATAAAAAAATGGAAAATACCTAGCCAGTAATAAGCACTCAAAAATACACATATATACACACACATTCTCATCTGCCTTTTTTAGGTCTTACTTTCCTTGTTTGTAGGATAAGGGACTTGGACAGGATGGTTCTATTCTCTCCAGCTCTGAAATACTGGCTTCCCGGCACCATCTAATTTCAGGCAGAAAAGCCAGTTTTCTCAGTGTGTCGAAGATCACCATTTCACAGGCTATTTTGTCTACGTTTAACTGCTCGTGTTTTTCCAGTTAACTCAGGTGACATGTGTTCCCGAGTTGTTCCTGACGGCCATGAAGCTCAGCCACGATGACAGAGGAGCCAGGTATTTACACCTGGCCAGAGAAGACACGAATAATCTGTTCAGGTACATCGTGCATTGTAAGAACATGGTCTTGAATGTTTTATTTAAATCAAGGATGTCCAATCTTTTGGCTTCCCTGTGCCACAACTGTCTTAGGCCACACACTAAATACACTAACACTAAGGACAGTTGATGAGCTAAAAAAAAATAAATAGAGGACCTCAATGTTTTAAGAAAGTGTAGGGATTGTGTTGGGATGCATTCCAAGCCATCCTGAGCATGCGGACTGCAGGCTGTGGGTTAGACAAGCTTGGTTTAAATCACTGACTGTATGTTACGTGGTTTAAATATCATCTCACTAGTATTTTTATTGACAGAGCATCTTGAAAAATAAGGAAAAGCTTACACGGACTTACAATCTCATCAAAATACAATGTTATAGTCGGAATCAATGATTTACATTAGAGTTGGGAGACCCTGTGTTGGAGAATTGTGGTGTCAGAATGATAATTTCTAGTAGCCTGAGGTGATAATGCATCTGGGAACTGTGTCCGCAGCACTAAGATGAACGTTTTGTATTCTAGTCATTCTCCTTCCCTAGCGTTCTGTTCCTCCCCGTCCCTGGCCTTCTGTTCCTTATTCCTCCCCCTTCCCTGGCGTGCCATTCCTTCTTCCCTAGCGTGCAGTTCGGCACCACTCCCATGGACAGTACCGGTGTTCCTCACATTCTTGAGCATACCATCCTTTGTGGGTCTCGGAAATATCCGTGCAGAGACCCTTTCTTCAAAATGTTGAACCGGTCCCTCTCCACGTTCATGAACGCCTTCACAGGTAAGACCAGCATCCTGAATGGAAAACCGCGTTTGCGTTTGCCAGGCGCACCCACTGGAATTCAGTTAGTTTCTGAGAAGAGATGACAGGAGTGGGCAATTAATGTTCTAGAAAAATTTTTACCTCTCTCTACTTGAAGGACGTTAGAAATTTCATTCTTCAGGAAAGCCACATGGTAGCGAGATTATAAAAACCAGCATTTGAATAAAAGGTACGTGAACTTTTCCCAGAAAGGTTCAAAACAGTTTTCTCTTGGGGATATCACTACAATGCCAGGCCTCCAGAGTTACCACTAACATTGATGTTTGACTTTTAGTAAGACTGACGCTAGTGAATAGGGTGACGATGAACAGTGCACTCTGTGAAGGAGTGACATGGAAGAGCAAGTTAAATCCATGCTCTTACAGAATGAGGTCATCTTTGTAGACGTGTGAAAGTCTCTGGAGACACTTGAGAGAGTTTAGATGTTCGCTGAAGAAAGCCCTGGTGCCCGTCCAGTGCAGATCCTGAGATGGGATGGGAAAGCCGGCACTCAGGGTGATGAGCTGGGACAGCTGCTGAGGTTGGGGGCCAGAGCATGGAGCCACTGCCCCATCTCAAGAATAGCTACAACTTACTATCCTAGGACAAAGGGGAAATGAGGCTTGAGATTCAATAATTTTAGTAGAAATCTGTTAAATTTTACAATTTCACTTTTCCTTTGTACCCAGCTAGTGATTATACTCTGGATCCATTTTCCACACAAAAACCCAAGGACTTTCAGAATCTCCTCTCAGTGTATTTGGATGCCACCTTTTTCCCAGGTTTACGTGAGCTGGATTTCTGGTATGTCATGAGTGATTAACTAGTTGATACAGACTTTAGTATTTGAGTTACTGTCAGCTTATAATTATTTGTCCTCAGGCAGGAAGGATGGCGGCTGGAACATGAGAATTCCAGCGACCCCCAGATGCCCTTGGTCTTTAAAGGAGTCATCTTTAATGAGATGAAGGCAGGGTTTGTAAGTTTTCTTTTTTATGTTGTGTTCAGCTTACCTTACCCATGAACCGTACCATGATATAGACACATCTGAAAGATGGTTGATTTTTCTTCAATATTCTCATTATAGGTGACATGTTCTTGGATTAGCTGGGGTCAGTGCTGTGAGCAGAAGCCAGGGGGTAGCAGGGCCAGGCTGCTGTTCTTCCCAGCAGGTCTCAGACCATGTCTGACGACCCCCGCGTATGATCTGCAGTGAGACAGAAGCTATTTTCATACCACTATCAACACATTGTCTTTTTCACTCATTCTTGCCCAAGTACATGGTGTACTTTCTAGAGGCTGTGTGGTGAGGTGTGTGACACACAGTAAGCTGGATACAGAGCAGATGGGGGAGTCCAGCTTCACCTCTGAGCCAGACACTACACACAGGTACCTACACAGGCAAAAAAAGCCCACATAATCAAAAGCTGTTTGGGTCCTCGTTAAAACCCATTTTTGCCTAGTGTTCCATTATTGGAATCCTAAGCTTGTGGGAGTTGTTTATATCCTACAGCTCAAGGTCATTGCCAAAGTCTGATTTTTACAAAAAAAATTGCAACCTCAGGAATAAATGGGTTAATTTTTCAGAGTGTAAAGGAATCTTGAAACCATTTTGGATTAAGAGCTGCTGTCCTGGGCCAGTGTCTTCATGTCCCCTTGTGACTTTGACAACCTGCCTGTGCTGGTGTCCCTGAGGCTCATGGGTGGCCTGCTCTCTGATTTCCGTAGCCCCCCTCAGCTGGTGAACTATTTCTTACCTTTTCATTCTCAATTTGGTGGTCTTTTCTTCCAAGGAGTCTTCTTGAAACTCAAGTTGGGGTGACAGCTTCTCCCCACTTCCCTCTTGGCTGGAAGGCAGACCTGGTGATCCCTCGGATTTACAGCCCTCGGCTATGCGTTTGTTGCAACACACATCAAAAAGTCCATTGTTCTCAATCCTTGAGTCCTGTGCGTGGGTGATGAGTGATTGAATACAGTGTTAAGCAATGCCTGCAGCGGTGTCTTTTTTTGTTTGTTTGTTTTTTTACCAGTAGAAGAGTTTTATTTGCAAAGTATTACAGGCATATGCACCAGAATGTGATCAACTGGCTATATTATAAGTAAGGTAGCATGTGTGTATTATTTTATATATACATATTCTTATTTATTTACTTCACATTTCAAGACAGACAATGAGAGGATATTCTCCCAGCACCTTCAAAACAGACTTCTTCCCCACCACATGTACTCAGTGGTCTCTGGGGGTGACCCACTGTGCATCCTGGAGCTTACGTGGGAGCAGCTTAAGCAATTTCATGCCACTCACGATCACCCAAGCAATGCTAGGTAATATTTTGTTGGAAATTTTGATGGTGGATTGTGAAAAGTTGACTTGTTTGTGTTCTTACATTTTCATGACATGGCTTCTCTCACATTTAGCGATGCTTAAGAAATATCTAAGTGTAGGTAAGATTCTTGGCCTAAGTTTGCCTATCTTACTTGGACATTGATTTTGGACATTTACAATGATAGTCTTCAGTGGGCTCAGCATGGTGGTTACAAACACGGTGTTTAGAAAACCCCAGAGAAGGTTCCTGGCCCCCAGCTTCTTGCCTCACTTCCAGCTTTGTTGCATGGAGAGTGGGGGTGCATGGATGGTGCCCACTCCGACCCAGGGTGTGTGAAGCTTCGAGCCTGTCCTTGGCACGGGGAAGTGCTCTTCCGATAGTGGATGCAGTCACAGAACCTTAATCACATCCTCACTTTCTGATACATCGCTTGTTTCTTATGTCACTAATATAAGGTCATTATCATAATAATATAGTTATATGTATTATATAAAATACTAATAATTTCCACATAAATGCTAATGTAAAAACATATTTCCAAGATTATTTTACGTAAAAAGAATTATGAAAACTTTCAAGCATACAGAAAAGTAGACTAGGATAATGAGCCCCTAAACACTTATCACATAATAGATATCCTTTTCCTTGTGAAGTTTTTGGAAGTAAATTATGAACGTCATCATTTACCCCTAAATATTTGAATTTGTGACCCTAAAACATGAGGATTCTTTCTTATATGAGCTAATGCCATTTTCAGTTTTAATAGAATAAAACATACTTTCTTAAAACTGCCTATTTCTTATTCCATATTCAAATTTTCTAGTTGGCCTCAAAGTGTTTGTGGCACAGGGTCCCACAGATCACAGCTGCTCAGCCCGGGTCTCTCCCGGGCCCCCTCTCGGACGGCAGAGGAGTGTGCAGGCCGGGTTTCCTCCGGGCGCTCTCACTTTCCAGGGGGCCTGGCTGCTCCTGTGTGGTGTTGGGTGCCATGTTCCTGTGTTTCCTGAGAACTGGAACTTAGATCCAAAGACTTAGTTTGAGTCAGGCTGCGCCTTTTGAAGCAGAGTCCCTCGTGGGGAGCTCTGCATAGATGGCCACATTCTACCTTCGTGTGAGGCCTGCTTGCCTCCACTGGGGGGTCTCACGCCAGCGGGGTGCATGCTGAGAGTCGGCCACTGTCTTGTGAAGATCTGCTTTCTCCCTTCAGCCACGGAGCAGCTGGTGCACTTGAGTTTCTGGTGTCCTGTGATAATGAGTTCCTCATACACCTATTAATGGTTTTCATGTTCATTGAGGATTATTGCCTGAATCATTTATTAGAGTTTGTGAAGTTTTCAAATTCTGTAATTCTTCATTCGTTTGCTGGACTTCTTCAAAGAAGAGCTCCACATCAGCTGGGGCTGTCGGGTTATCTTGAAATATGGTTCTGTGGAAAAGGCAGGGGCGGCTGCTCTCCCTGGGAAGTCCAGTTTGAGGAGGAGTTAGGGTGGTGCAGGAACTACCTCTAATGATGACAGAAGAGGCTGTCTTTTTTTTTTTTTTTTTTTTTAAAGACAGGGTCTGGTCCTGTCCCCAAGGCTGGAGTACAGTGGCATGGTCTTAGCTTACTGCAGCCTCAGCCTCCTGGGCCACCTCAGCCTCCTGAGTAGCTGGGACTACAGGTGTGCACCACCATGCCCAGCTAGTGCTTATATTTTTTTGTAGAGACAGAGTCTCGCCATGGTGCCCAGGCTGGTCTCGATCTCCTGAGTTCAAACAATCTGCCCACCTTGACCTCCCAAAGTGCTGGGATTACAGGTGTAAGCCACTGCGCCCAACATGGGGAAGAGAGTTCTTTCTTTTCTTCTTTTTTCCCCTTGTCTTCTTTGGTTTGTTTTTTAGTACCCCTGTGACCTCACAGAAATATTTCTGTACACGTACATATTTGAGACTATGTGATCAGATGGAATTTAGTTTTATGCCCACATTTGCCCTAGCTGTTGGCCCATTTTGGTCTCACTTCTTTGGTTTCTACGCCCCCACTCCCACCTCCCTAAAGCATGCACAGCCAGGCCCTCCCTGCTCCAGAGGCTCAACTGTCTGTTTCCCAGGGAGCTCTGATTTCTGTGGCTAGTGGGGAAGGGCCTTTGGAGAGTAGCATCTGGACACTAGGGGTGGTGATTGCTCCTGGATTCTCTCAACCCCAAGAGTATAAAGTTTGTTTCTAAATTCTAGAATGAGACATTTCTGAAGGTTCTTTAAGATACTAGTTCCCCAAACCTTAACCATAGCTCAGGCAACATAGTAAAGAAAAAGATAAATTCTGTCATTGTAACCTTTTTCCTCTGGTTGAATAAATGTTATCTTTATTAACATGTATAACCTTGAACTTGTTAACAAAAATTGAGCTTTGTGAAATTGTCAGTTGGATTACTCTATTACTCTACTAGGGTTATAAAGTATTTTAACAGATACCTCATTTGGTTTTTGTCACATCTCTAGATGAAGTTTAAAATGAAAGATCAATGTTTGGCTAGGTGTGGTGGCTCATGCCTGCAAATCCAAGCAGTTTGGGAGGCCAAGATGGGAGGATTGCTTGAGGCCAGGAGTTTGAGACCAGCATGGGTAACAGTGAGAACCCATCTGTAAAACTTAAAAATTAGCCCACTGGGCGTGGTAGCTCATGCCTGTAATTCCAGCATTTTGGGAGGCCGAGGTGGGGAGATCACCTGAGGTCAGGAGTTCAAGACCAGCCTAATCAACATGGTGAAACTCTATCTCTACTAAAAATACAAAAATTAGCCGGGCGTGGTGGCAGACGCCTTCAGTCCCAGCTACTCAGGAGGCTGAGGCAGGAGAATGGCGTGAACCCGGGAGGAGGAGCTGGCAGTGAGCGGAGATTGCACCACCCGCACTGCAGCCTGGGTGACACAGCGAGACACCGTCTCAAAAACAAAAACAAAAACAAAAACAAAAAAAAAAGGCTGGACATGATACACAAGGTGACCCCAGGAGACTCCTGTGCAGAGTAAAAATGAACCGCAGCACTAAACTCAGTCCCTGAAGTCCCTGTGGGATTCTCCCCACCTCCCACCCCTGGGTCCATCTGCACCCACCCAGAAAGAACAGTGACATGACCCCACAGCAGGAGATCACTAGCGGTGGCCGCCGCACCCCAGGTAGCTGGGCCACCCCCAGGGTTTCACAGGTGGAGAGGGAGCCTGGGAACTTGCATTTCTAGCAATTTCCAGGTGACAGGGCACCACACTTAAAAATACACAATACTAGGTCCTGAAAGGACTTCTATTCACTTGCACATTGGTGGGATGGAGCCCTACATTGCGAAGGGCTTTTCTTCACGTGTCGTCCTTGAGCTCAGGGGCTGGCAGACAGGAAGCCCGCAGAGCTCCTGACACCTCCCTGGAGGGATGAGAAAGTTGAGGCTCTGAGGGGGATAAACTGATTACTGGAATGTAACGACCTTAGTGAAGTGGTGAAGCTGCAGTGTAAACCCTAGTCTTATTTCATTTTAACTTTCAAGACTTCCTGATTTCCTCTATTACAATGCCTGTGCCTTAGAGTCACCAATGGGAACTTGAAGGAAAATAATGCCTGCTGAGGCCAGATGCTCACTTCATTGCCTGGGGGTGGAGCCTGTGTGGTTCTAAGCCCTCCCTCTGAACTTCTGAATGGTGAGGACGGCAAATCAGCTGCCTCCTGCTGGGCCCTGCAGGGTGAAACCTGAGGAAGCCCCAGGAACATTCAGTGAGGGGTTAGGTTGGAGGAGAACATGGTTGGATGAAAAGTAAGAAGGAAATGCACCAGCATTTACTGGCAGGCTCTGTCACCCACAGGACAGGGAGGAAGACATGCACACCTGCAGTACGGGCTTTCAAATGTCACCTGTTTCACCATCTCCTTAGGGCTCTCTAGGGCCCCAGCACACAGCTATTTGGGACAAAGGGCAGTTTCAGTGTCTTTCACTCCACACTCAAGCTACAGATTGTCCTTATATCTCAGGTATCCTGGGGATAATCCATCTCGTTTCGTTTTGGTTTTGGGAGCCCAACCCAAGAACCGAATAACTTTCCTAAGGATTTCCAGGAGAAAACATCTTCCCACCAAAGAAGAACATTACCATTTGGAAAAACACCTCTTCGTCATTTGCAAAAACCTCAGTTTTCAGGGAAGTGATAATCTTGTCATGAGAACCAAAGATAAAGTTGGAGATAACGCGGGAGTGGTTACATAGGAAATACGTGGTCATTACTCTGACCAATTATTAAATCACTTTCTTCACATGACACACTTTTTAACACCTTCTTACTAAACCACAGTGCGGGTAAGACAGTCACAAGACCGCTTCTTCCTTGAGTCAGAATCATCCCCGGCCCACACCAGGGCCAGCAAGAATGACTGAGGTCACCCTTATTTCCTGGCTACTTGGAGGAGCTGGATTTCCCATTTTACAAATCTCAGTTTCCTGGGATTCTGCTCTGATAAAATCTAAACTGTATTTAAAAAAAAAAAAAAAAAAGGAAGGAATAGGCTGGCCGCGATGGCTCATGCCTGTAATCCCAGGGCTTTGGGAGGCCAAGGCAGGAAGATCACGAGGTCAGGAGATTGAGACCATCCTGGCTAACAGGGTGAAATTCTTCCCTACTAAAAATACAAAGAAAATTGAGCTGGGCGTGGTGGCATGCGCCTGTAGTCCCAGCTACTTGGGAGGCTTAGGCAAGAGAATCGCTTGAATCCGGGAGGCGGAGGTTACAGTGAGCCGAGATTCCGCCACTGCACTCCAGCCTGGGTAACAGAGCGAGATTCCGTCTCAAAAAAAAAAAAAAAAAAAAAAAAAAAAAAAAAAAAAGTAAGAATAGATGAAATCTAATGAAATAATCTAATTCTATCCTTTTACCTCCTCCGTTGTCTGGAGTACTAAAGCTCCCTGCCTCGCCCTCTCTCACGGCACTGAACTGCTTTTCCTGAATTTTCCCACACTGCTGATCACTCACTTGTTAATTTTGATGCATACATTCGTTTTGAGAAATAAAGTCAGTTTGCCGACTGCTGCCACTGGTTTGTCAGAAAATGAGCTTGCACTGCGCTGATCTCACTCCTGCTGCCAAAGCTCCTTCTAGGGTTCTCTCCTTTGACAATGTAGGGATTAGGTAGGCATGGGGAGGTGGGATACCAAGGGGGGATTCTGTCAACGTGCTGTTCCCCCTTCCCCACCCCCGCCGGGTCAAAGTCATCGAGCCGGGGGCCTCTCTGACTATCTGGACTGTGCAGACCACCGTGTCTTCCGGTAGGGTCAGGGGAGGGCTTGAGATAAATCTGTAGTGCCCTTCACTCAACCACCGGCTCACTGTCCACCTCAAGTGCCCCAAGCGCCATCGCTGCCGGGCGATATGTGGATGTGTCGGTGACAAAATGGAAAGTCTCTGGTCCCAGCGGAGCTTGTTCCGATCAGGAGAGACCCGAAAGCAAGAAACACAGTGAACAAATGCATGATGCCCAGGGGTGGATGGCCATAAGCACTAAGGAGAAAAATAACAAGTGGGGTGGGGGTGTTAAGAGGGTGGGGAGGAGGAAGGGCTGCCATTGACAATCGGAGAGCCTGCAGACTTGCCTGAGAGTGACGTTTGGGGAAAGAAGGAAAGGGAAGAAGGGAAGGGAGGTTAGCTAAGTGGACATCTGGGAAAGAGCTCAGACAGCAGAGGGGCTGGGGCGGGGGGGCACTGGCAGCGTGCTGCATTCCAGGGTCCTCTGCGTGGCTGGGTGTCAGCCCTCCCCTGCACATCCCTCAGGGCCTCCGCAGAAACACCCACACGGGGACCTTCTACATAAAGGCAGGACACGCCACCCATCGCCATGACCACACTGTCCCTCAGAGGAGTCGCTGGCCACGTGCATCCCGTCCACATGGAGATGAACTTTAAGATTCTTTACACAATGGATTTCAAAGACTTAGTATGGAAAACGGTGTAAAATATTAAACAACACAATAACTGATTGTTATCAAAATAGTGGGCTGAATGCTGAATATTAAACAGTGTTTTTTTTTTGCTTTTTTTTTTTTTTAACTTTTTTTTCTTTAGATAGGGTCTCACTCTGTTGCCCAGGCTGGAGTGAACCTGTGCAGTCACAGCTCACTGCAGCCTCCAACTCCTGGGCTCAGGCAATCCTCCCACCTCAATCTCCCACGGGGCTGGGACTGTAGGTGTGCACCGCCACATCCGACTCATCGTTTTGTATTTTTGGTAGCAACTGGGTCTCTCCATGTTGCCCAGGCTGGCCTCAAACTCCTGGGCTCAAGTGATCCACCTGCCTTGGGCTCCCGAAGTGCTGGGATTACAGGCGTGAGTCACGGCACCCAGGGTCCCCCTCTCCCGGCCCGCCTTTCTTTAATGTGGCAACTAGATAATTTAAAATTGCATAAATAACACAAGCCACCCACGCAGGCCCCAATCCTGGGAGATGCTCCCGTTGGAGAAACCTCCAAGAAGCGGATCTGCTTGGATTTGCAAACGGCCCCTCTGGCCCCAGGGGGATCTGCTGTGCAGAGCTGCTCTGGAATCGGCTCTTCAATACCGCCCTTGAGTGTACTGTGCACCTGCTGACTTTCGACCAGCACAAAGCTCCTTATTAAACGCTGACAAAAATTCCTTCCATTCCAGGCGCCATAATGGATTCATTAATCTCCTATTGATAGGTTTTTGCTGGTTTTCCCAGTTCCTGCTATTCTAAGCACTGCTGTGAAGACTCTCCTTTTACCCCACCGGCCCGTGTCTGCCGCAGCTCACACGCTCTGCCTTCCAGCGGTAATAGCTGAGTGCCCATTTACCCGCCGCCCCAACACACTCAAGTCCCTGGGTCTCCTCGGCGGGGTGTGTCTCTGGGCACAGGGCTGCCCTGCCACATGCCCCACCCCATAAGCTTCCATCTGTGGCCGCTCCTTGTGAGACCCTAAACTCATGACCTCCCCTCCTGTCCTCTCCTCTCCACAGAGCCACCCTTATCAGAGACAGTCAGTCTGCTTCCCAGTCAGTCGGCTTCCCTCCACCTGCTTCCCAGTTCCCCTAAGGCAAATCCAAGGTCCTCCTCTGGGCCACCCTCCTCTACCGACTCCTCCCTCACCGTGGGGTCAGGTCAAAGGGCCCCAACTAGAGGCTCCCCTGGGCCCTTTCATAAGACAGGAACTTTTCTTCTCAGGTCCAGCTACAGGCACATTGTACCCGCCTCACCGCAGGAGTGAGAGCTCCAGGGGCATAAAGGGCTTGGTTCCTTTGCCTAAAACCTGCCCTGACTCACCGAAGGTGGTCCGTTAATGTGTGAAATGATTACAGAAACACAGTAATAAGGCTAGGTGTGGTGCCTCAAGCCTGTAATCCCAGCATTTTGGGAGGCCAAGGTGGGTGGATCACTTGAGGTCAGGAGTTCGAGATCAGCCTGACCAACACAGTGAAACCCCATCTCTACTAAAGATACACACACACACACACACACACACACACACACACACACAAAACCCAGGTGGGCGTGGTGGCGCAAGTCTGTAATCCCAACTACTTGGGAGGCTGGGACAGAAAAATCACTTGAACACAGGAGGCAGAGGTTGCAGTGAGCCCAGATCAAGCCACTGCACTCCAGGCTGGGCAACAGAGGGAGACTCCATCTCAAAAAAAACCCCACACACAGAAACAAAATCTTAATTGTAGTAAGACACAGCTGAAAAGATATGAAGGAATGACTCCCCAAGGCTACTGGATGCCAAACTTTCAATCATTTTCCATTCAGAAAACTTCAGATCAGATCATTTACATATGTACGTTAAGACAAGGGTCCTATATTAATGAATCTTCTCCGTCAAAATCCTGGTCAAAGTCAGAAAACAATCCCAAAGGACTCCTGGGAGCATCTCACGTTGGAGAAACCTGGAGAAGTGGAGAAGCTGATCTGCAGGATTTGCAAACCGCCCCACTAGCCCCAGGGGGACCCACAGCACCGGCGCCCTCCCCCTACCGGTGAGAGTCGGAGCCTCACTCAGACCCACACAGTCAGGATCTGCACCTCCGAAGGCTGCCCCAGGCGGCTCTGGGCACACGGAAGCTGGGAAGACAGCAAATGGGCTCTGGGGTCGGAGGGGGGCCCAGCACAGTCCAGCCTTTTCTCTTTTGGCTCCTGAAGACTTTCACTGTGGACGTGTGTTAGGGAAGAGGGGAGTGAAGAAAGAGACAGGGAGAGAAGACAGAGACCGAGTGATGCCTCCATTCTGCAGAGGAAAACACTGAGACCCTAATCAGCACTCCAGACTGCCGGGCCAGGGCGGGACTTATAAGTAAGTCTCTGCCTCTCAGTGCTCTGGTCTGCCATGTGTCTGGCTGCCTCTTCCATCCTGACAAGCACAATGACTGTATTTCCAAACAAAGAACTGGGATTTGGGGGTGAAGATGGAGAGAACCGAGGAGTGGGGAGGGAAACGTCAGCCTCTGGGCAGCTACTCTCTAATATACACAAACACACCAGAAAGGGCTTGTAGAAAAGAAACACAAAACGCAACCCAACTACTGACACATGGCCCTCTGTTCCATATTCACCCGCACGTTCTTAGCAGAAAGGCAACTGTGAACGTGCAATCTGGTATCCTGAGGTTTGCCCTGACCACGTTGTTACCGTATCTTCATCTTTCTAATTTTAATTGTTTCTGACGGCCCATCCGATTGGTAGAGCTTATTTAAACAGCCCTGATTCTCCCTGATAAAAGGTTGGAGTCCTGTATCAAAAGCTTTTAGTTTTATGTAACCAAGAAGGAAAACATGCTTCTTTTGAAAGATGAGAAAATGTCTAGCTTCGAAGGGTCCTCCAAGTATGGCACACAAAGCGGTCTGCATTCATAGAAAATGATGCCATCACACAAATCTCCCACTGTGCCACAGGGTGACACTATCACTCATCATCTGCCTCCCAGACCCAGTAATTTCTGCAAAATCAATTACTGCACTTTACGCTGAAAAGATCCCATCAAAGAATGTGTGTGCACAGGATGGTGAGGGGCGCCGGAGTTGTGTGAGGCGAAATGGCACTGTTCTCAGTTTCCCCTTCCATCCTACTGGGCTCCGAAGCATTGCTTCAGAGATTTTCCATTTTATCTTATAATTAAATAATATGAACTTTACCGGGGGAAGAAAAGCAGCCCATCACATTGGTACTAAGCCTTCATATCATTTTTGCTATCTTGACTCCTATCGCTATAAAAAGTCATTTTCCATTGCCCTCACAAAACCACCCAAAGAATATCTGTGTAATTTTGAGCAAGTTGGGTTTTGCTCACTTTTCAGTATTAACTAGATTAAGGAGCTTCACCAAGAAACACCCCTGAAAAGCATGGTGGAGGCCTGACATGATGGCTCATGTCTGTAATCCCAGCTCTTTGGGAGGCCAAAGCAGGAGGCTCACTAGAGGAGGCCAGGAGTTCAAGACCAGTCTCAGCAGCATAGTGAGATCCTGTCTCTACAGAAATAATAATAATAATATTAATAATAACAATTAGCTGGTCATGATGGTGCATTCCTGTCTTCCCTGCTACTCAGAAGGCTGAGGCAGGAGGATCACTTGAGCCCAGGAGTTTAAGGCTGCAGTGAGCTATGATGGCACCACTACACTCCAGCCTGGGTGACAGAGCCAGACATTAGTACTCTTGGTGGTCTAAGGGACAGTACAATATTTGGAATTAGGATCAGTTTTGCTCCTACCACAATCATGTACGCACCTCATGCCCTTACCTAAGTTATTTTTCTTTGTGAGTCTTTCTCCCCACTTCCAAAATGAGGGCATGCCTCTCTTGGGATCATGTATCTAGGCTTGGAGATAAGAATTGTAAAGCTCCTAGTATACAAAATATTTTCAAAAATGGTAGCTATGGTCATTTTAATATATGGAATTTTACCATAATTTCACATCTGACAGATAATTCCCCTGAAGTTAATACTTGAATGGGAATGTGTTCTCTGATCTCTAGCTACAGGCAATAGTCTTCTACGTCAGGGAAAATCAAGTACTAATATAGAATCAGAATAAAATGGCAAAAAGAATGGGGGCACAACAGATAAATTCTCGAGGAATAAACTACTTACTGTAAGAATTTGTAAATCTGTGGCAGCCAAGACCGGGCCCTCTGAGCACATCTGGAGGTGAACTTCCTTAAAAGAAATGCGTCCAAATGCTCCAACAGGTTCAAGATCATATCTCGGAAGGGTAAAGCTCTTTACAGAGTCTACAAAAAAATTGTGACTTCAGCTCTGCCAGGGAAAGAATGCCCAGGCGACCCGCCGTGGCGGGCTTCCCCAGGGACAGCCCAGGTGTGACCCATGTGGGCTCGAGGCCACCGTATTTGAGGCCACCTGCAGAGCTGAGGGCAGCTGTCTCCTGTTAAGCCGAGGCTGTACCAACCAAGCCACGTTCCCACATAATATTGGTTTCCAAAGTACCTTTTTCCCCAGAAGAGAAGAGACGTGGACTTACTAACCTTCAATATGTGTAATTCCTCCCAGGTGGCAAAACCAGTGTAACAGAGAACACCGCGATTCTGCCACTGTATCCTAATCTCACGTGCCTGTACACAAACTCCCAAGCATTTTAGCAAGCTTTTGGACATGGAGCTCAAAAGAATGACCTATAAATATTTTCCAATACATACAGCATCTTAATGTGTTTTTCTTTCTTTTTTTATTTTTTGTAGACACAGAGTCTCACTATGTTGTCCAGGCTGCTCTGGAACTCCTGGGCTCAAGCGATCCTACGGCCTCGGCCTCCAAATGCACTGGAATGACAAGCATGAGCCACCGTGCAGGAAGCACAGCACCTAAATTCCAAAATAACCTTGAACCCCTGACCTTCCGCCCGCCCTGGTGACTTCCAGAGATCGGTTCTTCTTCCCGTGCCAAAGGTTTCTTGTCTTTCGCGGCCCTTGCCACATCCACTTCGCCCTGTTCTCCCCTTCTCCGTCCGTCCCTCCCTCGCCGCCGGTAGGGGCGCGCGCACCTTGAACATCCCCGCCGCTGGTCAGCATGCCCATGGCCTTGCGGGCCCCGGAGAGGTGCTCCAGAAACTTCCGCAAGGAGCCCTTGGGGGCCCGGGAGTCGTCCGCGTCCATGGCGAGAAGGCCGAGGGCAGCCGCTAGTCCGGCTGCGCAGCAGGCAGTGGGGACCCTGCCCGCGCGCGCCCGACTCGGAACCGCCGCCAGGCCCGCGCCCCTGCTCCGCCCCAGCGCCAATGGGCGGGGCCCGAGCGCACTGGAGGGGCTGCGGGGGCGGGAGAGCGGCTAGGGGCAGGGGCACGGCTAGGGGCAGGGGTAGGGGCAGGGGCTGGCGGGGGGACACGTGTGGGCAGGAGAACCTACGCGGGGGTCGTCGTAGGTGGGGGCCGCGCTAGCGGTGGGGAAGGCCGCAGAGGCGGGGGTAGAGCCACAGGTGGGCGAGGTCCATGCGGGTGGGGCCGCGTTGCTGGTGCGCGACGCTCGCGGGTGGGTTGGAGGACTCTGGTTGGGGGCTTTAGAGATGCCCCGAGCACCACAAGTGGGGGCAGGGGCAGCGTCCTGGGGAGGGGAGACTGCAGGGGGGCGGGGTCACATCGTTTACCTGGCGCGCCAGGGCGGGGCGGGATAGAACGCGGGGAGCATCTCCCGGGGGGGCGAGGGAGACCCTGAGTGGGCGCGAACGCCAGGACGGGTGGAAACCCCGCACTTGCGGGGGGCGCCGATGGCGGGGCGGGGTGGAATTGGGGCGCGGAGACCCCACCTGGACGCGGAGGCTCGCGCCCGGCCGCGCGCACAGCTTTTGGTTGCCGGCAGGATTCCTCCTGTGGCTGCGCTGGGAGCCTCGGGGCGCGGCTTCCTTGATCCCCGCCCCCAAGTTTTCTGTGCAGCCTGAGGTCGGGAAGGACGGACGGAGAGTGGATCCTCCAGGTGGTGGGAAAAGCTGAGCACGGCGGGCTTAGCTTTGACGAAGCTGCGATTTCCCGGGCCTACGGAGGCTGTGGCGCTCCTGGGCCCCCAACCTGGCCCCTGGGGAGAAGAAGCCTTGGGGTGGAGGAGGGTATCGGGGCGCGACCCTCAGAGACGCCTGGGTGCGCGAAAGTCAGAGTGAGGCAGGAGGAGGCGCAACAGGACTAGCCTGGAGGGGAGGCGGGACGACCCTTCCTCCCCACGGACAGGCCCGCTGCTGTACGCTGTGCCGACTTCGGCCAGCTTCAATGACCAACTCCACGTGCTGAAATACGCACACCCAATGGGATGTGCGGTTGCCCATCCGCAGCTTAACAGCCTGGTGCCAGTTACCCTGCGATGGGAGAGGGGGCAACCCCCACAAAAGCACGGGCTTATGGGGCCCCGGTTCCTTCAGGGCTCACCCCACGAAGACGGGCTCCCAAACGGCCCCACTCGACGGCTTACCGGAGGATGGTCCTGCGCAGTGGGTGTTTGTTGAACAGATAAGAGACAACAAAAGAGACTAAGAAGAGGTTTGTTCTATGAACCGGGGAAAGTGAAGCAGTCGCAAAGGAGAGTCTCGCCAAAGGGCAATCCTGGGGAAAAGATGGAGAGGCATGGATTTTTCTTGGATGTGTGCCTCATCCTGGGGCTCATCCCGCTGACAATCAAATATTCATTGCAAAAGAGGGAAAAGAAATATGCTGCGGACTATGCTGGATGGTCTGATCTCTCCCTTGGCCAGAATTAACGGGGCAATTCCTAACCCCTTGTGGTCCTCAGAATCACCTGGCCTATGCACACCCCCACTAAACCACTGAAGTCCAGTTTCTGCGAGCGCAGCCAGGGAATGTGTATTTTTAAACAGGCCACCTAGGTTACTCTGATGAATGCAAAGTCGGAGAGCGCTGCTCTCATGGACTGAGCCTGAGCATTATTCTATTAATAAAAAAGAAGAGGAGAATCCTGGGTGTCTTAAGGTGGCAGTTGAGTGGCCTTTGCCTTCTGGCGGGTAGGAGAGGAGACCGGTGCTCTAAGCACCCGCACCCACCGCTGGGCTCAGGATCTGTGCTGGAGAATAGAAGGGGTAATTTAATTACTCACGCCTTTTTAGAGCATAGTACATGTGGAGAAGGTGGGGCACGCTAAATTTTATTTTAGCCAAATACCCCTTATCTCCTTATATAATTGATATTTTATATTGAACATTAGGGGATGGGTCATTTGTCATCAAATTGCCTGTATTACAAAAAACGATAGATACAACCTAACAGTTCAAACATGATGAGTTAAATAAATGATGGTAAAAATAGACACTGTAATAATATTTAATTGCTGTTACTGCTACGAGGATAAATGTCTACTGACGTGGAAATATGTTCAGGACATAGAAATAAGTGAAAAGGCAGTCCTAGACACAGTGTGAGCCTGTGCGTGTGTGTGTGAGTGTGTGTGTGAGAGTCTGCATACATATGTAAATGTTTCTGAGCATTTTATTTCCTTTCTTTTGCTTAGTATAGGTAATGCTATTTTTCTCTCCGATGAACAGGTATTGTTTAGGGAATAGAAATAGTTAATTAAAAACAATAAAATTTAGAGTGTCAAGACCCCCAAGGTTACGGCTTATGTTGAAAAGTTTGTCTGTGTATAAGGGCTGGGGTCAGGGCGGTCACTGACGGTCCTCACACATCTGTGCTCATGAGTTTGGCCCATTGCTCAGTCAGTCAAGGAATTAACATATATTAATATATTCCTGTAGCTAAGATGGAAGAGAATAGCTATGGCTCTTTTTTAGTCTTTGTGTTTTGTTTTGTTTTTTGCAAGTCATGTATTTTAATGGTGCTACAACTAGAGGTATTTTTTTTTTAATCGTTGGCCTTAGCAATGAATCTTCTAATTCAAGAGGAAGATATTACATGCCGTGCTGACCGTACAGCTTCCACCCAGTAGGACCTGAGGTGTGTGTTTGTTCTTTATTGTCCCTTGACAGATTACTCCAAACTGTGGCCCACACCAGCACACAGTTATACCACAGGAATGATTACTCCTGGGGCCAGGAGTGCAGGCTTCACTGAGCCCTCTGCCCCAGGGGCTCTCCGCGGCTGCAGCAGGTGTCTGCCCAGGGCTGCCGTGTCTTCTGAAGGCTCAGGCTCATCAGGGGAGGAGCTGCTTCCACGCTCGCTTCTGTGTTGCTGGCAGGATTCTGTTGCTTACAAGCTGTTGGACTGAAGGCCCCAGTCTCTCCGTGGCATCAGCTTCAGGCCACCCTCTGCCCTGGGCAGGTGACTGGCTTTGCCAGAACTAGCAACTATCAAGAGCCAGGGGGAGAGTTCCAGTGGACGGAACTTGCAGCGCCCCCCCCCCAGTTCAATCTCAGGAGAGACCGCCATCTCTTTTGCCTGGTTCTATTCATTAGAAGTGAGCCGCTGAGTCCAGCCCTCTTCGAGAGTCTGTCTGTGAACACTAGGGGCAGGGGCCAAGGGGAGCCACTTGGGAGGGGAGGTGCTGCCTGGGACCTGCCTAGGACAAGGTGAAGGAGAACATGCATAGGCACAGATGCCTTTCCCACTTCCCCTCTGTGGTGGGCACAGGAGCTGCAGATGTGCCCTAAAGGAGTTGTGGCATCCCAGGAGGGAAGCAGCTCCCAGCCATGAGGGCACCAGGACCCAGTGCCCCAGCATGTCGGGCTGCCCATTCCAGGGCTACCTGAGCTGCAGCCTCTTCCCCTCCCCTGCCGTCTCTGCCTGTGCACGGAGTGGGCGTCTCAAATCTGCAGGGGCCAAACTGAGCTCAGGCCTCTGCACCCCCGCACAACCCCCCACCGCTCAGTCTTCCTCACCTCAGCTCCTGGTGACTCCATTCTCCGGGGACTCAGGCTGAAACCTTGCAGTGCTCCTCCACCCCGGCATCTAAGTCCCTCAGGAAAGTCCCTCTTGGCTCTTCATTGCATCTGGAGCCACTGGGGCCAAGCCACCACCTCTGACCTGGACCGGCACAGGCTCCCTCCCCATCCCCTGCTCTGCCCCCACCTCCACCCCACCTCCATGCCTTAGGTGTCCTCAGCTTCAAAGTCAGGGTGCATCTATCAGGATGTAATTCAGGCATATTCTCTGCTGACTCAGAGTCACAGGCCCCACACGGCCCACTGGCCTGTCCTTTGGTCCCATCAGATCCTGGTGCTGTCCAGAGGCCCATGCGGGCACCCGACAACCTCAGGCCCCCGACAACCTCAGGCCCAGCCTGCTCTTTCCTCAGGCCAGGCCCTCCTCTCCCTACCCACTCTGCCCACCTGCCTCAGGTCTGTCCTGAAAGGTCTCCGGCATGACGAGGCTGAAGCCTGTCCCCTAGTGGCTGACATACAGTGGTGACACTCTCTGTGTGGGGGAAAGAAAGAGATCAGACTGTTATTGTGTCTATGTGGAAAGATGAAGACATAAGAAAGTCCATTTGGATCTGTACTAGGAAAAATTCTTCTGCCTTGAGATGCTGTTAATCTGTAACCCCAGCCCCAACCCTGTGCTCACAGAAGCACGTGCTGTATTGCCTCAAGTTTTAATGGATTTAGGGCTGTGCAGGATGTGCCTCAGTAAAAATGTGTTTGCACCTCCTGGGCTCCAGGCTGCCGGCTGCCTGCCCAGGGTCTGAATGTCCTACTGTGACCTGTTTCCTCACCTGGCCCAGAGGACATATAGGGAAAGCTTGTTTTGAGGATTAGGCAGGGTAATCCCAGTCAGCCCTCATTGGCTTGCCTATCCTCCTGGTCTTTTTGATTTCTTTTTTCTCTTCTTTGTTATGAAACTCAGAGAATTGTCCTCCAGCATGTCTTCAGCTGGGGAGGTGGAAAGACTGGACCATGCCCTTGACTTCAGGGCCCTTTGTGTTCCCCTCCTCCTAGGGTTTTTAAAACCATATACTTAGCAACACACTCTGTACCTGAGGGAGCTGCAGAGAACATCCTGCGTGTCCAAACCAGAACACTTTTTTCCCTGACCCCAGGCCCTCATCACACCCCAAAGCCCAAATACGTTCATGTGGCCAGCTTCAGACAAGAGTCTGAACTCAATGCTTGTTTTCTGGGGTCTACACAGGACCATATGATGGGGCTACCTCCATTCTACCCCTGTGCCTCCCCCAATCCATTAGGGACCTCAGCTCCAGTGATTCCTAACTGGGAGCAAGGTTCCCCAGGCAAGGAATGCAGTCCTCCCCAGGATGCTGGCCTGCCCGTGTCCCAATGGACATCAGTCCTGAAGCAAGAAGTCCAAGGCAGGGAGTTTCACCCCCCATTTCACCAGGTGTGGTGACCTTTCTGGGTTCCTAGCCTTTAAGATGGGATTTTTACAGTGTGCCACAGTGGGGGAAACCGAGGCCCAGGGCCAGGAGCGGTAAAGAAAGAAAACCTCTGTGACTAGGAAACGTGTCACTTGCCCAGCACAGCCGCTCCAGGATAGCACCCTTTGGGATGTACCGCTGAGCTGTTCCTGGCACGTGGCATGGCACTGTGGTGGAGGTCAGCAGCTGGTGGAGTTGGGGGTGGGGGTACTGGCAGGAGCGGGTAACTTTGGACCCACCATGGGGAGGAAGGGGACATTGCCCCTTTCCCCACACCTTGAGCACAGCAGTAATTTTCTTCTCTGATGTGTGTGGGCACCAATGCCTATATGGGTGTGGGTGCGTCCTCCCCTTTTGTTGGTGAGGAACCTTCCTGCAGCCATTGGGGTGGGTATGGGCACCACACGTGCCTGACAGCAGGGTGGTGCCTGCGGAGGCTTGGCTACTCTATGTCTCACTGCCACCTCTCCAGGGGAAGCAGACCCTGTGCCCTAGTGCCCCTCATACCCAGTCCCTCACATTCTTCACTTGGCATCTCCCTGCCTGATTCTCCCAACTCAGCCCCTGCCAGGTTTCTCCAGGCCCTGTGGGCCCTAGGATGGGATCAAAGGAGACAGCAACTGTGCTGTCTGCCTCTGCCTGAAGTCAGGGATCCCTGGCCGCTACTGGCATCTGGTGGGCAGGGTAGGTGGGGAGGTCAGGGCTCAGCTTTTCCACTCCCCAGCCTGCACTGGCGAAGTCACCAGGTGTAACTGGCCTGGAGGCTGATCTGTGTCCTCCACAGTCCCTTGATGCGTTATATTGAAGCCAATCCTTGTGTGAATGACTTGACCTGTTGTTACCGCCCAGATCAAACCAGAAGCGAAAGACTCTTGCACTTGGGCCCAGAGCCTGGGGCTGAGGCCGCCATGACCACCCTGTTCTCTTCCTTCTGGGGTCCCTAGGAAGCTCCCAGGACTGAATGATCCCCACAAAACACAGTGACCAGGAAGGGAGGGCTGGAGGTCAACTCCCCCCACCTCTACCACCACAACCAAGAGTCCCCATGGAGGTTGGCCCTGAGCTGTGGGTCCCTGTGGGATGCAGGTTCCCACGGATACTTCGGGGGACAGCACTGGGCCTAGCCAGGGAGCCGGGGACTGGTGTGGCCAAAGTGGGTAGCAATATGTTGCCAGAACAAAACTACAGTGCAACCAGCCCAGCTGGTAGGGAGAAGGTGGCCTGCCTAGCAGGACCGTCCACCCCTGTCCTGGCCCCAAGCCCAGACTGCCTGCCTGTATTGGACATTGCCTGGTCCAGGAGGCCTGGGCATGAGGGTCAGGTGGTGTGTCCCTGGTTTCGAGACTTTGGTGGTCCCTTGGGAGCTGAGTATCCTCTGGGCAGGAGGAGGGCCAGCGGTCCACTGTTTGCATCGGCCCCTGGGGCTGTGCGCCTACCCCAGCTTCTGAGCCTGCACAGGGACGTGGCCAGGGCTCCTCCCCTGCTCTATGGCTCCAGCTCTGAACAGCTCACTGATGACTCTGACAGCTTCCTCCCCAAAGCTTGGGTCCTCGTCTGTGGGAATGGGGTGTCCCAGGCCCCCTGCAGGCAGGAACCCACCCCCAGCCCCTCTGGTGGGCCCTCCTGGGTTTTCTTACCTACTGGCTTGTGAGACCCGGTTGGCCAAACTTGGTGTCCTATTTTTATTTTGGCCTTTTTCTTAGTGTGTGTTTTCTGTAACTATTGCTGTGTAGATCTTCTATTTGAGTTTTAGGTAGAGAATCTTGCCCACCCAGAGAGCCCCCACCCCAGAGAGCCTCCACTTCAGCCCCCCCTGGGCTGGTCCTGCCTGTGCTCCGCTTGGTGTGAATGTTGAGTGTGATGGATCCACACGGCTGCTTGACCCTGCATCTCCTTCCTTCTTGTTGCTGAGGCCGGTTCTGTTCTCTCTTTCTCCACCTGAGCTGCACTTGAAGCCAAGATGAAGGATGAGAAGTGGTTGCTACGCCGGACCCTCCTGCAGCGAATCTGCTGTGAGGAGGCTGCACTGGCCCAGCCTGTCATTTCCTTCTCTAAGCTCATTCCAGAGGTCGGCCAGGGGCAGCCCGTACCTGCCTGCTCTTGTGGCCCGTGAATCAAGAATGGATTTTACATTTCCAAATGGCTGAACAAATAAAAAAAATAACAATTCATGACACTGAGAAGGTTCCATGTCCATAAGTAAAGTTTGATGTGGGTGCAGTCATGCCCATCTCTTCACAGGCCACCTGCAGAAGGCTGCTGTGGTGTAGCCATGGCAGAGTTGCATTCTTGAGGCAAAGATCAGTTGGCAAAGCTGAAAATACTGACTCCTGGCTCTTTAGGGAAACAGTTTCCAGTCCCTGGTTTAAAGGCTGTGTGGCAGGACCCCAGGATCTTGGTCAGCTTGTTCCTCCCTCAGGGCCTGCTGTGGCCTTCGCTAGTATGTCTGCAAAGTCTGCGTGCTATGGGGTCTCTCATGGGGGCATTGAGCTCTGTCGTGCTAGATTTCAGGGTATCTGCCTCATGGTCACCTGTCTCACCAACAGAGACCCTGTGGCCAGATTCAAACTAGCAGGAGCAGTTGGTCTTTGGCAGCAGGGATACCTTCAAACTGAGCTGCCACCCGCCCTGAGGTGGTCCCATGACACTCACTGTCTTGGTCAAGGTTGGGGCAGGGGTGGTGTCCTGGACTGCCCTGCGATGTGGATCGTAATAGCCAAGGGGGAGAGGGGGTTGCTATTACTCCCCATATCATGGGGAGTGCCTCACCCCCTGCGATGTGGATCGTAATAGCCAATTACTCCCCCCTGCAACGTGTGTCCATTATTAGCAGTCTCTTTTATTCAGGATATTAGGAACAATTTCACAGGTTGTGTATACACAGCCTGCGACAGGAGAACGAACACCATCCTCTGCACCTCCGGATATTAGGAACCATATCACACAATGAGGGTACACTTTTTGGGAGATTTGGGGTAATGTCGCCCTGTGTTTCCCTGAATATTCGGAGACATATCACAGGGTAGTTGTACACCCACTACTCTCTTGGCAGGAACATCATACTTTACCTACTGGAAATTAGGAGAAATATCACAGACTGGGTATCAAGCCACTGTCATACTGGAAGTAATATCATGCTCTCCCCCACAAGTTATGAGGAATAATATCACAGGGGGGTGTGTACCTTCTCCGGTAGTGGGAGTAGTAATATCATGTCTTCCTTTAGATGACAGGAACAATATTGTCCATCCCTTCAATATTGGTACTAATACCATCTTCTCCTTTCCTGGACATAAGAAATAATATCACAGGAGGGGTGTACACCCCTTGCAACGTTGGTAGTAATATCACCTCTTCCCTGTGGTTATTAAGGATAAAAATCCCAGGGTGGCTGTACGGTTCCTACTTTATTGCGAGTAATATCATCCGTTCACCCCCTGGATAAGAGGAACCATACCACTGAAGAGGTGTCCACCCCCTTCGATATTGTCAGCCATGTCATCTTCTTCCTGCCTGGATATTAGGAACGATACCCCAGGGTTGGTGGCCGTGTATACCCCCTGCGATATCGAAAGTAAAATCATCCTCTTTCCCGCTGGATATTAGGAACTATATCACAGGTGTATGTGCACCTTCTGGGATATTGGGAGTACTCTCAGCCTCCACCCCGCTGCATATTAGGAGCAATATACAGGGGGCAGGGTGGTCACACCCCCTGCGATATTGAGAGCAATATTCTTCTCTTTCTCCTGTACATTAGGAACTACATCACAGGGGCCTGTACACCTTCAGCGGTATTGGGATTCATGTTATCCTCTCCCCCACTGAAAGTGAAAAACCAAATCACAGAAGGGTGCACACCCCCTGCGATATTGCCACTGGTATCATCGTCTCCTTCCCAGGATATAGGGAACAATATCCCAAGCGGGTGTACATCCCCTGCAATATTGGGAGTAATGTCTTCCTCTCCCCCGCTGGCTATTACGAACAATGTCACAGAAGGAGTGTACACCCCCTGCTCTATTGGGGGTGATATCCTCTCCATCCCTGGATATTAGGAACAATATCACTAGGCAGTGTACATCTCCTGCAATACTGAGACTAATCCTCTCGCCCCCTGGATATTAGGAATCATATCACAGGGGTGGTGTACATCCACCGCGAAATTGGAAGAAATATCATCCTCTCCACCTTTGGATGTTAGGGAAAATATCACGGGGGAGGTCTACAACCCCTGTGATATTGGGAGTCATATCATCCTCTCCATCCCAGGATATAAGAAACAAGATGACCGAGGAGATATACACCCACTGTGATAGTTTCAATAATGTTATCCTCTACCCGATGGCTATTAGGAATAACATCATAGAGGGGTGTACACTCTCTTCGATATTGGGACTAATATCATCCTCTCCCCGCCGGATATCAGGAACAAATCTATTAATTATTAATATTAATAAATATAATAAAAATTAATAATAATCATCAATATTAATAATCATAATAAAGATAGTAAAAATTAATACTGGTTAAAATGTTAACAAATAGTATTAATAATTAATAATAATATCACTATTAATAATTAATGATATCAGCAATTAATATTGCTTAAGTCAATAGTAAGAGATGTTGGTAATAAAATAATGATTAATATTAAGAACTAATAATATTGTTAAATGACATTAATATTAATAATTAATTTTAAGTGTGCATAATCATGTATGTAAAATAATTATCCGTAAGTAATAATGGTATCCAATTAATTAATAGTGTCATTGATAATTATTAAAATCAATCATTGATGTTTAATAATTAATCATATTATTACTCCTAATACCGCAAGGGGTGTACACTTACCTATGATGTCGTTCCTAATATTCAGGGACGGACAGCATGATATTAGTTTTAATATCATAGTATGTGTACACTCACGCTGTGACACCGATCCTAATATCTAGGGTGATACAGTATGACATGACTCCCAACATAGCAACGAATGGACAGCCACCTGGTGATATTGCTCCTAATATTCACGGAAGAAGCATATGATATCACTCCCAATATCGCAGGGAGTGTACAACTCTTCTGGGATATTGTTGCTGGTATCTGGAGGGGGAGAGGATGATAATAATTCCAGTATCGCAGGCTGTGTTCATCCGCCCTGTGATATTGTTATTAACATCCTGGAAGGGAGAGGATGATATGACTCCCCATAGAGCAGGAGGCGTACACCCAGCCTGGCATATTGTTCTTAATATCCATGGAGTGGAGAGGCTGATATTACTCCCAATATGGCAGGGGTGAACATTCACCCTGTGATATTCTTCTTAACATCTCAAGGCCGAGAGGTTCATATTACTCCCAGTATCGCAGACACTGTACATCCCCGTGTGATACTCTTCCTGATATCCGGAAGGGGAGAAGATGGCATTAATCCCCATATCGCAGGAGGTGAACACTCACTCTGTGATATCTTTCCTAATTTGCAGGGGGAGAGAGGATAATTTCATTCCCAATATTGCAAAAGGTGTACACGCTCACCCCGTGATATTGTCCTTAATATTCCAAGGCAGAGAACATGATGTTACACCCAATATTACAGAAAGTGTACACCCCCAGTGATGTTGTTCCCATGACCCGGGAGGGAAGAGGATGATATTATTTTCAATATCGCCGGGGGTGTACAGGCCACTGGTGATACTGTTCATAATTTCCACCTGGGAGAGGATGATATTACTCAGAATATTCCAGGAGTTATAAACACTACTTTGATTTTGCTACTAATAGCCAGGCAGAGAGAGGATGATATTCCTCCCTATATTGGAGAGGGTATACACCCGTCTTTGATACTGTTCGTGATGTCTAGAGGAGGACATGACATTACTCACAAAATCGTAAAAACGCTGTGGATCCATCGTGGATTCTAATATCCAGGCAGAGATATTACACCTCAAGTCGAGGGGAGTGACTACCGCGGCTGTCATATTGTTTCCTATACCCAGTGAGGAGAGGATGACTTCGCGACGAATATCGAGGAAGCCAAAAGGCCCTCTGTGATATAGTTCCAAATACCTACCAGGGACAGGATGATACTACCTTCAATAAAAGGGGTTGTCCAACTCGCCGGACATATTTTTTCAACTATCCAGAAGAAGAGAAAATGATACTACTCCCAATATTGCTGGGGGTGTCCTCCGTCATGTGATATTGTTCTCAGGGCTAAAGGGAGAGAAGATAACGTCATTCATTGAACTACAGGTGGTGCACACGCAACGGTGATATTGTCCGCAGGGGGGTGAGCCACCCCCCGCGAGGTGGGGACCAATAGCCACCCCCTCTCCCCCCCTTGGCTATTGGGAGCCACCTCGCAGGGGGGTGAGCCACCCCCCGCGAGGTGGGGACCAATAGCCACCCCCTCTCCCCCCCTTGGCTATTGGGAGCCACCTCGCAGGGGGGTGAGCCACCCCCCGCGAGGTGGGGACCAATAGCCACCCCCTCTCCCCCCCTTGGCTATTGGGAGCCACCTCGCAGGGGGGTGAGCCACCCCCCGCGAGGTGGGGACCAATAGCCACCCCCTCTCCCCCCCTTGGCTATTGGGAGCCACCTCGCAGGGGGGTGAGCCACCCCCCGCGAGGTGGGGACCAATAGCCACCCCCTCTCCCCCCCTTGGCTATTGGGAGCCACCTCGCAGGGGGGTGAGCCACCCCCCGCGAGGTGGGGACCAATAGCCACCCCCTCTCCCCCCTTGGCTATTGGGAGCCACCTCGCAGGGGGGTGAGCCACCCCCCACCCCCCGCGAGGTGGGGACCAATAGCCACCCCCTCTCCCCCCTTGGCTATTGGGAGCCACCTCGCAGGGGGGTGAGCCACCCCCCACCCCCCGCGAGGTGGGGACCAATAGCCACCCCCTCTCCCCCCTTGGCTATTGGGAGCCACCTCGCAGGGGGGTGAGCCACCCCCCACCCCCCGCGAGGTGGGGACCAATAGCCACCCCCTCTCCCCCCCTTGGCTATTGGGAGCCACCTCGCAGGGGGGTGAGCCACCCCCCACCCCCCGCGAGGTGGGGACCAATAGCCACCCCCTCTCCCCCCCTTGGCTATTGGGAGCCACCTCGCAGGGGGGTGAGCCACCCCCCACCCCCCGCGAGGTGGGGACCAATAGCCACCCCCTCTCCCCCCCTTGGCTATTGGGAGCCACCTCGCAGGGGGGTGAGCCACCCCCCACCCCCCGCGAGGTGGGGACCAATAGCCACCCCCTCTCCCCCCCTTGGCTATTGGGAGCCACCTCGCAGGGGGGTGAGCCACCCCCCACCCCCCGCGAGGTGGGGACCAATAGCCACCCCCTCTCCCCCCCTTGGCTATTGGGAGCCACCTCGCAGGGGGGTGAGCCACCCCCCACCCCCCGCGAGGTGGGGACCAATAGCCACCCCCTCTCCCCCCTTGGCTATTGGGAGCCACCTCGCAGGGGGGTGAGCCACCCCCCACCCCCCGCGAGGTGGGGACCAATAGCCACCCCCTCTCCCCCCCTTGGCTATTGGGAGCCACCTCGCAGGGGGGTGAGCCACCCCCCACCCCCCGCGAGGTGGGGACCAATAGCCACCCCCTCTCCCCCCCTTGGCTATTGGGAGCCACCTCGCAGGGGGGTGAGCCACCCCCCACCCCCCGCGAGGTGGGGACCAATAGCCACCCCCTCTCCCCCCCTTGGCTATTGGGAGCCACCTCGCAGGGGGGTGAGCCACCCCCCACCCCCCGCGAGGTGGGGACCAATAGCCACCCCCTCTCCCCCCCTTGGCTATTGGGAGCCACCTCGCAGGGGGGTGAGCCACCCCCCACCCCCCGCGAGGTGGGGACCAATAGCCACCCCCTCTCCCCCCCTTGGCTATTGGGAGCCACCTCGCAGGGGGGTGAGCCACCCCCCACCCCCCGCGAGGTGGGGACCAATAGCCACCCCCTCTCCCCCCCTTGGCTATTGGGAGCCACCTCGCAGGGGGGTGAGCCACCCCCCACCCCCCGCGAGGTGGGGACCAATAGCCACCCCCTCTCCCCCCCTTGGCTATTGGGAGCCACCTCGCAGGGGGGTGAGCCACCCCCCACCCCCCGCGAGGTGGGGACCAATAGCCACCCCCTCTCCCCCCCTTGGCTATTGGGAGCCACCTCGCAGGGGGGTGAGCCACCCCCCACCCCCCGCGAGGTGGGGACCAATAGCCACCCCCTCTCCCCCCCTTGGCTATTGGGAGCCACCTCGCAGGGGGGTGAGCCACCCCCCACCCCCCGCGAGGTGGGGACCAATAGCCACCCCCTCTCCCCCCCTTGGCTATTGGGAGCCACCTCGCAGGGGGGTGAGCCACCCCCCACCCCCCGCGAGGTGGGGACCAATAGCCACCCCCTCTCCCCCCCTTGGCTATTGGGAGCCACCTCGCAGGGGGGTGAGCCACCCCCCACCCCCCGCGAGGTGGGGACCAATAGCCACCCCCTCTCCCCCCCTTGGCTATTGGGAGCCACCTCGCAGGGGGGTGAGCCACCCCCCACCCCCCGCGAGGTGGGGACCAATAGCCACCCCCTCTCCCCCCCTTGGCTATTGGGAGCCACCTCGCAGGGGGGTGAGCCACCCCCCACCCCCCGCGAGGTGGGGACCAATAGCCACCCCCTCTCCCCCCCTTGGCTATTGGGAGCCACCTCGCAGGGGGGTGAGCCACCCCCCACCCCCCGCGAGGTGGGGACCAATAGCCACCCCCTCTCCCCCCCTTGGCTATTGGGAGCCACCTCGCAGGGGGGTGAGCCACCCCCCACCCCCCGCGAGGTGGGGACCAATAGCCACCCCCTCTCCCCCCCTTGGCTATTGGGAGCCACCTCGCAGGGGGGTGAGCCACCCCCCGCGAGGTGGGGACCAATAGCCACCCCCTCTCCCCCCCTTGGCTATTGGGAGCCACCTCGCAGGGGGGTGAGCCACCCCCCGCGAGGTGGGGACCAATAGCCACCCCCTCTCCCCCCCTTGGCTATTGGGAGCCACCTCGCAGGGGGGTGAGCCACCCCCCGCGAGGTGGGGACCAATAGCCACCCCCTCTCCCCCCTTGGCTATTGGGAGCCACCTCGCAGGGGGGTGAGCCACCCCCCGCGAGGTGGGGACCAATAGCCACCCCCTCTCCCCCCTTGGCTATTGGGAGCCACCTCGCAGGGGGGTGAGCCACCCCCCGCGAGGTGGGGACCAATAGCCACCCCCTCTCCCCCCCTTGGCTATTGGGAGCCACCTCGCAGGGGGGTGAGCCACCCCCCGCGAGGTGGGGACCAATAGCCACCCCCTCTCCCCCCCTTGGCTATTGGGAGCCACCTCGCAGGGAGGTGAGCCACCCCCCGCGAGGTGGGGACCAATAGCCACCCCCTCTCCCCCCCTTGGCTATTGGGAGCCACCTCGCAGGGGGGTGAGCCACCCCCCGCGAGGTGGGGACCAATAGCCACCCCCTCTCCCCCCCTTGGCTATTGGGAGCCACCTCGCAGGGGGGTGAGCCACCCCCCACCCCCCGCGAGGTGGGGACCAATAGCCACCCCCTCTCCCCCCCTTGGCTATTGGGAGCCACCTCGCAGGGGGGTGAGCCACCCCCCACCCCCCGCGAGGTGGGGACCAATAGCCACCCCCTCTCCCCCCCTTGGCTATTGGGAGCCACCTCGCAGGGGGGTGAGCCACCCCCCACCCCCCGCGAGGTGGGGACCAATAGCCACCCCCTCTCCCCCCCTTGGCTATTGGGAGCCACCTCGCAGGGGGGTGAGCCACCCCCCACCCCCCGCGAGGTGGGGACCAATAGCCACCCCCTCTCCCCCCCTTGGCTATTGGGAGCCACCTCGCAGGGGGGTGAGCCACCCCCCACCCCCCGCGAGGTGGGGACCAATAGCCACCCCCTCTCCCCCCCTTGGCTATTGGGAGCCACCTCGCAGGGGGGTGAGCCACCCCCCACCCCCCGCGAGGTGGGGACCAATAGCCACCCCCTCTCCCCCCCTTGGCTATTGGGAGCCACCTCGCAGGGGGGTGAGCCACCCCCCACCCCCCGCGAGGTGGGGACCAATAGCCACCCCCTCTCCCCCCCTTGGCTATTGGGAGCCACCTCGCAGGGGGGTGAGCCACCCCCCACCCCCCGCGAGGTGGGGACCAATAGCCACCCCCTCTCCCCCCCTTGGCTATTGGGAGCCACCTCGCAGGGGGGTGAGCCACCCCCCACCCCCCGCGAGGTGGGGACCAATAGCCACCCCCTCTCCCCCCCTTGGCTATTGGGAGCCACCTCGCAGGGGGGTGAGCCACCCCCCACCCCCCGCGAGGTGGGGACCAATAGCCACCCCCTCTCCCCCCCTTGGCTATTGGGAGCCACCTCGCAGGGGGGTGAGCCACCCCCCACCCCCCGCGAGGTGGGGACCAATAGCCACCCCCTCTCCCCCCCTTGGCTATTGGGAGCCACCTCGCAGGGGGGTGAGCCACCCCCCACCCCCCGCGAGGTGGGGACCAATAGCCACCCCCTCTCCCCCCCTTGGCTATTGGGAGCCACCTCGCAGGGGGGTGAGCCACCCCCCACCCCCCGCGAGGTGGGGACCAATAGCCACCCCCTCTCCCCCCCTTGGCTATTGGGAGCCACCTCGCAGGGGGGTGAGCCACCCCCCACCCCCCGCGAGGTGGGGACCAATAGCCACCCCCTCTCCCCCCCTTGGCTATTGGGAGCCACCTCGCAGGGGGGTGAGCCACCCACCACCCCCCGCGAGGTGGGGACCAATAGCCACCCCCTCTCCCCCCCTTGGCTATTGGGAGCCACCTCGCAGGGGGGTGAGCCACCCCCCACCCCCCGCGAGGTGGGGACCAATAGCCACCCCCTCTCCCCCCCTTGGCTATTGGGAGCCACCTCGCAGGGGGGTGAGCCACCCCCCACCCCCCGCGAGGTGGGGACCAATAGCCACCCCCTCTCCCCCCCTTGGCTATTGGGAGCCACCTCGCAGGGGGGTGAGCCACCCCCCACCCCCCGCGAGGTGGGGACCAATAGCCACCCCCTCTCCCCCCCTTGGCTATTGGGAGCCACCTCGCAGGGGGGTGAGCCACCCCCCACCCCCCGCGAGGTGGGGACCAATAGCCACCCCCTCTCCCCCCCTTGGCTATTGGGAGCCACCTCGCAGGGGGGTGAGCCACCCCCCACCCCCCGCGAGGTGGGGACCAATAGCCACCCCCTCTCCCCCCCTTGGCTATTGGGAGCCACCTCGCAGGGGGGTGAGCCACCCCCCACCCCCCGCGAGGTGGGGACCAATAGCCACCCCCTCTCCCCCCCTTGGCTATTGGGAGCCACCTCGCAGGGGGGTGAGCCACCCCCCACCCCCCGCGAGGTGGGGACCAATAGCCACCCCCTCTCCCCCCCTTGGCTATTGGGAGCCACCTCGCAGGGGGGTGAGCCACCCCCCACCCCCCGCGAGGTGGGGACCAATAGCCACCCCCTCTCCCCCCCTTGGCTATTGGGAGCCACCTCGCAGGGGGGTGAGCCACCCCCCACCCCCCGCGAGGTGGGGACCAATAGCCACCCCCTCTCCCCCCCTTGGCTATTGGGAGCCACCTCGCAGGGGGGTGAGCCACCCCCCACCCCCCGCGAGGTGGGGACCAATAGCCACCCCCTCTCCCCCCCTTGGCTATTGGGAGCCACCTCGCAGGGGGGTGAGCCACCCCCCACCCCCCGCGAGGTGGGGACCAATAGCCACCCCCTCTCCCCCCCTTGGCTATTGGGAGCCACCTCGCAGGGGGGTGAGCCACCCCCCACCCCCCGCGAGGTGGGGACCAATAGCCACCCCCTCTCCCCCCCTTGGCTATTGGGAGCCACCTCGCAGGGGGGTGAGCCACCCCCCACCCCCCGCGAGGTGGGGACCAATAGCCACCCCCTCTCCCCCCCTTGGCTATTGGGAGCCACCTCGCAGGGGGGTGAGCCACCCCCCACCCCCCGCGAGGTGGGGACCAATAGCCACCCCCTCTCCCCCCCTTGGCTATTGGGAGCCACCTCGCAGGGGGGTGAGCCACCCCCCACCCCCCGCGAGGTGGGGACCAATAGCCACCCCCTCTCCCCCCCTTGGCTATTGGGAGCCACCTCGCAGGGGGGTGAGCCACCCCCCACCCCCCGCGAGGTGGGGACCAATAGCCACCCCCTCTCCCCCCCTTGGCTATTGGGAGCCACCTCGCAGGGGGGTGAGCCACCCCCCACCCCCCGCGAGGTGGGGACCAATAGCCACCCCCTCTCCCCCCCTTGGCTATTGGGAGCCACCTCGCAGGGGGGTGAGCCACCCCCCACCCCCCGCGAGGTGGGGACCAATAGCCACCCCCTCTCCCCCCCTTGGCTATTGGGAGCCACCTCGCAGGGGGGTGAGCCACCCCCCACCCCCCGCGAGGTGGGGACCAATAGCCACCCCCTCTCCCCCCCTTGGCTATTGGGAGCCACCTCGCAGGGGGGTGAGCCACCCCCCACCCCCCGCGAGGTGGGGACCAATAGCCACCCCCTCTCCCCCCCTTGGCTATTGGGAGCCACCTCGCAGGGGGGTGAGCCACCCCCCACCCCCCGCGAGGTGGGGACCAATAGCCACCCCCTCTCCCCCCCTTGGCTATTGGGAGCCACCTCGCAGGGGGGTGAGCCACCCCCCACCCCCCGCGAGGTGGGGACCAATAGCCACCCCCTCTCCCCCCCTTGGCTATTGGGAGCCACCTCGCAGGGGGGTGAGCCACCCCCCACCCCCCGCGAGGTGGGGACCAATAGCCACCCCCTCTCCCCCCCTTGGCTATTGGGAGCCACCTCGCAGGGGGGTGAGCCACCCCCCACCCCCCGCGAGGTGGGGACCAATAGCCACCCCCTCTCCCCCCCTTGGCTATTGGGAGCCACCTCGCAGGGGGGTGAGCCACCCCCCGCGAGGTGGGGACCAATAGCCACCCCCTCTCCCCCCCTTGGCTATTGGGAGCCACCTCGCAGGGGGGTGAGCCACCCCCCGCGAGGTGGGGACCAATAGCCACCCCCTCTCCCCCCCTTGGCTATTGGGAGCCACCTCGCAGGGGGGTGAGCCACCCCCCGCGAGGTGGGGACCAATAGCCACCCCCTCTCCCCCCCTTGGCTATTGGGAGCCACCTCGCAGGGGGGTGAGCCACCCCCCGCGAGGTGGGGACCAATAGCCACCCCCTCTCCCCCCCTTGGCTATTGGGAGCCACCTCGCAGGGGGGTGAGCCACCCCCCGCGAGGTGGGGACCAATAGCCACCCCCTCTCCCCCCCTTGGCTATTGGGAGCCACCTCGCAGGGGGGTGAGCCACCCCCCGCGAGGTGGGGACCAATAGCCACCCCCTCTCCCCCCCTTGGCTATTGGGAGCCACCTCGCAGGGGGGTGAGCCACCCCCCGCGAGGTGGGGACCAATAGCCACCCCCTCTCCCCCCCTTGGCTATTGGGAGCCACCTCGCAGGGGGGTGAGCCACCCCCCGCGAGGTGGGGACCAATAGCCACCCCCTCTCCCCCCCTTGGCTATTGGGAGCCACCTCGCAGGGGGGTGAGCCACCCCCCGCGAGGTGGGGACCAATAGCCACCCCCTCTCCCCCCCTTGGCTATTGGGAGCCACCTCGCAGGGGGGTGAGCCACCCCCCGCGAGGTGGGGACCAATAGCCACCCCCTCTCCCCCCCTTGGCTATTGGGAGCCACCTCGCAGGGGGGTGAGCCACCCCCCACCCCCCGCGAGGTGGGGACCAATAGCCACCCCCTCTCCCCCCCTTGGCTATTGGGAGCCACCTCGCAGGGGGGTGAGCCACCCCCCACCCCCCGCGAGGTGGGGACCAATAGCCACCCCCTCTCCCCCCCTTGGCTATTGGGAGCCACCTCGCAGGGGGGTGAGCCACCCCCCACCCCCCGCGAGGTGGGGACCAATAGCCACCCCCTCTCCCCCCCTTGGCTATTGGGAGCCACCTCGCAGGGGGGTGAGCCACCCCCCACCCCCCGCGAGGTGGGGACCAATAGCCACCCCCTCTCCCCCCCTTGGCTATTGGGAGCCACCTCGCAGGGGGGTGAGCCACCCCCCACCCCCCGCGAGGTGGGGACCAATAGCCACCCCCTCTCCCCCCCTTGGCTATTGGGAGCCACCTCGCAGGGGGGTGAGCCACCCCCCACCCCCCGCGAGGTGGGGACCAATAGCCACCCCCTCTCCCCCCCTTGGCTATTGGGAGCCACCTCGCAGGGGGGTGAGCCACCCCCCACCCCCCGCGAGGTGGGGACCAATAGCCACCCCCTCTCCCCCCCTTGGCTATTGGGAGCCACCTCGCAGGGGGGTGAGCCACCCCCCACCCCCCGCGAGGTGGGGACCAATAGCCACCCCCTCTCCCCCCCTTGGCTATTGGGAGCCACCTCGCAGGGGGGTGAGCCACCCCCCACCCCCCGCGAGGTGGGGACCAATAGCCACCCCCTCTCCCCCCCTTGGCTATTGGGAGCCACCTCGCAGGGGGGTGAGCCACCCCCCACCCCCCGCGAGGTGGGGACCAATAGCCACCCCCTCTCCCCCCCTTGGCTATTGGGAGCCACCTCGCAGGGGGGTGAGCCACCCCCCACCCCCCGCGAGGTGGGGACCAATAGCCACCCCCTCTCCCCCCCTTGGCTATTGGGAGCCACCTCGCAGGGGGGTGAGCCACCCCCCACCCCCCGCGAGGTGGGGACCAATAGCCACCCCCTCTCCCCCCCTTGGCTATTGGGAGCCACCTCGCAGGGGGGTGAGCCACCCCCCACCCCCCGCGAGGTGGGGACCAATAGCCACCCCCTCTCCCCCCCTTGGCTATTGGGAGCCACCTCGCAGGGGGGTGAGCCACCCCCCACCCCCCGCGAGGTGGGGACCAATAGCCACCCCCTCTCCCCCCCTTGGCTATTGGGAGCCACCTCGCAGGGGGGTGAGCCACCCCCCACCCCCCGCGAGGTGGGGACCAATAGCCACCCCCTCTCCCCCCCTTGGCTATTGGGAGCCACCTCGCAGGGGGGTGAGCCACCCCCCACCCCCCGCGAGGTGGGGACCAATAGCCACCCCCTCTCCCCCCCTTGGCTATTGGGAGCCACCTCGCAGGGGGGTGAGCCACCCCCCACCCCCCGCGAGGTGGGGACCAATAGCCACCCCCTCTCCCCCCCTTGGCTATTGGGAGCCACCTCGCAGGGGGGTGAGCCACCCCCCACCCCCCGCGAGGTGGGGACCAATAGCCACCCCCTCTCCCCCCCTTGGCTATTGGGAGCCACCTCGCAGGGGGGTGAGCCACCCCCCACCCCCCGCGAGGTGGGGACCAATAGCCACCCCCTCTCCCCCCCTTGGCTATTGGGAGCCACCTCGCAGGGGGGTGAGCCACCCCCCACCCCCCGCGAGGTGGGGACCAATAGCCACCCCCTCTCCCCCCCTTGGCTATTGGGAGCCACCTCGCAGGGGGGTGAGCCACCCCCCACCCCCCGCGAGGTGGGGACCAATAGCCACCCCCTCTCCCCCCCTTGGCTATTGGGAGCCACCTCGCAGGGGGGTGAGCCACCCCCCACCCCCCGCGAGGTGGGGACCAATAGCCACCCCCTCTCCCCCCCTTGGCTATTGGGAGCCACCTCGCAGGGGGGTGAGCCACCCCCCACCCCCCGCGAGGTGGGGACCAATAGCCACCCCCTCTCCCCCCCTTGGCTATTGGGAGCCACCTCGCAGGGGGGTGAGCCACCCCCCGCGAGGTGGGGACCAATAGCCACCCCCTCTCCCCCCCTTGGCTATTGGGAGCCACCTCGCAGGGGGGTGAGCCACCCCCCGCGAGGTGGGGACCAATAGCCACCCCCTCTCCCCCCCTTGGCTATTGGGAGCCACCTCGCAGGGGGGTGAGCCACCCCCCGCGAGGTGGGGACCAATAGCCACCCCCTCTCCCCCCCTTGGCTATTGGGAGCCACCTCGCAGGGGGGTGAGCCACCCCCCGCGAGGTGGGGACCAATAGCCACCCCCTCTCCCCCCCTTGGCTATTGGGAGCCACCTCGCAGGGGGGTGAGCCACCCCCCGCGAGGTGGGGACCAATAGCCACCCCCTCTCCCCCCCTTGGCTATTGGGAGCCACCTCGCAGGGGGGTGAGCCACCCCCCGCGAGGTGGGGACCAATAGCCACCCCCTCTCCCCCCCTTGGCTATTGGGAGCCACCTCGCAGGGGGGTGAGCCACCCCCCGCGAGGTGGGGACCAATAGCCACCCCCTCTCCCCCCCTTGGCTATTGGGAGCCACCTCGCAGGGGGGTGAGCCACCCCCCGCGAGGTGGGGACCAATAGCCACCCCCTCTCCCCCCCTTGGCTATTGGGAGCCACCTCGCAGGGGGGTGAGCCACCCCCCGCGAGGTGGGGACCAATAGCCACCCCCTCTCCCCCCCTTGGCTATTGGGAGCCACCTCGCAGGGGGGTGAGCCACCCCCCGCGAGGTGGGGACCAATAGCCACCCCCTCTCCCCCCCTTGGCTATTGGGAGCCACCTCGCAGGGGGGTGAGCCACCCCCCGCGAGGTGGGGACCAATAGCCACCCCCTCTCCCCCCCTTGGCTATTGGGAGCCACCTCGCAGGGGGGTGAGCCACCCCCCGCGAGGTGGGGACCAATAGCCACCCCCTCTCCCCCCCTTGGCTATTGGGAGCCACCTCGCAGGGGGGTGAGCCACCCCCCGCGAGGTGGGGACCAATAGCCACCCCCTCTCCCCCCCTTGGCTATTGGGAGCCACCTCGCAGGGGGGTGAGCCACCCCCCGCGAGGTGGGGACCAATAGCCACCCCCTCTCCCCCCCTTGGCTATTGGGAGCCACCTCGCAGGGGGGTGAGCCACCCCCCGCGAGGTGGGGACCAATAGCCACCCCCTCTCCCCCCCTTGGCTATTGGGAGCCACCTCGCAGGGGGGTGAGCCACCCCCCGCGAGGTGGGGACCAATAGCCACCCCCTCTCCCCCCCTTGGCTATTGGGAGCCACCTCGCAGGGGGGTGAGCCACCCCCCGCGAGGTGGGGACCAATAGCCACCCCCTCTCCCCCCCTTGGCTATTGGGAGCCACCTCGCAGGGGGGTGAGCCACCCCCCGCGAGGTGGGGACCAATAGCCACCCCCTCTCCCCCCCTTGGCTATTGGGAGCCACCTCGCAGGGGGGTGAGCCACCCCCCGCGAGGTGGGGACCAATAGCCACCCCCTCTCCCCCCCTTGGCTATTGGGAGCCACCTCGCAGGGGGGTGAGCCACCCCCCGCGAGGTGGGGACCAATAGCCACCCCCTCTCCCCCCCTTGGCTATTGGGAGCCACCTCGCAGGGGGGTGAGCCACCCCCCGCGAGGTGGGGACCAATAGCCACCCCCTCTCCCCCCCTTGGCTATTGGGAGCCACCTCGCAGGGGGGTGAGCCACCCCCCGCGAGGTGGGGACCAATAGCCACCCCCTCTCCCCCCCTTGGCTATTGGGAGCCACCTCGCAGGGGGGTGAGCCACCCCCCGCGAGGTGGGGACCAATAGCCACCCCCTCTCCCCCCCTTGGCTATTGGGAGCCACCTCGCAGGGGGGTGAGCCACCCCCCGCGAGGTGGGGACCAATAGCCACCCCCTCTCCCCCCCTTGGCTATTGGGAGCCACCTCGCAGGGGGGTGAGCCACCCCCCGCGAGGTGGGGACCAATAGCCACCCCCTCTCCCCCCTTGGCTATTGGGAGCCACCTCGCAGGGGGGTGAGCCACCCCCCGCGAGGTGGGGACCAATAGCCACCCCCTCTCCCCCCCTTGGCTATTGGGAGCCACCTCGCAGGGGGGTGAGCCACCCCCCGCGAGGTGGGGACCAATAGCCACCCCCTCTCCCCCCCTTGGCTATTGGGAGCCACCTCGCAGGGGGGTGAGCCACCCCCCGCGAGGTGGGGACCAATAGCCACCCCCTCTCCCCCCCTTGGCTATTGGGAGCCACCTCGCAGGGGGGTGAGCCACCCCCCGCGAGGTGGGGACCAATAGCCACCCCCTCTCCCCCCCTTGGCTATTGGGAGCCACCTCGCAGGGGGGTGAGCCACCCCCCGCGAGGTGGGGACCAATAGCCACCCCCTCTCCCCCCCTTGGCTATTGGGAGCCACCTCGCAGGGGGGTGAGCCACCCCCCGCGAGGTGGGGACCAATAGCCACCCCCTCTCCCCCCCTTGGCTATTGGGAGCCACCTCGCAGGGGGGTGAGCCACCCCCCGCGAGGTGGGGACCAATAGCCACCCCCTCTCCCCCCCTTGGCTATTGGGAGCCACCTCGCAGGGGGGTGAGCCACCCCCCGCGAGGTGGGGACCAATAGCCACCCCCTCTCCCCCCCTTGGCTATTGGGAGCCACCTCGCAGGGGGGTGAGCCACCCCCCGCGAGGTGGGGACCAATAGCCACCCCCTCTCCCCCCCTTGGCTATTGGGAGCCACCTCGCAGGGGGGTGAGCCACCCCCCGCGAGGTGGGGACCAATAGCCACCCCCTCTCCCCCCCTTGGCTATTGGGAGCCACCTCGCAGGGGGGTGAGCCACCCCCCGCGAGGTGGGGACCAATAGCCACCCCCTCTCCCCCCCTTGGCTATTGGGAGCCACCTCGCAGGGGGGTGAGCCACCCCCCGCGAGGTGGGGACCAATAGCCACCCCCTCTCCCCCCCTTGGCTATTGGGAGCCACCTCGCAGGGGGGTGAGCCACCCCCCGCGAGGTGGGGACCAATAGCCACCCCCTCTCCCCCCCTTGGCTATTGGGAGCCACCTCGCAGGGGGGTGAGCCACCCCCCGCGAGGTGGGGACCAATAGCCACCCCCTCTCCCCCCCTTGGCTATTGGGAGCCACCTCGCAGGGGGGTGAGCCACCCCCCGCGAGGTGGGGACCAATAGCCACCCCCTCTCCCCCCCTTGGCTATTGGGAGCCACCTCGCAGGGGGGTGAGCCACCCCCCGCGAGGTGGGGACCAATAGCCACCCCCTCTCCCCCCCTTGGCTATTGGGAGCCACCTCGCAGGGGGGTGAGCCACCCCCCGCGAGGTGGGGACCAATAGCCACCCCCTCTCCCCCCCTTGGCTATTGGGAGCCACCTCGCAGGGGGGTGAGCCACCCCCCGCGAGGTGGGGACCAATAGCCACCCCCTCTCCCCCCCTTGGCTATTGGGAGCCACCTCGCAGGGGGGTGAGCCACCCCCCGCGAGGTGGGGACCAATAGCCACCCCCTCTCCCCCCCTTGGCTATTGGGAGCCACCTCGCAGGGGGGTGAGCCACCCCCCGCGAGGTGGGGACCAATAGCCACCCCCTCTCCCCCCCTTGGCTATTGGGAGCCACCTCGCAGGGGGGTGAGCCACCCCCCGCGAGGTGGGGACCAATAGCCACCCCCTCTCCCCCCCTTGGCTATTGGGAGCCACCTCGCAGGGGGGTGAGCCACCCCCCGCGAGGTGGGGACCAATAGCCACCCCCTCTCCCCCCCTTGGCTATTGGGAGCCACCTCGCAGGGGGGTGAGCCACCCCCCGCGAGGTGGGGACCAATAGCCACCCCCTCTCCCCCCCTTGGCTATTGGGAGCCACCTCGCAGGGGGGTGAGCCACCCCCCGCGAGGTGGGGACCAATAGCCACCCCCTCTCCCCCCCTTGGCTATTGGGAGCCACCTCGCAGGGGGGTGAGCCACCCCCCGCGAGGTGGGGACCAATAGCCACCCCCTCTCCCCCCCTTGGCTATTGGGAGCCACCTCGCAGGGGGGTGAGCCACCCCCCGCGAGGTGGGGACCAATAGCCACCCCCTCTCCCCCCCTTGGCTATTGGGAGCCACCTCGCAGGGGGGTGAGCCACCCCCCGCGAGGTGGGGACCAATAGCCACCCCCTCTCCCCCCCTTGGCTATTGGGAGCCACCTCGCAGGGGGGTGAGCCACCCCCCGCGAGGTGGGGACCAATAGCCACCCCCTCTCCCCCCCTTGGCTATTGGGAGCCACCTCGCAGGGGGGTGAGCCACCCCCCGCGAGGTGGGGACCAATAGCCACCCCCTCTCCCCCCCTTGGCTATTGGGAGTCATGGTGGACTCACAGCC
Source organism: Macaca mulatta (assembly GCF_049350105.2). Taxonomy (NCBI): domain Eukaryota; kingdom Metazoa; phylum Chordata; class Mammalia; order Primates; family Cercopithecidae; genus Macaca; species Macaca mulatta. The sequence goes on from NC_133413.1 coordinate 8,781,546, forward strand.
TGTTGACGCTATTGTGAGTAGTATCGTCTCCCTCTCTGGAAATAATGAACTGTTTCACATAGGGGTGTACACTCTCAGTGTATTGCTCCCGGGACAATCATATAATTAATTATTATACATCAAGGATCCATTTTAATAATTATCAATAATAGTATCAATTAATCGTTTACCATTAATTATTAATAATTGTTTGAATAGGTTATGATCTACTCCAAGGATTAATTAATATCAATGTCATTTATCAATATTAATATTTCTTAATAATTATTATTATTTTATAGCCAATATCACTTAGTATTGATTTAAGTAACGTTAATTGTTGATATTATTTCATTATATATTGTATTATTATTAATTATTAATTATTAATTCTCATCATTAACTTTTTTAACCAGTATTAATTTTAGTATCTTAATTGTGATTTTTAATATCTACAATTAATATTTATTATTTATATTTATTAATATTAGTAATTAATAGACTTTTTCCTGATATCCGGCCAGGAGAGGATGATATTACTCCCCGTGTCGCAGAAAGTGTACGCTGCTCTATGATGTTATTCCTAGTAGCCAGGGGGTAGAGGTTATTATTAAAACTACCGCAGTGTGGGTATATCCCGTCGGACATCTTGTTCCTTCTTTCCAAGGTGGGAGAGGATGATATGACTCCCAATATCACTGTGGGCGTGGACCTCCACTGTGATATTTTCCCTAACATCCAAAGGTAGAGAGGGTGATGTTTCTTCAGATTTCGCAGGGGTTGTACACCACCCCTGTTATATGTTTCCTAATATCCAGATGGCGAGAGGATGACATCAGTCTGAATATTGCAGGAGGTGTACACTCCCTGGTGATATTGTTCCTAATAGCCAGGGATGGAGAGGATGATATTACTGCCAATAAAGCAGGGGGTGTACACCCCTTCTGTGACATTGTTCCTAATAGCCAGCCGGGGAGAGGAAGATATTACCGCCAATATCGCAGGGGTGTACACCCCCTTGGGATATTGATCCTTATATCCTGGGAGGGAGGCGATCTTACTAGTGGCAATATCGCAGGGGTTGTACACACCCACTGTGCTATTGTTCCGACTAACACGATATGACTCCCAATATCACGGGGGGGTACATCCTCCTGTGATATTGTTTCTTATATTCAGGGGGAGAGGATGATATGACTCCCAATATCGCAGGGGTTGTACACACCTCCTGCGAAATAGTTCCTAATATCCCGAAGGGGAGAGCATAATATTACTCTCAATATCTCAGGAGGTGTACACCTCCTTTGTAATATTTTTCTTAATATCCATGATAGGAGAGGATGATAAGACTCCCAATATGGCAAGAAGTGTACAGCCGGCTGTGATATAGTTCCTTACATCCAGGTAGGGAGAGGATGATGTTACTGCCCATATCGTACAAAGTGTAAAACCCCTTCGATATTTTGCCTACAATCCTGAGGGGAGAGGATGATATTACTCCCAATATGGAAGAAGGCGTACACCCCCCTGGGACACTACGCCCAATATTCACGTTGGGAGATGATGACAATATGCCCAATATCGCAGGGGATGTACACCCACCCTAGCATATTATTCCTTATATCGAGAGTGGGAAAAGAAGCTATTACTCCCAATAACGCAGGGGCTGTGGCTGTACACCCCTCCTGTGATGTTTTTCTTTATATCCTGGGGAAGAGAGGATGATATTACACCCAATACCGCAGGGAGTGGACACCCACTCAGTGATGTTGTTCTTAATGTACTCCACCTCCCACCACCAGGGATATCGTTCCTAATATCCAGGGGAAGAGAGGATAACATTATGCCCAATATTGCTGGGGAGTATACACACCCTCTGTGATGTTGTTCCTAGTATCCAAAGATAGAGACGATGATATTACTGGCCATATCGCAGGGGGTGTACACCCTTCTGTGATATCGTTTTTGACGTTCAGTTGGGGGAGACAATAACATTAACCCCAATATCGAAGAAGGTGTACATACCCCTGTGATGTGGTTCCTAATGTACAGGGGAAAGAGAAGAATATTGCTCTCAATATCGCAGGGGATGTAACCACCCTGTCCCCCCTATATTCTCCCTAATATTCAGTGGGTTGGCGGCTGACAGTACTCCCAATATCCCAGAAGGTGCACACACACCTGTGATATAGTTCCTAATATCCAACGGGAAAGAGGCTGAGTTTACTTTCGATATCACAGTGGGTGTACACCGCCCCCAACCCCAGGGTATTGTTCCTAATATCCAGGCGGGAGGAAGATTATATGGCTGACAATATCGAAGGGGGTGGACACCTCTTCTGTGATATGGTTGCTGATATCCAGGGGGTGAGTGGATGATGTGTACACCCCACCTGTGATATGAATCGTAAAACCTAGAAGAAGAGAGAATGATATTGCTTCCAAAAACACACGGGGTGTACACCCACCCTGTGATATTGTTCCTGTCATCTAAAGGAAGAGATGACGATACTACTCCCACTACCGGAGAAGGCACATACCCCCCCCCCCCTGTGATATTGTTCCTCATAACTTGTAGGGGAGAGCATGATATTACTTCCAATATGACAGTGGCTTGACACCCAGTCTGTGATATTGGTTCTGCACACCAACTCTGTGCCCCTCGTTTCCCATGTGTTCTCTCCTCACTGTTGGAACCTCGGGGGAGGCTTTGTCTTTGGTTACAGATGAAGACACGAGGGGTCTGAGAGGTTAAGAAAGTTTGTTACTGGAAAGGGGTCCCAATCCAGACCGCAAGAGAGGTTTCTTGGATCTCACGGAAGAAAGAATTCGGGGTGAGTCCATAAAGTGAAAGCACCTTTATTAGGAAAGAAAAGGAATAAAAGAATGGCTACTCTGGCCGGGCGCAGCTGCTCACTCCTGTAATCCTAGAACTTTGGCATGCCGAGGCAGGTGGATCACCTGAGGTGAGAAGTTCGAGACCAGCCTGGTCCAACATGGCAAAACCCTGTCTCCACTAAAATACAAAACATTAACGGTGTGGTGGCAGGTGCCTGTAATCCCAGCTACTAGGAAGGCTGAGGCAGAAGAATCACTTGAACCCACGAGGTGGAGGTTGTACTGAGCCAAGATCATGCCACTGCATTCTAGTTTGGCCAACAGAGCAAGACTCCATCTCAAAAAAAAAAAAAAAAAAAAAAAGGAAAAAAAAGAATGGCTGCTCCATAGGCAGAGTGGCCCGAAAGGCTGCTGGTTGCCCATTTTCGTGGTTATTTCTTGATCAACAAGGGTTGGACTATTCATGAGTGTTCCAGGAAAGGGGTGGGCAATTCCCAGAACTGAGAGTTTCTGCCCTCCCTTCCGAGACCATGTAGGGTAACCTCCAGATGTTGCCATGGCATCTGTAAACTGTCGTGGCGCTGGTGGGAGTGCCTTGTAGCAGTTAACGCATTATAATTAGCACATAATGAGCTCTGAGGGCAATCAGAGGTCACTCTCGTGGCCATCTTGGGTTTGCGGCTTTGGCCAACTTCTTTACTGCAACCTGCTTTATCAGCAAGGTCTTTATGACCTGTATCTTGTGGGGACCTCCTATCTCATCCTGTGACGAAGAATGCCTAGCCTCCTGGAAATGTGGCCCAGCAGGTCTCAGCCTCCGTTTACCCAGCCCCCATTCAAGATGGAGTCGCTCTGGTTCACGTGCCTCTGACAAGTTGGCCTGGGTTGAGCGTTCCCTAGTGTGCGGTTGTTGGAGCTATTCCTAGGAGTAAGAGGGATTGTCAGTAGGAAACAGGCCTGTTAGCCCTGGGGCTGGCACTCTGCCCCAGTATGTCGGTCTCATTTTAGTGGTGACAAAACTGGGGCTCAGAGACATCAACTCCCTCATCTCGAACCCCCAGACTGTCAGTGGTGGGCTGGGGTTGGAATGTGGGGCTTGAAGACCCATCATCTCCTCTGGTCCCCCAGTCTCTGCTGCCCAAGAGGAACAGGATCCCAGGATCCAGGCCCCTCATGGCACCAGCCAGGGTGGGTGGAGATGGGAAGGCACAGTTCCAAAGCCCCCCGGACTCTGAGGCAGGTCGGGGGCCGAGAGCAAGCCGGACCTGCGGACCCTACCCCGAGAAGAATGGCTGCAGGCCCGGCCCAGCGGGCAGAAGGTCTGTGTCCTCAGTCAACGTGACGGCGCTTCCCACTCCTCCAGCCAGGCCGTGCTGTCTTCACGTTTCCAATCATACGGCCTCCTCTCCAATTCCCAAGCCCAACCCACAGAGACAGCGATCTGGGGTCCACGTGAGGTTTGTCAGCAGCTCTGACCCGCTGCTTCCCGCCAGTCTCGCGGCCGGTTCTGGAAAGCTCTCTGCTGCCCCCTGGTGGGGAGGCTCGGGGCAGGGCTCTGGCTGCAAGCATGGGGTCCGAGAACCTCCTGGCTCTGTCACCTCTGCTGGGTGGCAAACCAACCCAGGACTGAACCAGTGACACCTGTGGCGCTCCCAGAACCTCCCGGCTCTGTCACCTCTGCTGGGTGGAAAACCAACCCAGGACTGAAGCAGCAGATGGCTGCCTGATTCCCTATGATCAGAGCTCCGCCCACTGGCAAGTCTCTCTCCGGGCCTCAGTTTCCCCTTCCATTAAACGAGGGGCTTGGGGGATACCAAGGAGGGGTAACAGCTTAGTGAGGATGGCAGGTTTCTTCTGGGGAGATGAAAACATTTTGAAACTAGATGGCGTGAGTGGTTGCACAGGACTGTGAATCCACAAATGCCACCACATTATTCGCGTTGAAATAGTTCATTGCATGCGATGTGAATGTCACCTCATTTAAAGTGTTTAAAAGAGGGGCCTGGGAGAGTGCAGTGTATGTGAGAATCACGTGGGACACCCACAGTCTCTGAACCTCGGTTTCCTTGCTGTAAACTGGCAAAGAGACCGTGTGAGCTGTGTTCCCTAAGGCCAAGAGATTCCAACAAGGAAAACCTGGGATTCCAGGGACTGGGATGAGGGCCGGGGACCGGAAGGGGAGGGGTATGTGGGGATGGCTTGGGGGCAGCCCAGATAAGGCTTTCAATACTGGGTAGCAGCGTCTACACAGGCAGAGATCCCTGCATCTCACTTCCCGCAGGGCTGACCAGTGGCCAGAGGTGGGACTGGCCAGGCTCAGCCCAACCAAGTCTGGGAGCAGAGGACACTGAGTGAGGGATGCCCGGGGCCACCCTCACTGGCCTGTGGCTCTCCCGACACCACAAGAGAGGTCCAGGAGCTGACCTTGGGTCCTAATGGGGGACACCTTCCTGGCTGCAGGCTGGCAGGGCGGTGTGGTGGTCAGTGTACTGGGCTCTGCGTCTCTGCCCCTACCTGCTGTGTGACGGTGGGCCAGACACCTAACCTCTCTGTGCCTCTATTTCTTCAATGGCAAACAGGGACACTACCAGCCCCCACATCCGGGCACAGTGGCCTGAAGGTTAAAGTCAAGGGCGGCACGAGACCTACAGCAAAAGCTCTGAGCAGGGAGAGCAGGGAGCTGCCTAGAGAGTTCCACCACCATCTCCCCTCTGGCCACCGAGGAAACCGAGGCTTATGGTGACCTGGCCCAGGTCTGTTGAACTCACGGTCCTTCTCATCCCCAAGATCAGAGGGCTGCCACCAGGGAAGGAGCTGGCCCCTAGACACAGCCCAGGAAGCACACAGGGAAGGATGCCCTGGGGACTTCGGTATGTTATTGCAAAGAAAAATTTATTGCTATTTGAACCCTGCTTTCATGCCCCATTTCCCAGAAAATGAGCCACGGGAGACACCAGGAGAGGGAGGAGACCATCCTCCTTGCACAAAACCCACTCCCTCGGATGCTGTCCTCAGCGAGGGTGGCTGGGGGCAACCAGGGGGCCCACCCGCAGAGTGGCAGAGGAGGCAGGTTGACCCTGCGGACGTTGAGCTCTGTGGCGAAGGTCCTGGCCTTCTGGTAGAAGAGGAGCGACTTCTCACGGTCCAGGAGGAAGTTGTGGGAGACGGTGGCCGGCCGCGTGTAGATCTTCAGCTGTGCCTTCTTGTTGCCCAGGTCCACGGCGGCTGCCAGTGCCAGCTGGTAGTACTCAAACGGGTCCTGAAGGGGACAGGTCATGCTCAGCAAAAGGGGGACTCGGAGCCCATCTTCCCAGAGGCCGTTCCTGTCTCCAGGTCATTCCACATGTCCAGCCAATGCTGGCTCACCCCATGAGCCCCGAAACCTGTTACACTGCTGTGGTCTCAGCTGCAGGAAGTGGGGACGACCCTGACACCACTGGAAGCCTTCCTGACTGCCCCTACGCCCCACTCACCCCAACCGTCCTGCCCCAGTGCCACCCTCTCTGCAGGCAGTGGCTGCTTTCCCCATGGGCCGAGGTCAGGGCAGATCCTGCCTGCTCTGAGAGTTCCATGCAGGACCCGTGGCTCCGAGCCACAGCAGGGGCACAGCGTTGAGTGACCCAGGCTCCCCTCTGGCCCCTGTCCGTGCTGACCATTTCCAGGCCCTCCACGGGACAGGCCAGGTACAAAACCATCTCACAGGTGTCCTCTCTGGCAATATTCCCTGAAATATTGACGGAGTGTGACGCCCCAGACATCCACTCCCATTTTCAATGCATCTTTGGCCCAAACTCACCATCCCTGGGTTGGGATGCCGCCTCCCAGACCTCCTCCTTCACCCTCCCATCCCCCACCCGGCTTCTCCCCAGGCGCCTCCACCACATGGAGCCACCCAAGGGACCTCTCTAAGACCCATGCCTGGCCTGTCCTTTACCATCTCAAGATGGCTCCCAGGGTCAAGGACAAAGTCCAAGATGCAGCAGTCCATTCCCCCACTGCCCCGCCCCACACACGGAGCAGGGGCATGAGAAGGCCCCGAGTCACCGCCACTGCTCATCCAATGCCCCCGGCCCAGCCGAACACTGGACTCTGTGCTGGGTGCGTGGCTGAGCCTAACGTCCTTGCTCCCAGTCTGAGGGACCTGGGAGTGAACACTGACCACACAGGGTGGCCCAGGCTGTGGCAGAGGGAAGCCCAGGAGCCTGTGGGGGGCCCAGGAGGCCCCAGACTCAGCGGGGGGTGGAAGGCAAAAGCTTCCTGAAGGGGTGGGGGCTTCCCAACTAAACAGGAAGGAGCCAGCCAATGCATATGTCTCTGCGTGTGCCTGTGCCTTTGTGTGCCTGTGTGTGCGTAGCCTGTGTGCGTGTGCCTGTGCCCGTGTGCATTTGTGTGTGCATTTCCATGTGCCTGTAGTGTGTGCAACAGCTAGTGAGTGGCAGGCTGAGCCAGGACACACTTAATCTTCCCTATTCCAGGGCTCACTCTCACGTGTACACTAAAGGGGACCCCGTTTTAGAGGCAATCGGCAAAGATGCCCATTTACCCCTGCCTCTCTGCCAGCCTTCCAGGCCCCATGCAGCCCGGCGTTTTCTCCTACTCCTCTGGGCCCTGGGTCCAGAGTCTCCTATACAAGGAGGAGGGTGTAGCCTTGGAAAGACAGCCGCCCTTGGGGAATTCCAAGGGGGCCTCCCTGTGGGAAGCTGGCCTGCGCTGACAGCATAGTCACGATGAGGCCCAGAGGGCTGTGCATGGGAAGGAGGTGAAGGAGGCCTCTGCCCCTCAACCCCAACCGTGGACTTTGGCCTCTCAGGTACTACTTGGCCCTTTCCTTCCTCCTGGGCAGGCGGAGGGGGCGGCAGCCTTGACCAAGAGAGATAAAGGCCTCTTCTGGGAGGCCCGTCTCCCTGGGTCCCAGGCGAGCCCCTGAGCGGTGAGTAGCATCCCTCTGGGTCTGACGCTTGGCACCTCCCTGTCTGGCTGGGACTTGGGAGGCCACAGGGACCACTTCTGACCACCAGGTGTCGCCAGCACTGGGTGGGGGCCTTCCCGGCAGCCCCAGGCCTGCGGTGGGGGATACGATACGGGGCGAGGTCGTAGGGCTGCCCCAGCTCCTCATGTTGTTCTAAGGACCCCAAGATCTCGGCCCCTGGACTGGAGTGCCCTGGCCCCTCAGCCCATAAGGAGCACTGATGCGGTGCCCGTGCGATGCTGAGGAGGGGCGGTGCCTGCCGGGCAGAGGGGTGGAGACACGCCAGGTCTGAGTCTGACAGTCCCAGCTCTCCACCCCTGCAGGGCTGGGGGCAGAGGGAGCACAGCACCTCCGCTCCAGACAGACGCCACCCAGCAAGGCCTCAGCCTGGCTGGCTGGGGCCCCGCCCCACTGCACCTGCCCTGAGCTGGGGTTTCCCTGTCTGTGAACCCGATGGTAAGACACTGGTCCCACCCCACCCTTCCTGGGTGATGTGAAGATTCAAGGTGTCTCGGGACTCCAGGAAGGAGTTGCTCAGTGCAGGCTGGCACCCTGGGCAGGCTTCCTAGAGGAGGCGCCAGGATTTGGGTTGGATCTTGCAATGTGGATTCAATGTGAGGATGATGCCGTCCTCCGAAATGTCCTTCTCCCGACCCTGTTTTCTTTGTTAAATGCAACTTGACACTTGACTGTCAAGACTCAGTTTTGGTGTCACCTCCTCCAGGAGGGTCCCCCTGACTACAATCCCCCTTCTTTACCCAGAGGCCACCATTGCCCACTCATGTGTCAGCCTCCCTGGCTGAGACTGAGTTCTTGAGGGTGGGGCCTGGCCAGCTTGGGAGCTGGGTTGTATCTGCTAACATTGCCGGTTCCTCCAGCCGCGTGCAGAGCTCCAGGGAGGCCACTGGGCCATTCCTAAGGCAGGCTGGAACCCAGGCCTCTGGGTCAGGGTAGAGATCCCACTCCAAGGGGGCCGGGAACACCCCGAGCCCTGCCCCTCCCCACCCACCTTCAGGTCATAGAAGATGATGTCACCGAGCACCAGGTACACCTTCACGTAGTAGAGGGTCTCCTCGTCGAACTCCAGTGGCGAGTTGCAGAGCTACAGGGCCTTGAGGTAGAACTGCTCTGCCAGCTTGCCCTGGCCCAGCTGATGGTGCAGGGCGGCCAGCCGGTGGTAGGCCACGTGCTCATTCAGCCGGTCCCCTGGGGTGCAGGCCAAAGGGGCAGGTGTGAGGACGCGGCTCCCTGGGGCAGGGAGGGCACAGGCCCCTCAGGAGCAGGTATGCAGACCCCGGGCAGCACACCCGGCTTGCCTCCAGGCACCTGCGGTCCCCTGGGCAGCTCTGGCCAGTCCCTTCCAGGTTCCCAGACTCACTTTCCCATCTGCAAAGCAGAACTAATAAGGCCTGCCCCTGTCTACTGTGAGGCTTTGGCAAAGTCGGACTTGGATGGCCCAGCTCTGTGCCTACACATAGCCACCTGCCTTTGCTCACTGGTTTTAACCAGGGGAGCCCAAAAGCCATGCAGTCCAGGTGCTCCCGGGCACCCCGGCTCCAGGCAACCCACAGACGTGACATCCGACTCCTCCTGCGTGTGTCACAATCAGAGCCCCCTACTTTGGGGAGTCAGCTGCACACCTACTGTGTACTGGGCCACGGGGCACAAGGTGCTGGGGCATGCGGCCTGCCTAGGGTTCCCTGTCTCTGGAGGGGGACAGATGACCCTGGCACAGCACCAGGGGATGCCCGGCCTTAAGGGGCAGACTGCTGGAAGGGGAACTGGGATTTTATCAGCCAGAGAGCCGTGTGGTTGATGAGGTTGGGAAGGGCACAAGATAAAGGGAATGTGCCACTCAGCCTGGCACATACAGGGACCAACGAGATGCCTGGCATGTCTGGAAGGCAGAGGGCACACTGGGCGGCCCTTGTGGTCAGCAGCGGGAACAGGCAGAGGAAGCAGAGCTCAGTCAGGCAGGGAGCTCTGCACTGTGTGAGAGACCTCGGGCTGTGCCCCACAGCCGGATGGGGAAGCCAGTTGGGCAGATCTGCCTGCCTGGACAGGAGACCAGGAAAATCCAGCAGCTGTTTCAGCTCCTGCCCTGCAGACCTGGAGGCTGGGCTCTGGCAAAGTGTGGGTCCTGGCAGGGTGGGGGCTCAGGGGACTTACCCAGAGTGATGCTGAGTGCTAGGGCCATGTAGGCAAACTCCAAGTCCTCCTGGGGCTCCTCCAGGGTGGACAGGAGTGCCACCAGCTTTTTGCACAGCTGTAGCTGCAGCTCCGCCTTGCAGTTGCCCATAGTCACTGCCAGGGCCAGGGCCAGGACCCGGTCCTACCACACAGGCAGGTGGGGTCAGGTTTCCCGCAGCACCCACCTTGCGCAGCGCCCTCCTCAGAGCTCAAACATGTGCTTGGAGCTTCCCACGCCCCAGCTACCCCTGTACCTCCACACAGCTCTGTGCTCTGGGATAACACACAGTTCAGACACCCAAGTTGGGGGCTGAAGAGTCACCTGAGGCCCATCCAGCTACACCCAGCAGCCTCAGACCAGCCTCTCCCACCTGGGCACCAGGGGTCTGACTGGGGGGAGCCAGCACTCCTCTCTCCTCTAAAAACACCACATTTATCTGTGCCCAGGGCTGAGCCACACCGTGAGCTCAGAGGAAGGGAGAAGCCGTCCCACTTCGGGGTGCAAGCAGACTTGGGCCTCCCACTGACATGCTGTGTGTCCTCTGACATGTCCCTGTGCCTCTCTGAGCCTCAGTTTCCTCATCTGGAAGATGGGGACAGGACTTCTCGCTCATGGTTGCTTGAGATCATCAGGTACAAGGGTAGAGCCATTGTCACATCCAGGCCCCAAACGTTTGTCCCGGGCAGGGGCACGGTCAGTATCATTCCCGGTGAGAACACTGGGAAACTAAGCATGTGCATGGGTGGCCCTGCCTCCAGGTGGGAGGCCTCTGCCCTGCCACAGCTGTGCCTCAGCCCTCCAGGTGCCCCCCTGAGGCCCACCCACATCAGCCCACAGGCCAGCTCACCCGGTAGAAGGACACGGCTTTCTCCCGCTCCCAGGCCCCATTGAAGAAGATGTCTCCAGCTGCCTCAAACAGCTCCAGCCCCAGGCTGGGGTCGCCTGTGTACAGGACCACATTCTGTGCCACCTGAAAGGAGACAGAAGTTCCCTCAAGACCCACATCTGGCGAGGTGGCCACGCCCACCTTCTCCAGCCTCCTTCCTCTCACACACTACAGGTACACCTGAGCATTTTTCAGGCTCTGTGCATTAGGGATGCCCCCACCACTGGCATGAGGACAATGAACTGATGCACCTGAGTGCCAGGAGGTGACTGAGCAGCTGCAGCCCAGGAGCCCGACACCTGTGAATCCTACCACCAGGGCTAGCCCTAGCCCACTTCCCCTGCACTCAAACCAGTCTCCGTGGCCCCCAGACTGCTGGGAGCCCATCCCCTGGCTCCTTTCTGGGTTGCCACATCCCTGCCACATCAACAGTGTTTGTGGGTGGGCCTGGTCCCCTCTTGGCCATGAGCTCTTGATCCCTCTCCTCAGCTCATGGAGGTATATAGCAGATGCTCAATAATGAAAGCTTCACCAGGCTCGTGGGCTTCACAATTTGTTCCAGATCACACTGTGTTTGGGAAAGCCTCTGAAAACAGCCACTATGATAGATCCATTTTGTAAGGAGATATGCCATGTGTCACTTGGAGCAAGTTCTTCTGTGTGTTAACTGAGTGGTCACATTATTTGAGCATGTGCTGTATACCAGCAGGTGCTGGGCACTGTGAGGGGCCGCGCCTCTGCCCTCAGGGAGAAGATGCTGGCCACTGGGGGAGGATGTGCAGGAACCAGTTGGAGGGAGGGAAAAGGCACACAACAGGTGCTCAGCAGTGGCTTAGGAATGAGTGGATGGATGGATGAATGGATGAGGAGATGTAGACACATGGATGGATGGATGGGTGTGTGGATAGATTAATGCTGGGATGGATGGACAGACGGATGAATGGATGGATGGACGGACGGATGGGTGGGTGGGTGGAATGATGTGTGTATGTCTGCATGTATATATAGGTGGGTAGATAATGCATGGATGGGTGGAGGGTAGATGATGTATGTGCATATTGATGGCTAGATGGTGGATAGACGAATGTATGGATAAACCAATGGACAGATAGATGAATGGAGGGATGGGTTAATGGGTAGATTAGTGGGTGGATGGATGAATGATGGATGGATGGATGAATGAATGGGTGGATGGATGATGGATGGATGGAAGGACGAACAGGTGGATGGATGGATGATGGAAGCATGGATGGATAATGGAAGCATGGTTGGATGATGGATGGATGGATGGATGAATGGATAAATGGATATGTGGATGGATGATGGATGGATGGAAGGATAAACAGGTGAATGGATGGATGATGGAAGGATGAATGGATGGATGCATGGATGAACAGGTGAATGGATGGATAGACGGGTGAATGGATGGATAAAAGGATGGAAGAATGATGGATGGATGAATGGACAGATGGATGGACAGATGGATGAATGGACAGATAGACGGATGATGGATGGATGGATGATGGATTGACGGATGGATGATGGATGGATGGAAGGATGAACAGATGAATGGATGGATGATGGAAGGAGGGATGGATGGATGGATAAATGGATAGATGGATGAATGATGGATGGATGGAAGGATGAACAGGAGGTGAGTGTGATGGATGGATGAATGACGGATGGATGAATGGTGGATGGATGGAAGGATGAACAGGTGGATGGATGGAAGGATGAACAGGTGGATGGATGAAAAGATGAACAGATCGATGGATGGAAGGATGAACAGGTGAATAGATGGTTGATGGAAGGATGAATGGACGGATGGATGGATCAACAGGTGAATGGATGGATAGACGGGTGAATGGATGGATGATGAATGGATGGATGATAAATGGATGGATGATAAAAGGATGGATGATAAAAGGATGGATGGATGAATGGACAGATGGATGGATGATGGCTGGATGGATGATGGATGGATGAATGGATAAATGGATGGATGGATGGATGATGGATGGATGGAAGAATGAACAGATGAATGGATGGATGATGGAAGGATGGATGGATGAATGAATGGATAAACGGATGGATGGAAGGATGAACAGGAGGTGAGTGGATGGATGATAGAAGGATAGATGGATGATAGATGGATGGATGGATATATCAATGAATGGATAAATGGATGGATGGATGAATGATGGATGATGGAAGGATGGATGTATGAATGGACGAACAGGTGGATGGATAGTGGCTGAATGAAGGGATGATAAAAGAATGGATGAATGATGGATGGACGGATGGATGGATGGATGGATGGATGATGGATGGATGAATGGAAGGATGAACAGGTGAATGGAAGGATGAACAGGTGAATGGATGGATGCTAGAAGGAAGGATGGATGGATGGATGGAAGGATGAGCAGGCGAGTGGATGAATGATAGAAGGATGGATGGATGATAGATGGATGGATGGATGATGGATGAATGGATGGATGGAAGAATGAACAGGTGAATGGATGATGGAAGGATGGAAGAATGGATGCAGGGATGGATGGATAGGTGAATGGACGGATCATGGATGGATGGAAGATGGTTGGATGGATAATGGAAAGATGGATGGATGGATGGATGGATGGAAGGATGGACGAACAGGTGAATGGATGGACGAAGAGGTGAACAGAAGAATGATGGATGGATGGATGGATAGAAGGATGAACAGTTGGATGGATGATGGAAAGATAGATGGAAGAATGGATGGATGGACGAACTGGTGAATGGATGGACGACTAGGTGAATGGGTGGATGGACAGGTGAATGGATGGATGATAAAAGGATGGATGGATGATAGATGGATGGATGGATGGAGGGATGGATGATGGATGGATAGATGGATGGATGCTTGGAAAGACGAACAGGTGAATGGATGGATGATGGAAGGATGGAAGGATGGATGGATGGATGATGGATTGATGGATGGATGGATGGAAGGATGAGCAGGTAAATAGATGATGGAAGGATGAATGGATGGGTGGATGGAGAGTGAACAGCACAGGGGTCCTCCTGCATCCCTTGCCACTCACCTGGATGTACAGGTCCACCAGCTCACTCTGCTGCAGGATGTAATAGATCTTCCCTGCTTGCAGCCAGGCATGCGCCTCCTTCTCTTCCTTCTGAAGGTCAATGAAAATCCCCAGACTTCCTTTGGTGTAGTCCAGAGCGGATCTGCAGGCCCTGGAATCACACACAGGTGTCAGAACAAGGGTTCTCATCCTCCTGGAACCAGTCTGCCTCCTCCCGTGGGTCTGGTGACAGATGAATCTGGAATGTGCAGACTGGGAACGGCCCTCTTGTGTGTGCAGTGTTCTGCCCTTCCCAGGCTGCTGGGAGGGCCAGGGTGAACACACACGGCGTGGAAAAGATGAAGGACATCCTTCTGAGGGAATCGAGCATCATGCTGCCCTGTGGCAGGAGGAGTGTGCTAGTCCATCTCCCCTGTCTCCCAGACATGACCTGTGTCTTCTCCAGATGCACCAGGAGCCGTTAGTGTTCAGGGGCTATCTGGGCCGATGGTTCTCAAGGTGTGCAGGCATCACAGTCACCCGGAGGCCAGTCCTTATAACTTGCTGGCCCTGCCCCCACAGCTTCCGGCTCCACAGGCCTGGGGCAGGCCCTAGAACTCCCACTTGCCACAAGCTCCTACGTGACACGGATGCTGCTCTACTGGTCCAGGGACTACACTTTGAGAAGCATGGCTCTAGCACACTAGCCCATTTTCCTTCTGTGAACCTGAGACCAAGACTGGAGGCAGTCTCCCGGGTCCCCATGGAATCTGGCTCCTTCCCTGCTCTCTCAGTAAGTCTGACACTCGAGGGGGTGTGACTGCAGCAATGTCACTGGGCCCTGTGGGTGGGGTGGCCAGGGCCATGGTTACCCCACCAGGTCAGGATGCTGGGGGGAAACCGAGTAGGCCACATATGGGACGTGAGACCTTGAAACCCTGCCACAGGGAAGCAGGTGACACAACTGGCTCTGTCTCCTGTGGGAGAGAAGCCACAGGTGGCTGCTGTGGTCACATTTAAGGGGACAGATGAAGGCCAGGAGTGAAGATTCGGGGCAGGCAGAGGTCAGAGGACAAAAGCCACCATAGTAGGAAGAACAGCCCAGAGTGCACGTACTGCCTCTGCTGGGGTGGAGATGACCTTTGACCCAACAAGCGAGGCTCAAGCTGGGACTCACGGGCCAGCAGCAGCCCTGGGACGACCCCAGGCCCACCAGCTCAAAACATCTGATGCCAAGGAACCAAATGATCAAAAGGAGAGGGGCTGCTGGGGTCCTGGGCCAGCTTCCCTGTGCCCCCCTCCCTGCCCTGCCCGCCCCTACCTCCACCACTGCAAAGCCAGCCCTTACCGCTTGTTGCCCAGGACAGGTAGAGTTGACTGATGGTCTCCAGGAGCTGCCCCTCCAGCACCTTGTCGGCCACCTTGCGGGCCAGGGAGAGCTGGAGCTCATGGTAGATGACACACTGGGCCTCGCTGGGCATGACAGTGCTATAGAAGTAGCACAGCCAGTGAACGGCCCGCAACTGGCCTGGGCAGAAGACAAAATGGAAGACGTTCGTCTCCCAGCATCGAAGCGAACCTGGCTGGGCTCTGAGGCCCCTGTGCCGTGCTTGCCTCTTTCACACCTCTGTGAGCCTGGGCCCCATAGGCGGGGAGACTGAGCGCAGACAGGCCATGCACCCGTGCCAGGGCAGACGCCGAGCACACAGTCACATGGGCACACCTTGGTGCAGATGCTCACGGTAGAGGCCGGCCTTCTTTACAACTCCCAGGGCCGAGGTCCTGGCCAGGCTCGGCCCCTGCACCAGGCCATCTATTTCTGCTTCACAAAGCCCCTCTGGCCAGGACCAGGGCCACCTTCAGCCTGAGCTGATGAGGCCAGGGGCACAAGTAGACCCTGTAGCAGATGGAACCCTGAGAGAGCAAAGCCAAGTGTCATGTCTGCCACACACGGCATCATGTTGGGGGAATGGGGTTCAAAACCGGGCCACGGCGTTCCCACACATGCTTCTCTCATGTAACCAGGCTCCCAAGCCACACGCTCACTGGCCTCTCCCAAAGCCAGGGCGCTGGGAACGGTGGAAAGTTTCTGATTTTCTAGTGCCAGAAACATTCCGGAGATTAACACAGGAAACCAGGTACGCCGAATGGACATCTGTTACACACGCCACCCAACGACAGCTGAATACACAGTCCTCTCGAGCACCGAGGGGACATTTCCCATGACAGACCATGTGCCAGGCCACAAAATGAGCCGCAGTGAATGGAGAAGGACTGAGACCGAAGCAGAGGTGTTCTTCAGCTGTACTGGCACAAAACTGGAAATCAACAGTGAAGGAAATGTGGGACATTCAAAAATATGTGGAAATTACACACTCCTAAACAACCAGTGAGTCAAAGAGACCATCAGGGAAACTGAAAACTAATTTGTGAAGAATGCAAACAAATGCACAGCCCGGGCCAGGGTGGTGGCTCACGCCTGACATCCCAGCACTGTGGGAGGCCGAGGCGGGAGGATCGCTTGAGTCCAGGAGTTTGAGAACAGCCTGGGAAACATGGTGAAATCCCGTCTCTATAAAAAATAAAATATAAAAATTAGCCGGGTGGGGTGGTACATGTCTGTAATCCCAGCTACTCAGGAGGCTGAGGCATGAGAATGGCTTGAACCTGGGTAGAAGTTGCAGTGAGCCAAGATTGCACCACTGCACCCCACCCTGGGCAATAGAGCAAAACTCTGTCTTTAAAAAAAAATATAGCAGTGTATCAAAAATTCCAAGATGCAGCTAAGGCAGTGCTGAAAGGGAAATTTATAACTGTAAATGTCTACATTCAAAGAAAGAAGAAAAATCTCAAATCAAATACCTAACCTTCCACCTTGAGAAACTAGAAAAAGAATGAACTAAACCCAAAGCAAATAAAAGAAAGAAAATAATGAACATGAGAGTGGAAATGGGAAGTAAAAATACAGAGAATGGAAAAACAAAAGAGATAATCAACAGAACCAAAAGTGGGTTTTTTGAAAATAATAACAAAATTGACAAATCTTTCACCAGACTGACCAAGAAAAGAAAGACGGGACACAAATGACTAAAATCAAGACTGAACACCATGGCTCACGCGTGTCATCCCAGCGCTTTGTGAGGCCGAGGTGGAAGGATCGCTGAGGCCAGCATTCAAGACCAGCCTGGGGGAACATGATGAGACCCCATCTCTAATAAAAAGAAATAAATAAAAAATTAAAAACCCAAGTTTCTAAAATCAGAAATGAAAGAGGAAACATTATTGCCGACCTGACAGAAATAAAAGGACTCCATGAAAACACTACGAACAATTGTACACCAACAAATCAGACCATCTAGACACAACAGCCAAGCTCCTAGAAAGACACAAACTACCGAAAGTGACTCAAAGATGACCCCAAGTAAGCATGTGGGGTAGCAGCCCCGCCCTCGGTCTCCTCGACCTTTCAGCGCAGGGTGGGGAGATAGGGAAGCATGATCCCCGTTCCCTGGCCTGCATTTCCAAGTCTGAATCCCCCAGCACCCTGGGGAGGGCCTCGTAGGAGGAGGTGCCACAGGCTATTGTGCCAGGAGCCACAGGAGGCTGCAGTGGGGGTTGGGGCGCTGGATTCCTGGAGGGTCTCCTTCCAGTCAGAGAATGCCCCTGGGGAAGAAGCCTGGGTCTGAACCCCCCACCCCTCCTTGGGCAGATGTGTGGGACCGGGGCCCCTTCACACGGTCCTTCCCAAACTCTCATCCCTCCTAGGGCCAGGAGTGGGTGCCAGGCCTGTGATGGGAAATGGGCAGATTTGGCCACAGCCCCTGGGGCTCTGGTCCAGGCCACAGGAGGCACTTCTGAGTGGTCTCACTATGCCATGACAAAGCGCTGCAAGGCAGAGGGGACCCACAACAGGATCCCTTGTCTCGGCCATTTCCCTGGACTCAACTTCCTCATCTATCCTCTGCGGCCTAGATTTCGGACAGCCCTGCCCACTGACTGTCCGTTCACTGCTCAGTCTGCAGTGACTGTTCGATAGCACTCCATGGCTCCCCAGTGCTCTTGGGGAAAAGGCCAAGCCACAGCCTGAGGCCCCAGGCCCTGCTTAGCTCTCCAGAAGAGCTTCTCACCATCCAGCACCCAACTCACCCACTCCTAACTCTGCACCTCCCTGCATAAGCCCTGCTCACTCACCCCTGCTCACACCCCACTTATCCCTGCTCACACTTCCGCTCACTCACCCCCACTCAGTCATCCCTGCTCACACTCCCACTCACTCACCCCATCACACCTCCGCTTACTCACCCCCACTCACACCACCACAACCCACTCATCCCCGCTCACACTCCTGCTCACTCACCCCATCACACCTTTACTCACTCACCCCCTCACTCATCCCCGCTCACTCTCCCGTTCACTCACCCCCACTCACTCAACCCCACTCACCTCCACTCAATCACCCCTACTCACTCACCCCCACTCACCCCCACTCACTCACCCCTGCTCACACCCCCTTCATCCCCGCTCATTCACCCCCACTCGCTCACCCCTGCTCACACTGCACTCATCCCCGCTCACACTCCCACTCACCCCCATCACACCTCCGCTCACTCACCCCCACTCATCCCCGCTCACTCACCCCCACTCACTCACCCCCATCACACCTCCGCTCACTCAGCCCCACTCACTCATCCCCGCTCACTCACCCCCACTCACTCACCACCACTCACCCCCACTGGCTTATCCCTGGTCCTTCACACAGGCTACACCAACAGCCCCTCCCCCACCACCTATTACTTGACTAAATCCTCTCAACCCTCTGGTCCCGGACTAAAGAGGCTTCCCTAACCCGGGGCCAAGTGCTGCCCCGCCATCACGCCACTCCCCCTTTTGTGGCTTCTCTGGCCTAAAGCTCACATTCCCACGCTCAGTCCCTGTTACCCGAGGACCCCACAAGCCCCATTTGTGGGTAGGGCCTGACACACACTGCACAACGAGCTGCTTTTGCATGAACTGCTCTGCGGCTTTAGGCAATCACCCGCCCCGTGTCCTCTGTGAAGTGGGATGACAGGTGCGCAGGCTGTCAACATACCAAGCAGATAACACGGGTACAAGAACCGGCGTTCAGGGCCTGGCTCATGGAGGGGCCCCAAGTCCCAGATCAGCAGAGCCTGCCTTGATCCCAGGGTTATGGCTAGGGATTCCCAGCACGCAGGACTTTCCGTGCTCAAGGCAGCATGGTCCCTGGGCAAACTGGGAAGAGCTGGCTGCCCCAGTAGGGCAGAGGGCCTGGCCCTGTGTGGGAACCGCCTGTCTCCAGGGCGCTTGCCAACATCTGCTGCTGGCCATGACTCAGCACTTTCGATGGTGGAAAAACCACCACTTGTTTCTGAATCACAAACCCCAGGTGTGCCCTGACCCGAGTGGCCCCGGGAGGCGCACAGAAGGAACAGGGGCACTCACTCTCCACATGGCCCAACCCCACAGTGACCAGAAGGGCCCACTCATATTAGCCCTTGCCCTGCTGGGCCGGACCCTGGTGGGTGCAGAGGTGGCCCAGCTGCAGGAGCACGTGGTGAAGTCCCGGCCACACTCCCTGCAGGGCAGCCTCGATAACAGCCGCACGGACTCCAGGAGGTAGTGCTGGGCCATGCTGCTGGCACCCGCGTGCAGGCACAGGGTCCCGAAGTTGGCCAGCACCACTGCCTGGTTCCTCCGCTGGCCCAGGTCCTGAGCTGCCCGCAGGGTGCTGTAGTAGCCCTAGGCTGCCTGTCTCGTCCGGCCCAGCAGGGCAAGGACTACTATGTCTTCAGAGCCACGTCTCTCTCTTGTCATCTAACCCATTTAAACTCTCCTTTCAAACTATATGCCAGACCTAACCACTTCTCACCTTTCTCATCATTTCCAACCAGGTCCAGCCCTCATCATAGCGCTCTGGGTTACTGCAAAAGCCTCCCAATCACCAGGCACAGTGGCTCATGCTTGTAATCCCAGTACTTTGGTAGGCCAAGGCGGGTGGATCATCAGAGGTCAGGAGTTCAAGACCAGCCTGGCCAACATGGTGAAACCCCTCTACTAAAAATACAAAAAATTAGCCAAGCATAGTGGTGGGCGCCTGTAATCCCAGCTATTCGGGAGGCTGAAGCAGGAGAATCACTTGAACTCAGAAGGCAGAGGTTACAGTGAGCCGAGATCATGCCATTGCACTCCAGCCTGGGTGACAAGAGCAAAACTCCATCTCAGAAGGTTTAAAAAAAAAAAAAAAAGCCTCCCAACCCACCTCTCTCCTTCCACCTTTCACCCTGACCTGCATTCTACCTTCCACTCTCAAACATTTCAGAAAAAAAATTATATCTACAGAGAGAGAAAGAGAAAGTACAAATGGGGTGAAATGTTTGGGGAATCTGAGGGAAGAGTATATGGGAATTCTCTGTACTATTTTCGCAACTTTTCCATAAGTCTGGATTATTTTGAATTCAAGAGTTAAAGAAAAAACAAAAACAAAAACAAAAACAAAACACTCTCTCCCTTTGTGAACCCATCTTGTCTCTCCCCTGGTAACTGACGGACGCTCTCAACTAACACATCTATTTTCTCATGAACACGAAAAGAACCCTTGCCTAGTTTTGACTTTCTGTGCTTGGCAGTAGAATTTCATATATATGTGTGTGTGTACATATATGTGTGTGGTGTGTGTGTATATACAGAGAGGGAGAAATATATATGTGTGTATATATATATAAATATATATTGTAAATTTACAATGGTAATGTGTATATATATAAATATATGTGTGTGTGTAAATATATATAATACATACCCCATAGCCTGTCCTTAACCAGTTCTAAACTTAGTCGGAAAAACACATACCTAAGCAGAGAATTTCAAAATAATATGATGAATATTTTGATAGAGGGATGTATTGCTATGGAACACGCTGCTAAGACACAAAACCTCCTAGATGGGGCAATGAATGAATGAAGTTTTGCACCTATAGGCACCCCCTCTGATAGCCCCTCAAACATTTATACTTATATGCATTTGCTTCCCCTAGGACCCCATTTCATAAGGGTTAGTCCTAGAGCCTAGCGAGTTCCTACTACAGCTGGCACACATATGCCATTCAAGAAACAGTGGCTGAGTGAATGACGAGTTAAGAACCATTTGTCAGCCAGTGCTCAGTAATACAACATGCACTGGTATGCAAATTATATTTTTGTTGAAAGCAAGGGCAGGATCACAAATTATCTTTCCAGAGAAAGCAAACCTCAAAAGCTTCTTTAGCCTACTAAAGCACGTTCTAAGAAGCTCCCCTTATATAAAAGAAAACTTCCTCATTCGTTATCAATGGCATGTAAACCTAATAAGCCTTCACCTCTGATGACATCTCTTCCATCCCCAGGGCTAGATGAAGGAGGTTCTGGAAACCCTGGTAGTTGTGAAGGTGGCCCCCAGCTCTGACAGTCTTGAACCCTGTGGGCGCGGGGGTCACACAGCAGAACAGAGGAAAGCATCATCTGGCTTCGAATATGTTTGAACCAGAGATGGCAAATAGGCTGCAGCCAACTGAAAACACCAGAGATTCCTGGTGGCCACCTGAGGGGTTGTGCTCTTAAAAAACAAAAATTAAAATTAAAAATTAAAAAATTAAAAAAGGAAGGGGTCAAGAATCCATCAGGTCTGACTGAGATGTGTATCAGTGACTAACACCCCATATGGCAAAAGTATTCCGGTGCGCTTTGGGTACTCACAGCTTCTGCAGTATTCAAAGGCGTGTGCTTCCCTAAGACTAAGCCACAGGAATACCCCCCCAGCAACAATGCCAGGAGAAACGTCTAACATGCATTTGGCTAGAAATACAGTTGTCTTTAACAAATTAACACTGAATACATCCTGACTTATTAGAGCCTGCGAGAATGACATTCTCAATGATAACAGTTATCACTACAATCTCCAAACATCTGTGATCCTACAAGGAGGAACTGTGACAGCGCAGGCCACGTGTCCAGACTGCTTCCCAGACCGCCTGTTACAGAATGAAAGAAATGAAATCCCCCCTAAGAATGTCTTCACTCACATTTAGCCAGTTGTTCCTTTGTGTGCATCTCTGTGCTGAAATGGCCATTCTTCCCCACAGCCTGAAGTCATATGCTAAAATAAATGAGACTCACATGAAGCCAGAAACATGCAGATGCCAAGGAAACCAACACAAATGAAATGGGCTGGAGAGTGTGGCCAGGAGGATGGTACTTCCCAGGAAGCAATTACTTCATCTCTGCCCATGAAGCAGGCAGCTGTCACTGTCCCCCAGGCCCACGCCAGCCACTCGAAGTAGGTTCTAACCAAACTACCTCCAACAATCAACGTAAATACACCACACAATTGGCTTCTGAAAGGACACCTTGCAACCAACAAGAAACTGTAAGCACAACTTTGAAAAACTGTGCAAGTAAAATCCTTGGAAAGGGATCAACACTGCCACATTTTGACTCAAATACTGTTTCGTGGTAGCACTGCAATAATTCACTGAAACAAAAGAATGAATGAGGAACATTATATAAATGAATATAAAAGAATGAATGAAGAATGAACATTATATAAATGAAGGTTTATATAGGAATCAGAGGAAGCATGACTAATCATTTAAAGAAATAGGTCAAGAAACTGCTAGGTTCAGATGCTACCGTGAGACACTGTCAGGGCCTTAGGCAAATTCACTTCTCTTGGTCCTGTTTCTAGGTTCATCAAAAACCAGCTTTGGACTAGGGAATCTGTTGCTTTCCAATGCCTTCCTTCTGTGATTCCAGCCCAGATTTTAGGACTGCTCTCCCACTTGGTATATGAAAGCACTTTCTATGTATAATAGCAAGAGTACATTTCTGTGTTGAATGCGCTTTGGGACCTACTCTATGAGGCAGAATATCATCATGTAATTTTAAGCATGACGACAAGGCTCACTCTAGATAAGAACAACACATAAGACGTGGCCTTACACCTGCGCGTGCCTGGCAGGGAGATGGGGAAGTCTCATTTAATGAAGCCGGGGTGCCTGTTGCACCTTAACATCCTCAGTCCACATCAAGTTCACAACGTCCTTCTGACATCCAACTACAGGTATCACATACTTTTCCACACTTTCCACCCAAGATTAAAATATGCAGAGCACCGTGATAAAGACGCCTCCATCCCCAGCATGTGGGCTCTCATTCTGTAGAATTACATACTTTCGGGGCAAAATGGTGACCAGGTTGTAGCGGCAAGAAAGACTGGGCTCCGTGGGGACAGCAGGCCCTGCAACAGCCACCACTCCTGTCGCCACAGTCTGACGCAGCTGCAGAGAAGCCGTGGCTGAGGCCATTCACTTTGTGAGAAAACCGCACAGGAGGGAAAAGCTAGGGAAGGTAGGGAAGAGGGCAATATCAGGCTTCTGAGCCCAAGCCAAGCCATCGCATCCCCTGTGACTTGCAGGTATTTGTCCAGATGGCCTGAAGTAACTGAAGAATCACAAAAGAAGTGCAAATGCCCTGTCCCACCTTAACTGATGACATTCTACCACAAAAGAAGTGAAAATGGCCGGTTCTTGCCTTAAGTGATGATATTATCTTGTGAAATTCCTTTTCCTGGCTCATCCTGGCTCAAAAAGCTCCCACACTGAGCACCTTGTGACCCCCACTCCTGCCCACCAGAGAACAACCCCCCTTTGACTGTAATTTTCCTTCACCTACCCAAATCCTATAAAATGGCCCCACCCTTATCTCCCTTCACTGACTCTCTTTTAGGACTCAGCCTGCCTGCACCCAGCTGATTAAAAAGCTTTATTGCTCACACAAAGCCTGTTTGGTGGTTCTTCACACGGACGCACATGACAGGCAGGTGCAGAGCCAGGGAAGGATCTGTGATGAGAACAGAAAGGAATGCGCCTCCCTGTACACACACTCGGATTTTATGACAATGTGCGCAGGGGGCTGAACTGGATGCCTGAGAACATTCCTCCAAGTTCCTTTGCTGATTTTCTAAATATTGGTGTGAAATCTGAACTCAGAAAGTTTTTTTAAATCGCTTCAATCAACATCTTTGTCTGGTGCTCAGCATCATGTCTACATGATCATCTGGAAAACCAACTTCAGTTCTAAGGCTCACATCCTCCTACAAAGTCCCAGGGATTTCACCAGGGAATGCACCTCTCATTCGCATCAAGAACACACATAACTACCATTAAAGAAATGCTTAATTTGCTTACACAATTTTTTAAACACCCAGATTTGAAATACAATAGAGAAGACAACTTTTTGATAGCTCTGCTTTGCAACTGGGAACTGCAGGTAGAGAAAATAACCTGCCATGATTTCTAACCAGCCAACCACCTGTCTTCCCTGGCTGCAGTAGGAGCAATCTTTCTGAGCTCAGGAGGAAAAAGAACCCAGCTGGTTAAGGGACAGATAATCATCAGTTCTCAGCAGGCCTCCCGGGTCCCAAATCCCCATGTGATACGTGGAAGTAAAAAGCTATCAATGACCAAGCATCTGAACGCTTATCCCACCTTGCCATCTGCTTCTCCTGCCATGCAAATATAAAATTAATAAGCCTGGTATTAGAGAACAGAGTTGGTGCTGCATCTGTCTTCCTAAAATTACGGATAATTACCAGCCCACAATGGCTTCTAATCAGATTTGAGTAGTCCCTTAGACAGGAAGCTAAAGTGCCTCAGCCCTAAACTGAGAAGAAAACAGAAACTGGAATGTTCTAGGATTGATTTTTTTCCCCTAGTTCTAAAGTTGCTGTTCCCAAATCTCCTTCTACTGTCTTCTTCATAAAATGTATGAGAAACAGGGAAATTTAAAGACACTACAGAAATGGCCACTTTTTCTATGTACAAACCTTGTGAACATTATTTTCAGCTGCTGGGCTTTTTCTCCACAAACTGTGAGCCTGGAGTACATTTTCTCCCTCGTGGTTACACATTCAGAGTCAGGAAAAGTGGCTTTAGCAATAAAGAGGGGAGTGCAGTGAGAAGTGACCGGGCACTGAGAAGGGCAGACAGGGAGTCCACCTCGGTGGCCTGCAGCACTCCTGGGCCTTGACCTTTACTTTTCTATCTGTACAAGGGATCTAAAGGCCCGTGATTCTAGGCCATGACAGCTCTTCATACACACATACACAAACATCACACGCCTATGTGAAAAGCTGTGACACTTGGCTGATTTCCTGAAGAAGTTGTCTTGTATCATTTCTACTCAAGTATTTCACCTCCTTCCAGACAAGTATCTGAGGATGATGGGCGATCCCACAGCAATGGGTGTAACCTCTCCTGCTTATGATCCCCGTTCACACAGCATTTTCCAAAAGCATTTGGTGTGAAGTGACAGAAGAAAGAAGAAGAAGGTTCTTTCAGCCCATTCATTCATTCATTCATTCATTCAACAAATATTGACTGACTATCTACGTGCCAGGCACTGGTGATATACCAGGGAACATATATTTTTGTAGGTAGAGACAGACAACCAAAAAGCATGTTCAAGAGTGATCAATGCTGTAGAGGAAATACACCAGGAAACAGGAAAGAACAATACCCCTAGCCACCCTACACTGGGGTGATGCTAGCGTTACAAAATGGAAACAGCGGCCGGACGCGGTGGCTCACACCTGTAATCTCAGCTCTTTGGGAGACTGAGGCAGGCAGATCACCCGAGTTCAGGAGTTCAAGATCAGCCTGACCAATATGGCGAAAATCTGTCTCTACTAAAAACATAAAAATTAGCTGGACGTGGTGGCACACGCCTGTAATCCCAGTTACTCAGGAAGCTGAGGCACAAGAATCACTTGAACCTGGGAGGCAGACGTTGGAATGAGGCGAGATCGCGACACTGCACTCCAGCCTGGGTGACAGGCCAAGACTCTGTCTCAAAAAAAGTAAAAATAAAAATAAAATGTAAACAGAGAATAAGATACCAAAAGAAAGAACATGAACGATTAATTGTAACAAAAGCCTTTGTGAGCTGATACTTTCCTTCCTGGATCCTTGTCCCTTACAAATGGAAAAAAAGGGCGGGTAGGAGGTAGCATCAAAATGATGTTTTCAGATGGCTTCGGGTTTCCGATGTCTGACAGCCATACTCATGTACTTCAAGGAAAAAGCTCTAGCTCTATAAGCCATCTGGGCAACGGTTTAACGTCTTTTTTTTTTTTTTCCCAGAGAGTTTTTAAAATACAGGAAAACATGTATGTTTATTTGGCTGCTCTTTGTCCGCACACATGCAAACTGTGCTAACAGATTTTTTCCATGTTTTCCTGAATTTGCCAGCTTGCCATAAACAGGCTTCCATGTCTTGTCTATAAATAACACAAACACACAAAAATGCAAATCAAGACAAGCTCTCCCTTCAACTGCCGCTGCCATGATGACAGCGAATGACAATTGGCCAAATCAATACGCGGAGACTGAAGCTGTCCAGCAGACAGCACAGGGTCCACTGCTTTTCCCATAGCATTTAAAGAAACAAGCGGAAACAACTCTCCACACAGGACACACACGTCCTTTGTTCTTTGAATAAATGCTGCCAATGCCCAAAATACTTTCTCCATCACACTATCTATATGGAATTCAAGTTCTTTCCAACACCATGAGTAACGCCAGTGATAGACTGTGTTTAGCCATAGTGACCCATTAGCATTCTTTTTCCTCTAAAATGTTGAAATAATAACATTGAGTGAGCACTCACGAGGTGCCAGGCTCCCAGTTTGATCTCATTTAGTTCTCATTGAAATCCTGTAAGATCAGTACCATATTCTCTCATTTTTCATAGATGAGGAAACTGAGGCACAGAAAGGCTAAGTAAGTTGTCCATGGTCACAGGTTATTTAGGAACTTTTCTCCAAACTTTCAAAAGTTAACTACTGCCACTATTACAAATGGGTTTCTATTTGTTTGTTTTTGTTTTTTTTCGAGACAGGGTCTTGCTCAGACCAGGCTGGCGTGCAGTGGCATGACGATGGTTCACTGCAGCCTTGACCTCCCGGGCTCAAGTGATTCTCGCACCTCAGCCTCTCCAGTAGCTGGGATTACAGGCATGAGCCACCACACAGGGGTAATTTTTTAATTTTTATTTTTTGTAGGGATGGGGTTTCACATGTTGCCCAGACTGGTTCCGAACTCTGGGCTCAAGAGATCCTCCCAGGTCAGTCTCCCAAAGTGCTGGGATTACAGGTGTAAGCCACTGTGCACAGCCCTACAAATGTGACTTGTACAAACTCAGAGCAGTGAGCAGGAGGAGAACAGAGACTTCAGCGAGTCTCCTGGCTGTTGCAACACCATATCCCTCCTCCATACCGTAATGTGTCCACACCCACCAAGCTCCTAGACGTTGAAGGCAGGCCAGCTCAGAGACGAAACAGCAGTCAAGAAAGAGAAGATGCAGACATGTGTCCTGATTTCAGCTCGAGCGTGCCTCTCTGCCCTGCAGCTGCACAGGCAGAAACCAGGGGCCGTGAGTCTGAGGCAGTGTGTTTGGTTCCTGGCAGGTAATCTTTTGGGAGACCATCTCATACAATTAGTGTTACACTTCTCAAAAAGGAAGTGTGACTTTTATAGAAAAATCGATTCCATTTGGGAGAAAGGTCTAATAAAACCACAAAAGGATAATACATTCATAGAACAACAAATTCAATTCATCTGTCACAAACTGAAATCCCAAAGCCCTCTGGGCACACAGCTGCTTTTCTGAGCTGAAATTCAGCTCCAGTTGAGAAACAGGTCAACTTTTCTAAAACGATTTCTTTTCCACATGCCTTCAATAAAAATTCCTTTCCCTCACTTGTCATTTTCCAGATTTAATGGCTCTGTTGGCCTTCCTCTCATTTAGGCCATGAGCACTGACTGAATGTCTGCCACAGCCGGGACTCCAAGGGAGGCACCCTAGGGAACACAGATGACCGCAGCACAGCGACACCCTCAAGGAGCACACACGGGGAAGGCAAGATGATACCATCGCAGCCTTCACACACAAAAGAACTTGGCATCCATACCCCGTCCCATTTCTGGAAAACAACGATGCTGTGTCAGTAACATTTACGGAACAGCCTGCAGTGTGGAGGCAGGCGCGAGGGGGCTTCATGCGGGGACGAGCACCTTCAGAAGGGGGCATGCAAGCAACGTGGAGGCAGGAGACGCCCCCACACACAAGGGCCAGCCTGAGGACCTGCAGAAATGCCCATGCATCTGGGAGGAGGGAGAGAGGACAAGATACTTAAATGCTCCAAAATGAATAGAAGCCTCCCAAGAACCTCCCCCAAAATGGGGCAGGGATTTACAAAAGACCAAACTGAGCATGCGCAGTTGCCTGAGCAGAGCGCCACCAGAGCCAGCTATCCAGGAAGAAACAGGGTCACTAGAAGCCTGAGCCTCTACTCCCAGCTCTGCGACTCATTCACCCTATGACCTTGGTGAAGGCTCTTAGCTTCTGTGAGCCACAAGAGAATCACGGGAAAACAGAAGATATGAAAACTGCTCTGCCTTTTTCACTGAACTGCTGAGGGAATAAAATCAGATAATGGATTTTTAAATTCTCTGTGAGTTACGAAGAAAAATACAAACGCATGAAATCATTCTTACCATTAATAACAGCACTGTCAAATTAAGAGCAGAGTTAAGACCACAGCATTTCCCACCCCCCGACTCCCCAGAGAAATAGTGAGTCCAGCCGATGTATTTGGGCAACCCCAGTATCTAGGCTTTGAGAGCCTCAAACAGCTCATGAACTCTGACAGTATCGCTCCAGCCCAGTGCTCACTAAGTTCTCCAAGAGAGCCAACTGACAGAAAATACTACAGATTTTTCAGCTGGGCTTGAAGGCCTCCAAGCTGACAGCACAGCTCAACAATGAAGAAGAGGTTTTCTGCCACTAGGCTCAAAAGCTGGCTTTTGTAGATTCCCATAGAAAGAACATTCAAGGCCAGGCGTGGCGGCTCATACCTGTAATCCCAGCAATTTGGGAAGCCGAGGCAGGAGGATCACCTGAGGTCAGAAGTTCAAGAACAGCCTGGACAATATGGCGAAGCCCCGTCTGTACTAAAAATACAAAAATTAGCCAGGCATGCTGGCGAGCACCTGTAATCCTAGCTACTTGGGAGGCTGCGGCAGGAAAATCGCTTGAACTCAGGAGGCCGAGGTTGCAGTGAGCTGAGATCACGCCACTGCACTCCAGCCTGGGTGACAAGAGCAAAACTCCATCTCAAAGAAAAAAAAAAAAAGAAAGAGCATTCTTTTTTGCTGATGTTAAATTTCCTGTGCTTAACACAGAGAAATCATACAACACTGAAAAACTGAAAAACATATCATAAGAAGCATTTAGTGACTGAAAAGATATTCAATATGACCTGTAACAGTGAGTTCCCCTCCCCTTTCCAGCCAGCTCCACTAACGCTGTGACCCTTAACAATGCTTTCCCTAACACAGAGGAAAATTAATAGGACCGCTTACCCCTCTCAGCTGACAGCTAAACCAGTGCTTCTCCATGGGCTCACTAAAGATGACCTTAACCCAAAACCAGGCTGCAACGAACCTGTACATGTTGACTACCAATTTCAAAATTCCCATATTCTTTGTTCACCCCTAAGGAAGATGAACTAAAGCCAGGTGTCTCCAAGTCAGAACTGACAGAGACCTTAAACATCAGATGGCCCATCCCCTTCTTTGACAACCGGGGAATCTAAAGCTGAGCTTATGGAAGAAAACAGCCTGTTTAGTAACAAAGTGAAAACCAAAGCCTAGTCACCTAACCTCTGGTCCAGAACTCCTGCGACAACCCAGCACCCACATAGGATGAGTCTCCCTAACCAGAAACTCTGAAATCCACAACTTTTTCAGTGCCGACGTGACGCTCAACGAAATGTTCATTGGAGCAGCTCAGATTCTGGATTTTTGAATTCAGGATGCTCAACCAGCAAGTATAATACAAATATTCAAAAATCCAAAAATGCAAAAAAATCTGAGACACTTCTGGTTCCAAGCAGTTTGAATGAGAGATTTTTAACCCGCATTTTTTTTTTCCTCTAATGAAGGAAATTAAAAACGAGGCCCGAGCATAGTCATTCAATCCATACTAAAGCCATTCAATACTTTAATTAGTACCCATTTAAAGTTAAGTGCTACCCACAGATATCTAAAAGGATGAAAACATACATGCCTATAATCCCAGAACTTTGGAAGGCCGAGGCGGGAGGATCACCTGATGTCAGGAGTTCAAGACCAGCCCGGTCAGCATGGTGAAACTCCATCTCTACTAAAAATGCAAAAATTAGCCAGGTGTGGTGATGCACACCTGTTATACCAGCTACTCGGAGGCTGAGGCACGAGAATCACTTGAACCTGGGGGGAGCACGTTGCAGTGAGCCGAGATCACAGCACTGTACTCCAGCCTGGAGCAGAGAGCAAGATTCTGTCTCAAAAAAAAGAAAAAAGAAAATTAATTTAAATTGTGTTTTCACATGGAGCCCATGTTCCCAGAACACAAGCCCTGCTCTATGCTCCAAGGGCACAAAGTGTGCCCCTTTATCTTAATACTCACCATATTCCATGGCAGTCATTGGCACATGTCTGTCCATCGCACTAGACTTCCTGCGCATGAGGCAGGGATCATATATTATTACCTTTCTGTCCCCAATGTCTGGCCTAGAAGACACTCAGTAAATGATTCCTGAACTAAGTCAGATACTAAGATACGTTAAACTTGTATTAACAAAATTGATTTAATAAGTTTGACAATGCAGCATTCATACCACACAGCTTAAATCTCAACCTGCAGATTTATCTTGTGTTCTGTTAGATTATCACCTATTAACATTCAGGAGGCACCTAGTATTTGCTGGGCATTACTAATTGCTGGGGACCTAGCAGTGACAAAACAACATTCCTTGTTCAAAGAGAAGTTCTAGTATAAAGAGGAATAGAAGGAACAGGCTAGATTGATGAGAGAGCTAAGAAAAGGACAGGCTGCCATGGGAAGCACCTGGTCTTGTCTGGATGGTACACAGTTAACGAAGTCTGAGTGCTTCGTATAGCATAAGATCATCTCGGCCGGGCGCGGTGGCTCAAGCCTGTAATCCCAGCACTTTGGGAGGCCGAGACGGGTGGATCACGAGGTCAGAAGATCGAGACCATCCTGGTTAACACGGTGAAACCTCGTCTCTACTAAAAGAAATACAAAAAACTAGCCGGGCGAGGTGGCGGGCGCCTGTAGTCCCAGCTACTCGGGAGGCTGAGGCAGGAGAATGGCGTAAACCCGGGAGGCGGAGCTTGCAGTGAGCTGAGATCCGACCACTGCACTCCAGCCTGGGCGACAGAGCAAGACTCCGTCTCAAAAAAAAAAAAAAAAAAAGATCATCTCCTCCAAAGAAGCGAATGAAGCTTTGATTCCCCAGTACCAGAAGTCACCAGAAAGGTGCCCACAGCCACATGCTTAGTGTAGGAAGTGAAACCAAACAAACAAACAAAGCCCCAACTTCCAGAGGCAACGGTCCAATTATGAAATCCTCTGGCTATGTTCAATTGAAATTCAAGGTATTCAAGAGGCCAATATTTAAGTGATAAATTAACCCAACCACTTAAAACTAAAGTAGTCTTTGGTTTAAGGGGTAAGGGTATACTACCTTTTACAAACTTATTAGCTCTTAATATTTACATTTGAATATGATGATGATGGTGTAATAATAACTTTACTGAGTAGTTACTATGTGTTAGGCACCAAACTAAGCACTTTACACACACATTTGCACGATCCTGTGAGATGATGATGACCCCTTGTCATCCCATTTCATAGATGAAAGTCAGGTTTATATAAGCTTAAAAACTTGCCCCAAATGACACAGCTAGTTAGCAAAACCCAGGCAGCCTGACTCCATAGGCCTTGTTTAAAGAAGTAATATTTATAAACTGTCCAGCACAGAGGTGGTACAAACGAGAGTTCAATAAATGCCTAAAGAGCACTTCATACCCAAAATCGTTCCCCGCCAATCAAACTAGACTTTCTCTGGTTCTGCACAACCAACTGTCAAATTATTGTTCCATGAAGAAAAGGTGGAATGGGTAGAGATCAGAATAGAGTGAATAACTGGTAAATATACTTCATGGCAGGTAGTAACAGGATGTGGCATTTAGGCTATTTCCACATTTGTTTGCATAACACTTTTTCACAGTTCTAAAGCACAAGAACCATTCTAAGCTGGTGAAAGCATCAGGCATGTCTATGATCCAGGACTCCAATTCACTGTGGATCAGCGGATCTCAGCCTTTACGGTATATCAGAACCACCTGGGGGGTTTTTAACAGCACTAGAGCTGCCCAGGCTCCATTCCTGCAAATTCTATTTCAACTGGTCTGGAGGAAGCACGCATGCTTTTTTCACAGCCCCCCAGGTGCAGCTAGGTTTACACACCACTGTCCAAGATGCTCTCACACTTCCGCTCAGTTCAATACACACTCACTGAGATTCTAAACACTACCAATCAGGTTAAGTTAACAAGTCAGGCTCCACTCCCTAATAATATTGGCAAAGAAACCAATATCAGAGATTTATTCCGGTCCAAAACAAATAAATTGCCGGGTGAAAAAAATGCCCTGGCATAGTTTGCCATACAAAACAACTTCCTGTATCTTCCCGGTCAGTAGCCTAGAGACTGACTCTGAGCCATGAGAATTCAGAATCAGGGGAAAAATCCAGTCTGAGGCATCTGTCATACTCCTAGCACACCCCCAAAAGCGCCCAGCTACATTTCACATCCACTGTCCTTACAGGGGTCGAAATAGGGAAGAGCAGTGCAATATAGAAAACAGAGCCTGCTGGGTGCCAAAAGGCTGGGAAATACCAGTCCTAGCCCTACAACCAATCGGTCTGGTCACTTCTCTCTGGTCCTGGTGTGGCCAACAGTTACATGAGAGGGTGAGCCATAAAAACACAGATGTCAGGCAAGCTCCAGCATCCAAAATACATAGAAATTAAAAAGCATTAAGGTGATATCAAGGAATGTATGCCATCAACCAGAAAAGTAACTGAAGTATTCCTTTTCCCATTCATAAGAAATCAAAAGTGGAAGCAGAAAATTGAGCAATCAGCCTACCAAGTTGACTGGGGCAACAGAATACACTCACGGATTCTGCTCACAACAGCGTGGGTGACAGACCAAAAGAAGAACAGCAGAGCGTCCCTCTCTCCTCTATACACCCATGCCACCAGCACGTGAGTGCGTCCACATGCAGAGCCCAGTCTCCTGTTCCACTGACGCCAGCGTCCACTCTCCGCAAGCGTACTAAGTGCCACATGTGCTATGATGCTCCCTCATCTCATCACCATAGACATCCCTGCTGGAGGTGAGTATGTGACAGACGAAAATCACGGAGGCCTAGGGAGGTTGAGACCCGCATTCTCACTGCGGTGAGGGCGTGCTTGAGAGGGACCCCACGGCTGGGCCCTCCATGCTGCTCTCCTCAGTAATCACTCTCAGACCAGAGCAGCGAGGGGGAATTTTCTTCCTCTCACTATTTTCAGCCCCTTGGCTGACCCAGCATTCCCCAGAAAGCTATCGAGTTCTGGCAGCTCTGAGGCCACAAAGCCATAAACGCATGGGACACACAGCCCATCTGTCTCTAACGGGTCTTTTACTTGTCATGCTGGTCATTTCTAAGAGCAGATGGGTTAAGAAAGACTTGGCAAGTTACCACGAAATGACCCCTCCACTCCTCCCTGTGGGAAGGCTGACTAGCGAGCAGTCAGGCCGGCTTTCTTCCCCCACTCCCTGCATTCCTGTCCCTAAGGAGCCACAGACAATCCCACCAAATATAGGCAGGAGACAGCCACCTCCTTCCTACAGCTGGAGGGGGGAAGGGTCCTCTCGGGCCTTTCTAACTGCATGAAAACCAAACTGTGAGCTGTACTGACCCAGGGCTCACCCATGTTACAGGCATGTACAACACAGGTGCCCAGTGGTATCATCACACAGAACTACGAATGTGCTTTCCATCGTTTTCATACAATGATTCCAGAACCGCTATTCACACAGCTCCACTTCTCACACATACGACGTGCTTCACGGACTACACAGCATTTTCACCAAGCCCCTCATCCGCTCCTCCCAGCAGCCTTGTGTGATCCCTTCAGTATGCTTCCTCATCTCCATTTCTTAAGAAATGGAGTTTCTGAGGTTATGAAACCAAAACTTTCCCAAGAACATCCAGCTAGTGTTAGAACC
Source organism: Macaca mulatta (assembly GCF_049350105.2). Classification (NCBI taxonomy): domain Eukaryota; kingdom Metazoa; phylum Chordata; class Mammalia; order Primates; family Cercopithecidae; genus Macaca; species Macaca mulatta. The sequence continues at coordinate 8,815,706 of NC_133413.1, forward strand.
AGGATATGAGGGCTTCTGATTCTAGAACCAGTATTTGTGCCACTGTTCCACATGGGCCCCTCCAGGGATTTCTGCCTGATCTTGAAATGCAGACAGGAAATTCATGTCTCTACAGTCCTGGGGTTCCCTATAGACAAGAAGTCAAACTTCTAACAGAAAGCTTGTACTTATTTGGAAGGATACCTGGGATATTCCTTTTAAGTTAGTTTGTTCGTGTTTTGGAAAGATTGTTCCAATGGCAATGCGGGACATGAAGTGTAGAAAGGATTCCATGATGAGGCAGAGAAATAATTCGGTGGCTCTTACAACAGTTCAAATGAGGCATGAGGTGCAACTAGAAAGGACAGAGGGAAAATGCATTGGAAAGAAATGCAAAATGAAGTCCACTCAGACCCAGGATGGAAAAAAGGGGAGTAGGCATGATGGTGGTTTCTAGTTTGAAAGACTGATGAACAAGGATGTCATTAACTACTGCAGAGTCGTGTCTGGGGCCCGGGTGCACCAGTTTGTTTAACCATTCACCTGCTGAACAGTCTCTGGGCTGTTTCCAGTTTCTAGCCTTTATAAATAATGCTGCTATGAACAGATACATAAAGGCTGTTGTGTGAACATAAGTCTTCATTTCTCTGGGATAACTGCCCATGAATGTGAGTGCTGCATCCTATGGCAATTGCACATTGAGTTTTTTAAGAAATTCTCAGCTGTTTTCCAGAATGGCTGTGCCATCTTCCATTCCCACCAGCCAAGTGTGAGTGATCCCGTTTCCCCACATCCTCACCAGCATTGGCCTTGTTACTACTTTTTATTTTAGGCATTCTGATAGGTGTATAGTGACGTGGCTTTAGTGTGCCTTTTTCTGATGGCTCATGATGTTGAACATCTTTTCATGTGCTTATATGTTATCTGAAATGTCTCCTCAGGTCTTTTATTCATTTTCAAAGTAGATGGTTCAGTTTCACTGCTGAATTTTCATAGTTCTTTATATATTATAGATATGAGTCCTTTATCAGATATATGGTTTGCAAATAGTTTCTCCCAGTCTCTAGCTCCTCTTTTCATCTTTATTTTGCATTTTACATTTTAGTCCATGATCCATTTTGATTTAATTTTTGTATGAGGTACGAGGTTTAGATCAGAGTTCAGGTTTTTTTTCCTATGAATAATCAGGTAGCCAGTAACTTTTTTTAAGAGACAAAGTCTCACTCTGTCACCCAGGCTGGAATGCAATGACAAGAACAGAGCTCACTGCAGCTTTGACCACTGGGCTCAAGTTATCCTCCTGCCTCAGCCTCCTGGAGTAGCTGGGACCACAGGCAGGTGCCACCATGACCAGTTAATTTTTTTAGTTTTTGTAGAGACAGGGTCTTGAGCCATGTTACCCAGGCTGGTGTGGAACTCCTAGGCTAAAGTCATCATCCCACTTATATGGGGCCAGGCAGTGGCACATGACTGTAATCACAACACGTTGGGAGGATGAAGCAGGAGAATCACTTAAACCCAGGTATTCCAGATCAGCCTGAGCAACAGAGGAAGGCCCTGTCTCTGCAAAAAATTTTAAACATTAGCTGGGCATGGTGTTGTACACCTGTGGTCCCAGCTACTTGGGAGGCTGAGGTGGGAGGATCTCTCGAGCCTATCAGGCTGAGGCTGTAGTGAGCCATAATTGCACCACTACCTTCCAGCCTGGGAGAAAGTGAGACGCTGTCTCAAAAAAAAAAAAAAAAAAAAAAAAAAAAAAAAGAAACAAACAAACATACAAAAAATGCCAGAGCATCACCCATATTAGACAGGTATTGTCTTTTTGAAAATTGTTACAGTTATATAATAGACGTGTAAAATGTCCACTTTGAAAGCTTGAAAAATATATAACTCTAAGTATTCTTACCTTAAAATTCTGATTCCTACCTAAGATATCGCATACTGTTTACATAAGTATCACAATGCCTGGACAACAACTAAAAATGTGTACGAGGGAGAAAAATGAGCATGTATGCCTATTAATTAAGGTATATTTCCCCCTCATTACACAAAAAGTCATCACGGCAAACCCCTGTGACTGTATCTAAAGCAAGCCTACAGTTTTACTTCTCTGTATAATAAAATGCAAGGCTAAAATTCAAATACTAAACATTTCCTGAAGCCGAGGGTAGTTTACTTAAAATAAATGCCCAGGGTCTATATCAAAAATATGAAAAAGCTAGCTACTTAGCCATTCCAATCTAAGTTCAGCTTTTTCTTTTTTAATTGACACATAATTGTGCACTCTACATATGTATGGAGTACACATAGTGATGTTATAATACATGTAATGTATGTGATCAGCATAATTAGCATATCCAACATCTCAAACATTTATCATTTCTTTGTGTTGGTAACCTTCAATACCCTTCCTCCAATTATCTGGAAGTATATATTCGTTTTTTGTTTTTTTTGAGACAAAGTCTTGCTCTGTTGCCCAGGCTGGAGTGCAGTGGTGTGATCTCAGCTTACTGCAACATCTGCTTCCCAGGTTCAAGCTATTCTCCTGCCTCGGCCTCCCTGGTAGCTGGGGTTACAGGCACCCACCACTATGCCCGGATAATTTTTGTATTTTTAGTAGAGATGGGGTTTCACCACATTGGCCAGGCTGCCCTCAAACTCCTGACTTCAGGTGATCCACCCACCTCAGCCTCCCAAAGTGCTAGGATTACAGGCATGAGCCACGGCGCCCAGCCTGAAACTATATATTCTTGTTAACTATAGTCATCCTATGTTATAAAACTCTAGAACTTACTACTTCCCGGGTTCCAGTGGTTCTCATGCCTTGGCCTCCTGAGTAGTGGGGATTACGGGCATCCGCCACTGCATCTGGCAAATTATTGTATTTTTTAGTGGAGATGGGGTTTCACCACATTGGCCAGGCTGGTCTTGAACTCCTGGCCTCAAGTGACCCGCCCACCTCAGCCACCCAACAGTGCTGGGATTACAGGTGTGATCCACCACTCCCAGCTAATTTTTGTGTTTTTAGTATAGACAGGGTTTCACCATGTTGGCCAAGCTGGTTTCAAACTCCTGACATCAGGTGATCTGCCCTTCTCGGCCTCCCAAAGTGCTGGGATGTCCACGTGCACCCCGCACCCAGCCAGCTGCTGTAGTTTACAACCCCCTACACCCCGTAAGAGCTCCCTTGTCTCCATATCCTCGCCAGCACTTGTTATTTTTTGTCTTTTTGATAATACCCATCCTAATCGGTGAGATGATACCTCACTGTGGTTTTGATTTGCATTTCTCTGTTTATAAGTGATACTGAACATTTTTTTCACATATTTTTTGGCCATTTGTATGTCTTCTTTCAAGAAATGTCTGTTCGGTTGGGTGTGGTGACACTAACCTGTAAGCCCAGCACTCACAACGCTAAGGCAGGAGGACAGCTTGAGCCTAGACCAGCCTAGGCAGCATAGCAAAACCCTAGCTCAAAAAGAAAAAAAGAAAAAGAAATATCTGTGTCTGTTCAGCTTTTTGACCTCCAAAAATTAAGAGCCCATTTTGGAATCGGACGACCTGCCTGATTCAGAGACAATCTGTGTTTGGTTCTACTCTGCTACTTCCTATGTGACTTTGGGAAGTTCCTTTAGCCACTTTGAGCTCAACTTCCTCAACATTAACTAGGAATAAGTAGCACCTGCCTCTGCTGGTTAACGCTGAGGACTGAAAGGAGAACCTCCACAACGCCACTTGACAATGCCGCCTGGCGGAAGCCCCTCAATGCGGGGCTGGTAGGATCATCTGAAGCCAAATACAACTTTCTTTTCCACTGTCCCAGGCTCACTCTGCATGCGATTAGCAAGGAATAGCGAATAAAGGAAACCAAAATAATTGCTTAATTTTTAATAAGAAATTATTAAAAAGTGGGGGTGGTGGCAAAATAGGAGGGAGAGGAGGGGAAGGAAAAGCAGCCAGTCACAAGTTCTAGTCCAGGGCTCATCCCTGGCCTCCTCACTCAGGCAATCACCAGTCCCCACCTCCTGGGGAGGGGTACTTTCTCTGCTGGCTTCACCTACAGAGAAGGCACTGCCACAGGTGTTCAGAAACCAGGAGCACCTTGAAATGGGCAATGTGCTTTGGGTAGGAGACCTACAATTTCGCCAAAGGAACCATGGCACAAAAGTGACCCACATAGGAGGGACCAACGGCTGTAAATACTTGGAGGCAAAAACGGATGTAACACCTTCTGTACAGGAGACACACACCCAAATAAAGTTGCCAAAATAGCAGAGAAAAAAATACAGCAGACACCCAGTGCCATTCTGTTACAGAAATATTTATATCCCAAAGCCAGGGACCTCTCTGGAACACTGTCTTTATTTCCACGTTTCATGGAAGATGTTTGAGTGCACTCACGTGTGTCTCAACAAACCTCCAGCCCCTGCTCTAAACCCTGTGACTCCTCAGCAAAACCCAAAAACAAGTATCAGTTTTCCTTCCAAATGGGAAATTTCCTGACCTAGCGAAACCAGCATCAAATCCACTTATTATGAGATAGCTGATTACAGGCGAAGTCCTCTAGTCCAAGATGACTCCCCTCCTGCAGGAGCGGGAAGGATGGGCAGAGCACTGGCCTGCCAGATCACATCTCCAGGCAGTTTGAAACCATGGCTGCTCAGGTGAGCCGTGATAAAAATCAAAACCAAGTATCTCTGAAAAGTGTACATGGCAAGACCCAGACCTTGGACCAGACTCAGCAGAAATGGATGTTGCAAGGTTTGTTCAGAGACCTCCTCTCCATATCCCCTCTCCCCGGGACCTCCCTCCTTGCACTAGGGTTCCAGGGCCAATGGACCACTCCCTTACCTCTAGCCCAGTGCATTTTCAGGACCAGCTCCCAGACTGTACCAGACCCTGAAATGTATTCGCTGAATGCACTATTTCTTGAAATGATCGTAAATCACCTGATTATAACAAAAATTGTTTTAAAAGTGTTCTCTCTCTGTCTCTCAGGAATCGTGCCATGAATTTGAGCAAGCAGCTTTGCTTCTCTCTACTGCAATTCTATCATTTGCAAAATGTTAACAATTACTGTGTTCACCCATAGCATTGTTGTAAAAAGCCTTAAGACCCACTTCATGTAGCCTGCCTGGAGCACAGACCCTGTCACATGGTAAATGCCCACCGAAGGTGAGTTATCTGTAGCTATTATTACCTGCCACTCCAGCGAATAAAAGGAGTCCATCAGGTCTCATCGTATCACCATGAAAGGATGTCCATGTAGACTGCGGAGTGGGAGTAGGGGAACTCAATGTTTATCAGGTACTATTTTGCTTTTTAGAATGTGTACATGTATATTTGTGGGTAAACTGGAAAAGATCTGGAAGGAAATACACCCAGTGTTAATAGTGACTACCCCAAAGACACATTCATCCAAACACACAGGAGAAAAACACTCACTATCTTTCTGTCTTCCATATCATTTGAACTATTTTCAATAAGCATCTATGGCTTTTGTAAAGTTTTTGAAAGGAACTTATTGCATTTTTTTTTTCTGGAGAAACAAGCAGGAGCACGAAAAAGGTGGAAATAGAAGGTAAAATGGAATGGGACTCAATGGAATTGAGTCCCAGCCAGGCTCAGCACGCACACGAACCATGCACCTCTCACTACAACTCAACACCAGCTCTCTCTTCTCTTGGTCCAATGGCCCAAGACTTAGAGATAAAATGTTTATTGTGAGCACATCATTCACACCAAGGAGCTTGGAACCACCCTTTCAAACTCCTCTGGTTCTGTGTACCTGCCCGGGGCTGTTAGCTTTCCTCCTGTGTCTTTGGCTGGCCTGTAATCCCCTAGTGGTGGAAATGTACCCTGACACTTAGCCATCATCCCCACAACACTCAGCACCGCATAGAGACCAGGGCAGTGATGCCCACTCGGACTGTGATTCTACTTATAAAGCAAAGGACCAGGGGCCAGATGCGACTTGTCTTTGGTAACTCACCAGCTGTTGCTTGAACCAGAACAAAGCCAGGTCTCCTGATGCCCAGAAAAGAGCTAGTGCCTGTCCCGCTAGAAACGTGGTGAAAATGTTTTGCTTGCTGTGAAAAGACGCACTACTGGAGAAGATGGGTGCAACTTCTCATGGAGCCACTCAGCCCAGATCACCAGGAAACAGGGCAGCCGGATGAGACACTTGGCCCAGATCACCAGGAAACAGGACTGCCGGATGAGACACTAAGCCCGTCCACTGGAAAGGAAATCTGGCTGTGCAGTAGAGGGAAATTCACACAGGTTACCCTGGCCCAACGGCAGCAACAACATGAACAAAACAAAAAATACCTGACTGGAAAGCCATAGCCTGGCTAGCAAATTCAAAACAGAGCCACAATCCTAGCAGCACATATCACTGCAACACAGAGCTTCAGTCAGTGTGCGCACACTTTAAGTAGAAAGGTAAAATGTCCATGTTTTTGAAACAAAGGGCTATTTTTATGTGTGTGTGTGTGATGTCAGAAGAAACTGTTGGCAAGGAAATAGAAATAGGCTCCCTTACACATTGACAGTGAGATAACGGTATGGCCCTAACGGAAGGGAATCGAGCAACACTCATCAACATTTAAAATGTACAGAACCCTGGATCTCACAATTCCATTTCTAGCAATGCATCCTATGAACATATTCACGCAAATATGCAAGAATTACGTATAACTCAGCATTGATTAATCCAAACGGTTGGGAATAACCTAAATATTTACCAGTGGGGAACTGATGGAGAACACTGTTTATCTTATGCCAACATCTGTGTTTTAAAAAGAAGATACATATGCTGGGCGCAGTCGCTCACACATGTAATCCCAGCACCTTGAGAGGCTAAGGCAGGTGGATCAAGAGGCAAAGATATCCAGGCCATCCTGGCCAACATGGTGAAACCCTGTCTCTACTAAAAATACAAAAATAATCTGGGCATGGTGGCGTGCGCCTGTAGTCCCAGCTACTCAGGAGGTTGAGACAGGAGAATCACTTGAACCCAGGAGGTGGAGGTTGCAGTGAGCTGAGGTCACACCAGCCTGGTGACAGAGCAAGACTCCATCTTGGAAAAACAAACAAGCAAACAAACAAAAAAACTGGCAACAGTGGTCACAGAGCAGTGATGGGAGTAGGACTGCCTTTCACTCTCCAGGACCTTTTGAATGTCGCTCATATTACATATTCAAAATATATGACTACAGTAAACATTTTCAGAGTAACTATGAAAAACTGGGGAAATAATGATATCTAACACACAGGACTGCTGCATAATTAAAGGATGAAAAACATTAATCACTATCAGAGTTCAAAGGAAGAAAGATTAATTCTAGCTTGGATGTCAGAGCGGGGATCATGTAAAGGAAGTGAGTATTTCAAGTCTTGAAGGATGGAGAAGATTTAAAGAGGCAGAAGTGTGGAGATGATGTCCCAGATGGAGATAAGAACATAGGCAAAGAAGATGAAGAGATGAGAAGGTATAAATTCTAAGTGCAGCTCTCAGGCTGGGCTTCAGAACAGGGCTTAGGCAACAAGTTGGAGTGCAAGGCTGACAGCGGGAATGGAAACACTGAAACCCAACTTGCATATCACGCCCAGATCATGAGCCTTGAATGCCAAGCCAGGGAACCCGTCCTTGATCTTAACAACAAAAAATCACTGGGGTGGCTGTGGAGGCTCATGCCTGTAATCCAGTGCTTTGAGAGGCTGAGGTGAGAGGACTGCTTGAGGCCAGGAGTTTGAAACCACTCTGGACAACATAGCAAGACTCTGTCCTTACAAAAATTTAAAAATTAGCTAGGCAGGATAGCACACCTGTAATCCCAGCTACTCAGGAGGCTGAGGCGGGAGGATCACTTGAGCCCAGGAATTTAGGGTTACTGTGAGCTATGATGGCATGCCTGCATTCCAGCCTGAGCAACAGAGCAGGGGCATGTCTCAAAAATAAAATAAAATGAAATAAAATCACTAAAAGTTTGTAGAGACACAAAGTATAAAATCATACTTTTATACTTTATGTCTGCCCACCCAGGAAACCAATCCCCTATCTACAGTCAACAGCCACGAGGCCAGCCAGGCTAGCACATCAGACAGGAAGCCAGACTGCTCTCTCTCCACAACCCAGAAACTAAACCACAACTCTGTCCCACGTGGCCAGGACTTGACTCAAAACTGACAGCCACCCTAATTTTGGCCCCTATTTCCAGTTAGGATAATTCACAGAAAGCCATATACGCCCCTAACCAATCCCATAGGACACCGCACTTCTGTACAGCCGCCTCCAGCCCCCACAACAGCCTCCACTGGGAGCCGTTCTTTTCCATACTGAAGCTTCCCCACTCCTCATCCGCCACTCACTTGCATGTCAGTCTCTGCCACATGCAAGTGACGGTGCCGACTCCCTTGCCACAGCAGCTCTGAGAAAGTTGCCTCTGCCTGTCTCATGTGGGCGGCCTTCCCTTATTTCCCCCAAAGAATAAGTCTTAAATGAGGGGCTTCTCTCCATATGGCCCAGCTATACAATTCAGAAGCCCAGCATGGCATATTCCAAGCCTGGAAAGACCATACACCCCTCAGGTCTTCTTTCCACAAAACACAGCTTCCTTGAGTTCCTCAGTCATTCCCCACCAACCAGGGAAGGAACCACGTGTTATGGAAAGATCAAGGGTCTTGAAGTCAAACTTCTGAGTTCATCAAGTACCTCATCTTTCCACTTAAGAAATTACATGGCCTTGGCCAGGCGTGTTGGCTCACACCTGTAATCCCAGCACTTTGGGAGGCCGAGTTGGGCAGATCACCCAAGGTTGGGAGTTCAAGACCAGCCTAACCAACATGGAAAAACCCCATTCCTACTAAAAATATGAAATCAGCCTGGTGTGGTGGCGCATGCCTGTCATCCCAGCTACTCGGGAGGCTGAGGCAGGAGAATCACTTGAACCTGGGAAGCAGAGGTTGTGGTGAGTCGAGATCATGCCACTGCACTCCAGCCTAGACAAGAAGAGCAAAACTCTGTCTCAAAAAAAAAAAAAAAAAAAAAAAATGACGTGACTTTGAAAAATTTTCTTAACTTCTCTAAGCCTCTATCTTCATCGTAAATAAAATAATTTTACCTCCAAGATTGCATTAAATGGAATCTCACATGTAAAACAGCTGACAAATATTAGGGGCCCAACAGCTGTGTGCTCCTACTGCCGCCCCACTTTACCCCAAGGGAGAAGCACAAGATGTCCAGAAAAAGCCTGTTGATCCCTACACCTTAGCATCCTGTGTTCACACAAGGCGCAGTGGCATCCAGACTTACCAGGGTCACCCAAATACAAGCCATGTTCTGATTTTTCAACTTAGGTACACATGGCTTCTAACGTTCACTATATATGATCCATAATTTAGAAGAGATTTTCCTACACTACCCGATGGTTCTATTTTGGCAGACTTAGATGTGCCATAATAGCTCACTCTCTTAAGCCCTCTTCAGTATCAAAAACAAAACTTTAATCTGTAACACAGTTATCAGCAGTGAAAGTGGAAAATGTACCTATGAGTCAAAATGACCCTCTGCCCCGCCCCACCCAACAAAAAGCTGTTCAGGAGGATTTGGGCTGCTTATGAGAATGCTGTCTGCATTCCCAGGGACAGACAAATGCCTACCCTGGTTAGAAGCTGTGCTGCTCAGCCTCCAGGGTAGAAAGCTCCCCACACCCTCTACCCAAGGAGAAGAGAAACAAACGGGGTGGCCAGGCTCTAGGACGTGGATGTGTAGTGTGGTTTCTGCAGTCCAGGTCACCGCCCTGGGTGAAGCTTTTCCTTCCTTCTTTTCCACCCAAGTGGCCAAGGTCCTACGGCTGCTGTAGGGCCTCTTCCCTAGGATGAGTCAGCCCAGCCATTCCCCTTCCCTCTTTTTTTTTTTTGAGATGGAGTCTCACTCTGTCACCCAAGCTGCACTGCAGTGGTGCAATCTTAGCTCACTGCCACCTCTGCCTCCCAGGTTCAAACAATTCTCCTGGCTCAGCCTCCCTGGTAGCTGGGGTTACAGGCGCCCACCACCATGCCCAGCTAATTTTTATATTTTTAGTAGAGACGGAGTTTCTACTTGTTGGCCAGGCTGCTCTCGAACTCCCGACCTCAGGTGATCCACCTGCCTCGGCCTCCCAAAGTGCTGGGATTACAGGCATGAGCCACCACATCTGGCTTTTTGTTCTGGCAAAATTACTCTCTTCCACGTCTACCTTCTAAGTAGCTAAATCAGAGATCTGGCCTTGGGGCAGGCTGGAAGAATCCCTGTTTTTGGTCCTCAAGAGGTCCTACCAGGGTCTGGGACAATTCCAAGACTTGTGTTCTTAAAGAGGAAAGAAACCTCACATACACGGCTCTCGCAGAGCTCAGGCAGAGCTCAGGCAAGGCTTGGGAGGTGGCTCTAAGGTTTGGGTGTGCCATCTATGATAACAGCTAAGAGATCCGAAGCCAGCTGTCTGGGTTCAAACCTCAATTCCAACAGCACTGGCTGTGTGATGTTAGACAACGTCCCCAGCCTCTCTGTGGTTCCATTTCCTCACTGTAAAAGGGCCACAATAATAGAGCTGCTCTAAAAATTAAGTGAATTCGTGCATATAAGGTATTCAGAACAATGCTTGGCACATGGGGGAGTTCAATAGACACGTATTGAACAGAGTAACTTAGCAATTAGTAAATATTCTCATGCAGGCCAGGCGCGGTAGCTCACGCCTGTAATTCCAAAACTTTGGGAGGCTGAGGCAAGAGGGTCACTTGAGCCCAGGAGTTTGAGACTAGCATGGGCAACACAGCAATATTCCATCTCTAAAAATGTGTTTCTGTAACATATATGTATATATACATTCATATATTCAGTGTATTTATAATATACAAAATAGCTGGAATACAGACTTAACTATTCACAATGGTTACTTCTAGAGAAGGCGGAATGCAAATTTCAGCTTTTTACCCCACACATATATTCTTGTATCATCTGAACTATTTAAGCAAATTGTATGTATAAATTTGCCCCAACACACATAGCAGAACAATGTAGTTTTGACTCAAAAATCTTCAAATCATGATGGAATTGTCCTGTGAAAGTAAAGTTATAGAGATGAAAAGTCTCCCTCCAGCCTAAATGCTCTTTCATCTGATCTATATTACACACACCAATGCAGACGCCCCAATCCTTTCCCCACTGTCATAAGAAGTTTTCAGTGAACTGCATTCCCCTTTACAAACTAGATGATAGTTAGAGTTACCAGGCAAGAACGTGGGTCCAGCTCTGCTTTTTCAAAGCCCAATGTTCTTCACATAATAGCAATGCATTCTTCAACCGGTCCACTGCCCCCAACACCTGAGCTCTCTGTTGTACTCAACTCAGCGAGGCCTGGGAGAAAGCAGGTGCAAATTTCACTTACTCAGTAACAACACATCCCGCCTGATTCCTCTGCTGGGCTAGTTCTCAAGTCATTTTTTTTTCTAAGCTTTCATTCGGCTCTACCACACGTAACTAGGCTGGGTAAAACACTTTACCAGGGTGTTTTTTTTTTTTTTTTTTTTTTTTGAGACAGAGTTTCACTCTGTAGACCACACTGGAGTGCAGTGATGCCATCTCAGCTCACTGCAACCTCCACCTCCCAGGTTCAAACGATTCTCCTGCTTCAGCCTCCCAAGTAGCTGGGACTACAGGCGCACCCAGGACTACCACCACACCCAGCTAATTTTTGCATTTTTAGTAAATATGGGGCTTCACCATATTGGCCAGGCTGGTCTCAAACTCCTGACCTCATGATCCGCCCGCCTTGGCCTCCCAAAGTGCTGGGATTACAGGCGTGAGTCACCGCACCTGGCCTACTTTACCAGTTTTATTCCTGAATTAAACCTATTATTACTATCAATAATGTCAATCAGTGCCATTTCATTCACCGTATGACACACACATAAAGCACTTCATACTCGCTCCACCTATCTGCTCTTCTGCAATGGCCACAGTGTTCCCCATCTTACATGAGAGGCACAGACAAAGACAACGACTTCTCCAAGGTTTTGTAATTCACAATCAGTGGCAGAACCAACATGCCCAACCAGGTCTGGCCAAGGCCTGTGTTTCAGCCACACCACCTGGTTGCTGCCCCGAAGGTTCAGTGGGCAAGTAACAGATCACTCCGATTGCAGAGGCTTCAGAAATGCCCTCCGCCATGGTACAATGGACGGTTCGCTCTCAGGAGGGGAGGCAGGGGTGGGAATCAGCACACAGTTCTGCTAGGTTTCTCATGCAGGACACAGACCATGTATTTTGTGCCTTGCTTTGCAGGTGAAATGTCTCCTGCCCCCTGTACAACAGCTTTCTTTGTCCTCTCCACATAAAAGTTCAACTGAGTTCCTCAGGGGAAGGTAGTGATCACTGCCCTGTACCACACCTGACTGATGTCCAAACAAGTGGACACACAGGCTCTTCTCTTATGGCCCAGGCTACCCCCATCTGCTAAGCATCGAAAACTACACACAGGATTCGCAGAACATGAATGACATGGAGGTGACTGCTTTATCTCTGTTGAAAACTTACTGCACTCTCTTAAAAAAGGGAATTCAGGAAAAGCTGAACGTTTGAGGCTGGCTGGCTGTAATCTTCAGCTGCTGAGAAAGCCTCAGCTGCTCGGTTCCACTGAGGAAATCCAACTCCTCCCTCAAAGTCCAACTCAAGTACACCTCCTCTGCAGTGCCTGCCCCTTCCTCCCTTTCACAAGCACTGAAAGGAGCTGGGCACATTCCTCAGCCCCGGGCTCAAAACTCCCTGAGCCTAGCACAAACACTTCCCATCCTCCCATCCCACCACCATATATCTCTCAAACTCCCTGAGCCCAGTACAAACACCACCTGGAAAGTCTCCGATAAGGAGACAGCCGTTCAAGGTTACTGAAAGCGCAGGAGCCAAAAGAATTTCTTTGTTCCCCTGCAACTTTCGGGCTATAAAAAGCAAACGCTCGCATTGTTCGGGGCCCTCTTGTATACTGTGTAAAGGAGGGACCAGGTTCGAACTTGTAGTAAAGACCCTTGCCGCTTGGCTTTGACTCTGGACTCTGGTGGTCTTCTTTGGGGAACAAACAGTCTGGGCATAACAGCATGTGTTCCCTCTGCAGTCCCAGAGCATTCTATTGCCACCACTGGAGCCACGCTGTCCCAGCCTACAGCCAGCTCAGTGCGCAGCTGCGTCTCCCTGTGTGTACCTGCAGGCCCCACCTGGGCTGGAAGGCTGCCTCCTTCTCCTCCGCACAGAGGCCGCACTGAGGAACTACTGAATGAGGGATGGAGTGGATGAGCAAGATCAGCCAAGGGCTACAGGGAGTGACCTGCAGCTCCCAGCAGGAACAGCCCCTGCCCTGCCAATCCGGAGGTGCTGGCTCTGTTCTCAGCAGGGCCGCTAAAAGCTCCGTTATAACAGCTCTAGACTACAACGGTCAACTTGGTGTCAGGCCCTAGAGACACCGAAACTCCTAACAAATAAAGAGGCCGCGTATGCAGCATGCTAGTTAAAAGCACAGGCTTCGGAGTCAGAGCTTGAATTCCACTTATTATGTGACCTTGAGCAAGTTATTCAAGGCATCAGTCTCATTTTGTCACCGGCAAAATGAGGACATTATCTGCCACACAGTGTTGCTGAAAAAGTAAGAGAGGTGACACACGCAAAGTGCTTGGCACTTACTCTTACTGGTTTATTACAAAGAGAACACGGGAACAGCCAAATGCAAGAGATGCACAGGGCACACCATGGGGCAGAGATGTCGGAGCTCCCATGCCATCGCTGGAAGTGCCACCTCCCCAGCACCAAATGAGTTCACCAAACCAGAAGCTTTCCAAACCCAGTATTTAGAGGGTTTTATGGAGTTTTCATAACATAGACATGATTAAGTCATTGGCCACCTGTGACTAGCTCAATTTCCAGCCTGTCTCATCTCCCCTCCCAGAGGTAGGGGTGGGGCTGATATGTCCAACTCTTTAATCATGACTCATCTTTCTGGCAACCAACCCTAATCCTGAATCTGTCCAGGTGCCCAAAGCCATCTGTCATCTCATTATCATACAAAAGACACTCCTATCACCCCAGAGATTCCAAAAGCCTTGGAGGCTCTTGTGTCAGGTATTGAAACCTAAGACCAAATATTATAACCAATGATGTCCCTATCACTCAGGAAATTACAAGAGTTTTAGAAGCTCTGGGCCAAAAACCAGGAAGAATACTAAATATACACAGTATTGTACTATGTATCCCACTATCACAATACTTTTTTTTTGAGACAGGTTGGAGTGCAGTGGTGCGATCTCAGCTTATGGTGTGATCTCAGCTCACTGCAACCTCCACCTCTCAGGTTCAAGCAATTCTTGTGCCTCACCCTCCTGAGTAGCTGGGACTACAGGTGTGGGACACTACAACTGACTAATTTTTGTATTTTTTAGTAGAGACGGGGTTTCTCTGTGTTGGCCAGGCCGGCCTTCAACTCCTGGCCTCAAGTGATCTGCCCGCCTCGGCCTCCCAAAAATCTGGGATAAGTCACGAGCCACCGTGCCTGGCCTCACTATCACAATAATTATACTGAGAGGATGGGGGAGAAAAACCTGGGCAGCAGGAGGAGCGGGGAGGGTGAGCAACCTGAATCCTTGTCTTCCACAGTAGGACATCTCCCTGTCTTTCACACAACCTAGAATGAGCTAAAACATAAACACAGTAACCTCCAAGGAGCAGGGATCAGAGTGGAGAAGGGTAAGGTAGGGGATTGCTGGGTTTTATTGTAAGCCTTGTTAATTACTGACTCTTAGAGCTATATGCCTGTACAACTTTGCTGAAAATGAGTATTTACCTATAATCCCAGCACTTTGGGAAGCCAAGGTGGGCTGATCACGAGGTCAGGAGATCGAGACCATCCTGGCTAACACAGTGAAACCCCGTCTCTACTAAAAATACAAAATATTAGCCGGGCATGGTGGCGGGCGCCTGTAGTCCCAGCTACTCAGGAGGTTGAGGCAGGAGAATGGTGTGAACCCGGGAGGCGGAGCTTGCAGTGAGCTGAGACCATGCCACTGCACTCCAGCCTGGGTGACAGAGCAAGACTGTCTCAAAAAAAGTTTTTAAACAAAATCTGATACTTGACCAACAACAATAGCATATTAAGTAATATGGTTTTTTGTTTTTGTTTTTGTTTGAGAGAGGGTCTTGCTCTGTTGCCCGGGCTGGAATGCCGTGGTGTAATTCTAACTGACTACAGCCTCAAATTAGTGGGATCAGGTGATCAACACCCCCCCACCCCAGCAGCTAGAACCACAGTTGTGCACCACCACGCCCAGCATTTTTTTTTTTTTTGGTAGAGGTGGAGGTCTCACTATGTTGGTGGTCTTAAACTCCTGACCTCAGTGGATCCTACTGCCTCAGCATCCCTAAGTGCTGGGATTACAGGTGTGAGCCACCACTCCATAGCCAGGATGGTCTCAATCTAATGACCTCGTGATCTGCCCTCTTCGGCCTCCCAAAGTCTGGGATTACAGGCATGAGCCACTGCGCCCGACCCTAGATTCTGGTTTATTAAAGGAAATGTATTTCAAGTCAGAGTTTGTCATTTATTGCACAGGAAAATAAAAACTTCGTTAAGAAAATCAAAAACACCCACATGATAAAATGAGGTCCTGCTTGGTTTTAAACTACTTGGTGACCACCATCAGTTGTTTTCTTGACCACAGGATGCACCTAATTCCTAACTATGAATAAAGTGCAAACATTGTTTATTGGGCTTTTGGCTTCAGCCTTGAAACAATCGGATTCTCTCAAACTCAGGAATGTGAATCGCTGTTGGGTTCATGCAGCTGTTTCCATTCTAGAAATGGACCTGGAATCATGTACTTTTCACCCATGAAGAGTCCTTTGGGTAAAACTTGAAAAGGCAAGGTCCCAAATTCCCCATATGGGTGTTTCTTCCAGTAGAGGAATGACTCTAATGACTTCTTAGCAAAACTTACATAATCAGGGCAGGCCATCAAAATACTCCAGAACACAAAGTTTAGCTCTGTTTCTGATGGACCTGTCTCCACAGCTATCAGTCTCACCAACAGCCTCACATCAAGTCAGAGGAACGGTTTTTTCATTTAAGAAGGATCTTCACGGCTGGGCACGGTGGCTCGTCTGTAATCCCAGCACTTTTGGAGGCCAAGGCGGGCGGATCACAATGTAAGGAGTTTGTGACCAGCCTGGCCAACATAGTGAAACCCCATCTCTACTAAAAATACAAAAATTAGCCAGGCTTGGTGGCATGTGCCTGTAGTCCCAGCTACTCAGGAGGCTGAGGCAGGAGAACTGCTTGAACCCGGGAGGTGGAAGTTGTGAGCCAAGATTGCACCACTGCACTCCAGCCCAGTCAAGAGAATGAGACTCCGTCTCAAAAAAAAAAAAAAAAAAAAAAAAAAAAAGAAGAAGGATCTTCATGTTCCTGCCAATTTGCAAAAAAAAAAAAAAAAAAAAAAAATGGTATCTGTTAACCAGAGGCAATGAAAAGCACCTCCCAGGCTGCTGTAGTAAGTGGATCGGTAACTGTGGTGGGAGATTCCAACCCCCAAGACCTGTGACTATGTTATGCAGCAAAAGGGCTTTGCCACAGGCCTTAGGAAGAGTATCCTGGGCTGTCCAGGGATGTCCAGTCTAATCCCATGAGCCTCTAAGAGCCTAGAACTGGCCAGGCGTGGTGGCTCACACCTGTAATCTCCACACTTTGGAAGGCTAAGGCAGGCGGATCATGAGATCAAGAGATGGAGATCATCCTGGCTAAAATGGTGAATTTCATCTCTACTAAAAATACAAAAATTAGTCGGGTGTCATCGCGGGCAACTGTAGTCCCAGCTACTCAGGAGGCTGAAGCAGGAGAATCACCTGAACCTGGGAGGTAGAGGTTGCAGTGAGCTGAGAACACGCCACTGCACTCCAGCCTGGCAACAGTGCGAGACTCCATCTCAAAAAAATATTTTAAAACAGGGCATAGAACTTTCTCCGAGTGGAAGAAGAGAAATGCACACAGGGGAATTGGAGAGCCTGACCAGGTCCCTGGGTTAGCTAGTCCTGAGCTGATGGGACCACGTGCAAAGACCAGATAGAGGCCTCAGGAGCTGAGGGCAGCCCCCAACAGATGGCCAGCAAGGGAACTGACACCTCAGTCCTGCAACCACAAGGAACTATATTTGGCCAAAAGCGCTTGGAAACAATTCTCCAGTGAGGAATGCAGCCCAGCCCACATGCTGATTTTTGCCCAGTGACACCCACGTCAGACTTCTGCCCCACAGAACTGTGAGATGATACAATTTCAATTGTTTTAAGCCATGAAATTTGTGGAAATGTGGTAAAGCAGCAACAGAAATGAATACAGTGATTTACGTGGAAACCCCTAGAAGAGTGTCTGGCACAGTGTTGACACCTGACAAGCGTTTCCTGATTTCCTTACATGGCAAAGCAGGGCTGGCCACACTCCATCCAAAACAATAGATGATAGACTTGTTCTGACAAAACAGATTCAGTGAATTATAAATGGCCCAGAACACCTACAAATTTTAGGTTTCAGATAAGTGATTGCCTTTCCTTTCACTTAGAAACCTCCCAATGCTCATCTTACTGATAAACTCTACTAAACACCAGACAAACCCAGCCCCAGATGCCCCGAGGGAGCCCGTCCCAGCACTCACTCCGCTGCACTGAGATGATGTCCAGGTCAGTTGATCCCACTAGACCAAGAACTCCAGCTCTCCATGTGTGAGTCACCAGTGCTGCCTCTGCATCTCCGCTTCTAGGATGGTGCTTCTGCACTTCACAGGAAATCTGTATCAATGTTTGTCAACACTATATATGACAGTGTCACTTTTTTTTTTTTTTTTTTGAGACGGAGTCTCACGCTGTTGCCCAGGCTGGAGTGCAGTGGCGCGATCTCGGCTCACTGCAAGCTCCGCCTCCCGGGTTCCCGCCATTCTCCTGCCTCAGCCTCCTGAGTAGCTGGGACTACAGGCGCCCGCCACCGCGCCCGGCTAATTTTTTGTATTTTTAGTAGAGACGGGGTTTCACTGTGGTCTCGATCTCCTGACCTTGTGATCCGCCCGCCTCGGCCTCCCAAAGTGCTGGGATTACAGGCTTGAGCCACCACGCCCGGCCTGACAGTGTCACTTAATATCTGCACAGAAAACATCAATTCTTTGAGGACCAGGGCCGGGTTTATTAGCCTTTGTACTCCCACTGCCACTGTCTGGGACATCAGAAGCACTCGGTAGAAGTTGGTGAAGAGAAAGAAAAGGCAGAGGAGAGAGAGGAAAGCAGGGCCAACACCGCAGACACAGATTCTGAGGTGGCTGGAGGAGAGGCAGGACAGAGAAACTTCCTGGATGCTGGAATGGGGTTCACTGTGATACCTGCTGCTGGATTTCAAATGTCAAAGGTGACGCTTTGCTGACCTTGACGTCTGACTGCCCCTTAGCATTCCCAACCTCAAGACAGGGCACTTAGAAACTGCAATGTCAAGAAATTATGCTTCATTAAAGCATGGGAATGTTATTTACATGGACGTTCATTACTGCATTTTTTATATGGGAATGTAAATAATTGAAGAGATTGTTAAAGACTAAATCATGCACATTCAATAACTTTGTAAAATATTAATGATAACTGAAACACAAATTTTGATGTTCCCCAAAAATGCTAAAATATAAAAAAATACTGGCCAATTAAAGATAGAAAACAATCCTAATGAAGCTCCCCGACAGACACATTAAAACTTCTCAATACATTAAACATTTAGGATTTCAAAGGAAAACCCAGATTCATTCCATTCTTAATACAGCATTAAAAAAAAAAACTTAGGTAATACAATATTTCATTTAAAATTTACAAAATTCCATTATATTCATTATTTCATTTGATCCTCAAAACAATCTCCTGAGTTAGGCAGAACAGGTATTACTAACAACTAACTCCATTTTACAGGTTAAAAAAACTGAAGTTCAGCAAGTACTTGGGCTTAACAAAAGCTTTAATAGGGCCACATATCGAAACCAAATCCTCTGCTCAAAAGAACTAGAATAAGTTATCTTTTACATATTATTCATACTGATATCCTGTCAATATCCAAAAGCGTTTTGAGGTAGCCTGCAATAATAGACACCTATCCAATAAAAACATTAAAATGAAAAACAGGGGGAAAAAAAACAGCCGATGATATGGGAGACAGACGAAGGTAGATAGCAAAGACTGAGACTTATAATCTAACAAAACTTCATCTCTGACCTTCCAGTTCCAGGGAGATAACGCTAAAGGAAACAAGATGCTTTATAGACTCATAAACTGACAAAAGAGAGGTTGCATCAGTTCTTAACCCTGAAACACTCCTAGCAGCCACAGCAAATCTCTAGGACAACATACCAATGGCATCAAAGCAAGAGTATACTTCAGTGATAGAGTGAATTAAGTTCCCTGTTTGGGACCCAGGCCAGGGCTATAGAAAAGAACTCTGAAATGTAGAGCTCAGAAATACATCCTCTGTCGGCCACGGGCAGTAGCTCACACCTGTAATCCCCAGCACTCTGGAAGGCCGAGGCGGACAGATCACGAAGTCAGGAGATGGAGACCATCCTGGCTAGCACAGTGAAATCCCATTTCTACTGAAAATACAAAAAATTAGCCGGGCGTGGTGGCAGGCGCCTATAGTCCCAGCTGCTTGGGAGGCTGAGGTAGGAGAATGGAGTGAACCCAGGAGGCAGAGCTTGCAGTGAGCCGAGATCCTGCCACTGCACTCCAGCCTGGGCAACAGAGCAAAACTCCGTCACCAAAAAACAAAAACCAAAAAATTCTTCTCCATACCCATGTGTCCCCTTCTGCGAGAGACTTCCTTACACAATTGCGGGGAAGAGAATTTTTCTCTGCTATATTTACTTGAAAGAATTAAAGGTGTAGGGCAAAAATTCTTGGAAATTATGTAGTTTACAATTCTCAAAAGTGAGAAAAATGAAGCCCAGAAGTGAAGGCCTTCCAGGAAAATTCCAGAGCCGGAGGTAGACCCATTACATTGTTTTTGTTTTTGTTTTGAGAGGAAGTCTCACTCTATGGCCAAGGCGGGAGTGCAGTGCAGCCATTTCACTCACTGCAACCTCCGCCTCCTGGGTTCAAGCTATTCTCCTGCCTCAGCCTCCTGAGTAGCTGCGATTACAGGCGCCCACCACCACGCCCAACTAATTTTTGTATTTTTAGTAGAGACAGAGTTTCACCATGTTGGCCAGGTTGGTCTCCAACTCCTGACTTCAAGTGATTCACCTGCCTAGACCTCCCAAAGTCCTCGGATTACAGGCGTGAGCCACCGCGCCCGGCCGACCTGGTAAGTTTTAATCAAGTACTCTGAACTATGCAACAAACACTAGGAAGTAATAGGAAAAAAATTAATCTAAAAGCCCTCTGGAGAGTCAAAGAATTGCAGATTTAAAATAGCATGAATACTTGGATTCATGGTATTGAAAAAGGACCTCGCATTTACCCGTATGTACAAACTGCCTGCGCACTTCTATCAGAGCATTTTTCAAGCTGTGCTACAGTTAACTATGTACTGCCCAAAGCCAATCTATCCCTGCGGATCATAAGCTCTTAAAGACCAGGACTTCAGGAGAACAAGCAAAACTTCAGAGAGAAGGGAGCCACCAAACAGTTCATAGCAATGGGTCAGCAGGAGCTGATGACTGGAGGTGCGCGGTAGCCTTGGGGTCTGGGACAGCGGAGGGCAGAGAAGGCAAAAGGGCCTGCATGACACGCTACAGGGCTAGGAACCACAGCTGTGGTGATTAGTTCAGTTTTGTCTCCTATGCCTGTTACTTATACACCAACTCTTGTTCAGAAAGAACTTCAGGTTGAGTATTTGGACTCCTTGAGCCTTCTGCTGTTTGTCTCCGGGACGTTTAACACTCTTAAAAGGGGAAAACTGTCCAGTTCGATTTTCCTTCCTGGGACATTACAGGTTTTTCAAAAGTTTGATGAAAGCATTCACTAAGGAGTGACTCCACTTTCTTTGGTGGCTGAGAAATACGCGTCTGAGGGGGCAGCATCAGGTCTTCCCATCAAGCTGAGGTCTGAGTCTCCCCACCCACGGACCTCACCCTCGCTCTCCCCTCATAAATCTGACCTCTAACTGTAACTGCCTTGGCCTCATTCCGTGGGTGTGGGTGCTCCTGCTTGAAACGCATTTTCCAGCCCGCCAAATTCTTGGGAGAGTTTCTTCCACTCTCCAAGCGCTGAGAGCTACAAAGTTCAATCTGGCTTTCCAGATTCTTTTTTTCTTCCCATTACTAACGGAAGAAATCAAGAAGCGCCAGGCAGAAGGGCCCTGCTCCCTCCAATAAGAGCCCAGCCCGGGGCCAGAGCAGGAAGTGCGGCGGTGGGACGCGCGGTGGGACGCGCGGTGACGGCCCCTCGCCCCCCCGGGACCCGCCAGCCAGGGCAGAGGTCGGTGCGGCCACTGCGCGACAGCTCCGGGCCGCGCCTCTCGCTTCCTCCCGCCAGGCAAGTGAGAGGATAAACCATGGGGCGGGGGCAGTGCGCCCCCACTCACCGCGCCCCCCGCGCACGGACTCCCACTACACGCGTGTCCCAGGCGGGGTCGACCCAGACGAGCCACGGGGCGGCGCACGGCACCACTAGCAGGGCGGCCAGGACCCACGCGCGCGGGTCCACGCAGCCACCTATATAGGTGACAAAACACTCAGGAAGCCGTCATGCGGGGCCGGGAAAGAGCTCCCACCCAGAATCACGGACTCCCTCGTCCGAGGGTCCGCACAGTCCCCTCGGTGAGTCTAGCGAAGCAGTCTCGCTGCTAGGGAGGGCGGGGAGGGCGGCGGAGTCTCCCACTCGCGGTGACCCGGGCCCCGCCACACGAGTAGGCCCTCCCAGGGCCCCCTCTGCCGCACGCGGGGACCAGCCACGCTGCGGGGGACCGGGCAGAAGCCAGCGCCGGGTCCATGCAGTCCCCTGCGCGGCAGACGCGGGGAGCCGGGGAGCAGGAGGGACCGGCCCCCACCCGCAGGGCGACCGGGACCCCCCCGCGGGCCCACGCGGCACCGCAGCAGGCGCTAAGCCCCCGGTGCCGCCCAAGGCCGAGACAAAGCCCTGGCGCAAGGACCCCGGATCCCGACCTCGGACCCTGCGGAGCCCAGCTCGGAGCCGCCACGCCCGGGGCAGAGACCCCCGCCCGGTCAGGAGACCCCGTCGCCCATCGCGCCTTCTCACCTCAGGCTGCCGCCTCGCAGCGCTCGCTCCTCGCCGCGGCGCCTGGGCCGACTGAAGCGCAACTGAGCAGCCGACAGAGCCACGGCAGCGTCAACAATGGAGCCCCGGGGCGGGGCCGCCGCCGCCGCTTCAGCCCGTGTTCCCCGCTCAGGATCCGGCTCGGATCAAGGAGCTGCAGCTGGCGCAGGGCTGCGGCCGGGAAACACACCGCGCAGGTGCACACGGCCCCGCCCGCCGCCCGCCGCCCGCCGCCCCGCCCCCAGCGGAGCCGGGCGCCCAGGACCCGCCCCCCGGCCAATGGGGAGCGAGCTGCGCGGAGAGGGCGGGGCCTGGAGGAACAAAGGGAGGTTGGGCGGGGCGGTGCTGGGACTGGGCGTGCGGGGTCCCGCGGGAGGACCAGACCCAAGAGCTGGCCGGATCCTGACCTCCTAGAAGACCCAGCTCAACGTCCACCTGGAGTCTGCTCTACAGGACGCGCTCATCTCAAGCCCAGAACTCAGGCTTTTAGGGCAGAGAGCGAGAGACAGGTTTGCTTTACAAAAAGGGAAACTGAGGTCGAAAGAATAGGATTGCCTGCTGACTGAACTCACGTAGTCCCATTCACTCGTTCACCTTGTCATTCAGCAAACATTTGGAAGCACGGATGGTGGGCGTTAGGAGTGAAGTAGGGCCGGGCGTGGTGGCTCGCGCCTGTAATCCCAGCAGTTTGTGGGGCCAAGGCAGGTGGATCACTTGAGGCCAGGAGTTCGAAACCAGCCTGGCCAACAAGATGAAACCCCATCTCTGCTAAAAATACAAAAACTTAGCCGATCGTGATGACTTGTCCCCATGGTCCCAGCTACTGGGAAGGCTGAGGCAGGAGAATCGTTTGAACCCGGGAGGTGGAGGTTGCAGTGAGCTGAGATGCTGCCACTGCATGAGCCCCAGCCTGGGCGACAGAGTGACACTCTGTCTCAAAAAAAAAAAAATTAATAGATGAGAAGTAGAAGCGAACTTAGGCCTTCCCTGAAGGAGCTCGGCCAAGGAGTACCTGAAATGTCTCTGCATCTCTTTAAGGTCTGATAAAGGAACCAGGAGCGAGCGCTAATCACTTCCCTTTCCTACCTCAGAGCTTTACATGTGTTTGCTGTTCCCCGCCTGAAATGCCAAGTACCAATGGTATTTATTTATTTATAGAAATGAGGTCTCCCTATGTTGCCCAGGCTGGTCTCAAACTCCAGGCCTCAGGCTATCCTCTCGCCTCAGCCTCCCAAAGTATTGGGATTGCAGGCATGAACCACTGTCCCAGCCCTGATCGTCTTTAAAACGTCTTTCCTCATCTTATTTGAGTTTCCTGCTTCATGTGACCCCACACCCTTGGTTTCCCTGTACTTCCATAGCTGCTCCTCGGTGGGTCCCAGGGACCCACCCCCTTCTCTGCCCAAATTGTATATGTCTGGGCTCAGGCCAAATGCCCTTCCATTTGCAGTGGGCACTGCCACAAGAAATCTCTTGCTCTTCCGGGCTTCACAAACCATCCACATGCTCTGCTGCCTGCCAGAGACATCCATCCCAGTCAGATGCCCAGCCCTGACCTTTCCCAAAGGCCCAGCTGGACACAGGGAAGCATCTCAAATTTTCCGCGGGCCAAAACAGAGTGCTTTATTAGTGCCCTAACCTGCTCATCCACATTCTTGTGATTCTCTGTAAACAGCCCCTCCATCCACCCAGCTGCTCAGGTGAAAATCTCAAATCCTCCTCCAGTCCTTCCTCCCCGAACCTCTCATGCAGCCCTCTGCCTTCCTAGGACGCTGAGCACCCCTCACTCCCAGCGCCAGCTGGGGTGCTGTCTGAGTGGCTGCCACCCACTTGGCATGAAGTGGGACCTCTCGCCCCGTGTAGTGGCTTACGCCTGTAGTCACAGCACTTTGGGAGGCTGAGGCGGGCAGATTGCTTGAGGCCAGGAGAGTGGGACCAGCTGGGCCAATATGGTGAAACTAAAATACAACAATTAGCCAGGCATGGTAATGCCTATCATCCCAGCTACCCTACCCGGGAGGCTGAGGCAGGAAAATTGCTCGAACCTGGGAGGCAGAGGTTGCAGTGAGCCAAGGTCACACCACTGCACTCCAGGCTGGGCAACAGAGTGAGAATCTCTCGCAAATTTAAAAAAAAAGAAAAAGAAGAAGAAGAAAAAGAAAGAGAAGAAGTGTGACCTCTCTAAGGCAAGGCAGTGTCCCATTCTGATTCAATTCCATGTGCAAAACAGGACCTGCGCCCTGAAGGCACTCACTCAGGGAGGCTGCTGGGATGGGTGGATGCACAGTTAAGGTCTTCATGGTGGCTGGGGCTGACCCCATCCCCATCGCTCTTCCCACACACACCTGCACACTCATCACTCCCACGCTCACACCCACCACTGAAAGCCTGGCCCCTAATCTGATTTGCCTAACAAAGTCCCCAGATGAACAACACATGCTTCCCTACCTCTCCCCTGCTAGGGCCCCACTGTGTTGTGGGATGTACTCAGGGATCAGGAGAACAAAACCTCAGGGAGTGAAAGGACATTCCAGGGTGCAGGCCTCTGCATCCCCCTCCATGCCCTCACCCCTGCCTGACACACCCTCACCTCTGTACTTGGCCAGCTCCTACCAACCCTTAAAGTCTCACCAAGTTCAGTGGTGGCAGCCACACCCTAAAGTGACTGACCCCCCAATGACCTATGACCTTGCATAGTCTTCCTGACCTTGGGTACGAGCAAAACCGGTGACTGGCTTCTAACCCATAGAGCCTGGCGAAAGCAATGGGATGTCACTGTCACAGTGCATCACCTTCGCACACTAGAGAGAGAGGTTCCGCCTGCAGGCGCTGCAGGAGGGAGATGCTGTGCTGAGAAAAGACCTTGGAGGGGCCCCGTAGGCAAGGAAGCAAAAAGCTGGGCCCTTGCCAAGCGGGTCCGAGGAAATGAATTCGGCCAGTAACCTCGGCGGACCTGGAAATGGATTCTGCCCTGGTGGAGCCTCAGATGAGGATGCAGCCCAGCTGCTTAGCGTGAGATCCCAAGCACAGGACCCGCTAAAATGTGCTCAACTCCTAGCTTGCCAAAATTGGCTTAAAGGTGTGTGTTGTTTTTAGCTTCTAAGTTTATAGTTATTGCCTATGAAAGTGTTAAAATATGAGACAATAACTGAAGTCCCCTCCCCATCACACACATTCTTCTTTCTGGCATTCATCACAATTATACTTACTGATTTAAAATCGCCCTCTTGACTGGGTGCAGTGGCTCAGGAGTTCCAGACCAGCCTGGCCAACATGGTGAAACCCCATCTCTACAAAAAATACAAAAATTAGCTAGACATCGTGGTGCAATCCTGTAATCCCAGCTACTCGGAAGGCTGAGGCAGGAGAATTGCTTGAATCCAGGAGGCAGAGATTGCAGTGAGCTGAGATTACACCATTGCACTCCAGCCTGAGTGACAAGAAAAAAACTCTGTCTCAAAAAAAAAAAAAAAAAATTGTCTGTTGTCACCAGCATGAATGTCCCAGGAGAAAAAAAATGGAAACTCTTGCTCATAACAGTGCCCCAAATGCCCAGCACGGTGTAGCTGTAGGGCAGTTGGTCGATGGTGGATGCTGCTGGTTGGAGGGCCCAGCTGGTCCTCCCAGCTGCCTTCTCCCGGTCACGTTCCATTATAGAGAACAGAATAGTTTCTTGCCTTTCCAGAGTCCCTCTTAGTGGGGATTGGCCAAGTGACATTGTCCTGCCCCGGGAGACATAAGTGGAAGTTGGCTGAAAGGTTTCTAGCCTTGGTGTGCTGGGACGATTTGAACCAGGACATGACAGCTAACCGTCCATTGTTCAGGAATTCTGCAAGTTAGTTGTTCAACACATTCAGTACTTCAAATTTTAAATAATATCAACTCACAAATTAAAAAATGCATTAGACCAGATGCAGTGGCCCACGTCTAACACATTGGAAGCCTGAGGCAGGAAGATCACTTAAGCCCAGGAATTCAAGACCAGCTTAGGCAAAAAAGGAAGATCCTGTCTCTACAAAAAATTTTAAAATTAGCTAGGCATGGTGGTGTGTGCATGCAATCCTAGCCACTCAGGAGGCTGAGATGGGAGGATCGCTTGAGCCATCTGTTCAAGGCTCCAATGAGCTATGATAGTGCCACTGCACTCCAGCCTGGGTGACAGAGCCAGACCCCGTCTCAGAAATAAATATATTTCATATATTAATAAATTTATAATAAATATATACACATTTATGTATTATAATTATATATTTAGACATAAAGATGTATTTCTTGTTTTATTTATTTATTTATTTATTTTGAGATGGAGTTTAACTCTTGTGGCCCAGGCTGGAGTGCAATGACACAATCTGGGCTCACTGCAACCTCCACCTCCCAGGTTCAAGTGATTTTCCTGCCTCAGTCTCCTGAGTAGCTGGGATTACAGACACGCACAAGCACGCCTGGCTAATTTTTGTATCTTTAGTAGAGATGGGGTTTCTCCATGTCGGTCAGGCTAGTTTCGAACTCCTGACCTCAGGTGATCTGCCCACCTTGGCCTCCCAAATTGCTGGGATTACAGGTGTAAGCCACTGTGCGCAGCCTATATGATATATTTACATATTATAATTATGTGTATTAATTTTATATAATTATATATAAATATAAAAATATAAAAACTTTCCTTGCCTTCTCTTGTTTCTACCTACAGTCAGTATATACCCATGACTTCAAATACTATCTACATGTAATAATTTTAAATGTATATTATATATATATATATATATATATATTTTTTTTTTTTTTTGAGACGGAGTCTCACTCTGTCACCAGGCTGGAGTGCAGTGGCGCAGTCTCAGCTCATTGCAACCTCTGACTCCCAGGTTTAAGCGATTCTCCTGCCTCAGCCTCCCAAGTAGCTGGGCTTATAAGCGCCCACCACCATGTCCAGCTAATTTTTGTATTTTTAGTAGAGACAGGGTTTTGCCATTGTGGCTAGGTTGGTTTCAAACTCCTGACCTTAAGTGATCGCCCGCCTCAGCCTCCTAAAGCGCTGGGAATACAGGCGTGAGCCACCTTGGCCAAAATATTTTTCTGTTTCCAAACATTTTACATGAGAGGAAAGTGGAGAATAAATCATCTGACACTCTACTGTAAAAAAAAAAAATCTTTGTGCCTCTCTTCTTTTCATCTTTCCTAATTGTACATATGACCAAAATGTCTTTAGGTTGAGGTCCCCCCGTGAAAACTTTACAGGGTATTGTGTCCTCAGCCACCCTCCTGTCTTTTCCTAGTCCTGGCATTTTAGAACTGTCTGGGGATGACCCAGGATACCCACTGTGGCCATGTCTATTGGAGGGTCTAGTGAATATCAGCCCCGGGGTCATCTCATCCCCAAGGACAGCCTGAGGTAGGGGGTAGAGTCTCTCAGGGGAGCAGCTGGATGCTCTTGGCCTTAGAGGAATCTCCTGGTATAGTTTCATCTAAAATGGTGACCCCTTAGGGTTATTAAAATTTTAGGACATTAAAATGAATGGACAATACAACGTAATGTCATTAAAGATAGGTCATTAAAACTGTTCCTCTAGCTGGAGGTTTTATTCCTCGGAGACACATTGATGGTCTGCCAATGGAATGCTGATATTGAGAGGAAAAGGCAGAAATGATTTCTGCTCTCTAGATTGTCTCCCACTTGTGAAGGGAGAAAAACTCTCCCAAAGGATGAGGAAAACCCACCCCAGAGATGATGTGCAAGAACCTGAATATGGAAATGCACTGAAGGCACACAGGAGGACAAAGAGCACTGCCAGTGCCTCCTAGGTGGTCACTGAGGACTTTACTGAACAGGTTGGGTGTCCTGAGGAATAGAATGGCCTGCCGTGACACTTAGAAAGGTCTGTGTTGGAGTCAGCACTGCCTCTCCCTGAGTTTGTTACCTTGATAAGGCTTGTCCGCTTATTTGAGTTTCAGTTTTTCATTGAGTGTAAGATACATTTTGTCAGTACAGCTTGAAAGATAAAATACTATTTGTAAAGAGACAAGATAAAATGATGCATTTTATTTGCTAAAAATTCGTATTTATTTCTTCCCCAGAGTGAGTGTAGTAAGTTTTAAAGGTCTGTTCTTTTTAAGGGTAATTTCAAATGGAATTGTAGGACTTAGTTTGTCAATGCTACTGGTGAAATAAAAGTGTGATAGATAAACTGATGATTTACAAAGATTCACCAAAATGTCAGTTCCCCTCTTGTAGCATGGTGAAGAATTTATGACAGCGGACACATCTGTATCCTCTTATCTGGATATCTGAGGGGGGTTTTTCATGTTGTTTTTTGTTTTTTTGGAGACACTGTCTTGCTCTGTAACCCAACTGGAGTGCACTGGTGCCATCTCTACTTACTGCAACCTCTGCCTCCCGGGTTCAAGTGATTCTCCTGTGTCAGCCTCCCGAGTAACTGGGATTATAGGCACCCACCACCACACCCAGCTAATTTTTGTATTTTCAGTAAACACGGGGTTTTAGGCCTGGCACGGTGGCTCATGCCTGTAATCCCAGCACTTTGGGAGGCCAAGGTGGGCGGATCACGAGGTCAGGAGTTCCAGAGCAGCCTGGTCAACGTGGTGAAAAACTGTCTCTACCACAAATACAAAAAAATTAGCTGAGCCTGGTGGCAGGCACCTGTAATCCCAACTACTCGGGAGGCTGAGGCAAGAGAATTGCTTGAACTCGGGAGGTGGAGGTTGCAGTGAGCCAGGATCTTGCCACTGCACCCCAGCCCAAGCAACAATGCAAGACTCCATCTCAAAAAACAAACAAACAAACAAACAAACAAACAGCAAAAAGACGGGGTTTTGATATGTTGGTCAGGCTGGTCTCAACCTCCTGACATCAGGTGATCACCCGTCTCATACTCCCAAGGTGCTGGGATTACAGGCATGAGTCACCATGCCCGGCCCACTCTATTTTCTTTTTATTCCCTAAATTTTAATATGTTTGAGTTTGTCTGTTCCTTTATCACTGTTTTCTTACATAAAAGAAATTCTGCCTAATCCTTCATAAAAAAAAATCTTCCTGTGACTTCTGAAATTTTTCTGGTTTTATCTTTCATATTTGAATATACAATAAGTTGATTATGGATCATGGAATGGAGAAGAATGCAATGCATTTTCCCAAGTAGATGCCAGCCTGGTTTGCCTCATATTTTAAAGTACATGTGATTTCTTTTTCTATTCTACAGTGCCTACTCTATTATTCATCAACTTTCCTTATAAATGCTGGGTCATTAAGACTTTTCTTCCCCTTGGTCTGCTTGCTCGTCTCTCTGCTAATACTGTGCTGTCCTGAGTATTGTCGTTTGAAAATCTTAGAAGTATGTTAGACAAGTCATCACTCTTTTTTTAGATGACTAAAAAGCATTAGACATTTGTCATTTTTACTACGCATGAAAAAGTAATTTTTCCTTCCTAAAAAAAACCTGATTTGGGAATTTATGTGATTTCATAGGAATAGCATCTGGAAGTGCTGACATTAATGTCATTTTAAAAAACATGTGTCGTATTTCCTCTTATTCCTTTCTGCCTTGACATTGTGCAATAGAAATTTTAAAAATTGTTGTATTAGTATTGTTAAATATCAATTATTGGTTTTGTTTACTACTCAATTAAATTTAGTAAGCCTACTTTCTCTTGGTATAATCACATTGAATGGGCTCAACTCCCCAGTTAACAAGTGACAGCACATGTAAAATATTGTCTTCCAGGGAAACTCGTTGAACACTTAGTGTTCAGACTGTGTTTTAGTGTCTGGTTCCCTAAGCACCACTGCAGTGAAAATAATAGACCTTTGGCAGAAAAACTTTTGGCAAATATATTGCATAAGCCATTTAGATGCAGTGAGTCATTCTTATTACTTGGGTTGGTGGAATCCCTTTCAAAATGTAAGTTACTATTACAAACAAAGGTGGAATTTTGTGAGCAGGCATTTTTAAGAATAAGTAGTCTCAGGACTGATAATATTAACTCCCTTATGCACATCAGGTAGGACTTTATTATGACAGATAGTAAAAATGCACAAAGTGAAGTTAAAAGGTAACGCCTAGCATCACATCTTACTCCCTGGATTCTCTAATGAGATGGGTGTTTCTACTTTGCTGTTGCCTTTCTGAATAGTTCAATTCCAGCATTAGTACTGCTGTGTGGGAGGGAGTATGTGTGAACAGAGTAAGAGTTGTGACAATCAAGTCATAGAAAAAATGCTTGGAAATTTTAGAATCATGTAAACAGCTTATGGATTGAGTATAGATTCCCAGTGCAGTCAGTCTCACCCATCCTTCTATCCACATGTGTGGAATGTTCTAGGACTCCATGGCTTTTGAGGATGTGGCTGTGAACTTTACCCAGGAGGAATGGGTTTTGCTAGATTCTTCTCAGAAGAATCTCTACAGAGAAGTGATGCAGGAAACCTGCAGGAACCTGGCTTCTGTAGGTGAGAATGACAACACATTTCACTTAATTACAGAAGTATTTCCCTATTATCAGTGCTATTTGTGATTTGGAATGTGGCAAGGGAATGATTTGGTGAATAAATCAGGCATGGGCACTGTGTACAAAGAACATTAAATCTAGTAATGTTTCTGTAGTTTGTAATAATTCATGATAATTTTGTGGGTCTGCATTTTAGGAAACAAATGGAAAGACCAGAATATTGAAAATCACTTTGAAAAACCTGGGAAAGATACAAGATAATTTGTACTGAGAAGAGGAAATAAAGTCCTCTGAAGGAACCTTATCAAGTCATGAACTTAAAAACAAGCAATCAAAACAAACAAGAGTCACTTGAAATTTATTTGTTTTTAGAAAAAAAATTTATTTTTTTTAGAAAGTGGGAATGTTTCATTTCTCTCATACCCACTCAAGGACATATGAAAATGCACACTGTAGCTCCCTGGACCTTATAAATACAAGAACGTACACAGGATTAAAACTCTAATAGTTTAGAAACTGCAAGAATATTTTCAGTTTTCACATTTACTTGAAAAGTCATGTGAAAAACCCCACAGGAAAGAAGTTCTGTAAGTGAAGCTTTTCTAATTTGGAAAGCCTGATGCAAATTAATTACGGTGCAGTGCTTGAAAAAATGTATGAAATGTTACACAAGTTACAAGTATATTGTTTTTATCAGTGGCTCATTCTTAAGGAGTCATGAGTATGCAATTCACCTTGTTTTTCAGGGAAACCTTGAGGTGAGAGTTCTGTAAATGCTCTTTAAGCAGTAGTACTTGATTTTCATAGATAATGATATTCAGTTTATTGGTAGAATTTTTGTCTATTCATTTAATAATGTGCTGGATTCATGGTTGAATTTTAATGTTTTTCTAATATGTAGGTAAGTTTGATTTTTTTTATTTCATTATTACCCTTTTTTGAAATGGAGTCTCAATGTGTTGCCGAGGTGGAGTGTAGTGGTGCAATCTCGGCTCACTGCAACCTCCGCCTCCTGGATTTAAGTGATTCTCCTGCCTCAGCCTCTGTAGTAGCTGGGACTACAGTTGCCTGCCACTACATCCAGCTAATTCTTCGTATTTTTAGTAGAGACAGGGTTTCACCATGTTGGCTAGGCTGGTCTTGAACTCCTGGCCTCATGATTTGCCCACCTCAGCCTCCCAATGTGCTGGGATTACAGACATGAGCCACTGCACCCGGTCAGGTAAGTTTCGCTTTTATGTATTGTCCTGTGATTAACGGACTAGTGAATAATGATTGTGAATTGTTGGGATTGTCTTACTAGCCTCATTTGGCAAATTTTGATTATCCCTTGTTCATTATACACATTCCACCTTTCTTTATTAAAGGAAAAACTACTCTTGATGTAAAGATGTTTATTTTTTGCTAATAATGAGTTGGTATTAATTCCTAAGTACATAAATTTTACCGTAGAGTATCATCTCGTGAGTTCTTTGCATTTGTTGCCCTTTATTCTTTATTATTTCTGTCTATTATTTGGGTCATTCACTTTGAATGAAGGAGAGAGGACTGTGATAGGACAATATGTTGTAACCAATCTGAGGGAGGAAGCATTCAATCTCTCAGTCACATATGATAGCGTTGGGCTTTTCATCAATGCCTTTCTTATTGTAGTAGATAGTATTGCACCATTATGATATGATAGTTTATATACTGTATTTTAGAGTATTACAGTCTTACCAGTCAGTGTCACATGATTCAGTTCCCTATCAGCCAATAGACAAACCAATCACATACTCCTGTAGGAACAAGGAACATCCTCGGCCGCGTGGGTGGATCACGCCTGTAATCCCAGCACTTAGGGAGGCCAAGGCCGGTGAATCATGAGGTCGGGAGATCGAGACCATCCTGGCTAACACGGTGAAACCCCATCTCTACTAAAAATACAAAAATTTAGCCGTGTGTGGTGGTGGATGCCTGTAGTCCCAGCTTCTAGAGAGGCTGAGGCAGGAGAATGGTGTGAACCCGGAAGACGGAGATTTCAGTGAGCCAAGATCACACCACTGCACTCCAGCAAGGGTGACAGAGAGAGATTCTGTCCCCACCCCCCCCCAAAAAAAGAAAAAAAAGAACATCCTCACTTTTTTAATGCTATACCACTGCTATACCACTCTCTACTCCAAGTTAATCCCTGTTTTGGCCTGTGGGAGCTTACACCATCCTCCTATATGTAATTAATAACTGATGTCTGGCTTATCTGTTTAGTAATAGATGTTATGTGTTTAACGGTGCCAGTAAACGTAGGGTGCTCATTCCTTCCTCACCAGTGGGGTGCGTGAGACGCTGTTGAAACAATTGGCAACACAAATGGAACGGACCAGCCCTCATGAAGGACACCTGCTCAACTTGACCTACCTGCTGTCGGCTGACGGTTCAGTAACACATCAGCAGCCGCCTGAGTCAGAACCGTGAGCTGATGATGGGCCTTCCCTTTGGTCTGCACAGTGTTTTGTGGTCTTCAGGTGTTGTCATCTTCTCCCACACTAAACTGCTCTCATCTCCTAGACATGAATGTTTACTTGCACCCAGCATGACATTTGGCCTGTGCTTAGCAGGCAGTTTTGAGGCCCTGGCTTATTAATGCACAAAAGCGCAGCACATAAGCCGACACTTAAGTCCTAATTAGCAAGGATCAGGCTGTATCTCTGTAGTCCCTGCATCTACTCTGGTCACCATCTCTGTATGCTTAGGGCAGCCATGTGAACATTATTAATTATTGTATACTCCAAGACAATAGTTTTTATGTAGGCAGAAGTAGTGGCCTTGTTTGTTTCTTGTGCTGCTGCTCCCCTTGCCGCTGTCCCCTACACCCTCCTGATGAGGTGTACATCTATGGTGCCTCATGGTTCAGTCATGGATGAGTAAAGAAAATGCGAAGAAAGAGTTTGATATTAGCCCCTATCAAAACATATGAAGAAGAGTCTCAGCTGCTTTCATTGAAAAATTCCTAGCGAGTGTGTGGGCTTTTCTTATCACTGCTGCTTATCAGCTTGTCAAAAGTCAAATCTTCGGACTGCAAGTCTTGCCGGCCTTAGACACAATGGCCTTACTGCATGTGGAGCTAACCCCAGGAAGATGGAATGACAGTCTCTGGAGGATTAGCTGGTCTCCTCCAATGTGGCTTGGTGGGCTCCTGAACTCTTTCCTGTAACCATGCAGAGAGTCTACACTGCCAGCAATCATGTGCCTCAACTCTGTAGATGTAGAAACTCAAAGTATTCAAAATATTCTGAAACAGTTTCCATTGAAAGGAAAGAGAAAGGCAGTTAGGTGCCATGCTCCAGTCAAGAGAACTAGTGAATGACTCACAAGAACACTCTGTCGCTACTGTCTGTGCCTCTGTCACAACAAATATCCTGATCCTTCAGTTTGAAGGGTGCAGGGCCATTTTCCTCCCTTTCTTACTGGTAGTTCTCAAGATAACTGTATGATATGCTGGGAAGACAATATCCTGATAATCAGGTGACATTGGTCAGAACAGCCCAGGCTCTGTTATAGTCCCTGCTCAAAACAGAATGGTCTTCAACGCTTGTGTCCAGCAAACCACATCATTGGAGAAAACCCAAGGTGGGCTGCTTTCTGGGGTCCCTCAGTTGTAGTGCAAGTGAAGTGTTTACATCAAAACTCCATCCATCTGCTCTGGGTAGCCTTCCTGATCTTGTGGTAGTGGTTCATATTGAATCCTAGGCTTCTGTTGTCTTTTGTTTGCTATTTGTAAGTAATAAATTCACTTCATGGAATTTATGTATGAATGTGTTTGGTCTCATTGTACTCAGAAAAGTTGGTAGCCATTGCACAGTGAACCTGCTTCATAATTGGTGAAAACGCCTATGCCCCCCTTGTGCCACAGCAAGGAGGTTCATTCAGCCAAACATAAACTTCATGTGCGTAAAACCCTGTAGCACAGTTATTACCATGTGGAAGGCCTTTAACAATGGTGATGCTGATTTGCAGAACTCTGAAGGAAGAAATTTACACAAATGGGTTGGGTACACCGGAGTCCCTCCTAACTTAAAGCAACCCTTACTCCCCTCTGCCTAAAAAGAGTGAAGAGGCCAGGCACGGTGGCTCAGACCTTTAATCTGAGCACTCTGGGAGGCCGAGGTAGGCAGATCACAAGATCAGGGGTTCAAGACCAGCCTGACCAACATGGGGAAGCCACATCTCTACTAAAACTACAAAAATTAGCTGGGCATGGTGGTGGGCACCTGTAATCCCAGCCACTTGGGAGGCTGATGCAGGAGAATTGCTTGAACCTTGGAGGTGGAGGTTGAAGTGAGTCAAGACCATGCCACTGCACTCCAGCCTGGGTGATAGGGCAAGACTCTGTCTCAGGGGAAAAAAAAAAGTGTATAAGAACTGAAACAGGTTTAAAATTTCACCTAATTGGAAATGCAAAGTTTACAAAAATAATATTAAAATAAAATGCTAAATGAGTGCTCATTGAATTTTATGCCTCCACAAAGTGGATTGTGAATTAACTTCCACATCTGTTGAAAGCCACCAAAGTTCGGCAGCCTCCGTATCTGAAATTCACATGTGGCTCAAATAAGAATTATACCTGGGGATACCCCAAAGTTTAAATATGGTATCCCCTGTGATATTATGAGGAATTGCTGTACATAAAACAGGTTGTCTTCCTTTAACTCTGAAAATAATATTATCTTACCTAAATTCTCCAAAACGCATCGCTCTGCAGTATCCTATAGAGGACATAGGTTCCCTGACCAATGAGCACTGAAAGTAAGTGTGTGCGACTCACCTATGTTCTTATCAAAATGGAAATCCCCGAATCCCACCAGTTAGAATAACATGACAGAATGTCAGATTTTTGGAATATATAGGTTTTCTGTGAGGTTATTAAGTATTGATTCCATTTTTAAAATAGATATCAATATATTTAGATTACCTATTTCTCCTATGTTTTAGTATTAATAGATTGTGTCTTTTAATTCATCCAGTTGGTCTAAGTTACCAAGTTTGTGCATTATGGAGATTGTAATATTCTTTATTATTTTATCATCCATGGGCTCTCTAATATAAAGGCCTCTTTTAATTCTTCTATTATTAGGTTGGTGCCAAAGTAATTGTGGTTTTGGACCATGAATTTTAAATTTTTATAACTAGGCTTCAACACATCTTTATTAATCAAAATAGAACCCATTACAATGGACTGGGCACAGTCGCTCACGCCTGTAATCCCAGCACTTTAGGAGGCTGAGGCGGGTGAATCAGGAGGTCAGGAGTTTGAGACCAGCCTGACCAACATGGTGAAATCCCGTCTTTACTAAAAATACAAAAAGTAGCCGGGTGTGGTGGCATGTGCCTGTAATCCCAGCTACTCAAGAGGTTGAGGCAGGAGAATCTCTTGAACCCAGGAGGCAGAGGTTACAGTGAGCTGAGACTGCACCTTTGCACTCTGGCCTGGGTGATAGAGTGAGACTTGGTCTTTAAAAGAAAAGAAACCATTACATTGAGCACATTTTTGCCAATGAGAAATAAACTTGTTTATTCCATGCTTTCAGGGTTCGATGAACTCTTGGAAAGCATTTTCTGCATCCTGCTGGTTGTGTAAGTGTTTTCCCTGCAAAAAGTTGTCAAGATGCTTAAAGAAGTGGTAGTTGGTTGGCGAGAGCTCAGGTGAATATGGCAGATGAGACAAAACTTCATAGCCCAGTTTCTTCAACTTTTGAAGCCCTGGTTGTATGACATGTGGTCACGCATTGTGGAGAGCTGGGCCCTTCATGTTGACCAGTGCCAGCTCCAGGTGCTGCAGTTTTCCATGCATCTCATCGATTAACTCGGCATACTTCTCAGATGTAATGATTTCACCAGGATTCAAAAACTGTAGTGGATCAAAAGACCGGCAGCTGACCACCAAACAGTGACCGTGACCTTTTTTTGGTGCAAGTTTGACTTTGGGAAGTGGTTTAGAGCTTCTTCTCAGTCCAGCCACTGAGCTGGCTGTTGTATGAAATCCACTTTTCGTGGCATGTCACAATCTGATCAAGAAATGGTTCATTGTTGTTTCATAGAATAAGAGAAGATGACACTTCAAAAGGATGCTTTTTAAAATATTTGGTCAGCTCATGAGGCACCCACTTATCAAGATTTTTCAGCTTTCCAATTGGCTTCAAATGCTGGATGACCATAGAATGGTCGACATTCAGTTCTTCACCAACTTCTCGTGTATCTGTAAGAGGATCGAATTCAGTGGTTGCTCTCAATTGGTCGTTATCAACTTCTGGCCCAGAGCCTGGGCTGAGGCTGCCATGACCACCCTGTTCTCTACCTTCTGTTGCGCTTGGTCCCAGAGCCTGGGGCTGAGGCTGAGGCTGCCATGACCACCCTGTTCTCTTCCTTCCGGGGTCCCCAGGAAGCTCCCAGGACTGAACGATCACCACAAAATACAGTGGCCAGGATGGGAGGGCTGGAGGTCAACTACCCCCCCCGCCCCTGCCACCACAACCAAGAGGCCCCCATGGAGGTTGGCCCCGAGATGTGGGTCCCTGTGGAATGCAGGTCCCTGTGGGATGCTTCAGGGGATGAGCACGGGTCCTCCTGGCTGACAGGAGCCTGGTGGGCACTGGGTGTGTGGGGCCTATATAGATGGGTTGGACAGAACTGGGCCTGACCAGGGAGCCAGAGACTGATGTGTCTTCCCGATTTCCTATGAGATCCCCTATCTGGTCATAGATGATGGTGATTTCTCTTTGAGTACTGAATCCCTGTAAGGTGTTAGGCACTCCATTCTTACCAAGTTTATTTTGTTACCTGGTAGAACCTGGCTCATAAAGAAGAAAACTGTGAAGAGGAGGACAGGAATCCTCATGGCTGAAGAAAGAAGAAAGTTTGGCTTCATTTCCAGGAGGCAGAGAAAACTTCCGTCTGTGGCTCTCTAGCACCAGTGGAATGTCTCTGTTTGAATAATGAGAGCCTTTCTGTACCTCATTAGGAATATTCATAGATAGAGGTGTTCTATGCATGCAAAATTGCTTTTATGGGAGGACTGATGTGGGTGCACAGTTTTGGCCAGAAAACCTTGTTCAATGGGAACATAAGCTACAAACATTTTGGCAAAAGATGAAAGTTTATGAACAAACAACCATTTATATTGTTACAATAAATTAGACTATGTTGAGAAACCAGTTGCTTTCGTTAATGACCAGACATTTTGTTAGTGAACACTTCCCAGACTTTACTAGCCCTGCTAAGAATTAATCACTCCACTTGCTCCTGGTCTGAAACCCCAAAGTGCTTTGTTGATGTTACAGTGCTTACTGCCTTGTATGTTAGATTAGTGAATGTATATTTGCCTCTTCCGCCACTGTATGAGCTTCTTGCTTGCTAGGACAAGGCTATATTCCTCAGAGCAGAGGAGGGAGTTGAATCATGCGGCCATTTATTCTCAAATCCTCTTCACCAAGTGGAACAAAACAGAACAGCGAAAGACCACTGCACATGGAAGCAGGAGGTCTGGATTTGGGTTCTAGATCTCTAGATCTATTACTAACTGGAGGTATGGATATAGTCAGGAAAATTGTCTTCCTTAGGTGCTTCCTTGATAGCACCTATAAAGGTTGAGATCTGTTGGATCTAGATCAGGGGATTCTCAATCATTACTATGCATAAAGTCAACTGGGAGAGTTGCTTTGCAATACAGATGCTTAGTTCCATCTCATGATATTTTTACTGTTTTTTGAAATTGATCTAGTATTTTTCATTAAATAATGTAAACTTTCTTAGTCTACATCTAATAAAACTCCCACCGGCATACAAATACATTGAATGATATTAGCAGCAGAATCTTTAAAGAAAGTAACCATATACAACTATTAAACCATTTTTTTCATTACTTATTATTTCATGCTGTTTGTCACCATTGTCATGATAATCAGCATCACCCTACATTGCTGAACACCCATTATGAACCATATGGCATAAACATTTTTCCTACTCGTAAGGAACATACTTTCTCTATACGCATATGAAATTAATGTCTGAACAAAGTGGCTTAAACAAGGCAGAAGTTTATTTCTTTCTCACTTAAATCTATAGTTACACGTATCATGGCTGGTACAGATGCTTGCCAAATTCATTAGGGATGCAGGCCCCTTCCAGCTGTCTGCTCTGCTGCATTTTAGAAGAGGCTCCAGTTTGGCTGCTAAATGCCCACCTATCATTTTTTAATTCCAGGCAGCAGGAAAGAAAATAACCAAGAGAGAAAAACAAGGGAACGTCTACCCCTCCTTTTAAATTTTTTAACCAACCCCCTCTTTTTTTTTTTTTAACCCAATTTGTTGAGCTATGATTACATTTAAAAAGCTGTCCATGTTTAAGGTACGCATCTCAGTGAACCTGGGGATAAGTATACATCATGAACACCACTAACCTTAAGATTATAAACACATCCTTCACCTCCCAAAGTCCCTCCCATTATCATTATTATTATTATTACTGGTAAGAAATTTTGGTAAGAACACAAAATCCAGCCTTTTAGCAAATTTTAAGTATGCAAGAGAGTATTCTTAGCTTTAAGCACCATGCTGTAAATGAGACCACCAGAACTTACTTATATGGTATATCTGAAACTTTGTGCTCTAACCACATCTACATATTTCCCCTGCACCACAGCCCCTGGCAGCCACCATTCTACTCTCTGCTTTTGTGAGTTTGTTTATTTTAGATTTCAAATGCAAGTGAAATCATATAGTAATTGTCATTCTGTGGCTGGCCTATTTCATATAACGTAATGCCCTCGAAGTCCACCCATGTTGTCACAAATGACAGGGTTTCATTATTATGTAACACTGAATAATATTCCAGTGCATATATGTATTAACCATTTATCCTGATACTCTCCCTCCACCTGCCTCCCAACAGGCCGCAGTGTGTGTTGTTCCCCTCTCAGTATCCATGTGTTCTCATTGTTCTGCTTCCACTTGTGAGAACATGCACTGTTTGATTTTCTATTCCCGGGTTAGTTTGCTGAGGATAATGGCTTCCAGCTCCATCTATGTCCCTGCAAAGGACATGATCTCATTCCCTTTTATGGCTGCATAGTATTTCATGGTGTATATGTACCACATTTTCTTTATCCAGTCTATCATTGATGGACATTTGGGTTGATTCCATGTCTTTGCTATTGTGACTAGTGCTGCAATGAACATGTGTGTTCATGTATCTTTATAACAGAATGATTTATATTCCTTTGGGTATATACATAGTAATGAGATTGCTGGGTCAAGTGATATTTCTGGTTCTAGGTCTTTGAGGAATCACCATACTGTCTTCCACAATGGTTGAACTAATTTACATTCCACCAACAGTGTAAAAGTGTTCCTATATCTCAACAGCCTCATCAGCAGGTAGTTTTATTTAAAAATTTTTTGAGAAACCTTCATACTATTATCCAAAATGGCCATAGTAGTTTGTATTTCCACCACGAATATACAAGGGTTATCTTTTATCCACATCCTCACTAATACTTGCTATTCATCTTTTCGATAACAGCTATTGTAAGAGGTGTCAGGTGACATTTCATGGTGGTTTTTATTTGCATCACCCTGACAATTAGAGGTGGTAAGAATTTTGTCATGTATTTGTTGGCCGTTTGTATCTCTTCTTCTGGGAAATGTCTATTCAGATCTTCACCTATTTAAAAAAAATTTTCAACTTTTATTTTAGATTCAGTGAATGCATGTGCAGGGTTTTACATTGGCACATTGTGTGATGCTGAGGCTTGGAGTATGAATGATCTTGTAACCCAGGTAGAAAGCATAGTATTTCATGGTGTATATGTTTTTCAGGTTTTGGTCCCCACCTTCCCTTCCCCTTCTTGTAGTTCCCAGTATCCGTTGTTCCCATCTTTACATCCATGTATAATCAGCGCTTTGTTCTTACTTATAACTAAGAACATATGGTATTTGGTTTTTTCTTCCTGCATTATTTTAGAATAGTGGCCTCTAGCTGCATCCATGTTGGTGCAAAGGACATAACTTTTTAAATGGTTGCATAGTATTCCATGGTGTATATATACTACATTTTCTCTATCCAATGATAGAGAAAATATTCATGTCTTTGCTATTGCAAATAATGCTATAATAAATATATGAGTGCACGTGTTTTTATGGTATTTTCTTTTGGATACAAGGGTCAGTCCCCATGGCTGCTGTCAAGGGCTAGCATTGAGTGCCTGCAGCTTTTCCAGGCTCAGGGTGAAAGCCATCAGTGGATCTATCATTTTGGCGTCTGGAGGATGGTGGCCGTCTTCTCAGAGCTCCACTAGGCAGTGCCCCAGTGAGGACTCTGTGGGGGCTCCTACCCCATATTCTCCCTCTGCACTGCTGTAGTAGACATTTGCCATGAGGTCTCCACCCCAGCAGGCTTCTACTGGACATACAGGCTTTTCCATACATCTTTTGAAATCCAGGTGAAGGCTTCTGATATGGTTTGGCTCTGTGTCCCCGCCCAAATCTCACCTCAAATTGTACTCCCACAATTCCCACATGTTGTGGGGGACCCAGTGGGAAATAATTGAATCATGGGGGCAGTTTCTCCCATATCGTTCTTGTGGTCGTGAATAAGTCTTACGAGTTCTGATGGTTTGATGAGGCGAAACCAGTTTTGCTTGGCTCTCATTCTCTCACTTGCCTGCTGTGATGTAAGACATGCCTTTCGCCTTCTGCCTCCCCCCAGCCATGTGGAACTGTAAGTCCAAATAAACTTCTTTCTTTTGTAAATTGCCCAGTCTCAGGTATGTCTTTATCAGCAGCGCACTCCTGTACTTTGTGCAACTGCAGGTTTAATATCCCATGGAAATTGCCAAGGCTTAAGGTTTGCACCCTCAAAGCAGTGAC
This sequence comes from Macaca mulatta, assembly GCF_049350105.2. Lineage (NCBI taxonomy): Eukaryota > Metazoa > Chordata > Mammalia > Primates > Cercopithecidae > Macaca > Macaca mulatta. Next base: position 8,857,349 of record NC_133413.1, read on the forward strand.
CCAAACTGTGTCTGGGGCCTTTTTAGCCATGGCTGGAGCTGGAGTGGTTGGGAGGTAGAATGCTGTGAGCACTGTCCTGCGCTTGCCCGAGGTGGTGCAGCCCTAGGCCTAGCCCACAAAACCAGTCTTCCCTTATAGGCCTCCAGACCTTTGAAGGGAGGGGCTGCCACCAGCCAAGGTCTCTGAAATGCCTTTCAGGCCCTTTCTTCATTGTCTTCTATTAGCATCTGCTTTCCTTTTAGTTATGCAAATGTCTTCAGCCTGCTTGAATTTCAGAGGATACCAATGGCCTTACAAGTACCATATGACCCCTAACACTTCCTGACTTCATTTCTGCAATATATTTTATTTTTTTACGTCATCATGAACATTGAAACTTTTTATATCTATTCACTTTCCATTTGTTTTCAAGTCCAGTTTACTTCCAAATAATTTTAGAATATAGAGTCTCCATAAGACTCTAGTTTGTCTGGTTTCTTGCTGTACCCCATGACTGCGAATGCTTTCTAGTACATATAATACACTCAAAAGTACTTATGAAGCCGGATGCGGTGGCCCACGCCTGTAATCCCAGCACTTTGGGAGGCCAAGGTGGGTGGATCACGAGGTCAGGAGATTGAGACCACCCTGGCTAACACGGGTGAAACCCCGTCTCTACTAAAAAAAATACAAAAAAATAGCCGGACGTGGTGTCGGGCACCTGTAGTCCCAGCTACTCAGGAGGCTGAGGCAGGAGAATGGCGTGAACTCGGGAAGCGGAGCTTGCAGAGAGCCGAGATCTCACCACTGCGCTCTAGCCTGGCCAACAGAGCAAGACTCCATCTCAAAAAAAAAAAAAAGTACTTATGAATGAAAAAAGGAATGAATCTTCCTATTTTTCCTTCAACATAGCCTTAACTTTTTGGTTTCCAACTTTATGTGGGGTTTTCAGTAGCTGTCTCAAAAATCCAATCAAATTGAACCAGGTGTGTCTCCAGAATGCAGTTTTGGTTAGGTTCAGTATCTGTGCAATCAGGGCATGTCTCTTGGAATGTAGTGCTGATTAGGTTTATTAATTGTTTTTTCCTGTATAAGGGGAAGCCAATCAGAGGATGCGTTTTCCCAGAGAAGGAGCATCAGAAGAGTTTAAGACCTTGGGGAAAGAGAGTCTTGCTGCTTGCTTGTGGGACTTGCCTTGGAAGGTAGATAAGTTCACAGCATCCTCCAACTTTTTATTTTTGGTGAGTTCTCCGAGCACTGAGATGTGAACTGGCCTCATTCCCTTACAATGATACTGTTTCCAGTAGAAGAGATTCGAGTTACTGGCAGCATATCTGCATGGGTCCATAAGCAACTTCAGTCCTTGCCTCCTCAGAAGAAAGAATTCGACTGAGGGGCATACAGCGGAAAAAGAGACTAAGTTTCAGAGCAGGAGTGGAAGTTTATTTAAAAAGGCTTTAGAACAGAAAGGAAAGGAAAATTCTCCTGGAAGAGACCCAAGTGGATGCCTGAAGGTCCAAGAGAGAAAAGAGAAGGGCCTTTAACCTTGATCCTGGGATGGGCTTGCCTCTTTCCCACGATTCTTCCTTTAGGGAGAGTTTCCAGCATGCACAGTGCTTTCCTTACCCTTTGGAATTGGCATGCACGGTGTGTTTAGGGAGTTATATGCGTGTCCGTCTGAGGCTTTCTTTCCTTTTCCAGTGGAGTGTGTGCCCGGAAGATTATACTTTGCCATTTTTGTCTCTTAACATGCATGCCCAAGAAGTTGCTTCTTCCTGGGGTCTGCATTTAATTAACATTTTTGATGTTAACAGGTGTAGACCACCAGGAAATGGCCTGTCTCTGGTGCTGCCTAATTGTCATTGTTAGAGAGGCAAAGTGATCATTAACAGGCCATCACCTGACATTTCTAGTGGGTAGGGGAAGAGCCCTCTCCTGCCCTGCTCCTGCTCTTCTACCTGTAACAAGACAAGCCTTGAATAGCATTAGACATGTGTCCCATCAAGGCAGCATCTCATTAGTAAATTTTACTGTGTGAATTGTTACTTCACATTCTCATATTCTGTGTTCACTATTTGTGTGCCTTTTCCATTTTTGTTTTGACCATATCTCATTATTTTAACTGCCTTCTCCAAGATTCTAGATCTGCATTGACCAATAGAGTAACTACTAGTCACATGTGGCTATAAATTGTAAATTAATTATAATTAAATAACTAAATGGCATATCCTTAGTAGTAATAGCCAAATTCGTGGCCAAACTAGAAATTCTGTAACTACATATGTGTGGTAGTTACTGCATTGGACAATGTAGATACAGAGCATTTGTTTCATCACAGAAAATCATGTGGGGCATGTTGGCTGCCACTTATTTTTAATTTATTTTTATTTTTTATTTCTTTGAGACAGAGTTTTGCTCTTGTTGCCCAGGCTGCAGTGCAATGGCATGATCTCAGCTCACCGCAACCTCCGCCTCCCAGGTTCAAGCGATTCTCCTGCCTAAGCCTCCCTAGTAGCTGGGATTACAGGCTTGTGCCACCACGCCCGCCTGTTTTTTTGTTTTTTTTTTGTTTTTTTTCTATTTTTAGTAGAGACAGGGTTTCTCCATGTTGGTCAGGCTGGTCTCAAACTCCTGACCTCAGGTGATCCGCCTGCCTCCGCCTCCCGAAGTGCTGGATTACAGTTATGAGCCACTGCGCCTGGCCTTATTTTTAAATTCTATTTGTGTGGTTTATAGTTAAATTATATTCTGCTTCTCTATATTCATTTCCTTTCACAGATTTTCTCAGGCAATTTTTAAATTTCATTCATTTACCTTCTTGAGGAAAGTACTTAGATCATTTTTTTAAAATAATGTACAGCAAATAATTTTTCCACGGATATTGTTTTAGCTTTATTGTGTTGATACTTTTACATACTATATTCAGGTATTATTATTTTTCATAACTTACTTTAAAAATTGTGCCGTTTATTTAAAAGTGATTTCTCCTTTGATTTTCAGAAGTCAGATTGTGTCTTCCATTGCTGTTATTTTAGTTTAATTTTATTTTATTATATGTAAATATGTTGCATATTCCTTTTTTAAAAATATGAGATTTTTTCTCTCTCTGGTTATACAAACTTTGTATGAAGTGTTTATTATGCACTTTAAAAATAAATATTTTGTTTCAGGGCATGGTGCTTTCACACATGCAACCTTAGAATAATTTTAAATTCCATTCCACTTTCACCATTCCTGAACTGCTTTGAATATATTGGATGTTGGAAGCCATGAGAGGTTTTGACTTGCAATCCAGTCAAGATAATAGGATTTTCCATTTATACTGTAATCTGATATATACTCGTTTTGGTTTCATACTTTAAAAAATCTATTCTCTTTTAGTCTGTGGTGATCTTTGCTTTTCTATTTGTGCATTGCTAGAATGTCAGCTGCTGTTTCCCTAGCACCTGAGATGTTACTCAACACTGTATAGCGCTGGTGTTGAGAATTGAGAGAATCTGCTAAATAATAGCACTTTTCCAGACCGCAGTTCTGAATTAAAAGGAAGGAAAAGGACAGGCAAAAGAATATAGACATCAGCTATTTTTACTGAAGATCTGTTGGAGAACATGGTTTTGGTGTCCAGGAACTTGAGACCTAATACTGCATTCCTAATACTTCACTAAGGTGGGCCTAAATAGCCTTGAAAGGGCTAGAAAGTCACAAGTCAGCCTCTTAATTGTTATGGGTGTCCTTAAAATATTAAGGTAATATTGAGGATGCAGAATGGCTCCTTCCTCATGACTTTTTAAGAGATCTGGGCCGGGCACTGTGGCTCATGCCTGTAATCCCAGCACTTTGAGAGGCTGAGGCGGGTGGATCACCTGAGATCAGGAGTTCCAGACCAGCCTGATCAAATTGCAGAAACCCCATCTTGACTGAAAATACAAAATTAGCCAAGCGTGGTGGCGCATGCCTGTCATCCCAGCTACTTGGAAGGCTGAGGCAGGAGAATAGCTTGAACCTGGGAGGTGGAGGTTGCAGTGAGCTGAGATTTCACCATTGCACTCCAGCCTAGGCAACAAGAGGGAAACTCTATTAAAAAACAAAAAAGAGAGAGAGAGAGAGAGATCTGGAGGGAGATACTAAGCTGTGCAGGCTCTCATCTTGAAGTCACCAAATACATAAGTTGTTATTCCTGCTCTGGTGAGAAGTTTGTCAATACATTTTTTCCATGAATTAATGAAAATTTTAGACCCATAACATAAGTTTTAAAAAATTTATCCTAAAGATTGCTTGTGTATGTGTGTGTTTTGAAATATATTTAATCTCTATATCTTGAAATAGTTTTTATAGATTCCACACAAGAGTCCTTTAGGAAATAAGTGTGCTTTGATTTTCTTATAATAGTTGTCCTTTTTTGTCCCTGGCACAGTCTGTATATGACCATTTAAATTACTTTTAGTTCATGTTTGGGTTATAATCACACACAAATATTCTCTAAAGTCCAAATCTTATTTTGATATTCGAGGAAGAGTTTACATGGTAATAATATTAAGGGTTACAGCTGGTTTCACTGAAGCTTTGTAGGCATTCTCTAATACCTTATTTTTTTGAAGGAATATCTGTTCTGCTTGAATTATAGACTACATAATACATGTACTGTCAGGTACATTCATGGAAGGGACAGGCAGATGGAGTCATATGTTACTGGAGCTTTGATGAACAGATGTAGGAAATAGACCAAGGAATAAGAAAAAAGTTGATATCGAAAAGTGCTTGTTGAAGTCTGTAAATGTGCATTAAAATGTGGCAGTAAAAATAGACACAGTGAAGTTTGGGAACTGGGGTCTAAATCCTGGAGTCCCCAGAATCATAGAGAACCTTGGTTAGGGGAGTAATTTTGCAAAAAAGCAAGAAGAGGCAGTGACAAGGCAGAATATAATTAAAAGTATTGCTGTGTCATTTTCTAGTTTTGTAATTTTGTCATATTTTTCAAACTCTGTTGATCATTTATTGAACTGGTAAATAAACTATAATCAGCAGGGTTATTATAAGGGTTAAAAAAGGAAATTTATGTATATCTGTAAGCAAAACATCACAATTAATACAAAGTTACCCTTTTTATTTTTCCTGGACTTCATGTACAAATGGGTCAGTAAATTTTTTGAAGTTTATGACACATAAGTATCATTTGTACATAAAATATATTTAATTATTTTTATATTTTTAGCAGGGAAATAATACACGCATGTTTTCCCCCATCTCAAACACATGCATTCATATAAACATATCCATCTATATACCTACATATCTATGTATGAATATACACATGGACATCAGTATTTCTCAGCAAATATGTATCATGATAATCAGAGATATTGCAACTCACAAAGACTAATATAAACCATGATTGCAAGAATTTTAGATACCACCTTAGTAAAATATCAGATTGAGCTGCTACATTTCTCTCAGCCCTAAGTCATTTTGTATTTCTGAGCATCTTAGAGGATTGTGACTGTATACACAGGACAGAAACACCATGACCCAGGGTACTGCTGCGAATTTCTGATGCAGGGGATTTTAAGGGCTAGATCAGCAGGATGGGAGTGTTGACCCTCCAAGTGAAATAAATTCCTGAATTGATTATCCCCATCCTAAAACAGATTTTTTTCTTTTCTTTTTTTTTTTTTTTTTGATACAGAGTCTTGCTCTGTCGCCCTGGCTGGAGTGCAGTGTTAGGATCTTGGCTCACTGTAATTGCCTCCTGGGTTCAAGCGATTCTCCTGCTTCAGCCTCCTGAGTAGCTGGGATTACAGGCAAGCACCACCATGCCCAGCTAATTTGTGTATTTTTAGTACAAATGGGGTTTCACCATTTTGGCCAGGCTGGTCTCGAACTCCTGACCTCAGGTGATCCACCTGTCTTGGCCTGCCAAAGTGCTGGGATTACAGGCAAGAGCAACTGCACTTGACCCTAAAACAGATTCTTACTTGATTGATTTCCAAGTTCCAAGGGGAAATACAAAAGTAGAAATTGAGAGAAAGTAAAAGTGGAGTGAGGCTTCAGAAGGCTGTGATTGGTGTTGGAGAAACATTGCTAGGGCATAAAGCTGGGATAATAAAATCTGAGAAATCCCACAGTGTTTATCTGCAAGTGGAAATCATATTCCACATGTGGGCGGAGTCAGGGATCCCTGTGTTTTAAAATCAGTGAGGGAACTGAATATCTGGACTTGTGTCAATTAACATACAAAACTCAGTGCTTTTGATGTTCTCGTTCACAAGATATCTGTGTTCCTTCTTTGTCAGAAACCATAGTCATAGGCTTCCTAATTTTGACCATGGGAAAAGAGGAGAGGCCTCTGTGTGTTTGTGTCTGTTGGTCAGGCTGTGGTGCAGGTGGTGTCACACTTCAGTGAAGGTCTGGCTTTTCATCACAGGTTGGTCTGAAAATTGTGTACAAGGCTGGTGTCTCACGTGTTCTTTCTCCAACCTCAGCTTTTCTTAGTGCCTGAAGTGTCTGCAAGTGGAAATCCAGAAGAAGACAGAGAGAGACTGAGTTCTTGACAATGCGTTCACTAGTGAGTAGGGGATGCCTCTTTCTACTGAAATGACACCCATATTGCTGGCAAATGGGCAGTTTTCTGCAGTTTGCATGGGTGTTTCATTTTTATTCTTTTTTTTGTTTGTTTTTATGATGCAAAATCCATCCAGCCTGGGTGTTCCAAATGCAATCAGGAGACTTTCAGGTATCTGGCCTCCAATTAAGTTTTCTCAGGACTCTGGGTTGGGTATCATGTGTCAAAGATTCCTAAGTTATCAATATAATTTCTAATATTACACTACTTTATTCCAGCCCCATTCAGGCTATTTACCAAAAAAGACATGAGAGGTCTCATTTATGTATTTCCTTTTCTTCTATCCATCCTATAACCTCATAGGGAAATAATTGACCCATTAACTGTACCGTTGGCTGAAATAGACTTAGGATTGTGATGAATGCAGGCAATAGAGATGGGTGAAGAGCAGAAGATCACAGCCCAATAATGAGGCTGATGTTCTAGCAGCTGAGTTCAATAAATCCCGTGTGATAGGCCTTGAGCAAGAGCTGCACAGAGTTGAGGAAAAAGAAGAATTTGATAAAATATATTTGTGCTTTTAAAAACTTTGCAAAAGGACAACTAAAGAAGTCATTATTATTCTTATCCCCATTCATTTTACCTTTTGATAATTAACCTTTTCACCTTCTGGTAACTGAAAGTAACATATAAGAAATACAATTACTTAATTATGGTTGCACACTCAGGAGAAGGAATATAGTAGATAGAGTACAATTTAGGGTTCTGTGGAAATGCTTTATAAGGGCTGGTTAGAAAAAAAACAAAACAGTAAAGAGGCCTTTTTATCCTTGAACAAGCCAAGTGACAAGGTAAAGTTAAAAGAGAGGCAGTGATAACTGATGTTTGGATTGCCCAGAGAAAGTTGAGAACAGGAGGCTTCATATCACAGGAATCATCAGACTAAGACTTCCTCAGTGTAGCAGCCTCAGCGGTCTTGTGCTGCTGGACTGTCTTCAAGCCTTGTCATGAACACCTGAATGACATAACATTAGAGTGACTCTATGTATAAATTGAATCCTATATTCTGCGTAAAATTTGTGCAGTTCTGAAGAATGCTGGAGTCTGGTTCATTACTTTCTATCTTTTTAATGAATAAGGGACCAATGACCTGTATTTAATAAATATTTGCTAGATAGGAAACATGTTTTCTATTACTTCGTTAGACTATTCAAAGCACATAATAGGTCTTTTAACCATTTGATTGGTGAGAAACCTGTGGTTTATCTAGAGAAATAATTTATTTAATCATGGTCGTGTTTAAAAAGTAGTAAATCATGGTTATTTGCCTTGTGACAAATCTGTAATTTACTTGAAATTCATGGTAAATTTGTTTTATTTATGAAGGTTCAAGTGAAAATTTTATAATCAGTTATGTACAGGTGATTAACACATTACTGAAAAATATCTGGGCTATATTATGCCACACCTCATGTGATATTTCTTTATAGTAAAATTTAATGGATTAAGAGTGGGTACGTCTCTGTGAGTGAATCTGAAAGGCAGATACCAGCTTAGTATTGAGAATGAACTGGCTGGAACCTAAAACACTGGGAGTTCTGCATACCCAGCTCCTACCTATGTCATCTCAGCCTTCCTCCTCTGGACGTTAACAGGGATTCTCTGTCTAAACTAAAATGTCTGTGATGTTTTAGAAGAAAGTGACTTTTGAAGATGTAGCTATTGACTTCACCCAGGAAGAGTGGGCCATGATGGACACATCCAAGAGAAAGCTGTACAGAGATGTAATGCTGGAAAACAACAGTCACCTGGCGTCCCTCGGTGAGTCCCTCAACATTCACATATGTATGTAGACACACATTGACTCATTCATTCAATAAGTGTTGGAACAGCTTCCCCATATCTCACTCTAATCTCTTCTCTGATTCTCTCACAGATCTTATCTGAAAAAGTTTGAGCTCTCTAAATCTGTCTGAAAGAAATATCTTTATTTTATTTTATTTTATTTAGTTTTATTTAGTTTGTCACTCAATTAGAATGTAATCTTGACAAGGATTTCATGATTTCCTTGGTACTCAGTGTCTAATAATCAGAACAGACCTGGGAACTTAATGAATATTTTCAATGTATTAAATTAAATATTTTCTAAATAACTCTTCTGCTTTAGTCGCTATGCTTAGGCTGAGACCAATTAGTGAAAACAATAGCAATATCTTTTCTGTATAGAACACCAATTATTTTTGTAAATCAAATTTTTTTTCTTCTGCACGAGAATAATAATAAACATACTGTGCAGAGATTTAATTAATCTCTTTCTGAAAAGACTGTGTATTATGCATTGTGTCTTGGAACTTAGGCATGGACTCAGCATTCATAGGTCCTGCCTGTTTTAAATTTCCTTTTCCTGATGGACCTTTCGTTTGGATTTATTTTCTAGTCTCATGTTGGGTCAAAAAAATCCTGGGGAGTTTTCTGTGTTCTAGGTCTTGTGGCTTGAGCTGACCTTCACTGTTTTTATTCTTCCTTGATAGCCTGCCTTACAGTTGGTGATAATGCACATTTATTGACAGTGAACTCAAAACACATGTACTGTTTCCACTAACAGGGTACCAGATAAGCAAATCCTATATAACTTTGCAGCTGGAGGAAGGAAAAGAGCTCTGGCGGGAAGGAAGAGAATTTCTCCAAGGCCAGAATCTGGGTAAGCAACAGGGTCCTGTGCTCTAATAGGAGGAGGTGCTTTGTCAATGAATAATATCAGTCAAATATTAATTAGCGGTTTTATGAAATGAGTGGTAATTTCTAAAATGTAGGTTAAGCTACTGGAGCAGAATTCCTTAGATGTTATTATCATTTTGTTCATATGTCAGATGCTACTCTTATGTCCTCTTGCCTTTTCTTTTACTTTCAGGAAAAGGATAATTCAGTACTTGTTGGGGTTAAACTGTCACATGCTGACTCTTTTCCCGATACCCCTGTGAAGACTATCCCTCTATTTACCTGCCTGATATCTCATGTCCATTTTAACTCTTTTCACATTTTAATTTTAAAACTCTTTTCTAATTGCTGACGCTGTACGATCTGTTTCTTCTATTGAAGTATTTTCTTCATTTGACACATTTGCCACATCTAAGTGTCAATTTTTGAAAAAAAGTAAACAGGCCTTGGGGTTTTTCAATTAATTTTATTACCATAATACCAAGGTAACAATTTATTTTTCAATTATTTCAGACAAGGAAAGTGCCCTTAAGAAAAAACACATGATATCCATGCATCCTATCAGAAAAGACGCATCCACCGGTATGACAATGGTGAGTTTTATAGCTGTGTATACCAGTCATCTAAGTTAAAGATCTGGTAATGGGTTAAGTTAGTAATGACGCACAGTCACCTGAGTGTAATTAGGCTGGCACTATCACTCAGCGTCCTCGCCTTAGAAGACATGAGAAAACTCACACGGGAGAGAGACCGTAGAAGTGTCATCAGTGTGGGAAAGGCTTTATTCAATCCTTTAACCTTCGAAGACATAAGAGAACTCACCTTGGATAAAAGCGTTATGAATGTGATAAAAGTGGGAAAGTCTTTAGTCAAAGCTCTGGCTTTAGAGGACACACAAGAATTCACACTGAAGAGAAACCACATGCTTGTCTTCTATGTGGGAAAGCCTTTAGTCTATCTTCTGACCTTAGATGATATGAGAGAACATGCACTGGAGAAAAGCCATATGAATGCCATTTATGTGGGAAAGCCTTCAGTCAACGTACTAATCTTAAATAACATCAGAAAATTCACCCTGGAGAGAAACTTATAAATGTCTTCAGAACATATTCTGACTTTAGATGACATGGTGTTAGGAATGACGAATGTGAGGAATATGGAAGAGACTTCAGCTGTAGTTGTAACATCTAAACATGCCAAAGGACTCACATTTTGAAGAATTACTATACCCAACATGGACGTTACTTCAGTTGCCTTTATTCTTCAGTCCACATCAATAAATTCATATGGAAGAGAAATTGTACGACATGTGTGTACCAAAGACTTGTTAGTGATCTGATCATAAATGACACGGGAGAGCTGAAACTGTCAACATGATAAACTAAAAGTCTTCAGCAACAGTTTTAATAATTTAAAACGTGTGGGACTTTCAGGTAGAGAATCTCTAGTTCTGTGTTCAGTGTGAAAATGTTTTTATGTGCAATTTGTTGTCAAATAACCTAAGAAAACTTTACTTGGATGAACCCTTTATTTGTATTTTCTGTGAATAAACATTCAGCCAAGCACTAGGCTTGATGTTCACAAGAAAACACAGTGATAAAATGCTGCTAAAATGGAAAATAAGAGAGGAAATTCTTTATAAGCTAAATAAGAAGGAAAAGTCTTTCCAAGGGCAATGAATTCCCTTGGAATACCAAACACTTCTTACTGGAGAAGTTATGCCTTGAAAAATCATGAGAATTCCTTTCTTCACAGAGTAACGCTTGTGGCACATGTGAGATTTCACACTGGACAAAACACGGTTAGCATCTTGAAAGGAGAAGATTCTTTAGTGGTAATTCATTTCTTAGTTGACATTAAGTTTCTCACATCGAGGAGCTATCAAATTTGAAAATCACTGTGGAGAAACCTGATAGATTTCTCATCAGAAAAGTGAGTCAAGAAGGTGGACCTCTAGAAAAAACTCTTAACACATAGTTTAGCAAAATAATTAAGAAATTTGAGAAAATGTCTATTCATAAAAATGCAGCACATAAATGTATAATAACAAAGTGACCTGGGCATAAATTGAATGCAGAATTATATAAGAAATCTCATTAAACATTTCCAAAAGATCAATACTTACAAATATTGAAAGAATACAATCGGTTGTTGAAAAAACTCAGTGTGTTGGCGAAGTCCTTCTTCCATTTATGCAGCCCTAACAAATCGATGTGCATCTGCACTCCTTGGCTTATGGGTCGACATTCTACCCCAACTTCCGAGTCTCCCCAGTCTTCGACGGCTCTTTCCTCACAGCTCACCTCCCTTTACTTCAATGTCCACTGAAACCACTTGTTTCCATCCAACTCTGGAACTGACACATCAGGGATCTTCAGCCCCACTCGCCAGATTTCTCAGTGTGTCATTGCATAGATTTAGCAAGGAAATGGAGGCGGTATCGAAGACACCTAGTATATGCATTTGGGTGTCCCCAGCCCTTGCCTCTGTCTCTGAGTAGTTACCTGGGATCAGAGAATAAGGCAGCCCTGCTCTTCTATCTCTCAGAAATCTCTTGAAATTTTGTCCCTGAAGCCTCTCTAAGTGGAGGTAGCAGTTCATCTCATGACACCCCAGAGTTTACTCAGGTAAGTCCTGAGTTATTACACAGAGACAGACACAGCTGTGTTCCTTTTACTTCTGTCCAGAAGATAAAACACCAGCATGATAAAGCAGGCGAACCTGTCAGCCGCCATGCAAGCCTTTCCTATATTTGATTCAACGTACTTTTCCAGAAGCAAAATGAAAGTTCTCACAGAGGGGGCTTCCTCTGCCTTGTCCTCAGAATTGGAAAATGTATTGTCCATCAGGGAGACTCAGTACTGAACCTAAAACTCAAAAGAAAACGTTTCCTGAATAACAAGTGGGATGATGACATGAAATTTTGCAAAACAGGCACAATCTTAACACGATAGGCCTTACTAAGGCTAAATGGCCTTATCCATGGTTGAAATTGACACGTCATTATATTAAAAAATCTCCACAAGTGATTGATTTTACTCTGCAGCCAGGGTTTATGTCAAGTGTGAGGATGGTATCTTGCATTGTCGCTTGGGTGGGGTGCAGTGGCAAGATCTTGGCTCACTGCAACCTCCACCTCCCGGGTTCAAGCAATTCTCTTGCCTCAGCCTCCCGAGTAACTGGGATTGCAGGTGCCTGCCACCAGGCTCAGCTAATTTTTGTATTTGTGGTAGAGACAGTTTTTCACCATGTTAGCCAGGCTGCTCTGGAACTCCTGACCTCATGATCCACCCACCTTGGCCTCCCAAAGTGCTGGGATTACAGGCATGAGCCACCGTGCCAGGCCTAAAACCCCGTGTTTACTAAAAATACAAAAATTAGCTGGGTGTGGTGGTGGGTGCCTATAATCCCAGTAACTCGGGAGGCTGACACAGGAGAATCACTTGAACCCGGGAGGCAGAGGTTGCAGTAAGCAGAGACGGTGCCACTGCACTCCAGCCGGGCTACAGAGCAAGACAGTGTCTCCAAAAAAACAAAAAACAACACCAAAAAACCCCTCAGATATCCAGATAAGAGGATACAGATGTGTCCACGGTCATAAATTCTTCACCATGCTACAAGAGGGGAACTGACATTTTGGTGAATCTTTGTAAATCATCAATTTATCTATCATACTTTTATTTCACCAGTAGCATTGACAAAGCTAAGTCCTACAATTCCATTTGAAAATACCCTTGAAAAGAACAGACCTTTAAAACTTACTACACTCACTCAGGGGAAGGAATAAATATGAATTTTTAGCAAATAAAATACGTCATTTTACCTTGCTACTTTGGAAATAGTACCTTTATCTTTCAAGCTGTACTGACAAAATGTATCTTATAGTCAATGATAAACTGAAACTCAAATAAGAGGACAAGCCTTATCAAGGTAACAAACTCAGGGAGAGGCAGTGCTGACTCCAACACAGACCTTTCTAAGTGTCACGGCAGGCCATTCTATTCCTCAGGACACCCAACCTGTTCAGTAAAGCACTCAGTGACCACCTAGGAGGCACTGGCACTGTTCTTTGTCCGCCTGTGTGCCTTCAGTGCATTTTCATATTCAGGTTCTTGCACATCCTCTCTGGGGTGGGTTTTCCTCATCCTTTGGGACAATTTTTCTCTCTTCGCAAGTCTGAGACAATCTAGACAGCAGAAATCATTTCTGCCTTTTCCTCTCAATATCAGCATCCCATTTGCAGATCGTCAATGTGTCTCCGAGGAATAAAAGCTCCGGCTGGAGGAACAGTTTTAATGACTTAGCTTTAATGACATTACGTTGTATTGTCCATTCATTTTAATGTCCTAAAATTTTAATAACCCTAAGGGGTCACCATTTTAGATGAAACTATACCAGGAGATTCCTCTAAGGCCAAGAGCATCCAGCTGCTCCCCTGAGAGACTCTACCCCCTACCTCAGGCTGTCCTTGGGGATGAGATGACCCCGGGGCTGATACTCACTAGACCCTCCAATAGACGTGGCCACTGTGGGTATCCTGGGTCATCCCCAGACGGTTCTAAAATGCCAGGACTAGGAAAAGACAGGAGGGTGGCTGAGGACACAATACCCTGTAAAGTTTTCACGGGGGGAACTCAACCTAAAGACATTTTGGTCATATGTACACTTAGGAAAGATGGAAAGAAGAGAGGCACAAAGATTTTTTTACAGTAGAGTGTCAGATGATTTATTCTCCGCTTTCCTCTCATGTAAAATGTTTGGAAACAGAAAAATATTTTGGTCAAGGTGGCTCACACCTGTATTCCCAGTGCTTTAGGAGGCCGAGGTGGGTGATCAGTAAACGTCAGGAGTTCAAAACCAACCTAACCAACATGGCAAAACCCTGTCTCTACTAAAAATACAAAAATTAGCTGGACGTGGTGGTGGGCGCTTATAAGCCCAGCTACTTGGGAGGCTGAGGCAGGAGAATCGCTTGAACCCGGGAGTCAGAGGTTGCAGTCAGCTGAGACTACGCCATTGCACTCCAGCCTGGCAACAGGGCGAGACTCTGTCTCAACAACAACAACAACAACAACATAAATATATATATATATATAAAACTATACATTTAAAATTACTACATGTAGATAGTATTTGAAGTCATGGGACTGACTGTAGGTAGAAACAAGAGAAGGCTAGGAAAGTTTTTATATTTATATTTATATATAATTATATAAAATTAATATACATAATTATAATACATAAATATATCATATAGGCTGTGCACAGTGGCTTACACCTGTAATCCCAGCAATTTGGGAGGCTGAGGTGGGCAGATCAGCTGAGGTTAGGAGTTCGAGACTAGCCTGACCAACATGGAGAAATCTCATCTCTACTAAAGATGCAAAAATTAGCCAGGCGTGGTGGTGCGTGTCTGTAATCCCAGCTACTCAGGAGACTGAAGCAGGAAAATCACTTGAACCCAGGAGGCGGAGGTTGCGGTGAGCCCAGATTGTGTCATTGCACTCCAGCCTGGGTGACAAGGGTTAAACTCTATCTCAAAATAAATAAATAAATAAATAAAACAAGAAATATATATTTATATCTAAATATATAGTTATAATACATAAATGTGTATATACATACATTTATTATAAATTTATTAATATATGAAATATATTTATTTCTGAGACGGGGTCTGGCTCTGTCACCCAGGCTGGAGTGCAGTGAACTACCATAGCTCATTGGAGCCTTGAACAGATGGCTCAAGCGATCCTCCCACCTCAGCCTCCTGAGTGTCTAGGATTGCACGCACACACCACCATGCCTAGCTAATTTTAAAATTTTTTGTAGAGACAGGATCTTCCTTTTTGCCTAAGCTGGTCTTGAATTCCTGGGCTCAAGTGATCTTCCTGCCTCAGGCTTCCAATGTGTTAGACGTGGGCCACTGCATCTAGTCTAATGCATTTTTTAATTTGTGAGTTGATATTATTTAATATTTTTAAGTACTGAATGTGTTGAACAACCAACTTTCAGAATTCCCGAACCATGGACGGTCAGCTGTCATGTCCTGGTTCAAATCATCCCAGCACACCAAGACTAGAAACCTTTCAGCCAACTTCCACTTATGTCTCCCGGGGCAGGACAATGTCACTTGGCCAATCCCCACTAAGAGGGACTCTGGAAAGGCAAGAAACTATTCTGTTCTCTATAATGGAACGTGACCAGGGAGAAGGCAGTTGGGAGGGCCAGCTGGGCCCTCCAACCAGCAGCGTCCACCATCGACTAACTGCCCTACAGCTACACCGTGCTGGGCATTTGGGGCACTGTTATGAGCAAGAGTTTCCATTTTTCTTCTCATGGGACCTTCATGCTGGTGGCAAGAGACAATTTTTTTTTTTTTGAGACAGAGTTTTTTTCTTGTCACTCAGGCTGGAGGGCAATGGTGTAATCTCGGCTCACTGCAACTTCTGCCTCCTGGATTCAAGCAATTCTCCTGCCTCAGCCTTCCGAGTAGCTGGGATTACAGGATTGTACGACCACATCTACCTAATTTTTGTATTTTTTGTAGAGATGGGGTTTCACCATGTTGGCCAGGCTGGTCTGGAACTCCTGAGCCACTGCACCCAATCAAGAGGGAGATTTTAAATCAATAAGTATAATTGTGATGAATGCCAGAAAGAAGAATGTGTGTGATGGGGAGAGGACTTAAGTTATTGTCTCATATTTTAACACTTTCATAGGCAATAACTAAAAACTTAGAAGCTTATAACAACACACTCCTTTAAGCCAATTTTGGCAAGCTAGGAGTTGAGCACATTTTAGCGGGTCCTGTGCTTGGGATCTCACGCTAAGCAACTGGGCTGCATCCTCATCTGAGGCTCCACCAGGGCAGAATCCATTTCCAGGTCCGCCGAGGTTACTGGCCGAATTCATTTCCTCGGACCCGCTTGGCAAGGGCCCAGCTTTTTGCTTCCTTGCCTGTGGGGCCCCTCCAAAGGTCCTTTCTCAGCACAGCATCTCCCTCCTGCAGCGCCTACAGGCGGAACCTTTCTCTCTAGTGTGCGAAGGTGATGCACTGTGACAATGACATCCCATTGCTTTTGCCAGGCCCTATGGGTTAGAAGCCAGTCACCGGTTTTGCTCGTACCCAAGGTCAGGAAGACTATGCAAGGTCATAGGTCATTGGGGGGTCAGTCACTTTAGGGTGTGGCTGCCACCACTGAACTTGGTGAGACTTTAAGGGTTGGTAGGAGCTGGCCAGGTACAGGGGTGAGGGTGTGTCAGGCAGGGGTGAGGGCATGGAGGGGGATGCAGAGGCCTGCACCCTGGAATGTCCTTTCACTCCCTGAGGTTTTGTTCTCCTGATCCCTGAGTACATCCCACAACACGGTGGGGCCCTAGCAGGGGAGAGGTAGGGAAGCATGTGTTGTTCATCCGGGGACCTTGTTAGGCAAATCAGATTAGCGGCCAGGCTTTCAGTGGTGGGTGTGAGCGTGGGAGTGATGAGTGTGCAGGTGTGTGTGGGAAGAGTGATGGGGATGGGGTCAGCCCCAGCCACCATGAAGACCTTAACTGTGTATCCACCCATCCCAGCAGCCTCCCTGAGTGAGTGCCTTCAGGGTGCAGGTCCTGTTTTGCACATGGAAGTGAATCAGAGTGGGACACTGCCTGGCCTTAGAAAGGTCACACTTCTTCTCTTTCTTTTTCTTCTTTTTCTTTTTTTTTAAATTTGCGAGAGATTCTCACTCTGTTGCCCAGCCTGGAGTGCAGTGGTGTGACCTTGGCTCACTGCAACCTCTGCCTCCCAGGTTCGAGCAATTTTCCTGCCTCAGCCTCCTGGGTAGGGTAGCTGGGATGATAGGCACGCATTACCATTCCTGACTAATTGTTGTATTTTAGTTTCACCATATTGGCCAGGCTTGTCCCAGTCTCCTGGCCTCAAGCGATCTGCCCACCTTAGCCTCCCAAAGTGCTGTGACTACAGGCGTAAGCCACCACACCGGGCGAGAGGTCCCACTTCATGTCAAGTGGGTGGCAGCCACTCAGACAGCACCCCAGCTGGCGCTGGGAGTGAGGGGTGCTCAGCGTCCTAGGAAGGCAGAGGGCTGCATGAGAGGTTCGGGGAGGAAGGACTGGAGGAGGATTTGAGATTTTCACCTGAGCAGCTGAGTGGATGGAGGGGCTGTTTACAGAGAATCACAAGAATGTGGATAAGCAGGTTAGGGCACTAATAAAGCACTCTGTTTTGGCCCGCGGAAAATTTGAGATGCTTCCCTGTGTCCAGCTGGGCCTTTGGGAAAGGTCAGGGCTGGGCATCTGACTGGGATGGATGTCTCTGGCTGGCAGCAGAGCATGTGGATGGTTTGTGAAGCCCGGAAGGGCAAGAGATTTCCTGTGGCAGTGCCCACTGCAAATGGAAGGGCATTTGGCCTGAGCCCAGACATATACAATTTGGGCAGAGAAGGGGGTGGGTCCCTGGGACCCACGGAGGAGCAGCTATGGAAGTACAAGGAAACCAAGGGTGTGGGGTCACATGAAGCAGGAAGCTCAAATAAGATGAGGAAAGACGTTTTAAAGACGATCAGGGCTGGGGACAGTGGTTCATGCCTGCAATCCCAACACTTTGGGAGGCTGAGGAGAGGATAGCTTGAGGCCAGGAGTTTGAGACCAGCCTGGGCAACATAGGGAGACCTCATTTCTATAAATAAATAAATACCATTGGTACTTGGCATTTCAGGCGGGGAACAGCAAACACATGAAAGCTCTGAGGCAGGAAATGGAAGTAATTAGTGCTCGTTCCTGGTTCCTTTATCAGACCTTAAAGAGATGCAGAGACATTTCAGGTACTCCTTGGCCGAGCTCCTTCAGGGAAGGCCTAAGTTCGCTTCTACTTCCCATCTATTAATGTTTTTTTTTTTTTTGGAGACAGAGTCTCATTCTGTCGCCCAGGCTGGAGCGCATGTAGTGGCACCGTCTCAGCTCACTGCAACCTCCACCTTCCGGGTTCAAACGATTCTCCTGCCTCAGCCTTCCCAGTAGCTGGAACCACAGGTACGCGCCACCACGATCGGCTAAGTTTTTGTATTTTTAGCAGAGACGGGATTTCATCTTGTTGGCCAGGCGGTTTTCGAACTCCTGGCCTCAAGTAATCCACCTGCCTCGGCCCCACAAAGTGCTGGGATTACAGGCGCCAGCCACCGCGCCCGGCCCTACTTCACTCCTAACGCCCACCATCCGTGCTTCCAAATGTTTGCTGAATGACAAGGTGAACGAGTGAATGGGACTACGTGACTTCGGGCAGCAGGCAATCCTATTCCTTGGACCTCAGTTTCCCTTTTTGTAAAGCAAGCCTGTCTCTCGCTCTCTGCCCTAAAAGCCTGAGTTCTGGGCTTGAGATGAGCGCGTCCTGTAGAGCAGACTCCAGGTGGACGTTGAGCTGGGTCTTCTAGGAGGCCAGGATCCGGCCAGCTCTTGGATCCGGTCCTCCCGCGGGACCCCGCACGCCCAGTCCCAGCGCCGCCCCGCCCAACCTCCCTTTGTTCCCCTAGGCCCCGCCCTCTCCGCGTAGCTCGCTCCCCATTGGCCGGGGGGCGGGCCCTGGGCGCCCGGCTCCGCTGGGGGCGGGGCGGCGGGCGGCGGGCGGCGGGCGGCGGGCGGCGGGCGGCGGGCGGCGGGCGGCGGGCGGGGCCGTGTGCACCTGCGCGGTGTGTTTCCCGGCCGCAGCCCCGCGCCAGCTGCAGCTCCTTGATCCGAGCCGGATCCTGAGCGTGGAACACGGGCTGAAGCGCCGGCAGCGGCCCCGCCCCCGGGCTCCATTGTTGAGGCTGCCGCGGCTCTGTTGGCTGCTCAGCTGTGCTCCAGTCGGCCCAGGCGCGGCGGCGAGGAGCGAGCGCTGCGAGGCGGCGGTCTGAGGTGAGACGGCGCCATGGGCGACCGGGTCTCCGGACCGGGCGGGGGTCTCTGCCCCCGGCGTGGCAGCTCCGAGCTGGGCTCCGCAGGGTCCGAGGTCGGGATCCGGGGTCCTTGCGCCTGGACTTTGTCTCGGTCTCGGGTGGCACCGGGGGCTTCGCCCCTGCTGCGATACCGCGTGGGCCCGCGCGGGGGTCATGGTCGCCCTGCGGGTGGGGGCCGGTCCCCACTGCTCCCCGGCTCCCCGTGTCTGCCGCGGAGGGGACTGCATGGACCCGGGCGCTGGCTTCTGCCCAGTCCCCCGCGGCGTGGCTGTTCCCCGCGTGCGGCAGAGGGGGCCCTGCGAGGACCCACTCGTGGGGCGGGGTCCGGGTCACGGCGAGTGGGAGACTCCGCCGCCCTCCCCGCCCTCCCTCGCAGCGAGACTGCTTCGCCAGACTCAACGAGGGGACTGTGCGGACCCTCGGACGAGGGAGTCCGTGACTCTGGGTGGGGGCTCTTTCCCGGCCCCGCATGACAGCTTCTTGAGTGTTTTGTCACCTATATAGGTGGCGCGTGGGTCCTGGCCGCCCTGCTAGTGGGGCTGTGCGGCGCCCCGTGGCTCGTCTGGGTCGACCCCGCCTGGGACGCGCGTGTAGTGGGGGTCCGCGCGCGGGGGGCGCGGTTGGTGGGGGCGCACTGCCCCCGCCCCATGGTTTATCCTCTCACTTGCCCGGCGGGAGGAAGCAAGAGGCGCGGGCCCGGAGCTGTCGCGCAGCGTCCACACAGACCGCACTGCCCTCTGCCCTGGCCGGCGGGACCCGGGGGTCCATGGGCTGTCACCGCGAGTCCCACTGCAGTGCTTCCTGCTCTGGCCCTGGGCGGGGCTCTGATTCGAGGGAACAGGGCCCTTCTGCCCGGCGCTTCTTGATTTCTTCCATTAGTAATGGGAAGAAAAAAAAATCTGGAAAGCCAGATTGAACTTTGTAGCTCTCAGCGCTTGGAGAGTGGAAGAAACTCTCCCAAGAATTTGGCGGGCTGGAAAATGAGTTTCAAGCAGGAGCACCCACACCCACGGAATGAGGCCAAGGCAGTTACAGTTAGAGGTCAGATTTATGAGGGGAGAGCGAGGGTGAGGTCCGTGGGTGGGGAGACTCAGACCTCAGCTTGATGGGAAGACCTGATGCTGCCCCTCAGACGCTGTATTTCTCAGCCACCGAAGGAAGTGGAGTCACTCCTTAGTGAATGCTATCATCAAACTTTTGAAAAACCTGTAATGTCCCAGGAAGGAAAATCGAACTGGACAGTTTTCCCCTTTTAAGAGTGTTAAACGTCCCGGAGACAAACAGCAGAAGGCTCAAGGAGTCCAAATACTCAACCTGAAGTTCTTTCTGAACAAGAGATGGTGTATAAGTAACAGGCATAGCCGACAAAACTGAACTAATGACCGCAGCTGTGGCTCCTAGCCCTGTAGGGTGTCATGCAGGCCCTTTTGCCTTCTCTGCCCTCCGCTGTCCCACACCCCAACGCTACTGCGCCACCTCCAGTCATCAGCTCCTGCCAACCCATTGCTATGTTTTGGAATTACAGGCGTGAGCCACCGTGCCTGGCCTGCATGAGTATATTTACTAATTGCTAAGTTACTCTGTTCAATACGTGTCTATTGAACTCCCCCGTGTGCCAAGCATTGTTCTGAATACCTTATATGCACGAATTCACTTAATTTTTAGAGCAGCTCTATTATTGTGGCCCTTTTACGGTGAGGAGACGGAACCACAGAGAGGCTGGGGACGTTGTCTAACATCACACAGCCAGCGCTGTTGGAATTGAGGCTTGAACCCAGACAGCTGGCTTCAGATCTCTTAGCTGTTATCATAGATGGCACACCCAAACCTTAGGGCCGCCTCCCAAGCCTTGCCTGAGCTCTGCCTGAGCTCTGCGAGAGCCGTGTATGTGAGGTTTCTTTCCTCTTTAAGAACACAAGTCTTGGAATTGTCCCAGACCCTGGTAGGACCTCTTGAGGACCAAAAACAGGGATTCTTCCAGCCTGCCCCAAGGCCAGATCTCTGATTTAGCTACTTGGAAGGCAGACGTGGAAGAGTAATTTTGCCAGAACAAAAAGTCAGGATGGCTGGGCTGACTCGGCCAGATGTGGTGGCTCATGCCTGTAATCCCAGCACTTTGGGAGGCCGAGGCAGGTGGATCACCTGAGGTCGGGAGTTCGAGAGCAGCCTGGCCAACAAGTAGAAACTCTGTCTCTACTGAAAATATAAAAATTAGCTGGGCGTGGTGGTGGGCGCCTGTAATCTCAAGTACTTGGGAGGCTGAGGCAGGAGAATTGTTTGAACCCAGGGGGCAGAGGTGGCAGTGAGCTAAGATTGCACCACTGCAGTGCAGCTTGGGTGACAGAGTGAGACTCCATCTCAAAAAAAAAAGAGGGAAGGGGAATGGCTGGGCTGACTCATCCTAGGGAAGAGACCCTACAGCAGCTGTAGGACCTTGGCCACTTGGGTGGAAAAGAAGGAAGGAAGAGCTTCACCCATGGCAGTGACCTGGACTGCAGAAACCACACTACACAGTCCACGTCCTGGAGCCTGGCCACCCCATTTGCTTCTCTTCTCCTTGGGTAGAGGGCGTGGGGAGCTTTCTACCCTGGAGGCTGAGCAGTGCAGCTTCTAACCAGCGTAGGCATTTGTCTGTCCCTGGGAATGCAGACAGCATTCTCATAACCAGCCCAAATCCTGAACAGCTTGTTGTAGGGTGGGGCGGGGCGGGGCAGAGGGTCATTTTGACTCATAGGTACATTTTCCACTTTCACTGCTGATAACTGTGTTACAGATTAAAGTTTTGTTTTTGATACTGAAGAGGGCTTAAGAGAGTGAGCTATTATGGCACATCTAAGTCTGCTAAAATAGAACCACGGGGTAGTGTAGGAAAATCTCTTCTAAATTATGGATCATATATGGTGAACGTTAGAAGCCATGTGTACCTAAGTTGAAAAATCAAAACATGTCTTGTATTTGGGTGACCCTGGTAAGTCTGGATGCCACTGCGCCTTGTGTGAACACAGGATGCTGAGGTGTAGGGATCAACAGGCTTTTTCTGGACATCTTGTGCTTCTCCCTTGGGGTAAAGTGGGGCGGCAGTAGGAGCACACAGCTGTTGGGCCCCTAATATTTGTCAGCTGTTTTACATGTGGGATTCCATTTAATACAATCTTGGAGGTAAAATTATTTTATTGAAGATGAAGATAGAGGCTTAGAGAAGTTATGAAAATTGTTCAAGGTCACGTCGTTTTTTTTTTTTTGTTTGTTTTTTGTTGTTGTTGTTGTTGTTTTTTTTTGAGACAGAGTTTTGCTCTTCTTGCCCATGCTGGAGTGCAATGGCATGATCTTGGCTCACCACAACCTCTGCTTCCGAGGTTCAAGTGATTCTCCTGCCTCAGGCTCCCGAGTAGCTGGGATGACAGGCATGCGCCACCACACCAGGCTGATTTCGTATTTTTAGTAGGAATGGGGTTTTTACATGTTGGTTAGGCTGGTCTTGAACTCCCAGCCTTGGGTGATCTGCCCAACTCGGCCTCCCAAAGTGCTGGGATTACAGGTGTGAGCCAACACGCCTGGTCAAGGCCATGTAATTTAAGTGGAAAGATGAAGTACTTGATGAACTCAGAAGTTTGACTTCACGGCCCTTGATCTTTCCATAACACGTGGTTCCTTCCCCGGTTGGTGGCGAGTGACTGAAGAACTCATGGAAGTTGTATTTTGTGGAAAGAAGACCTGAGGGGTGTATGGTCTTTCCAGGCTTGGAATATGCCATGCTGGGCTTCTGAATTGTATAGCTTGGCCATATAGAGAGAAGCCCCTCATTTAAGACTTACTCTTTGGGGGAAATAAAGGAAGGCCGCCCACATGGGACAGGCAGAGGCAACTTTCTCAGAGCTGCTGTGGCAAGGGAGTCGGCACCGTCACTTGCGTGTGGCAGAGACTGACATGCCAGTGAGTGGCGGATGAGGAGTGGGGAAGCTTCAGGATGGAAA
This sequence comes from Macaca mulatta, assembly GCF_049350105.2. Lineage (NCBI taxonomy): Eukaryota > Metazoa > Chordata > Mammalia > Primates > Cercopithecidae > Macaca > Macaca mulatta. The sequence goes on from NC_133413.1 coordinate 8,880,514, forward strand.
AGAACGGCTCCCAGTGGAGGCTGTTGTGGGGGCTGGAGGCGGCTGTGCAGAAGTGGGGTGTCCTGCGTGATTGGTTAGGGGCGTATATGGCTTTCTCTGAATTATCCTAACTGGAAATAGGGGCCAAAACTAGGGTGGCTGTCGGTTTTGAGTCAAGTCCTGGCCACATGGGACAGAGTTGTGGTTTAGTTTCTGGGTTGTTGAGAGAGCAGTCTGGCTTCCTGTCTGATGTGCTAGCCTGGCTGGCCTCGTGGCTGTTGATTGTAGATAGGGGATTGGTTTCCTGGGTGGGCAGCTACCGGTTGTGGTCTGAGTTCTGTCTTTATACATATGATCAGGCATGGTCTGTTTGTATATTCAGTCCCTCATTTTTCTTGTCAGTAAAAGTATCAAATGACATATTGGATACATTGGGAACTTTTTAGATGTCTGTGTCCCCTGGAGGAAGTTTTCACGTTCACATTTAATCAGAATGAATATAAACAATTGGGCCATTTATCTTGAAGATGTAAAATAGGAAATCTTCAACAATACTACCTCAGCGCCATTGCCTGTCTGTCCATCGTTAGGGAATGTGTTTTTATCCCCCGCTGGCTCATCGTCCACCAGTTTGTGGTTGATCCACTTCTCTATACGTCTTGTCTTGTGTGCATCTCATTGTTTGCTAGTGTTAGCTTTCCCCTTCATCAGTGTAGTTTATTTGTGTAGCCTCTGTTGGTAGGAAGTTATTTGTGGAATTTGTGAATGGAAGGGACCTTGGAGGTCTGCTAGGTCAGCCCAGTGATTTTCAAGATAAACGGAAATACAGGGAAATGTTCCAGCTTCTTTGGTGGCAAAACCAGGAATAGAAAGCAGTGTTCTTTGTGCCACAATGTCATTGAAAGACAGCTCAATGTGGGCCTAAAATGCAGAGTAGTTAACTTTCACGTATCTCTGCTTCTGACTCTTGTTATCAGACATTTTAAATTGACCTTAATGTGTTAGCAGAAATATGAAAAGTCCTGACTTGTTTACATATAAGGTACTTCTTTGCCTACTCATTTGGTTGTTTTTTTCAACAGGATTGAAAAGACATTGTTATAAACTGAATGTTTATGTCTCCCCCAGATTCTTGTACTGGAGCCCTAACTGCCAGTGTGATGGTATTAGGGGATAGGACCTTTGGGAGATGATTAGGGTTAGATGAAGTCATGAGCATGGGCCCTGGTCTGACGGGATTAGTGCAGTTAGAAGAAGAGAAACCAGGCCGGATGTGGTGGCTCACACCTGTAATCCCAGCACTTTGGGAGGCTGAGGTGGGCAGATCACGAGGTCAGGAAATTGAGACCATCCTGAAACCCTGTTTCTACTAAAAATACGAAAATGAGTTGGGTGTGGTGGCACGTGCCTGTAATCCCAGCTACTCGGGAGGCTGAGGCAGGAGAGTTGCTTGAACCAGGGAGTCGGAAGTTGCAGTGAGCTGAGATTGTGCCACTGCACTCCAACCAGGTGACAGAGTGGGACTCTGTCTCAAAAAAAAAGAGAAAGCAGAGAGCTCCCACTGCCCTGGTGTGAGGAAACAAGAAGAAAGATGGCTGTCTGCAAGCCAGGAAGAGGTCCCTGTCTCGGAACTGAGTTGGCCAACACCTTGATCTTGGACTTCCAGCCTCCAGAGCTGTGAGCAATAAACTAATGTTTAAACCACACAGCCTATGGTGTTTTTTATGGTATTTGCCTATGGTATTATGGCCATCTGATAATGGCCTGTATCTAAGTTGGTGATGCCATGAAAATAAATGTGGTAGTTCATTCCTTTATATAAAGATAGCGCTGTGAGCCCAGGGCCTTTGCTCGTGTCTTAGTTGAGTCTTGTCTTCTTATAATAGCTTCCTAATTTCTCTTTTCCCCCTCTGATTTATATTATATATCTGGATTAAATCATATATGGTATGATTTTATACTTTATGTCTATACAAATTTTAGTGATTTTATTTCATTTTTTTTTTTTATTTTTGAGACATGCCCTTGCTCTGTTGCTCAGGCTGGAATGCAGGCATGCCATCACAGCTCACGGTAACCCTAAATTCCTGGGCTCAAGTGATCCTCCCGCCTCAGCTTCCTGAGTAGCTGGGACTACAGGTGTGCTATCCTGCCTAGCTAATTTTTAAATTTTTTGTAAGGATAAAGTCTTGCTGTGTTGTCCAGAGTGGTTTCAAACTCCTGGCTTCAAGCAGTCCTCTCACCTCAGCCTCTCAAAGCACTGGATTACAGGCATGAGTCGCCACACCCAGCCCAGTGACTTTTCATTGTTAAGATCAAGGAGGGGTTCCCTGGCTTGGCATTCAAGGCTCATGATCCAGGAGTGATACGGAAGTTTGGGTTTCAGTGTTTCCATTCCCGCCATCAGCCTTGCACTCCAGCTTGTTGCCTAAGCCCTGTTCTGAAGCCCAGCCTGAGAGCTGCACTTAGAATTTAGACCTTCTCATCTCTTCATCTTCTTCGTCTATGTTCTTATCTCCATCTGGGACATCATCTCCACACTTCTGCCTCTTTAAATCTTCTCCATCCTTCAAGACTTGAAATACTCACTTCCTTTACATGATCCCCGCTCTGACATCCAAGCTAGAATTAATCTTTCTTCCTTTAAACTCTGATAGTGATTAAAATTTTTCATTCTTTAATTATGCAGTAGTCCTGTGTGTTAGATATTATTATTTCCCCAGTTTTTCATAGTTACTCTGAAAATATTTACTGTAGTCATATATTTTGAATATGTAATATGAGCGACATTCAAAAGGTCCTGGAGAGTGAAAGGCAGTCCTACTCCCATCACTGCTCTGTGACCACTGTTGCCAGTTTTGTTTGTTTGTTTGCTTGTTTGTTTTTCCAAGATGGAGTCTTGCTCTGTCACCAGGCTGGTGTGACCTCAGCTCACTGCAACCTCCACCTCCTGGGTTCAAGCGATTCTCCTGCCTCAACCTCCTGAGTAGCTGGGACTACAGGCGCACGCCACTGTGCCCAGATTATTTTTGTATTTTTAGTAGAGACGGGGTTTCACCGTGTTGGCCAGGATGGTCTGGATATCTTGGCCTCGTGATCCACCTGCCTCAGCCTCTCAAAGTGCTGGGATTACACGTGTGAACAACTGCACCCAGCCTATGTATCTTCTTTTTAAAAACACAGATGTTGGCATAAGATAAATACTGTTCTCCTCCAATTCCCCACTGGTAAATATTTAGGTTGTTCCCAACCGTTTGAATTAATCAATGCTGAGTTGTATGTAATTCTTGCATATTTGCGTGAATATGTTCATAGGATGCATTGCTAGAAATGGAATTGTGGGATCCAGGGTTCTGCACATTTTAAATGTTGATGGGTGTTGCTCGATTCCCTTCCGTTAGGGCCATACCGTTATCTCACTGTCAATGTGTAAGGGCGCCTATTTCTATTTCCTTGCCAACAGTTTCTTCTGACATCACACACACACACAAAAATAGCCCCCTTGTTCCAAAAACATGGACATTTTACCTTTCTACTTAAAGTGTGCGCACACTGACTGAAGCTCTGTGTTGCAGTGATATGTGCTGCTAGGATTGTGGCTCTGTTTTGAATTTGCTAGCCAGGCTATGGCTTTCCAGTCAGGTATTTTTTGTTTTGTTCATGTTGTTGCTGCCATTGGGGCAGGGTAATGTGTGTGAATTTCCCTCTACTGCCCAGCCAGATTTCCTTTCCAGTGGACGTGATTAGTGTCTCATCCGGCAGTCCTGTTTCCTGGTGATCTGGGCCAAGTGTCTCATCCGGCAGCCCTGTTTCCTGGTGATCTGGGCTGAGTGGCTCCATGAGAAGTTGCACCCATCTTCTCCAGTAGTGCGTCTTTTTACAGCAAGCAAAACATTTTCACCACGTTTCTAGCGGGACAGGCACTAGCTCTTTTCTGGGCATCAGGAGACCTGGCTTTGTTGTGGTTCAAGCAACAGCTGGTGAGTTACCAAAGACAAGTCGCATCTGGCCCCTGGTCCTTTGCTTTATAAGTAGAATCACAGTCCGAGTGGGCATCACTGCCCTGGTCTCTATGCGGTGCTGAGTGTTGTGGGGATGATGGCTAAGTGTCAGGGTACATTTCCACCACTAGGGGATTACAGGCCATCCAAAGACACAGGAGGAAAGCTAACAGCCCCGGGCAGGTACACAGAACCACAGGAGTTTGGAAGGGTGGTTCCAAGCTCCTTGGTGTGATTGATGTGATCACAATAAACATTTTATCTCTAAGTCTTGGGCCATTGGACCAAGAGAAGAGAGAGCTGGTGTTGAGTTGTAGTGAGAGGTGCGTGGTTCGTGTGCCTGCTGAGCCTGGCTGGGACTCACTTCCATTGAGTCCCACTCCATTTTACCTTCTGTTTCCACCTTTTTCGTGCTCCTGCTTGTTTCTCCAGAAAAAAAATGCAATAAGTTCCTTTCAAAAACTTTACAAAAGCCATAGATGCTTATTGAAAATAGTTCAAATGATATGGAAGACAGAAAGATAGTGTTTTTCTCCTGTGTGTTTGGATGAATGTGTCTTTGGGGTAGTCACTATTAACACTGGGTATATTTCCTTCCAGATCTTTTCCAGTGTACCTACAAATATATATGTACACATTCTAAAAAGCAAAATAGTACCTGATAAACATTGAGTTCCCTACTCCCACTCCACAGTCTACATGGACATCCTTTCACGGTGATACGATGAGACCTGATGGACTCCTTTTATTCGCTGGAGTGGCAGGTAATAATAGCTACAGATAACTCACCTTCAGTGGGCGTTTACCATGTGACAGGGTCTGTGCTCCAGGCAGGCTACATGAAGTGGGTCTTAAGGCTGTTTACAACAATGCTATGGGTGAACACAGTAATTGTTAACATTTTGCAAATGATAGAATTGCAGTAGAGAGAAGCAAAGCTGCTTGCTCAAACTCATGGCACGATTCCTGAGAGACAGAGAACCCTTTTAAAACAATTGTTGTTATCATCAGGTGATTTATGATCATTTCAAGAAATAGTGCATTCAGCGAGTACATTTCAGGGTCTGGTACAGTCTGGGAGCTGGTCCTGAAAATGCACTGGGCTAGAGGTAAGGGAGTGGTCCATTGGCCCTGGAACCCTAGTGCAAGGAGGGAGGTCCTGGGGAGAGGGGGCATGGAGAGGAGGTCTCTGAACAAACCTTGCAACATCCATTTCTGCTGAGTCAGGTCCGAGGTCTGGGTCTTGCCATGTACACTTTTCAGAGATACTTGGTTTTGATTTTTATCACGGCTCACCTGAGCAGCCATGGTTTCAAACTGCCTGGAGATGTGGTCTGGCAGGCCAGTGCTCTGCCCATCCTTCCCGCTCCTGCAGGAGGGGAGTCATCCTGGACTAGAGGACTTCGCCTGTAATCAGCTATCTCATAATAAGTGGATTTGATGCTGGTTTCGCTAGGTCAGGAAATTTCCCATTTGGAAGGAAAACTGATACTTGTTTTTGGGTTTTGCTGAGGAGCCACAGGGTTTAGAGCAGGGGCTGGAGGTTTGTTGAGACACACGTGAGTGCACTCAAACATCTTCCATGAAACGTGGAAATAAAGACAGTGTTCCAGAGAGGTCCCTGGCTTTGGGATATAAATATTTCTGTAACAGAATGGCACTGGATGTCTGCTGTATTTTTTTCTCTGCTATTTTGGCAACTTTATTTGGGTGTGTGTCTCCTGTACAGAAGGTACGACATCCGTTTTTGCCACCAAGTATTTACAGCCGTTGGTCCCTCTTATGTGGGTCACTTTTGTGCCATGGTTTCTTTGGCGAAATTGTAGGTCTCCTACCCAAAGCACATTGCCCATTTCAAGGTGCTCCTGGTTTCTGAACACCTGTGGCAGTGCCTTCTCTGTAGGTGAAGCCAGCGGAGAAAGTACCCCTCCCCAGGAGGTGGGGACTGGTGATTGCCTGAGTGAGGAGGCTGGAGATAAGCCCTGGACTAGAACTTGTGACTGGCTGCTTTTCCTTCCCCTCCTCTCCCTCCTATTTTGCCACCACCCCCACTTTTTAATAATTTTTTATTAAAAATTAAGCAATTATTTTGGTTTCCTTTATTCACTATTCCTTGCTAATCGCATGCAGAGTGAGCCTGGGACAGTGGAAAGGAAAGTTGTATTTGGCTTCAGATGATCCTACCAGCCCCGCATTGAGGGGCTTCCACCAGGCGGCATTGTCAAGTGGCGTTGTGGAGGTTCTCCTTTCAGTCCTCAGCGTTAACCAGCAGAGGCAGGTGCTACTTATTCCTAGTTAATGTTGAGGAAGTTGAGCTCAAAGTGGCTAAGGGAACTTCCCAAAGTCACATAGGAAGTAGCAGAGTAGAACCAATCACAGATTGTCTCTGAATCAGGCAGGTCGTCCGATTCCAAAATGGGCTCTTAATTTTTGGAGGTCAAAAAGCTGAACAGACACAGATATTTCTTTTTCTTTTTTTCTTTTTGAGCTAGGGTTTTGCTATGCTACCTAGGCTGGTCTAGGCTCAAGCTGTCCTCCTGCCTTAGCGTTGTGAGTGCTGGGCTTACAGGTTAGTGTCACCACACCCAACGGAACAGACATTTCTTGAAAGAAGACATACAAATGGCCAAAAAATATGTGAAAAAAATGTTCAGTATCACTTATAATCAGAGAAATGCAAATCAAAACCACAGTGAGGTATCATCTCACCGATTAGGATGGGTATTATCAAAAAGAAAAAAATAACAAGTGCTGGTGAGGATATGGAGACAAGGGAGCTCTTACGGGGTGTAGGGGGTTGTAAACTACAGCAGCTGGCTGGGCGCGGGGTGCACGTGGACATCCCAGCACTTTGGGAGGCCGAGAAGGGCAGATCACCTGATGTCAGGAGTTTGAAACCAGCTTGGCCAACATGGTGAAACCCTGTCTATACTAAAAACACAAAAATTAGCTGGGAGTGGTGGATCACTCCTGTAATCCCAGCACTGTTGGGTGGCTGAGGTGGGCGGGTCACTTGAGGCCAGGAGTTCAAGACCAGCCTGGCCAATGTGGTGAAACCCCATCTCCACTAAAAAATACAAAAATTTGCCAGATGCAGTGGCGGATGCCCGTAATCCCCACTACTCAGGAGGCCAAGGCATGAGAACCACTGGAACCTGGGAAGTAGTAAGTTCTAGTGTTTTATAACATAGGATGACTATAGTTAACAAGAATGTATAGTTTCAGGCTGGGCGCCGTGGCTCATGCCTGTAATCCTAGCACTTTGGGAGGCTGAGGTGGGTGGATCACCTGAAGTCAGGAGTTTGAGAGCAGCCTGGCCAATGTGGTGAAACCCCATCTCTACTAAAAATACAAAAATTATCCGGGCATAGTGGTGGGTGCCTGTAACCCCAGCTACCAGGGAGGCCGAGGCAGGAGAATAGCTTGAACCTGGGAAGCAGATGTTGCAGTAAGCTGAGATCACACCACTGCACTCCAGCCTGGGCAACAGAGCAAGACTTTGTCTCAAAAAAAACAAAAAACGAATATATACTTCCAGATAATTGGAGGAAGGGTATTGAACGTTACCAACACAAAGAAATGATAAATGTTTGAGATGTTGGATATGCTAATTACGCTGATCACATACATTACATGTATTATAACATCACTATGTGTACTCCATACATATGTAGAGTGCACAATTATGTGTCAATTAAAAAAGAAAAAGCTGAACTTAGATTGGAATAGCTAAGTAGCTAGCTTTTTCATATTTTTGATATAGACCCTGGGCATTTATTTTAAGTAAACTACCCTTGGCTTCAGGAAATGTTTAGTATTTGAATTTTAGCCTTGCATTTTATTATACAGAGAAGTAAAACTGTAGGCTTGCTTTAGATACAGTCACAGGGGTTTGCCGTGATGACTTTTTGTGTAATGAGGGGGAAATATACCTTAATTAATAGGCATACATGCTCATTTTTCTCCCTCGTACACATTTTTAGTTGTTGTCCAGGCATTGTGATACTTATGTAAACAGTATGCGATATCTTAGGTAGGAATCAGAATTTTAAGGTAAGAATACTTAGAGTTATATATTTTTCAAGCTTTCAAAGTGGACATTTTACACGTCTATTATATAACTGTAATTAAATTTTCAAAAAGACAATACCTGTCTAATATGGGTGATGCTCTGGCATTTTTTGTTTGTTTGTTTGTTTGTTTGTTTGAGACAGCGTCTCACTTTCTCCCAGGCTGGAAGGTAGTGGTGCAATCATGGCTCACTACAGCCTCAGCCTGATAGGCTCGAGAGATCCTCCCACCTCAGCCTCCCAAGTAGCTGGGACCACAGGTGTACGACACCATGCACAGCTAATGTTTAAAATTTTTTGCAGAGACAGGGCCTTCCTCTGTTGCTCAGGCTGATCTGGAATACCTGGGTTTAAGTGATTCTCCTGCTTCATCCTCCCAAAGTGTTGTGATTACAGTCATGTGCCACTGCCTGGCCCCATATAAGTGGGATGATGACTTTAGCCTAGGAGTTCCACACCAGCCTGGGTAACATGGCTCAAGACCCTGTCTCTACAAAAACTAAAAAAATTAACTGGTCATGGTGGCACCTGCCTGTGGTCCCAGCTACTCCAGGAGGCTGAGGCAGGAGGATAACTTGAGCCCAGGAGTCAAAGCTGCAGTGAGCTCTGTTCTTGTCATTGCATTCCAGCCTGGGTGACAGAGTGAGACTTTGTCTCTTAAAAAAAGTTACTGGCTACCTGATTATTCATAGGAAAAAAACCTGAACTCTGATCTAAACCTCGTACCTCGTACAAAAATTAAATCAAAATGGATCATGGACTAAAATGTAAAATGCAAAATAAAGATGAAAAGAGGAGCTAGAGACTGGGAGAAACTATTTGCAAACCATATATCTGATAAAGGACTCATATCTATAATATATAAAGAACTATGAAAATTCAGCAGTGAAACCGAACCATCTACTTTGAAAATGAATAAAAGACCTGAGGAGACATTTCAGATAACATATAAGCACATGAAAAGATGTTCAACATCATGAGCCATCAGAAAAAGGCACACTAAAGCCACGTCACTATACACCTATCAGAATGCCTAAAATAAAAAGTAGTAACAAGGCCAATGCTGGTGAGGATGCGGGGAAACGGGATCACTCACACTTGGCTGGTGGGAATGGAAGATGGCACAGCCATTCTGGAAAACAGCTGAGAGTTTCTTTAAAAACTCAATGTGCAATTGCCATAGGATGCAGGACTCACATTCATGGGCAGTTATCCCAGAGAAATGAAGACTTATGTTCACACAACAGCCTTTATGTATCTGTTCATAGCAGTATTATTTATAAAGGCTAGAAACTGGAAACAGCCCAGCGACTGTTCAGCAGGTGAATGGTTAAAGAAACTGGTGCACCCGGGCCCCAGACACCACTCTGCAGTAGTTAATGACATCCTTGTTCATCAGTCTTTCAAACTAGAAACCACCATCATGCTTAATCCCCTTTTTTCCATCCTGGGTCTGAGTGGACTTCATTTTGCATTTCTTTCCAATGCATTTTCCCTCTGTCCTTTCTAGTTGCACCTCATGCCTCATTTGAACTGTTGTAAGAGCCACCGAATTATTTCTCTGCCTCATCATGGAATCCTTTCTACACTTCATGCCCCGCATTGCCATTGGAACAATCTTTCCAAAACACGAACAAACTAACTTAAAAGGAATATCCCAGGTATCCTTCCAAATAAGTATAAGCTTTCTGTTAGAAGTTTGACTTCTTGTCTATAGGGAACCCCAGGACTGTAGAGAGATGGATTTGCTGTCTGCATTTCAAGATCAGGCAGAAGTCCCTGGAGGGGCCCGTGTGGAACAGTGGCACAAATACTGGTTCTAGAATCAGAAGCCCTCATATCCTGGTTCTAACACTAGCTGGATGTTCTTGGGAAAGTTTTGGTTTCATAACCTCAGAAACTCCATTTCTTAAGAAATGGAGATGAGGAAGCATACTGAAGGGATCACACAAGGCTGCTGGGAGGAGCGGATGAGGGGCTTGGTGAAAATGCTGTGTAATCCGTGAAGCACGTCGTATGTGTGAGAAGTGGAGCTGTGTGGATAGCGGTTCTGGAATCATTGTATGAAAACGATGGAAAGCACATTCGTAGTTCTGTGTGATGATACCACTGGGCACCTGTGTTGTACATGCCTGTAACATGGGTGAGCCCTGGGTCAGTACAGCTCACAGTTTGGTTTTCATGCAGTTAGAAAGGCCCGAGAGGACCCTTCCCCCCTCCAGCTGTAGGAAGGAGGTGGCTGTCTCCTGCCTATATTTGGTGGGATTGTCTGTGGCTCCTTAGGGACAGGAATGCAGGGAGTGGGGGAAGAAAGCCGGCCTGACTGCTCGCTAGTCAGCCTTCCCCCAGGGAGGAGTGGAGGGGTCATTTCGTGGTAACTTGCCACGTCTTTCTTAACCCATCTGCTCTTAGAAATGGCCAGCATGACAAGTAAAAGACCCGTTAGAGACAGATGGGCTGTGTGTCCCATGCGTTTATGGCTTTGTGGCCTCAGAGCTGCCAGAACTCGATAGCTTTCTGGGGAATGCTGGGTCAGCCAAGGGGCTGAAAATAGTGAGAGGAAGAAAATTCCCCCTCGCTGCTCTGGTCTGAGAGTGATTACTGAGGAGAGCGGCATGGACGCCCAGCCGTGGGGTTCCTCTCAAGCACGCCCTCACCGCAGTGAGAATGCAGGTCTCAACCTCCCTAGGCCTCAGTGATTTTTATCTGTCACATACTCACCTCCAGCAGGGATGTCTATGGTGATGAGATGAGGGAGCATCATAGCACATGTGGCACTTAGTACGCTTGCGGAGAGTGGACGCTGGCGTCAGTGGAACAGGAGACTGGGCTCTGCATGTGGACGCACTCACGTGCTGGTGGCATGGGTGTATAGAGGAGAGAGGGACGCTCTGCTGTTCTTCTTTTGGTCTGTCACCCCCGATGTTGTGAACAGAATCCGTGAGTGTATTCTGTTGCCCCAGTCAACTTGGTAGGCTGATTGCTCAATTTTCTGCTTCCACTTTTGATTTCTTATGAATGGGAAAAGGAATACTTCAGTTACTTTTCTGGTTGATGGCATACATTCCTTGATATCACCTTAATGCTTTTTAATTTCTATGTATTTTGGATGCTGGAGCTTGCCTGACATCTGTGTTTTTATGCCTCACCCTCTCATGTAACTGTTGGCCACACTAGGACCAGAGGGAAGTGACCAGAGCGATTGGTTGCAGGGCTAGGACTGGTATTTCCCAGCCTTTTGGTACCCAGCAGGCTCTGTTTTCTGTATTGCACTGCTCTTCCCTATTTCGACCCCTGTTAGGACAGTGGATGTGAAGTGTAGCTGGGCGCTTTTGGGGGTGTGCTAGGAGTGTGACAGATGCCTCAGACTGGATTTTTCCCCTGATTCTGAATTCTCATGGCTCAGAGTCAGTCTCTAGGCTACTGACCGGGAAGATACAGGAAGTTGTTTTGTATGGCAAACTATGCCAGGGCATTTTTTTCACCCGGCAATTTATTTGGTTTGGACTGGAATAAATCTCTGATATTGGTTTCTTTGCCAATATTATTAGGGAGTGGAGCCTGACTTGTTAACTTAGCCTGATTGGTAGTGTTTAGAATCTCAGTGAGTGTGTATTGAACTGAGCGGAAGTGTGAGAGCATCTTGGACAGTGGTGTGTAAACCTAGCTGCACCTGGGGGGCTGTGAAAAAAGCATGCGTGCTTCCTCCGGACCAGTTGAAATAGAATTTGCAGGAATGGAGCCTGGGCAGCTCTAGTGCTATTAAAAACCCCCCAGGTGCTTCTGATATACCGTAAAGGCTGAGATCCGCTGATCCACAGTGAATTGGAGTCCTGGATCATAGACATGCCTGATGCTTTCACCAGCTTAGAATGGTTCTTGTGCTTTAGAACTGTGAAAAAGTGTTATGCAAACAAATGTGGAAATAGCCTAAATGCCACATCCTGTTACTACCTGCCATGAAGTATATTTACCAGTTATTCACTCTATTCTGATCTCTACCCATTCCACCTTTTCTTCATGGAACAATAATTTGACAGTTGGTTGTGCAGAACCAGAGTAAGTCTAGTTTGATTGGCGGGAAACGATTTTGGGTATGAAGTGCTCTTTAGGCATTTATTGAACTCTCGTTTGTACCACCTCTGTGCTGGACAGTTTATAAATATTACTTCTTTAAACAAGGCCTATGGAGTCAGGCTGCCTGGGTTTTGCTAACTAGCTGTGTCATTTGGGGCAAGTTTTTAAGCTTATATAAACCTGACTTTCATCTATGAAATGGGATGACAAGGGGTCATCATCATCTCACAGGATCGTGCAAATGTGTGTGTAAAGTGCTTAGTTTGGTGCCTAACACATAGTAACTACTCAGTAAAGTTATTATTACACCATCATCATCATATTCAAATGTAAATATTAAGAGCTAATAAGTTTGTAAAAGGTAGTATACCCTTACCCCTTGAACCAAAGACTACTTTAGTTTTAAGTGGTTGGGTTAATTTATCACTTAAATATTGGCCTCTTGAATACCTTGAATTTCAATTGAACATAGCCAGAAGATTTCATAATTGGACCATTGCCTCTGGAAGTTGGAGCTTTGTTTGGTTTCACTTCCTACACTAAGCATGTGGCTGTGGGCACCTTTCTGGTGACTTCTGGTACTGGGGAATCAAAGCTTCATTCGCTTCTTTGGAGGAGATGATCTTTTTTTTTTTTTTTTTTTTTTTCAGACAGAGTCTTGCTCTGTCGCCCAGGCTGGAGTGCAGTGGTCGGATCTCAGCTCACTGCAAGCTCCGCCTCCCGGGTTTACGCCATTCTCATGCCTCATCCTCCCGAGTACAGGCGCCCGCCACCTCGCCCGGCTAGTTTTTTGTATTTTTTTTAGTAGAGACGAGGTTTCACCGTGTTATCCAGGATGGTCTCGATCTTCTGACCTCGTGATCTGCCCGTCTCGGCCTCCCAAAATGCTGGGATTACAGGCTTGAGCCACCGCGCCCGGCCGAGATGATCTTATGCTATACGAAGCACTCAGACTTCGTTAACTGTGTACCATCCAGACAAGACCAGGTGCTTCCCATGGCAGCCTGTCCTTTTCTTAGCTCTCTCATCAATCTAGCCTGTTCCTTCTATTCCTCTTTATACTAGAACTTCTCTTTGAACAAGGAATGTTGTTTTGTCACTGCTAGGTCCCCAGCAATTAGTAATGCCCAGCAAATACTAGGTGCCTCCTGAATGTTAATAGGTGATAATCTAACAGAACACAAGATAAATCTGCAGGTTGAGATTTAAGCTGTGTGGTATGAATGCTGCATTGTCAAACTTATTAAATCAATTTTGTTAATACAAGTTTAACGTATCTTAGTATCTGACTTAGTTCAGGAATCATTTACTGAGTGTCTTCTAGGCCAGACATTGGGGACAGAAAGGTAATAATATATGATCCCTGCCTCATGCGCAGGAAGTCTAGTGCGATGGACAGACATGTGCCAATGACTGCCATGGAATATGGTGAGTATTAAGATAAAGGGGCACACTTTGTGCCCTTGGAGCATAGAGCAGGGCTTGTGTTCTGGGAACATGGGCTCCATGTGAAAACACAATTTAAATTAATTTTCTTTTTTCTTTTTTTTGAGACAGAATCTTGCTCTCTGCTCCAGGCTGGAGTACAGTGCTGTGATCTCGGCTCACTGCAACGTGCTCCCCCCAGGTTCAAGTGATTCTCGTGCCTCAGCCTCCGAGTAGCTGGTATAACAGGTGTGCATCACCACACCTGGCTAATTTTTGCATTTTTAGTAGAGATGGAGTTTCACCATGCTGACCGGGCTGGTCTTGAACTCCTGACATCAGGTGATCCTCCCGCCTCGGCCTTCCAAAGTTCTGGGATTATAGGCATGTATGTTTTCATCCTTTTAGATATCTGTGGGTAGCACTTAACTTTAAATGGGTACTAATTAAAGTATTGAATGGCTTTAGTATGGATTGAATGACTATGCTCGGGCCTCGTTTTTAATTTCCTTCATTAGAGGAAAAAAAAAATGCGGGTTAAAAATCTCTCATTCAAACTGCTTGGAACCAGAAGTGTCTCAGATTTTTTTGCATTTTTGGATTTTTGAATATTTGTATTATACTTGCTGGTTGAGCATCCTGAATTCAAAAATCCAGAATCTGAGCTGCTCCAATGAACATTTCGTTGAGCGTCACGTCGGCACTGAAAAAGTTGTGGATTTCAGAGTTTCTGGTTAGGGAGACTCATCCTATGTGGGTGCTGGGTTGTCGCAGGAGTTCTGGACCAGAGGTTAGGTGACTAGGCTTTGGTTTTCACTTTGTTACTAAACAGGCTGTTTTCTTCCATAAGCTCAGCTTTAGATTCCCTGGTTGTCAAAGAAGGGGATGGGCCATCTGATGTTTAAGGCCTCTGTCAGTTCTGACTTGGAGACACCTGGCTTTAGTTCATCTTCCTTAGGGGTGAACAAAGAATATGGGAATTTTGAAATTGGTAGTCAACATGTACAGGTTCGTTGCAGCCTGGTTTTGGGTTAAGGTCATCTTTAGTGAGCCCATGGAGAAGCACTGGTTTAGCTGTCAGCTGAGAGGGGTAAGCGGTCCTATTAATTTTCCTCTGTGTTAGGGAAAGCATTGTTAAGGGTCACAGCGTTAGTGGAGCTGGCTGGAAAGGGGAGGGGAACTCACCGTTACAGGTCATATTGAATATCTTTTCAGTCACTAAATGCTTCTTATGATATGTTTTTCAGTTTTTCAGTGTTGTATGATTTCTCTGTGTTAAGCACAGGAAATTTAACATCAGCAAAAAAGAATGCTCTTTCTTTTTTTTTTTTTTCTTTGAGATGGAGTTTTGCTCTTGTCACCCAGGCTGGAGTGCAGTGGCGTGATCTCAGCTCACTGCAACCTCGGCCTCCTGAGTTCAAGCGATTTTCCTGCCGCAGCCTCCCAAGTAGCTAGGATTACAGGTGCTCGCCAGCATGCCTGGCTAATTTTTGTATTTTTAGTACAGACGGGGCTTCGCCATATTGTCCAGGCTGTTCTTGAACTTCTGACCTCAGGTGATCCTCCTGCCTCGGCTTCCCAAATTGCTGGGATTACAGGTATGAGCCGCCACGCCTGGCCTTGAATGTTCTTTCTATGGGAATCTACAAAAGCCAGCTTTTGAGCCTAGTGGCAGAAAACCTCTTCTTCATTGTTGAGCTGTGCTGTCAGCTTGGAGGCCTTCAAGCCCAGCTGAAAAATCTGTAGTATTTTCTGTCAGTTGGCTCTCTTGGAGAACTTAGTGAGCACTGGGCTGGAGTGATACTGTCAGAGTTCATGAGCTGTTTGAGGCTCTCAAAGCCTAGATACTGGGGTTGCCCAAATACATCGGCTGGACTCACTATTTCTCTGGGGAGTCGGGGGGTGGGAAATGCTGTGGTCTTAACTCTGCTCTTAATTTGACAGTGCTGTTATTAATGGTAAGAATGATTTCATGCGTTTGTATTTTTCTTCGTAACTCACAGAGAATTTAAAAATCCATTATCTGATTTTATTCCCTCAGCAGTTCAGTGAAAAAGGCAGAGCAGTTTTCATATCTTCTGTTTTCCCGTGATTCTCTTGTGGCTCACAGAAGCTAAGAGCCTTCACCAAGGTCATAGGGTGAATGAGTCGCAGAGCTGGGAGTAGAGGCTCAGGCTTCTAGTGACCCTGTTTCTTCCTGGATAGCTGGCTCTGGTGGCGCTCTGCTCAGGTAACTGCGCATGCTCAGTTTGGTCTTTTGTAAATCCCTGCCCCATTTTGGGGGAGGTTCTTGGGAGGCTTCTATTCATTTTGGAGCATTTAAGTATCTTGTCCTCTCTCCCTCCTCCCAGATGCATGGGCATTTCTGCAGGTCCTCAGGCTGGCCCTTGTGTGTGGGGGCGTCTCCTGCCTCCACGTTGCTTGCATGCCCCCTTCTGAAGGTGCTCGTCCCCGCATGAAGCCCCCTCGCGCCTGCCTCCACACTGCAGGCTGTTCCGTAAATGTTACTGACTCAGCATCGTTGTTTTCCAGAAATGGGACGGGGTATGGATGCCAAGTTCTTTTGTGTGTGAAGGCTGCGATGGTATCATCTTGCCTTCCCCGTGTGTGCTCCTTGAGGGTGTCGCTGTGCTGCGGTCATCTGTGTTCCCTAGGGTGCCTCCTTTGGAGTCCCGGCTGTGGCA
The DNA here is from genome assembly GCF_049350105.2 of Macaca mulatta. Taxonomy (NCBI): domain Eukaryota; kingdom Metazoa; phylum Chordata; class Mammalia; order Primates; family Cercopithecidae; genus Macaca; species Macaca mulatta. Next base: position 8,896,750 of record NC_133413.1, read on the forward strand.
GACATTCAGTCAGTGCTCATGGCCTAAATGAGAGGAAGGCCAACAGAGCCATTAAATCTGGAAAATGACAAGTGAGGGAAAGGAATTTTTATTGAAGGCATGTGGAAAAGAAATCGTTTTAGAAAAGTTGACCTGTTTCTCAACTGGAGCTGAATTTCAGCTCAGAAAAGCAGCTGTGTGCCCAGAGGGCTTTGGGATTTCAGTTTGTGACAGATGAATTGAATTTGTTGTTCTATGAATGTATTATCCTTTTGTGGTTTTATTAGACCTTTCTCCCAAATGGAATCGATTTTTCTATAAAAGTCACACTTCCTTTTTGAGAAGTGTAACACTAATTGTATGGGATGGTCTCCCAAAAGATTACCTGCCAGGAACCAAACACACTGCCTCAGACTCACGGCCCCTGGTTTCTGCCTGTGCAGCTGCAGGGCAGAGAGGCACGCTCGAGCTGAAATCAGGACACATGTCTGCATCTTCTCTTTCTTGACTGCTGTTTCGTCTCTGAGCTGGCCTGCCTTCAACGTCTAGGAGCTTGGTGGGTGTAGACACATTACGGTATGGAGGAGGGATATGGTGTTGCAACAGCCAGGAGACTCGCTGAAGTCTCTGTTCTCCTCCTGCTCACTGCTCTGACTTTGTACAAGTCACATGTGTAGGGCTGTGCACAGTGGCTTACACCTGTAATCCCAGCACTTTGGGAGACTGACCTGGGAGGATCTCTTGAGCCCAGAGTTCGGAACCAGTCTGGGCAACATGTGAAACCCCATCCCTACAAAAAATAAAAATTAAAAAATTACCCCTGTGTGGTGGCTCATGCCTGTAATCCCAGCTACTGGAGAGGCTGAGGTGCGAGAATCACTTGAGCCCAGGAAGTGGAGGCTGCAGTGAACCATCATCACACCACTGCACTCCAGCCTGGTCTGAGCAAGACCCTGTCTCGAAAAAAAACAAAAACAAACAAATAGAAACCCATTTGTAATAGTGGCAGTAGTTAACTTTTGAAAGTTTGGAGAAAAGTTCCTAAATAACCTGTGACCATGGACAACTTACTTAGCCTTTCTGTGCCTCAGTTTCCTCATCTATGAAAAATGAGAGAATATGGTACTGATCTTACAGGATTTCAATGAGAACTAAATGAGATCAAACTGAGAGCCTGGCACCTCGTGAGTGCTCACTCAATGTTATTATTTCAACATTTTAGAGGAAAAAGAATGCTAATGGGTCACTATGGCTAAACACAGTCTATCACTGGCATTACTCATGGTGTTGGAAAGAACTTGAATTCCATATAGATAGTGTGATGGAGAAAGTATTTTGGGCATTGGCAGCATTTATTCAAAGAACAAAGGACGTGTCTGTCCTGTGTGGAGAGTTGTTTCCGCTTGTTTCTTTAAATGCTATGGGAAAAGCAGTGGACCCTGTGCTGTCTGCTGGACAGCTTCAGTCTCCGCGTATTGATTTGGCCAATTGTCGTTCGCTGTCATCATGGCAGCAGCAGTTGAAGGGACAGCTTGTCTTGATTTGCATTTTTATGTGTTTGTGTTATTTATAGACAAGACATGGAAGCCTGTTTATGGCAAGCTGGCAAATTCAGGAAAACATGGAAAAAGTCTCTTAGCACAGTTTGCATGTGTGCGGACACAGAGCAGCCAAATAAACACACATGTTTTCCTGTATTTTAAAAACTCCATGGGAAAAAAAAAAAAAAAAAACACGCTAAACCGTTGCCCAGATGGCTGATAGAGCTAGAGCTTTTTCCTTGAAGTACATGAGTATGGCTGTCAGACATCGGAAACCCGAAGCCATCCGAAAACATCATTTTGATGCTACCTCCTACCTGCCCTTTTTTTCCATTTGTAAGGGACAAGGATCCAGGAAGGAAAGTATCAGCTCACAAAGGCTTTTGTTACAATTAATCGTTCATGTTCTTTCTTTTGGTATCTTATTTTCTGTTTACATTTTATTTTTATTTTTACTTTTTTTGAGACAGAGTCTTGCTCTGTCACCCAGGCTGGAGTGCAGTGTCGCGATCTCGGCTCATTCCAACGTCTGCCTCCCAGGTTCAAGTGATTCTTGTGCCTCAGCTTCCTGAGTAACTGCGATTACAGGCGTGTGCCACCACGTCCAGCTAATTTTTATGTTTTTAGTAGAGACAGAGTTTCGCCGTATTGGTCAGGCTGATCTTGAACTCCTGAACTCGGGTGATCTGCCTGCCTCAGTCTCCCAAAGAGCTGAGATTACAGGTGTGAGCCACCGCGCCCGGCCGCTGTTTCCATTTTGTAACGCTAGCATCACCCCAGTGTAGGGTGGCTAGGGGTATTGTTCTTTCCTGTTTCCTGGTGTATTTCCTCTACAGCATTGATCACTCTTGAACATGCTTTTTGGTTGTCTGTCTCTACCTACAAAAATATATGTTCCCTGGTATATCACCAGTGCCTGGCACGTAGATAGTCAGTCAATATTTGTTGAATGAATGAATGAATGAATGAATGGGCTGAAAGAACCTTCTTCTTCTTTCTTCTGTCACTTCACAGCAAATGCTTTTGGAAAATGCTATGTGAACGGGGATCGTAAGCAGGAGAGGTTACACACATTGCTGTGGGATAACCCATCATCCTCAGATACTTGTCTGGAAGGAGGTGGAATACTTGAGTAGAAATGATACAAGACAACTTCTTCAGGAAATCAGCCAAGTGTCACAGCTCTTCACATAAGCGTGTGATGTTTGTGTATGTGTGTATGAAGAGCTGTCATGGCCTAGAATCACGGGCCTTTAGATCCCTTGTACAGATAGAAAAGTAAAGGTCGAGGCCCAGGAGTGCTACAGGCCACTGAGGTAGAGTCCCTGTCTGCCCTTCTCAGTGCCCGGTCACTTCTCACTGCACTCCCCTCTTTATTGCTAAAGCCACTTTTCCTGACTCTGAATGTGTAACCACGAGGGAGAAAATGTACTCCAGGCTCACAGTTTGTGGAGAAAAAGCCCAGCAGCTGAAAATAATGTTCACAAGGTTTGTACATAGAAAAAGTGGCCATTTCTGTAGTGTCTTTAAATTTCCTTGTTTCTCATACATTTTATAAACAAGACAGTAGAAGGAGATTTGGGAACAGCAACTTTAGAACAAGGGGAAAAAAATCAATCCTAGAACATTCCAGTTTCTGTTTTCTTCTCAGTTTAGGGCTGAGGCACTTTAGCTTCCTGTCTAAGGGACTACTCAAATCTGATTAGAAGCCATTGTGGGCTGGTAATTATCCGTAATTTTAGGAAGACAGATGCAGCACCAACTCTGTTCTCTAATACCAGGCTTATTAATTTTATATTTGCATGGCAGGAGAAGCAGATGGCAAGGTGGGATAAGCGTTCAGATGCTTGGTCATTGATAGCTTTTTACTTCCACGTATCACATGGGGATTTGGGACCCGGGAGGCCTGCTGAGAACTGATGATTATCTGTCCCTTAACCAGCTGGGTTCTTTTTCATCCTGAGCTCAGAAAGATTGCTCCTACTGCAGCCAGGGAAGACAGGTGGTTGGCTGGTTAGAAATCATGGCAGGTTATTTTCTCTACCTGCAGTTCCCAGTTGCAAAGCAGAGCTATCAAAAAGTTGTCTTCTCTATTGTATTTCAAATCTGGGTGTTTAAAAAATTGTGTAAGCAAATTAAGCATTTCTTTAATGGTAGTTATGTGTGTTCTTGATGCGAATGAGAGGTGCATTCCCTGGTGAAATCCCTGGGACTTTATAGGAGGATGTGAGCCTTAGAACTGAAGTTGGTTTTCCAGATGATCATGTAGACATGATGCTGAGCACCAGACAAAGATGTTGATTGAAGCGATTTAAAAAAACTTTCTGAGTTCAGATTTCACACCAATATTTAGAAAATCAGCAAAGGAACTTGGAGGAATGTTCTCAGGCATCCAGTTCAGCCCCCTGCGCACATTGTCATAAAATCCGAGTGTGTGTACAGGGAGGCGCATTCCTTTCTGTTCTCATCACAGATCCTTCCCTGGCTCTGCACCTGCCTGTCATGTGCGTCCGTGTGAAGAACCACCAAACAGGCTTTGTGTGAGCAATAAAGCTTTTTAATCAGCTGGGTGCAGGCGGGCTGAGTCCTAAAAGAGAGTCAGTGAAGGGAGATAAGGGTGGGGCCATTTTATAGGATTTGGGTAGGTGAAGGAAAATTACAGTCAAAGGGGGGTTGTTCTCTGGTGGGCAGGAGTGGGGGTCACAAGGTGCTCAGTGTGGGAGCTTTTTGAGCCAGGATGAGCCAGGAAAAGGAATTTCACAAGATACTATCATCACTTAAGGCAAGAACCGGCCATTTTCACTTCTTTTGTGGTAGAATGTCATCAGTTAAGGTGGGACAGGGCATTTGCACTTCTTTTGTGATTCTTCAGTTACTTCAGGCCATCTGGACAAATACGTGGGAGTCACAGTGGATGCGATGGCTTGGCCTGGGCTCAGAAGCCTGACATTGCCCTCGTCCCTACCTTCCCTAGCTTTCCCCTCCTGTGCGGTTTTCTCACAAAGTGAATGGCCTCAGCCACAGCTTCTCTGCAGCTGCGTCAGACTGTGGCGACAGGAGTGGTGGCTGTTGCAGGGCCTGCTGTCCCCACGGAGCCCAGTCTTTCTTGCCGCTACAACCTGGTCACCATTTTGCCCCGAAAGTATGTAATTCTACAGAACGAGAGCCCACATGCTGGGGATGGAGGCGTCTTTATCACGGTGCTCTGCATATTTTAATCTTGGGTGGAAAGTGTGGAAAAGTATGTGATACCTGTGGTTGGATGTCAGAAGGACGTTGTGAACTTGATGTGGACTGAGGATGTTAAGGTGCAACAGGCACCCCGGCTTCATTAAATGAGACTTCCCCATCTCCCTGCCAGGCACGCGCAGGTGTATGGCCACGTCTTATGTGTTGTTCTTATCTAGAGTGAGCCTTGTCGTCATGCTTAAAATTACATGGTGATATTCTGCCTCATAGAGTAGGTCCCAAACCGCATTCAACACAGAAATGTACTCTTGCTATTATACATAGAAAGTGCTTTCATATACCAAGTGGGAGAGCAGTCCTAAAATCTGGGCTGGAATCACAGAAGGAAGGCATTGGAAAGCAACAGATTCCCTAGTCCAAAGCTGGTTTTTGATGAACCTAGAAACAGGACCAAGAGAAGTGAATTTGCCTAAGGCCCTGACAGTGTCTCACGGTAGCATCTGAACCTAGCAGTTTCTTGACCTATTTCTTTAAATGATTAGTCATGCTTCCTCTGATTCCTATATAAACCTTCATTTATATAATGTTCATTCTTCATTCATTCTTTTATATTCATTTATATAATGTTCCTCATTCATTCTTTTGTTTCAGTGAATTATTGCAGTGCTACCACGAAACAGTATTTGAGTCAAAATGTGGCAGTGTTGATCCCTTTCCAAGGATTTTACTTGCACAGTTTTTCAAAGTTGTGCTTACAGTTTCTTGTTGGTTGCAAGGTGTCCTTTCAGAAGCCAATTGTGTGGTGTATTTACGTTGATTGTTGGAGGTAGTTTGGTTAGAACCTACTTCGAGTGGCTGGCGTGGGCCTGGGGGACAGTGACAGCTGCCTGCTTCATGGGCAGAGATGAAGTAATTGCTTCCTGGGAAGTACCATCCTCCTGGCCACACTCTCCAGCCCATTTCATTTGTGTTGGTTTCCTTGGCATCTGCATGTTTCTGGCTTCATGTGAGTCTCATTTATTTTAGCATATGACTTCAGGCTGTGGGGAAGAATGGCCATTTCAGCACAGAGATGCACACAAAGGAACAACTGGCTAAATGTGAGTGAAGACATTCTTAGGGGGGATTTCATTTCTTTTATTCTGTAACAGGCGGTCTGGGAAGCAGTCTGGACACGTGGCCTGCGCTGTCACAGTTCCTCCTTGTAGGATCACAGATGTTTGGAGATTGTAGTGATAACTGTTATCATTGAGAATGTCATTCTCGCAGGCTCTAATAAGTCAGGATGTATTCAGTGTTAATTTGTTAAAGACAACTGTATTTCTAGCCAAATGCATGTTAGATGTTTCTCCTGGCATTGTTGCTGGGGGGGTATTCCCGTGGCTTAGTCTTAGGGAAGCACACGCCTTTGAATACTGCAGAAGCTGTGAGTACCCAAAGCGCACCGGAATACTTTTGCCATATGGGGTGTTAGTCACTGATACACATCTCAGTCAGACCTGATGGATTCTTGACCCCTTCCTTTTTTAATTTTTTAATTTTTAATTTTAATTTTTGTTTTTTAAGAGCACAACCCCTCAGGTGGCCACCAGGAATCTCTGGTGTTTTCAGTTGGCTGCAGCCTATTTGCCATCTCTGGTTCAAACATATTCGAAGCCTGATGATGCTTCCCTCTGTTGTTCTTCTGCTGTGTGGCCTCCGCGCCCGCAGGGTTCAAGACTGTCAGAGCTGGGGGCCACCTTCACAACTACCAGGGCTTCCGGAACCTCCTTCATCTAGCCCTGGGGATGGAAGAGATGTCATCAGAGGTGAAGGCTTATTAGGTTTACATGCCATTGATAACGAATGAGGAGGTTTTCTTTTATATAAGGGGAGCTTCTTAGAACGTGCTTTAGTAGGCTAAAGAAGCTTTTGAGGTTTGCTTTCTCTGAAAAGATAATTTGTGATCCTGCCGTTGCTTTCAACAAAAATATAATTTGCATACCAGTGCATGTTGTATTACTGAGCACTGGCTGACAAATGGTTCTTAACTCGTCATTCACTCAGCCACTGTTTCTTGAATGGCATATGTGTGCCAGCTGTAGTAGGAACTCGCTAGGCTCTAGGACTAACCCTTATGAAATGGGGTCCTAGGGGAAGCAAATGCATATAAGTATAAATGTTTGAGGGGCTATCAGAGGGGGTGCCTATAGGTGCAAAACTTCATTCATTCATTGCCCCATCTAGGAGGTTTTGTGTCTTAGCAGCGTGTTCCATAGCAACACATCCCTCTATCAAAATATTCATCATATTATTTTGAAATTCTCTGCTTAGGTATGTGTTTTTCCGACTAAGTTTAGAACTGGTTAAGGACAGGCTATGGGGTATGTATTATATATATTTACACACACACATATATTTATATATATACACATTACCATTGTAAATTTACAATATATATTTATATATATATACACACATATATATTTCTCCCTCTCTGTATATACACACACACCACACACATATATGTACACACACACATATATATGAAATTCTACTGCCAAGCACAGAAAGTCAAAACTAGGCAAGGGTTCTTTTAGTGTTCATGAGAAAATAGATGTGTTAGTTGAGAGCGTCCGTCAGTTACCAGGGGAGAGACAGGATGGGTTCACAAAGGGAGAGAGTGTTTTGTTTTTGTTTTTGTTTTTGTTTTTTCTTTAACTCTTGAATTCAAAATAATCCAGACTTATGGAAAAGTTGCGAAAATAGTACAGAGAATTCCCATATACTCTTCCCTCAGATTCCCCAAACATTTCACCCCATTTGTACTTTCTCTTTCTCTCTCTGTAGATATAATTTTTTTTTTCTGAAATGTTTGAGAGTGGAAGGTAGAATGCAGGTCAGGGTGAAAGGTGGAAGGAGAGAGGTGGGTTGGGAGGCTTTTTTTTTTTTTTAAACCTTCTGAGATGGAGTTTCGCTCTTGTCACCCAGGCTGGAGTGCAATGGCACGATCTCGGCTCACTGTAACCTCTGCCTTCTGAGTTCAAGTGATTCTCCTGCTTCAGCCTCCCGAATAGCTGGGATTACAGGCGCCCACCACTATGCTTGGCTAATTTTTTGTATTTTTAGTAGAGGGGTTTCACCATGTTGGCCAGGCTGGTCTTGAACTCCTGACCTCTGATGATCCACCCGCCTTGGCCTACCAAAGTACTGGGATTACAAGCATGAGCCACTGTGCCTGGTGATTGGGAGGCTTTTGCAGTAACCCAGAGCGCTATGATGAGGGCTGGACCTGGTTGGAAATGATGAGAAAGGTGAGAAGTGGTTAGGTCTGGCATATAGTTTGAAAGGAGAGTTTAAATGGGTTAGATGACAAGAGAGAGACGTGGCTCTGAAGACATAGTAGTCCTTGCCCTGCTGGGCCGGACGAGACAGGCAGCCTAGGGCTACTACAGCACCCTGCGGGCAGCTCAGGACCTGGGCCAGCAGAGGAACCAGGCAGTGGTGCTGGCCAACTTCGGGACCCTGTGCCTGCACGCGGGTGCCAGCAGCATGGCCCAGCACTACCTCCTGGAGGCCGTGTGGCTGTTATCGAGGCTGCCCTGCAGGGAGTGTGGCCGGGACTTCACCACGTGCTCCTGCAGCTGGGCCACCTCTGCACCCACCAGGGTCCGGCCCAGCAGGGCAAGGGCTACTATGAGTGGGCCCTTCTGGTCACTGTGGGGTTGGGCCATGTGGAGAGTGAGTGCCCCTGTTCCTTCTGTGCGCCTCCCGGGGCCACTCGGGTCAGGGCACACCTGGGGTTTGTGATTCAGAAACAAGTGGTGGTTTTTCCACCATCGAAAGTGCTGAGTCATGGCCAGCAGCAGATGTTGGCAAGCGCCCTGGAGACAGGCGGTTCCCACACAGGGCCAGGCCCTCTGCCCTACTGGGGCAGCCAGCTCTTCCCAGTTTGCCCAGGGACCATGCTGCCTTGAGCACGGAAAGTCCTGCGTGCTGGGAATCCCTAGCCATAACCCTGGGATCAAGGCAGGCTCTGCTGATCTGGGACTTGGGGCCCCTCCATGAGCCAGGCCCTGAACACCGGTTCTTGTGCCCGTGTTATCTGCTTGGTATGTTGGCAGCCTGCGCACCTGTCATCCCACTTCACAGAGGACACGGGGCGGGTGATTGCCCAAAGCCGCAGAGCAGTTCATGCAAAAGCAGCTCTTGTGCAGTGTGTGTCAGGCCCCACCCACAAATGGGGCTTGTGGGGTCCTCGGGTAACAGGGACTGAGCGTGGGAATGTGAGCTTTAGGCCAGAGAAGCCACAAAAGGGGGAGTGGCGTGATGGCGGGGCAGCACTTGGCCCCGGGTTAGGGAAGCCTCTTTAGTCTGGGACCAGAGGGTTGAGAGGATTTAGTCAAGTAATAGGTGGTGGGGGAGGGGCTGTTGGTGTAGCCTGTGTGAAGGACCAGGGATAAGCCAGTGGGGGTGAGTGGTGGTGAGTGAGTGGGGGTGAGTGAGCGGGGATGAGTGAGTGGGGCTGAGTGAGCGGAGGTGTGATTGGGGTGAGCGAGCGGAAGTGTGAGCGGGGATAAGTGGGGTGTGAGCAGGGGTGAGTGAGCAGGGCTTATGCAGGGAGGTGCAGAGTTAGGAGTGGGTGAGTTGGGTGCTGGATGGTGAGAAGCTCTTCTGGAGAGCTAAGCAGGGCCTGGGGCCTCAGGCTGTGGCTTGGCCTTTTCCCCAAGAGCACTGGGGAGCCATGGAGTGCTATCGAACAGTCACTGCAGACTGAGCAGTGAACGGACAGTCGGTGGGCAGGGCTGTCCGAAATCTAGGCCACAGAGGATAGATGAGGAAGTTGAGTCCAGGGAAATGGCCGAGACAAGGGATCCTGTTGTGGGTCCCCTCTGCCTTGCAGCGCTTTGTCATGGCATAGTGAGACCACTCAGAGGTGCCTCCTGTGGCCTGGACCAGAGCCCCAGGGGCTGTGGCCAAATCTGCCCATTTCCCATCACAGGCCTGGCACCAACTCCTGGCCCTAGGAGGGATGAGAGTTTGGGAAGGACCGTGTGAAGGGGCCCCGGTCCCACACATCTGCCCAAGGAGGGGTGGGGGGTTCAGACCCAGGCTTCTTCCCCAGGGGCATTCTCTGACTGGAAGGAGACCCTCCAGGAATCCAGCGCCCCAACCCCCACTGCAGCCTCCCGTGGCTCCTGGCACAATAGCCTGTGGCACCTCCTCCTACGAGGCCCTCCCCAGGGTGCTGGGGGATTCAGACTTGGAAATGCAGGCCAGGGAACGACGATCATGCTTCCCTATCTCCCCACCCTGCGCTGAATGGTCGAGGAGACCGAGGGCGGGGCTGCTATCCCACATGCTTACTTGGGGTCATCTTTGAGTCACTTTCGGTAGTTTGTGTCTTTCTAGGAGCTTGGCTGTTGTGTCTAGATGGTCTGATTTGTTGGTGTACAATTGTTCGTAGTGTTTTCATGGAATCCTTTTATTTCTGTCAGGTCGGCAATAATGTGTCCTCTTTCATTTCTGATTTTAGAAACTTGGTTTTTAATTTTTTATTTATTTCTTTTTATTAGAGATGGGGTCTCATCATGTTCCCCCAGGCTGGTCTTGAATGCTGGCCTCAGCGATCCTTCCACCTCGGCCTCACAAAGCGCTGGGATGACACGCGTGAGCCATGGTGCTCAGTCTTGATTTTAGTCATTTGTGTCCCGTCTTTCTTTTCTTGGTCAGTCTGGTGAAAGATTTGTCAATTTTGTTATTATTTTCAAAAAACCCACTTTTGGTTCTGTTGATTATCTCTTTTGTTTTTCCATTCTCTGTATTTTTACTTCCCATTTCCACTCTCATGTTTATTATTTTCTTTCTTTTATTTGCTTTGGGTTTAGTTCATTCTTTTTCTAGTTTCTCAAGGTGGAAGGTTAGGTATTTGATTTGAGATTTTTCTTCTTTCTTTGAATGTAGACATTTACAGTTATAAATTTCCCTTTCAGCACTGCCTTAGCTGCATCTTGGAATTTTTGATACACTGTGCTATTTTTTTTTTTTTAAGACAGAGTTTTGCTCTATTGCCCAGGGTGGGGTGCAGTGGTGCAATCTTGGCTCACTGCAACTTCTACCCAGGTTCAAGCCATTCTCATGCCTCAGCCTCCCGAGTAGCTGGGATTACAGACGTGCACCACCCCACCCGGCTAATTTTTATATTTTATTTTTTATAGAGACGGGATTTCACCATGTTTCCCAGGCTGTTCTCAAACTCCTGGACTCAAGCGATCCTCCCGCCTCGGCCTCCCACAGTGCTGGGATGTCAGGCGTGAGCCACCACCCTGGCCCGGGCTGTGCATTTGTTTGCATTCTTCTCAAATTAGTTTTCAGTTTCCCTGATGGTCTCTTTGACTCACTGGTTGTTTAGGAGTGTGTAATTTCCACATATTTTTGAATTTCCCACATTTCCTTCACTTGATTTCCAGTTTTGTGCCAGTACAGCTGAAGAACACCTCTGCTTCGGTCTCAGTCCTTCTCCATTCACTGCGGCTCATTTTGTGGCCTGGCACATGGTCTGTCATGGGAAATGTCCCCTGGGTGCTCGAGAGGACTGTGTATTCAGCTGTCATTGGGTGGCGTGTGTAACAGATGTCCATTCGGCGTACCTGGTTTCCTGTGTTAATCTCCGGAATGTTTCTGGCACTAGAAAATCAGAAACTTTCCACCGTTCCCAGCACCCTGGCTTTCGGAGAGGCCAGTGAGCGTGTGGCTTGGGAGCCTGGTTACATGAGAGAAGCATGTGTGGGAACGCCGTGGCCCGGTTTTGAACCCCATTCCCCCAACATGATGCCGTGTGTGGCAGACATGACACTTGGCTTTGCTCTCTCGGAGTTCCATCTGCGACAGGGGCTCCTTGTGCCCCTGGCCTCATCAGCTCAGGCTGAAGGCGGCCCTGGTCCTGGCCAGAGGGGCTTTGTGAAGCAGAAATAGATGGCCTGGTGCAGGCGCCGAGCCTGGCCAGGACCTCGGCCCTGGGAGTTGTAAAGAAGGCCGGCCTCTACCGTGAGCATCTGCACCAAGGTGTGCCCATGTGACTGTGTGCTCGGCGTCTGCCCTGGCACGGGTGCATGGCCTATCTGCGCTCAGTCTCCCCGCCTATAGGGCCCAGGCTCACAGAGGTGTGAAAGAGGCAAGCACGGTACAGGGGCCTCAGAGCCCAGCCAGGTTCGCTTCGATGCTGGGAGACGAACGTCTTCCATTTTGTCTTCTGTCCAGGCCAGTTGCGGGCCGTTCACTGGCTGTGCTACTTCTATAGCACCGTCATGCCCAGCGAGGCCCAGTGTGTCATCTACCATGAGCTCCAGCTCTCCCTGGCCCGCAAGGTGGCCGACAAGGTGCTGGAGGGGCAGCTCCTGGAGACCATCAGTCAACTCTACCTGTCCTGGGCAACAAGCGGTAAGGGCTGGCTTTGCAGTGGTGGAGGTAGGGGCGGGCAGGGCAGGGAGGGGGACACAGGGAAGCTGGCCCAGGACCCCAGCAGCCCCTCTCCTTTTGATCATTTGGTTCCTTGGCATCAGATGTTTTGAGCTGGTGGGCCTGGGGTCGTCCCAGGGCTGCTGCTGGGCCATGAGTCCCAGCTTGAGCCTCCCTTGTTGGGTCAAAGGTCATCTCAACCCCAGCAGAGGCAGTACATGCACTCTGGGCTGTTCTTCCTACTATGGTGGCTTTTGTCATCTGACCTCTGCCTGCCCCAAATCTTCACTCCTGGCCTTCATCTGTCCCCTTAAATGTGACCACATCACCCACCTGTGGCTTCTCTCCCACAGAAGACAGAGCCAGTTGTGTCACCTGCTTCCCTGTGGCAGGGTTTCAAGGTCTCACATCCCATATGTGGTCTACTCGGCTTCCCCCAAGCATCCTGACCTGGTGGGGTAACCATGGCCCTGGCCACCCCACCCACAGGGCCCAGTGACATTGCTGCAGTCACACCCCCTCGAGTGTCAGACTTACTGAGAGAGCAGGGAAGGAGCCAGATTCCATGGGCACCCGGGAGACTGGCTCCAGTCTTGGTCTCAGTTTCACAGAAGGAAAATGGGCCAGTGTGCTAGAGCCATGCTTCTCAAAGTGTAGTTCCTGGACCAGTAGAGCAGCATCCGTGTCACGTAGGAGCCTGTGGCAAGTGGGAGTTCTAGGGCCTGCCCCAGGCCTGTGGAGCCGGAAGCTGTGGGGGCAGGGCCAGCAAGTTATAAGGACTGGCCTCCGGGTGACTGTGATGCCTGCACACCTTGAGAACCATCGGCCCAGATAGCCCCTGAACACTAACGGCTCCTGGTGCGTCTGGAGAAGACACAGGTCATGTCTGGGAGGCAGGGGAGATGGACTAGCACACTCCTCCTGCCACAGGGCAGCATGATGCTCGATTCCCTCAGAAGGATGTCCTTCATCTTTTCCACGCCGTGTGTGTTCACCCTGGCCCTCCCAGCAGCCTGGGAAGGGCAGAACACTGCACACACAAGAGGGCCGTTCCCAGTCCGCACATTCCAGATTCATCTGTCACCAGACCCACGGGAGGAGGCAGACTGGTTCCAGGAGGATGAGAACCCTTGTTCTGACACCTGTGTGTGATTCCAGGGCCTGCAGATCCGCTCTGGACTACACCAAAGGAAGTCTGGGGATTTTCATTGACCTTCAGAAGGAAGAGAAGGAGGCGCATGCCTGGCTGCAAGCAGGGAAGATCTATTACATCCTGCAGCAGAGTGAGCTGGTGGACCTGTACATCCAGGTGAGTGGCAAGGGATGCAGGAGGACCCCTGTGCTGTTCACTCTCCATCCACCCATCCATTCATCCTTCCATCATCTATTTACCTGCTCATCCTTCCATCCATCCATCCATCCATCATTCATCCATCCATCCATCCTTCCATCCTTCCATCATCCATCCATTCACCTGTTCGTCTTTCCAAGCATCCATCCATCTATCCATCCATCATCCATCCCTCCATCCATCCATCCATCTATCATCCATCCATCCTTTTATCATCCATCCATTCACCTGTCCATCCACCCATTCACCTAGTCGTCCATCCATTCACCTGTTCGTCCATCCATCCATCCTTCCATCTATCTTTCCATCTGTTCATCCTTCTATCCATCCATCCATCCATCATTCTTCTGTTCACCTCTTCGTCCATCCATTCACCTGTTCGTCCATCCTTCCATCCATCCTTCCATCCATCTTTCCATTATCCATCCAACCATCTTCCATCCATCCATGATCCGTCCATTCACCTATCCATCCATCCCTGCATCCATTCTTCCATCCTTCCATCATCCATTCACCTGTTCATTCTTCCATCCATCCATTCATCCATCATCCATCCATCCATCTATCATCCATCCATCCTTCCATCATTCATCCACTCACCTGCTCATCCTTCCATCCATCCATCCATCCTTCCTTCTAGCATCCATCCATTCACCTGTTCATCCTTCCATTCACCTGTTCATCTTTCCATTCATCCATCCATCATCCATCCATCCATCCATCCATCCATCCATCCATCCATCCATCATTCATCCATTCTTTTATCATCCCTTCATTCAGCCACCATCCATCCACCTGTTTGTCCATTCATCCATCCATCCTTCCATCATCCATCATTCATCCATCCATCCATTTATCCATTCATTGATATATCCATCCATCCATCTATCATCCATCTATCCTTCTATCATCCATCCACTCACCTCCTGTTCATCCTTCCATCCATCCGTTTATCCATTCATTCATCCATCCATCCTTCCATCATCCATCCATCTTTCCATCATCCATCCTTCCATCATCCATCCATTCATCTGTTCATTCTTCCATCCATCCATCCATCATCCATCCATCCATTTATCCATTCATCCATCCATCATCCATCCAGCCATCATCCATCCATCTGTCCATTCATCCATCCATCCTTTTATCATCCATCCTTTTATCATCCATCCATCCTTTTATCATCCATCCTTTTATCATCCATCCATTTATCATCCATCCATTTATCATCCATCCATTCATCATCCATCCATTCACCCGTCTATCCATCCATTCACCTGTTGATCCATCCATCCGTCCATTCATCCTTCCATCAACCATCCATTCACCTGTTCATCCTTCCATCCATTGACCTGTTCATCTTTTCATCCATCCACCTGTTCATCCTTCCATCCATCCACCATTCATCCATCCGTCATTCATCCATCCATCACACTCACCTCCTGTTCATCCTTCCATCCATCCATCATTCATCCATCTATCCATTTATCCATCCATCCATCCCTCCTTCCATCATGCATCCATTCATCTGTTCATCCTTCGATCCATCCATCATCCATCCATCCATCCATCATCCATCCATCCATCATCCGTCTATCTGTCCATTCATCCATCTGTCCATCCATCTGTCCATTCATCCATCCATCATTCTTCCATCCTTTTATCCATCCATTCACCCGTCTATCCATCCATTCACCTGTTCATCCATCCATCCGTCCATTCATCCTTCCATCATCCATCCATTCACCTGTTTATCCTTCCATCCATCCATCATCCATCCACATATCCATTTATCCATTCATCCATCCATCCATCATCCAACCATGCTTCCATTATCCATCCATGCTTCCATCATCCATCCATCCACCTGTTCGTCCTTCCATCCATCCATCATCCATCCACCCATTCATTCATCCATCCATCCATCATTCATCCATCCACCCACTAATCTACCCATTAATCCATCCCTCCATTCATCTATCTGTTCATTGGTTTATCCATACATTCGTCTATCCACCATCTACCCATCAATATGCACATACATCATCTACCCTCCACCCATCAATGCATTATCTACCCACCCATATATACATGCAGACATACACACATCATTCCGCCCACCCACCCATCCATCCATCCATTAATCCACCCACCCGTCCGTCCATCCATCCATTCATCCGTCCGTCCATCCATCCATTCATCCGTCCATCCATCCATCCATCCATCCATCCATCCATCCATCCATCCATCCATCCATCCATCCCAGCATTAATCTATCCACACACCCATCCATCCATCCATGTGTCTACATCTCCTCATCCATTCATCCATCCATCCACTCATTCCTAAGCCACTGCTGAGCACCTGTTGTGTGCCTTTTCCCTCCCTCCAACTGGTTCCTGCACATCCTCCCCCAGTGGCCAGCATCTTCTCCCTGAGGGCAGAGGCGCGGCCCCTCACAGTGCCCAGCACCTGCTGGTATACAGCATATGCTCAAATAATGTGACCACTCAGTTAACACACGGAAGAATTTGCTCCAAGCGACACATGGCACATCTCCTTACAAAATGAATCTATCATAGTGGCTGTTTTGAGAGGCTTTCCCAAACACAGTGTGATCTGGAACAAATTGTGAAGCCCACGAGCCTGGTGAAGCTTTCATTATTGAGCACCTGCTGTATACCTCCATGAGCTGAGGAGAGGGATCAAGAGCTCATGGCCAAGAGGGGACCAGGCCCACCCACAAACACTGTTGATGTGGCAGGGATGTGGCAACGCAGAAAGGAGCCAGGGGCTGGGCTCCCAGCAGTCTGGGGGCCACGGAGACTGGTTTGAGTGCAGGGGAAGTGGGCTAGGGCTAGCCCTGGTGGTAGGATTCACAGGTGTCGGGCTCCTGGGCTGCAGCTGCTCAGTCACCTCCTGGCACTCAGGTGCATCAGTTCATTGTCCTCATGCCAGTGGTGGGGGCATCCCTAATGCACAGGGTCTGAAAAATGCTCAGGTGTACCTGTAGTGTGTGAGAGGAAGGAGGCTGGCAAAGGTGGGTGTGGCCACCTCGCCAGATGTGGGTCTTGAGGGAACTTCTGTCTCCTTTCAGGTGGCACAGAATGTGGTCCTGTACACAGGCGACCCCAACCTGGGGCTGCAGCTGTTTGAGGCAGCTGGAGACATCTTCTTCAATGTGGCCTGGGAGCGGGAGAAAGCCGTGTCCTTCTACCGGGTGAGCTGGCCTGTGGGCTGATGTGGGTGGGCCTCAGGGGGGCACCTGGAGGGCTGAGGCACAGCTGTGGCAGGGCAGAGGCCTCCCACCTGGAGGCAGGGCCACCCATGCACATGCTTAGTTTCCCAGTGTTCTCACCGGGAATGATACTGACCGTGCCCCTGCCCGGGACAAACGTTTGGGGCCTGGATGTGACAATGGCTCTACCCTTGTACCTGATGATCTCAAGCAACCATGAGCGAGAAGTCCTGTCCCCATCTTCCAGATGAGGAAACAGGCTCAGAGAGGCACAGGGACATGTCAAAGGACACACAGCATGTCAGTGGGAGGCCCAGGTCTGCTTGCACCCCGAAGTGGGACGGCTTCTCCCTTCCTCTGAGCTCACGGTGTGGCTCAGCCCTGGGCACAGATAAATGTGTTTTTAGAGGAGAGAGGAGTGCTGGCTCCCCCCAGTCAGACCCCTGGTGCCCAGGTGGGAGAGGCTGGTCTGAGGCTGCTGGGTGTAGCTGGATGGGCCTCAGGTGACTCTTCAGCCCCCAACTTGGGTGTCTGAACTGTGTGTTATCCCAGAGCACAGAGCTGTGTGGAGGTGCAGGGGTAGCTGGGGCGTGGGAAGCTCCAAGCACATGTTTGAGCTCTGAGGAGGGCGCTGGGCAAGGTGGGTGCTGCGGGAAACCTGACCCCACCTGCCTGTGTGGTAGGACCGGGTCCTGGCCCTGGCCCTGGCAGTGACTACGGGCAACTGCAAGGCGGAGCTGCAGCTACAGCTGTGCAAAAAGCTGGTGGCACTCCTGGCCACACTGGAGGAGCCCCAGGAGGACTTGGAGTTTGCCTACATGGCCCTAGCACTCAGCATCACTCTGGGTAAGTCCCCTGAGCCCCCACCCTGCCAGGACCCACACTTTGCCAGAGCCCAGCCTCCAGGTCTGCAGGGCAGGAGCTGAAACAGCTGCTGGATTTTCCTGGTCTCCTGTCCAGGCAGGCAGATCTGCCCAACTGGCTTCCCCGTCCGGCTATGGGGCACAGCCCGAGGTCTCTCACGCAGTGCAGAGCTCCCTGCCTGACTGAGCTCTGTTTCCTCTGCCTGTTCCCGCTGCTGACCACAAGGGCCACCCAGTGTGCCCTCTGCCTTCCAGACATGCCAGGCATCTCGTTGGTCCCTGTATGTGCCAGGCTGAGTGGCACATTCCCTTTATCTTGTGCCCTTCCCAACCTCATCAACCACACGGCTCTCTGGCTGATAAAATCCCAGTTCCCCTTCCAGCAGTCTGCCCCTTAAGGCCGGGCATCCCCTGGTGCTGTGCCAGGGTCATCTGTCCCCCTCCAGAGACAGGCAACCCTAGGCAGGCCGCATGCCCCAGCACCTTGTGCCCCGTGGCCCAGTACACAGTAGGTGTGCAGCTGACTCCCCAAAGTAGGGGGCTCTGATTGTGACACACGCAGGAGGAGTCGGATGTCACGTCTGTGGGTTGCCTGGAGCCGGGGTGCCCGGGAGCACCTGGACTGCATGGCTTTTGGGCTCCCCTGGTTAAAACCAGTGAGCAAAGGCAGGTGGCTATGTGTAGGCACAGAGCTGGGCCATCCAAGTCCGACTTTGCCAAAGCCTCACAGTAGACAGGGGCAGGCCTTATTAGTTCTGCTTTGCAGATGGGAAAGTGAGTCTGGGAACCTGGAAGGGACTGGCCAGAGCTGCCCAGGCGACCGCAGGTGCCTGGAGGCAAGCCGGGTGTGCTGCCTGGGGTCTGCATACCTGCTCCTGAGGGGCCTGTGCCCTCCCTGCCCCAGGGAGCCGCGTCCTCACACCTGCCCCTTTGGCCTGCACCCCAGGGGACCGGCTGAACGAGCACGTGGCCTACCACCGGCTGGCCGCCCTGCACCATCAGCTGGGCCAGGGCAAGCTGGCAGAGCAGTTCTACCTCAAGGCCCTGTAGCTCTGCAACTCGCCACTGGAGTTCGACGAGGAGACCCTCTACTACGTGAAGAAGGTGTACCTGGTGCTCGGTGACATCATCTTCTATGACCTGAAGGTGGGTGGGGAGGGGCAGGGCTTGGGGTGTTCCCGGCCCCCTTGGAGTGGGATCTCTACCCTGACCCAGAGGCCTGGGTTCCAGCCTGCCTTAGGAATGGCCCAGTGGCCTCCCTGGAGCTCTGCACGCGGCTGGAGGAACCGGCAATGTTAGCAGATACAACCCAGCTCCCAAGCTGGCCAGGCCTCACCCTCAAGAACTCAGTCTCAGCCAGGGAGGCTGACACATGAGTGGGCAACGGTGGCCTCTGGGTAAAGAAGGGGGATTGTAGTCAGGGGGACCCTCCTGGAGGAGGTGACAACAAAACTGAGTCTTGACAGTCAAGTGTCAAGTTGCATTTAACAAAGAAAACAGGGTCAGGAGAAGGACATTTTGGAGGACGGCATCATCCTCACATTGAATCCACATTGCAAGATCCAACCCAAATCCTGGCGCCTCCTCTAGGAAGCCTGCCCAGGGTGCCAGCCTGCACTGAGCAACTCCTTCCTGGAGTCCCGAGACACCTTGAATCTTCACATCACCCAGGAAGGGTGGGGTGGGACCAGTGTCTTACCATCGGGTTCACAGACAGGGAAACCCCAGCTCAGGGCAGGTGCAGTGGGGCGGGGCCCCAGCCAGCCAGGCTGAGGCCTTGCTGGGTGGCATCTGTCTGGAGCGGAGGTGCTGTGCTCCCTCTGCCCCCAGCCCTGCAGGGGTGGAGAGCTGGGACTGTCAGACTCAGACCTGGCATGTCTCCACCCCTCTGCCCAGCAGGCACCGCCCCTCCTCAGCATCGCTCGGGCACCGCATCAGTGCTCCTTATGGGCTGAGGGGCCAGGGCACTCCAGTCCAGGGCCGAGATCTTGGGGTCCTTAGAACAACATGAGGAGCTGGGGCAGCCCTACGACCTCGCCCCGTATGTATCCCCCACCGCAGGCCTGGGGCTGCCCGGAAGGCCCCCGCCCAGTGCTGGCGACACCTGGTGGTCAGAAGTGGTCCCTGTGGCCTCCCAAGTCCCAGCCAGACAGGGAGGTGCCAAGTGTCAGACCCGGAGGGACGCTACTTACCGCTCAGGGGCTCGCCTGGGACCCAGGGAGACGGGCCTCCCAGAAGAGGCCTTTATCTCTCTTGGTCAAGCCTGCCGCCCCCTCCGCCTGCCCAGGAGGAAGGAAAGGGCCAAGTAGTACCTGAGAGGCCAAAGTCCACGGTTGGGGTTGAGGGGCAGAGGCCTCCTTCACATGCACAGTCCTCCTTCACCTCCTTCCCATGCACAGCCCTCTGGGCCTCATCGTGACTATGCTGTCAGCGCAGGCCAGCTTCCCACAGGGAGGCCCCCTTGGAATTCCCCAAGGGCGGCTACCTTTCCAAGGCTACACCCTCCTCCTTGTATGAGGCTCTGGACCCAGGGCCCAGAGGAGTAGGAGAAAACGCCGGGCTGCATGGAGCCTGGAAGGCTGGCAGAGAGGCAGGGGTAAATGGGCATCTTTGCCGATTGCCTCTAAAACGGGGTCCCCTTTAGTGTACACGTGAGAGTGAGCCCTGGAATAGGGAAGATTAAGTGTGTCCTGGCTCAGCCTGCCACTCACTAGCTGTTGCACACACTACAGGCACATGGAAATGCACACACAAATGCACACGGGCACAGGCACACGCACACAGGCTGCGCACACACAGACACGCACACACAGGTGCACACACGCACACACAGACATGCACACAGGCACACAGGGACACGCACACACAGGCACACAAACACGCACAGACACACGCACAGGCACACAAAGGCACAGGCACACGCAGAGACATATGCATTGGCTGGCTCCTTCCTGTTTAGTTGGGAAGCCCCCACCCCTTCAGGAAGCCTTTGCCTTCCACCCCCGGCTGAGTCTGGGGCCTCCTGGGCCCCCCACAGGCTCCTGGGCTTCCCTCTGCCACAGCCCGGGCCACCCTGTGTGGTCAGTGTTCACTCCCAGGTCCCTCAGACTGGGAGCAAGGACGTTAGGCTCAGCCACGCACCCAGCACAGAGTCCAGTGTTCGGCTGGGCCGGGGGCATTGGATGAGCAGTGGCGGTGACTCGGGGCCTTCTCATGCCCCTGCTCCGTGTGTGGGGCGGGGCAGTGGGGGAATGGACTGCTGCATCTTGGACTTTGTCCTTGACCCTGGGAGCCATCTTGAGATGGTAAAGAGGGACAGGCCAGGCATGGGTCTTAGAGAGGTTCCTTGGGTGACCCCCATGTGGAGGAGGCGCCTGGGGAGAAGCCGAGTGTGGGATGGGAGGGTGAAGGAGGAGTTCTGGGAGGCGGCATCCCAACCCAGGGATGGTGAGTTTGGGCCAAAGATGCATTGAAAATGGGAGTGGATGTCTGGGGCGTCACACTCCGTCAATATTTCAGGGAACATTGCCAGAGAGGACACCTGTGAGATGGTTTTGTACCTGGCCTGTCCCGTGGAGGGCCTGGAAATGGTCAGCATGGACAGGGGCCAGAGGGGAGCCTGGGTCACTCAACGCTGTGCCCCTGCTGTGGCTCGGAGCCACGGGTCCTGCATGGAACTCTCAGAGCAGGCAGGATCTGCCCTGACCTCGGCCCATGGGGACAGCAGCCACTGCCTGCAGAGAGGGTGGCACTGGGGCAGGACGGTTGGGGTGAGTGGGGCGTAGGGACAGTCAGGAAGGCTTCCAGTGCTGTCAGGGTCGTCCCCACTTCCTGCAGCTGAGACCACAGCAGTGTAACAGGTTTCAGGGCTCATGGGGTGAGCCAGCATTGGCTGGACATGTGGAATGACCTGGAGACAGGAACGGCCTCTGGGAAGATGGGCTCCGAGTCCCCCTTTTGCTGAGCATGACCTGTCCCCTTCAGGACCCGTTTGAGTACTACCAGCTGGCACTGGCAGCCGCCGTGGACCTGGGCAACAAGAAGGCACAGCTGAAGATCTACACGCGGCCGGCCACCGTCTCCCACAACTTCCTCCTGGACCGTGAGAAGTCGCTCCTCTTCTACCAGAAGGCCAGGACCTTCGCCACAGAGCTCAACATCCGCAGGGTCAACCTGCCTCCTCTGCCACTCTGCGGGTGGGCCCCCTGGTTGCCCCCAGCCACCCTCGCTGAGGACAGCATCCGAGGGAGTGGGTTTTGTGCAAGGAGGATGGTCTCCTCCCTCTCCTGGTGTCTCCCGTGGCTCATTTTCTGGGAAATGGGGCATGAAAGCAGGGTTCAAATAGCAATAAATTTTTCTTTGCAATAACATACCGAAGTCCCCAGGGCATCCTTCCCTGTGTGCTTCCTGGGCTGTGTCTAGGGGCCAGCTCCTTCCCTGGTGGCAGCCCTCTGATCTTGGGGATGAGAAGGACCGTGAGTTCAACAGACCTGGGCCAGGTCACCATGAGCCTCGGTTTCCTCGGTGGCCAGAGGGGAGATGGTGGTGGAACTCTCTGGGCAGCTCCCTGCTCTCCCTGCTCAGAGCTTTTGCTGTAGGTCTCGTGCCGCCCTTGACTTTAACCTTCAGGCCACTGTGCCCGGATGTGGGGGCTGCTAGTGTCCCTGTTCGCCATTGAAGAAATAGAGGCAGAGAGAGGTTAGGTGTCTGGCCCACCGTCACACAGCAGGTAGGGGCAGAGACGCAGAGCCCAGTACACTGACCACCACACCACCCTGCCAGCCTGCAGCCAGGAAGGTGTCCCCCATTAGGACCCAAGGTCAGCTCCTGGACCTCTCTTGTGGTGTCGGGAGAGCCACAGGCCAGTGAGGGTGGCCCTGGGGATCCCTCACTCAGTGTCCTCTGCTCCCAGACTTGGTTGGGCTGAGCCTGGCCAGTCCCACCTCTGGCCACTGGTCAGCCCTGCGGGAAGTGAGATGCAGGGATCTCTGCCTGTGTAGACGCTGCTACCCAGTATTGAAAGCCTTATCTGGGCTGCCCCCAAGCCATCCCCACACACCCCTCCCCTTCCGGTCCCCGGCCCTCATCCCAGTCCCTGGAATCCCAGGTTTTCCTTGTTGGAATCTCTTGGCCTTAGGGAACACAGCTCGCACGGTCTCTTTGCCAGTTTACAGCAAGGAAACCGAGGTTCAGAGACTGTGGGTGTCCCACGTGATTCTCACATACACTGCACTCTCCCAGCCCCCTCTTTTAAACACTTTAAATGAGGTGACATTCACATCGCATGCAATGAACTATTTCAACGCGAATAATGTGGTGGCATTTGTGGATTCACAGTCCTGTGCAACCACTCACGCCATCTAGTTTCAAAATGTTTTCATCTCCCCAGAAGAAACCTGCCATCCTCACTAAGCTGTCACCCCTCCTTGGTATCCCCCAAGCCCCTCGTTTAATGGAAGGGGAAACTGAGGCCCAGAGAGAGACTTGCCAGTGGGCGGAGCTCTGATCATAGGGAATCAGGCAGCCATCTGCTGCTTCAGTCCTGGGTTGGTTTTCCACCCAGCAGAGGTGACAGAGCCAGGAGGTTCTGGGAGCGCCACAGGTGTCACTGGTTCAGTCCTGGGTTGGTTTTCCACCCAGCAGAGGTGACAGAGCCAGGAGGTTCTCGGACCCCATGCTTGCAGCCAGAGCCCTGCCCCGAGCCTCCCCACCAGGGGGCAGCAGAGAGCTTTCCAGAACCGGCCGCGAGACTGGCGGGAAGCAGCGGGTCAGAGCTGCTGACAAACCTCACGTGGACCCCAGATCGCTGTCTCTGTGGGTTGGGCTTGGGAATTGGAGAGGAGGCCGCATGATTGGAAACGTGAAGACGGCACGGCCTGGCTGGAGGAGTGGGAAGCGCCGTCACGTTGACTGAGGACACAGACCTCCTGCCCGCTGGGCCGGGCCTGCAGCCATTCTTCTCGGGGTGGGGTCCGCAGGTCCGGCTTGCTCTCGGCCCCCGACCTGCCTCAGAGTCCGGGGGGCTTTGGAACTGTGCCTTCCCATCTCCACCCACCCTGGCTGGTGCCATGAGGGGCCTGGATCCTGGGATCCTGTTCCTCTTGGGCAGCAGAGACTGGGGGACCAGAGGAGATGATGGGTCTTCAAGCCCCACATTCCAACCCCAGCCCACCACTGACAGTCTGGGGGTTCGAGATGAGGGAGTTGATGTCTCTGAGCCCCAGTTTTGTCACCACTAAAATGAGACCGACATACTGGGGCAGAGTGCCAGCCCCAGGGCTAACAGGCCTGTTTCCTACTGACAATCCCTCTTACTCCTAGGAATAGCTCCAACAACCGCACACTAGGAAACGCTCAACCCAGGCCAACTTGTCAGAGGCACGTGAACCAGAGCGACTCCATCTTGAATGGGGGCTGGGTAAACGGAGGCTGAGACCTGCTGGGCCACATTTCCAGGAGGCTAGGCATTCTTCGTCACAGGATGAGATAGGAGGTCCCCACAAGATACAGGTCATAAAGACCTTGCTGATAAAGCAGGTTGCAGTAAAGAAGTTGGCCAAAGCCGCAAACCCAAGATGGCCACGAGAGTGACCTCTGATTGTCCTCACAGCTCATTATGTGCTAATTATAATGCGTTAACTGCTACAAGGCACTCCCACCAGCGCCACGACAGTTTACAGATGCCATGGCAACATCTGGAGGTTACCCTACATGGTCTCGGAAGGGAGGGCAGAAACTCTCAGTTCTGGGAATTGCCCACCCCTTTCCTGGAACACTCATGAATAGTCCAACCCTTGTTTAGCGTATGATCAAGAAATAACCACGAAAATGGGCAACCAGCAGCCTTTGGGGCCACTCTGCCTATGGAGCAGCCATTCTTTTTTTTCCTTTTTTTTTTTTTTTTGAGATGGAGTCTTGCTCTGTTGGCCAAACTAGAATGCAGTGGCATGATCTTGGCTCACTACAACCTCCACCTCGTGGGTTCAAGTGATTCTTCTGCCTCAGCCTTCCTAGTAGCTGGGATTACAGGCACCTGCCACCACACCGTTAATGTTTTGTATTTTAGTGGAGACAGGGTTTTGCCATGTTGGACCAGGCTGGTCTCGAACTTCTCACCTCAGGTGATCCACCTGCCTCGGCATGCCAAAGTTCTAGGATTACAGGAGTGAGCAGCTGCGCCCGGCCAGAGTAGCCATTCTTTTATTCCTTTTCTTTCCTAATAAAGGTGCTTTCACTTTATGGACTCACCCCGAATTCTTTCTTCCGTGAGATCCAAGAAACCTCTCTTGCGGTCTGGATTGGGACCCCTTTCCAGTAACAAACTTTCTTAACCTCTCAGACCCCTCGTGTCTTCATCTGTAACCAAAGACAAAGCCTCCCCCGAGGTTCCAACAGTGAGGAGAGAACACATGGGAAACGAGGGGCACAGAGTTGGTGTGCAGAACCAATATCACAGACTGGGTGTCAAGCCACTGTCATATTGGAAGTAATATCATGCTCTCCCCTACAAGTTATGAGGAACAATATCACAGGGGGGTATGTGCCTTCTCCGGTAGTGGGAGTAGTATCGTCATCTCTTCCTTTAGATGACAGGAACAATATCACAGGGTGGGTGTACACCCCGTGTGTTTTTGGAAGCAATATCATTCTCTCTTCTTCTAGGTTTTATGATTCATATCACAGGTGGGGTGAACACATCATCCACTCACCCCCTGGATATCAGCAACCATATCACAGAAGAGGTGTCCACCCCCTTCGATATTGTCAGCCATATCATCTTCCTCCCGCCTGGATATTAGGAACAATACCCCGGGGTTGGGGGCGGTGTACACCCACTGTGATATCGAAAGTAAACTCAGCCTCTTTCCTGTTGGATATTAGGAACTATATCACAGGTGTGTGTGCACCTTCTGGGATATTGGGAGTACTGTCAGCCGCCAACCCACTGAATATTAGGGAGAATATAGGGGGGACAGGGTGGTTACATCCCCTGCGATATTGAGAGCAATATTCTTCTCTTTCCCCTGTACATTAGGAACCACATCACAGGGGTATGTACACCTTCTTCAATATTGGGATTAATGTTATTGTCTCCCCCAACTGAACGTCAAAAACGATATCACAGAAGGGTGTACACCCCCTGCGATATGGCCAGTAATATCATCGTCTCTACCTTTGGATACTAGGAACAACATCACAGAGGGTGTGTATACTCCCCAGCAATATTGGGCATAATGTTATCCTCTCTTCCCCTGGATATTAGGAACGATATCCCTGGTGGTGGGAGGTGGAGTACATTAAGAACAACATCACTGAGTGGGTGTCCACCCCCTGCGGTATTGGGTGTAATATCATCCTCTCTTCCCCAGGATATAAAGAAAAACATCACAGGAGGGGTGTACAGCCACAGCCCCTGCGTTATTGGGAGTCATAGCTTCTTTTCCCACTCTCGATATAAGGAACAATATGCTAGGGTGGGTGTACATCCCCTGCGATATTGGGCATATTGTCATCATCTCCCAACGTGAATATTGGGCGTAGTGTCCCAGGGGGGTGTACGCCTTCTTCCATATTGGGAGTAATATCATCCTCTCCCCTCAGGATTGTAGGCAAAATATCGAAGGGGTTTTACACTTTGTACGATATGGGCAGTAATATCATCCTCTCCCTACCTGGATGTAAGGAACTATATCACAGCCGGCTGTACACTTCTTGCCATATTGGGAGTCTTATCATCCTCTCCTATCATGGATATTAAGAAAAATATTACAAAGGAGGTGTACACCTCCTGAGATATTGAGAGTAATATTATGCTCTCCCCTTCGGGATATTAGGAACTATTTCGCAGGAGGTGTGTACAACCCCTGCGATATTGGGAGTCATATCATCCTCTCCCCCTGAATATAAGAAACAATATCACAGGAGGATGTACCCCCCCGTGATATTGGGAGTCATATCGTGTTAGTCGGAACAATAGCACAGTGGGTGTGTACAACCCCTGCGATATTGCCACTAGTAAGATCGCCTCCCTCCCAGGATATAAGGATCAATATCCCAAGGGGGTGTACACCCCTGCGATATTGGCGGTAATATCTTCCTCTCCCCGGCTGGCTATTAGGAACAATATCACAGAAGGGGTGTACACCCCCTGCTTTATTGGCAGTAATATCATCCTCTCCATCCCTGGCTATTAGGAACAATATCACCAGGGAGTGTACACCTCCTGCAATATTCAGACTGATGTCATCCTCTCGCCATCTGGATATTAGGAAACATATAACAGGGGTGGTGTACAACCCCTGCGAAATCGGAAGAAACATCACCCTCTCTACCTTTGGATGTTAGGGAAAATATCACAGTGGAGGTCCACGCCCACAGTGATATTGGGAGTCATATCATCCTCTCCCACCTTGGAAAGAAGGAACAAGATGTCCGACGGGATATACCCACACTGCGGTAGTTTTAATAATAACCTCTACCCCCTGGATACTAGGAATAACATCATAGAGCAGCGTACACTTTCTGCGACACGGGGAGTAATATCATCCTCTCCTGGCCGGATATCAGGAAAAAGTCTATTAATTACTAATATTAATAAATATAAATAATAAATATTAATTGTAGATATTAAAAATCACAATTAAGATACTAAAATTAATACTGGTTAAAAAAGTTAATGATGAGAATTAATAATTAATAATTAATAATATTAATACAATTAATAATGAAATAATATCAACAATTAACGTTACTTAAATCAATACTAAGTGATATTGGCTATAAAATAATAATAATTATTAAGAAATATTAATATTGATAAATGACATTGATATTACAAATTAATCCTTGGAGTAGATCATAACCTATTCAAACAATTATTAATAATTAATGGTAAACTATTAATTGATAGTATTATTGATAATTATTAAAATGGATCCTTGATGTATAATAATTAATTATATGATTGTCCCGGGAGCAATACACTGAGAGTGTACACCCGTATGTGAAACAGTTCATTATTTCCAGAGAGGGAGACCATACTACTCACAATAGCGTCAACAGGCTGTGAGTCCACCATGACTCCCAATAGCCAAGGGGGGGAGAGGGGGTGGCTATTGGTCCCCACCTCGCGGGGGGTGGCTCACCCCCCTGCGAGGTGGCTCCCAATAGCCAAGGGGGGGAGAGGGGGTGGCTATTGGTCCCCACCTCGCGGGGGGTGGCTCACCCCCCGCGAGGTGGCTCCCAATAGCCAAGGGGGGGAGAGGGGGTGGCTATTGGTCCCCACCTCGCGGGGGGTGGCTCACCCCCCTGCGAGGTGGCTCCCAATAGCCAAGGGGGGGAGAGGGGGTGGCTATTGGTCCCCACCTCGCGGGGGGTGGCTCACCCCCCTGCGAGGTGGCTCCCAATAGCCAAGGGGGGGAGAGGGGGTGGCTATTGGTCCCCACCTCGCGGGGGGTGGCTCACCCCCCTGCGAGGTGGCTCCCAATAGCCAAGGGGGGGAGAGGGGGTGGCTATTGGTCCCCACCTCGCGGGGGGTGGCTCACCCCCCTGCGAGGTGGCTCCCAATAGCCAAGGGGGGGAGAGGGGGTGGCTATTGGTCCCCACCTCGCGGGGGGTGGCTCACCCCCCTGCGAGGTGGCTCCCAATAGCCAAGGGGGGGAGAGGGGGTGGCTATTGGTCCCCACCTCGCGGGGGGTGGCTCACCCCCCTGCGAGGTGGCTCCCAATAGCCAAGGGGGGGAGAGGGGGTGGCTATTGGTCCCCACCTCGCGGGGGGTGGCTCACCCCCCTGCGAGGTGGCTCCCAATAGCCAAGGGGGGGAGAGGGGGTGGCTATTGGTCCCCACCTCGCGGGGGGTGGCTCACCCCCCTGCGAGGTGGCTCCCAATAGCCAAGGGGGGGAGAGGGGGTGGCTATTGGTCCCCACCTCGCGGGGGGTGGCTCACCCCCCTGCGAGGTGGCTCCCAATAGCCAAGGGGGGGAGAGGGGGTGGCTATTGGTCCCCACCTCGCGGGGGGTGGCTCACCCCCCTGCGAGGTGGCTCCCAATAGCCAAGGGGGGGAGAGGGGGTGGCTATTGGTCCCCACCTCGCGGGGGGTGGCTCACCCCCCTGCGAGGTGGCTCCCAATAGCCAAGGGGGGGAGAGGGGGTGGCTATTGGTCCCCACCTCGCGGGGGGTGGCTCACCCCCCTGCGAGGTGGCTCCCAATAGCCAAGGGGGGGAGAGGGGGTGGCTATTGGTCCCCACCTCGCGGGGGGTGGCTCACCCCCCTGCGAGGTGGCTCCCAATAGCCAAGGGGGGGAGAGGGGGTGGCTATTGGTCCCCACCTCGCGGGGGGTGGCTCACCCCCCTGCGAGGTGGCTCCCAATAGCCAAGGGGGGGAGAGGGGGTGGCTATTGGTCCCCACCTCGCGGGGGGTGGCTCACCCCCCTGCGAGGTGGCTCCCAATAGCCAAGGGGGGGAGAGGGGGTGGCTATTGGTCCCCACCTCGCGGGGGGTGGCTCACCCCCCTGCGAGGTGGCTCCCAATAGCCAAGGGGGGGAGAGGGGGTGGCTATTGGTCCCCACCTCGCGGGGGGTGGCTCACCCCCCTGCGAGGTGGCTCCCAATAGCCAAGGGGGGGAGAGGGGGTGGCTATTGGTCCCCACCTCGCGGGGGGTGGCTCACCCCCCTGCGAGGTGGCTCCCAATAGCCAAGGGGGGGAGAGGGGGTGGCTATTGGTCCCCACCTCGCGGGGGGTGGCTCACCCCCCTGCGAGGTGGCTCCCAATAGCCAAGGGGGGGAGAGGGGGTGGCTATTGGTCCCCACCTCGCGGGGGGTGGCTCACCCCCCTGCGAGGTGGCTCCCAATAGCCAAGGGGGGGAGAGGGGGTGGCTATTGGTCCCCACCTCGCGGGGGGTGGCTCACCCCCCTGCGAGGTGGCTCCCAATAGCCAAGGGGGGGAGAGGGGGTGGCTATTGGTCCCCACCTCGCGGGGGGTGGCTCACCCCCCTGCGAGGTGGCTCCCAATAGCCAAGGGGGGGAGAGGGGGTGGCTATTGGTCCCCACCTCGCGGGGGGTGGCTCACCCCCCTGCGAGGTGGCTCCCAATAGCCAAGGGGGGGAGAGGGGGTGGCTATTGGTCCCCACCTCGCGGGGGGTGGCTCACCCCCCTGCGAGGTGGCTCCCAATAGCCAAGGGGGGGAGAGGGGGTGGCTATTGGTCCCCACCTCGCGGGGGGTGGCTCACCCCCCTGCGAGGTGGCTCCCAATAGCCAAGGGGGGGAGAGGGGGTGGCTATTGGTCCCCACCTCGCGGGGGGTGGCTCACCCCCCTGCGAGGTGGCTCCCAATAGCCAAGGGGGGGAGAGGGGGTGGCTATTGGTCCCCACCTCGCGGGGGGTGGCTCACCCCCCTGCGAGGTGGCTCCCAATAGCCAAGGGGGGGAGAGGGGGTGGCTATTGGTCCCCACCTCGCGGGGGGTGGCTCACCCCCCTGCGAGGTGGCTCCCAATAGCCAAGGGGGGGAGAGGGGGTGGCTATTGGTCCCCACCTCGCGGGGGGTGGCTCACCCCCCTGCGAGGTGGCTCCCAATAGCCAAGGGGGGGAGAGGGGGTGGCTATTGGTCCCCACCTCGCGGGGGGTGGCTCACCCCCCTGCGAGGTGGCTCCCAATAGCCAAGGGGGGGAGAGGGGGTGGCTATTGGTCCCCACCTCGCGGGGGGTGGCTCACCCCCCTGCGAGGTGGCTCCCAATAGCCAAGGGGGGGAGAGGGGGTGGCTATTGGTCCCCACCTCGCGGGGGGTGGCTCACCCCCCTGCGAGGTGGCTCCCAATAGCCAAGGGGGGGAGAGGGGGTGGCTATTGGTCCCCACCTCGCGGGGGGTGGCTCACCCCCCTGCGAGGTGGCTCCCAATAGCCAAGGGGGGGAGAGGGGGTGGCTATTGGTCCCCACCTCGCGGGGGGTGGCTCACCCCCCTGCGAGGTGGCTCCCAATAGCCAAGGGGGGGAGAGGGGGTGGCTATTGGTCCCCACCTCGCGGGGGGTGGCTCACCCCCCTGCGAGGTGGCTCCCAATAGCCAAGGGGGGGAGAGGGGGTGGCTATTGGTCCCCACCTCGCGGGGGGTGGCTCACCCCCCTGCGAGGTGGCTCCCAATAGCCAAGGGGGGGAGAGGGGGTGGCTATTGGTCCCCACCTCGCGGGGGGTGGCTCACCCCCCTGCGAGGTGGCTCCCAATAGCCAAGGGGGGGAGAGGGGGTGGCTATTGGTCCCCACCTCGCGGGGGGTGGCTCACCCCCCTGCGAGGTGGCTCCCAATAGCCAAGGGGGGGAGAGGGGGTGGCTATTGGTCCCCACCTCGCGGGGGGTGGCTCACCCCCCTGCGAGGTGGCTCCCAATAGCCAAGGGGGGGAGAGGGGGTGGCTATTGGTCCCCACCTCGCGGGGGGTGGCTCACCCCCCTGCGAGGTGGCTCCCAATAGCCAAGGGGGGGAGAGGGGGTGGCTATTGGTCCCCACCTCGCGGGGGGTGGCTCACCCCCCTGCGAGGTGGCTCCCAATAGCCAAGGGGGGGAGAGGGGGTGGCTATTGGTCCCCACCTCGCGGGGGGTGGCTCACCCCCCTGCGAGGTGGCTCCCAATAGCCAAGGGGGGGAGAGGGGGTGGCTATTGGTCCCCACCTCGCGGGGGGTGGCTCACCCCCCTGCGAGGTGGCTCCCAATAGCCAAGGGGGGGAGAGGGGGTGGCTATTGGTCCCCACCTCGCGGGGGGTGGCTCACCCCCCTGCGAGGTGGCTCCCAATAGCCAAGGGGGGGAGAGGGGGTGGCTATTGGTCCCCACCT
This sequence comes from Macaca mulatta, assembly GCF_049350105.2. NCBI lineage: Eukaryota > Metazoa > Chordata > Mammalia > Primates > Cercopithecidae > Macaca > Macaca mulatta. Next base: position 8,928,155 of record NC_133413.1, read on the forward strand.
CGCGGGGGGTGGCTCACCCCCCTGCGAGGTGGCTCCCAATAGCCAAGGGGGGGAGAGGGGGTGGCTATTGGTCCCCACCTCGCGGGGGGTGGCTCACCCCCCTGCGAGGTGGCTCCCAATAGCCAAGGGGGGGAGAGGGGGTGGCTATTGGTCCCCACCTCGCGGGGGGTGGCTCACCCCCCTGCGAGGTGGCTCCCAATAGCCAAGGGGGGGAGAGGGGGTGGCTATTGGTCCCCACCTCGCGGGGGGTGGCTCACCCCCCTGCGAGGTGGCTCCCAATAGCCAAGGGGGGGAGAGGGGGTGGCTATTGGTCCCCACCTCGCGGGGGGTGGCTCACCCCCCTGCGAGGTGGCTCCCAATAGCCAAGGGGGGGAGAGGGGGTGGCTATTGGTCCCCACCTCGCGGGGGGTGGCTCACCCCCCTGCGAGGTGGCTCCCAATAGCCAAGGGGGGGAGAGGGGGTGGCTATTGGTCCCCACCTCGCGGGGGGTGGCTCACCCCCCTGCGAGGTGGCTCCCAATAGCCAAGGGGGGGAGAGGGGGTGGCTATTGGTCCCCACCTCGCGGGGGGTGGCTCACCCCCCTGCGAGGTGGCTCCCAATAGCCAAGGGGGGGAGAGGGGGTGGCTATTGGTCCCCACCTCGCGGGGGGTGGCTCACCCCCCTGCGAGGTGGCTCCCAATAGCCAAGGGGGGGAGAGGGGGTGGCTATTGGTCCCCACCTCGCGGGGGGTGGCTCACCCCCCTGCGAGGTGGCTCCCAATAGCCAAGGGGGGGAGAGGGGGTGGCTATTGGTCCCCACCTCGCGGGGGGTGGCTCACCCCCCTGCGAGGTGGCTCCCAATAGCCAAGGGGGGGAGAGGGGGTGGCTATTGGTCCCCACCTCGCGGGGGGTGGCTCACCCCCCTGCGAGGTGGCTCCCAATAGCCAAGGGGGGGAGAGGGGGTGGCTATTGGTCCCCACCTCGCGGGGGGTGGCTCACCCCCCTGCGAGGTGGCTCCCAATAGCCAAGGGGGGGAGAGGGGGTGGCTATTGGTCCCCACCTCGCGGGGGGTGGCTCACCCCCCTGCGAGGTGGCTCCCAATAGCCAAGGGGGGGAGAGGGGGTGGCTATTGGTCCCCACCTCGCGGGGGGTGGCTCACCCCCCTGCGAGGTGGCTCCCAATAGCCAAGGGGGGGAGAGGGGGTGGCTATTGGTCCCCACCTCGCGGGGGGTGGCTCACCCCCCTGCGAGGTGGCTCCCAATAGCCAAGGGGGGGAGAGGGGGTGGCTATTGGTCCCCACCTCGCGGGGGGTGGCTCACCCCCCTGCGAGGTGGCTCCCAATAGCCAAGGGGGGGAGAGGGGGTGGCTATTGGTCCCCACCTCGCGGGGGGTGGCTCACCCCCCTGCGAGGTGGCTCCCAATAGCCAAGGGGGGGAGAGGGGGTGGCTATTGGTCCCCACCTCGCGGGGGGTGGCTCACCCCCCTGCGAGGTGGCTCCCAATAGCCAAGGGGGGGAGAGGGGGTGGCTATTGGTCCCCACCTCGCGGGGGGTGGCTCACCCCCCTGCGAGGTGGCTCCCAATAGCCAAGGGGGGGAGAGGGGGTGGCTATTGGTCCCCACCTCGCGGGGGGTGGCTCACCCCCCTGCGAGGTGGCTCCCAATAGCCAAGGGGGGGAGAGGGGGTGGCTATTGGTCCCCACCTCGCGGGGGGTGGCTCACCCCCCTGCGAGGTGGCTCCCAATAGCCAAGGGGGGGAGAGGGGGTGGCTATTGGTCCCCACCTCGCGGGGGGTGGCTCACCCCCCTGCGAGGTGGCTCCCAATAGCCAAGGGGGGGAGAGGGGGTGGCTATTGGTCCCCACCTCGCGGGGGGTGGCTCACCCCCCTGCGAGGTGGCTCCCAATAGCCAAGGGGGGGAGAGGGGGTGGCTATTGGTCCCCACCTCGCGGGGGGTGGCTCACCCCCCTGCGAGGTGGCTCCCAATAGCCAAGGGGGGGAGAGGGGGTGGCTATTGGTCCCCACCTCGCGGGGGGTGGCTCACCCCCCTGCGAGGTGGCTCCCAATAGCCAAGGGGGGGAGAGGGGGTGGCTATTGGTCCCCACCTCGCGGGGGGTGGCTCACCCCCCTGCGAGGTGGCTCCCAATAGCCAAGGGGGGAGAGGGGGTGGCTATTGGTCCCCACCTCGCGGGGGGTGGCTCACCCCCCTGCGAGGTGGCTCCCAATAGCCAAGGGGGGGAGAGGGGGTGGCTATTGGTCCCCACCTCGCGGGGGGTGGCTCACCCCCCTGCGAGGTGGCTCCCAATAGCCAAGGGGGGGAGAGGGGGTGGCTATTGGTCCCCACCTCGCGGGGGGTGGCTCACCCCCCTGCGAGGTGGCTCCCAATAGCCAAGGGGGGGAGAGGGGGTGGCTATTGGTCCCCACCTCGCGGGGGGTGGCTCACCCCCCTGCGAGGTGGCTCCCAATAGCCAAGGGGGGGAGAGGGGGTGGCTATTGGTCCCCACCTCGCGGGGGGTGGCTCACCCCCCTGCGAGGTGGCTCCCAATAGCCAAGGGGGGGAGAGGGGGTGGCTATTGGTCCCCACCTCGCGGGGGGTGGCTCACCCCCCTGCGAGGTGGCTCCCAATAGCCAAGGGGGGGAGAGGGGGTGGCTATTGGTCCCCACCTCGCGGGGGGTGGCTCACCCCCCTGCGAGGTGGCTCCCAATAGCCAAGGGGGGGAGAGGGGGTGGCTATTGGTCCCCACCTCGCGGGGGGTGGCTCACCCCCCTGCGAGGTGGCTCCCAATAGCCAAGGGGGGGAGAGGGGGTGGCTATTGGTCCCCACCTCGCGGGGGGTGGCTCACCCCCCTGCGAGGTGGCTCCCAATAGCCAAGGGGGGGAGAGGGGGTGGCTATTGGTCCCCACCTCGCGGGGGGTGGCTCACCCCCCTGCGAGGTGGCTCCCAATAGCCAAGGGGGGGAGAGGGGGTGGCTATTGGTCCCCACCTCGCGGGGGGTGGCTCACCCCCCTGCGAGGTGGCTCCCAATAGCCAAGGGGGGGAGAGGGGGTGGCTATTGGTCCCCACCTCGCGGGGGGTGGCTCACCCCCCTGCGAGGTGGCTCCCAATAGCCAAGGGGGGGAGAGGGGGTGGCTATTGGTCCCCACCTCGCGGGGGGTGGCTCACCCCCCTGCGAGGTGGCTCCCAATAGCCAAGGGGGGGAGAGGGGGTGGCTATTGGTCCCCACCTCGCGGGGGGTGGCTCACCCCCCTGCGAGGTGGCTCCCAATAGCCAAGGGGGGGAGAGGGGGTGGCTATTGGTCCCCACCTCGCGGGGGGTGGCTCACCCCCCTGCGAGGTGGCTCCCAATAGCCAAGGGGGGGAGAGGGGGTGGCTATTGGTCCCCACCTCGCGGGGGGTGGCTCACCCCCCTGCGAGGTGGCTCCCAATAGCCAAGGGGGGGAGAGGGGGTGGCTATTGGTCCCCACCTCGCGGGGGGTGGCTCACCCCCCTGCGAGGTGGCTCCCAATAGCCAAGGGGGGGAGAGGGGGTGGCTATTGGTCCCCACCTCGCGGGGGGTGGCTCACCCCCCTGCGAGGTGGCTCCCAATAGCCAAGGGGGGGAGAGGGGGTGGCTATTGGTCCCCACCTCGCGGGGGGTGGCTCACCCCCCTGCGAGGTGGCTCCCAATAGCCAAGGGGGGAGAGGGGGTGGCTATTGGTCCCCACCTCGCGGGGGGTGGCTCACCCCCCTGCGAGGTGGCTCCCAATAGCCAAGGGGGGGAGAGGGGGTGGCTATTGGTCCCCACCTCGCGGGGGGTGGCTCACCCCCCTGCGAGGTGGCTCCCAATAGCCAAGGGGGGGAGAGGGGGTGGCTATTGGTCCCCACCTCGCGGGGGGTGGCTCACCCCCCTGCGAGGTGGCTCCCAATAGCCAAGGGGGGGAGAGGGGGTGGCTATTGGTCCCCACCTCGCGGGGGGTGGCTCACCCCCCTGCGAGGTGGCTCCCAATAGCCAAGGGGGGGAGAGGGGGTGGCTATTGGTCCCCACCTCGCGGGGGGTGGCTCACCCCCCTGCGAGGTGGCTCCCAATAGCCAAGGGGGGGAGAGGGGGTGGCTATTGGTCCCCACCTCGCGGGGGGTGGCTCACCCCCCTGCGAGGTGGCTCCCAATAGCCAAGGGGGGGAGAGGGGGTGGCTATTGGTCCCCACCTCGCGGGGGGTGGCTCACCCCCCTGCGAGGTGGCTCCCAATAGCCAAGGGGGGGAGAGGGGGTGGCTATTGGTCCCCACCTCGCGGGGGGTGGCTCACCCCCCTGCGAGGTGGCTCCCAATAGCCAAGGGGGGGAGAGGGGGTGGCTATTGGTCCCCACCTCGCGGGGGGTGGCTCACCCCCCTGCGAGGTGGCTCCCAATAGCCAAGGGGGGGAGAGGGGGTGGCTATTGGTCCCCACCTCGCGGGGGGTGGCTCACCCCCCTGCGAGGTGGCTCCCAATAGCCAAGGGGGGGAGAGGGGGTGGCTATTGGTCCCCACCTCGCGGGGGGTGGCTCACCCCCCTGCGAGGTGGCTCCCAATAGCCAAGGGGGGGAGAGGGGGTGGCTATTGGTCCCCACCTCGCGGGGGGTGGCTCACCCCCCTGCGAGGTGGCTCCCAATAGCCAAGGGGGGGAGAGGGGGTGGCTATTGGTCCCCACCTCGCGGGGGGTGGCTCACCCCCCTGCGAGGTGGCTCCCAATAGCCAAGGGGGGGAGAGGGGGTGGCTATTGGTCCCCACCTCGCGGGGGGTGGCTCACCCCCCTGCGAGGTGGCTCCCAATAGCCAAGGGGGGGAGAGGGGGTGGCTATTGGTCCCCACCTCGCGGGGGGTGGCTCACCCCCCTGCGAGGTGGCTCCCAATAGCCAAGGGGGGGAGAGGGGGTGGCTATTGGTCCCCACCTCGCGGGGGGTGGCTCACCCCCCTGCGAGGTGGCTCCCAATAGCCAAGGGGGGGAGAGGGGGTGGCTATTGGTCCCCACCTCGCGGGGGGTGGCTCACCCCCCTGCGAGGTGGCTCCCAATAGCCAAGGGGGGGAGAGGGGGTGGCTATTGGTCCCCACCTCGCGGGGGGTGGCTCACCCCCCTGCGAGGTGGCTCCCAATAGCCAAGGGGGGGAGAGGGGGTGGCTATTGGTCCCCACCTCGCGGGGGGTGGCTCACCCCCCTGCGAGGTGGCTCCCAATAGCCAAGGGGGGGAGAGGGGGTGGCTATTGGTCCCCACCTCGCGGGGGGTGGCTCACCCCCCTGCGAGGTGGCTCCCAATAGCCAAGGGGGGAGAGGGGGTGGCTATTGGTCCCCACCTCGCGGGGGGTGGCTCACCCCCCTGCGAGGTGGCTCCCAATAGCCAAGGGGGGGAGAGGGGGTGGCTATTGGTCCCCACCTCGCGGGGGGTGGCTCACCCCCCTGCGAGGTGGCTCCCAATAGCCAAGGGGGGAGAGGGGGTGGCTATTGGTCCCCACCTCGCGGGGGGTGGCTCACCCCCCTGCGAGGTGGCTCCCAATAGCCAAGGGGGGGAGAGGGGGTGGCTATTGGTCCCCACCTCGCGGGGGGTGGCTCACCCCCCTGCGAGGTGGCTCCCAATAGCCAAGGGGGGGAGAGGGGGTGGCTATTGGTCCCCACCTCGCGGGGGGTGGCTCACCCCCCTGCGAGGTGGCTCCCAATAGCCAAGGGGGGGAGAGGGGGTGGCTATTGGTCCCCACCTCGCGGGGGGTGGCTCACCCCCCTGCGAGGTGGCTCCCAATAGCCAAGGGGGGGAGAGGGGGTGGCTATTGGTCCCCACCTCGCGGGGGGTGGCTCACCCCCCTGCGAGGTGGCTCCCAATAGCCAAGGGGGGGAGAGGGGGTGGCTATTGGTCCCCACCTCGCGGGGGGTGGCTCACCCCCCTGCGAGGTGGCTCCCAATAGCCAAGGGGGGGAGAGGGGGTGGCTATTGGTCCCCACCTCGCGGGGGGTGGCTCACCCCCCTGCGAGGTGGCTCCCAATAGCCAAGGGGGGGAGAGGGGGTGGCTATTGGTCCCCACCTCGCGGGGGGTGGCTCACCCCCCTGCGAGGTGGCTCCCAATAGCCAAGGGGGGGAGAGGGGGTGGCTATTGGTCCCCACCTCGCGGGGGGTGGCTCACCCCCCTGCGAGGTGGCTCCCAATAGCCAAGGGGGGGAGAGGGGGTGGCTATTGGTCCCCACCTCGCGGGGGGTGGCTCACCCCCCTGCGAGGTGGCTCCCAATAGCCAAGGGGGGAGAGGGGGTGGCTATTGGTCCCCACCTCGCGGGGGGTGGCTCACCCCCCTGCGAGGTGGCTCCCAATAGCCAAGGGGGGGAGAGGGGGTGGCTATTGGTCCCCACCTCGCGGGGGGTGGCTCACCCCCCTGCGAGGTGGCTCCCAATAGCCAAGGGGGGGAGAGGGGGTGGCTATTGGTCCCCACCTCGCGGGGGGTGGCTCACCCCCCTGCGAGGTGGCTCCCAATAGCCAAGGGGGGGAGAGGGGGTGGCTATTGGTCCCCACCTCGCGGGGGGTGGCTCACCCCCCTGCGAGGTGGCTCCCAATAGCCAAGGGGGGGAGAGGGGGTGGCTATTGGTCCCCACCTCGCGGGGGGTGGCTCACCCCCCTGCGAGGTGGCTCCCAATAGCCAAGGGGGGGAGAGGGGGTGGCTATTGGTCCCCACCTCGCGGGGGGTGGCTCACCCCCCTGCGAGGTGGCTCCCAATAGCCAAGGGGGGGAGAGGGGGTGGCTATTGGTCCCCACCTCGCGGGGGGTGGCTCACCCCCCTGCGAGGTGGCTCCCAATAGCCAAGGGGGGGAGAGGGGGTGGCTATTGGTCCCCACCTCGCGGGGGGTGGCTCACCCCCCTGCGAGGTGGCTCCCAATAGCCAAGGGGGGGAGAGGGGGTGGCTATTGGTCCCCACCTCGCGGGGGGTGGCTCACCCCCCTGCGAGGTGGCTCCCAATAGCCAAGGGGGGGAGAGGGGGTGGCTATTGGTCCCCACCTCGCGGGGGGTGGCTCACCCCCCTGCGAGGTGGCTCCCAATAGCCAAGGGGGGGAGAGGGGGTGGCTATTGGTCCCCACCTCGCGGGGGGTGGCTCACCCCCCTGCGAGGTGGCTCCCAATAGCCAAGGGGGGGAGAGGGGGTGGCTATTGGTCCCCACCTCGCGGGGGGTGGCTCACCCCCCTGCGAGGTGGCTCCCAATAGCCAAGGGGGGGAGAGGGGGTGGCTATTGGTCCCCACCTCGCGGGGGGTGGCTCACCCCCCTGCGAGGTGGCTCCCAATAGCCAAGGGGGGGAGAGGGGGTGGCTATTGGTCCCCACCTCGCGGGGGGTGGCTCACCCCCCTGCGAGGTGGCTCCCAATAGCCAAGGGGGGGAGAGGGGGTGGCTATTGGTCCCCACCTCGCGGGGGGTGGCTCACCCCCCTGCGAGGTGGCTCCCAATAGCCAAGGGGGGGAGAGGGGGTGGCTATTGGTCCCCACCTCGCGGGGGGTGGCTCACCCCCCTGCGGACAATATCACCGTTGCGTGTGCACCACCTGTAGTTCAATGAATGACATTATCTTCTCTCCCTTTAGCCCTGAGAACAATATCACATGACGGAGGACACCCCCAGCAATATTGGGAGTAGTATCATTTTCTCTTCTTCTGGATAGTTGAAAAAATATGTCCGGCGAGTTGGACAACCCCTTTTATTGAAGGTAGTATCATCCTGTCCCTGGTAGGTATTTGGAACTATATCACAGAGGGCGTTTTGGCTTCCTCGATATTCGTCGCGAAGTCATCCTCTCCTCACTGGGTATAGGAAACAATATGACAGCCGCGGTAGTCACTCCCCTCGACTTGATGTGTAATATCTCTGCCTGGATATTAGAATCCACGATGGATCCACAGCGTTTTTACGATTTTGTGAGTAATGTCATGTCCTCCTCTAGACATCACGAACAGTATCAAAGACGGGTGTATACCCTCTCCAGTATAGGGAGGAATATCATCCTCTCTCTGCCTGGCTATTAGTAGCAAAATCAAAGTAGTGTTTATAACCCCTGGAATATTCTGAGTAATATCATCCTCTCCCAGGTGGAAATTATGAACAGTATCACCGGTGGCCTGTACACCCCCGGCGATATTGAAAATAATATCATCCTCTTCCCTCCCGGGTCATGGGAACAACATCACTGGGGGTGTACACTTTCTGTAATATTGGGTGTAACATCATGTTCTCTGCCTTGGAATATTAAGGACAATATCACGGGGTGAGCGTGTACACCTTTTGCAATATTGGGAATGAAATTATCCTCTCTCCCCCTGCAAATTAGGAAAGATATCACAGAGTGAGTGTTCACCTCCTGCGATGTGGGGATTAATACCATCTTCTCCCCTTCCGGATATCAGGAAGAGTATCACACGGGGATGTACAGTGTCTGCGATACTGGGAGTAATGTGAACCTCTCGGCCTTGAGATGTTAACAAGAATATCACAGGGTGAATGTTCACCCCTGCCATATTGGGAGTAATATCAGCCTCTCCACTCCATGGATATTAAGAACAATATGCCAGGCTGGGTGTACGCCTCCTGCTCTATGGGGAGTCATATCATCCTCTCCCTTCCAGGATGTTAATAACAATATCACAGGGCGGATGAACACAGCCTGCGATACTGGAATTATTATCATCCTCTCCCCCTCCAGATACCAGCAACAATATCCCAGAAGAGTTGTACACTCCCTGCGATATTGGGAGTGATATCATATGCTTCTTCCGTGAATATTAGGAGCAATATCACCAGGTGGCTGTCCATTCGTTGCTATGTTGGGAGTCATGTCATACTGTATCACCCTAGATATTAGGATCGGTGTCACAGCGTGAGTGTACACATACTATGATATTAAAACTAATATCATGCTGTCCGTCCCTGAATATTAGGAACGACATCATAGGTAAGTGTACACCCCTTGCGGTATTAGGAGTAATAATATGATTAATTATTAAACATCAATGATTGATTTTAATAATTATCAATGACACTATTAATTAATTGGATACCATTATTACTTACGGATAATTATTTTACATACATGATTATGCACACTTAAAATTAATTATTAATATTAATGTCATTTAACAATATTATTAGTTCTTAATATTAATCATTATTTTATTACCAACATCTCTTACTATTGACTTAAGCAATATTAATTGCTGATATCATTAATTATTAATAGTGATATTATTATTAATTATTAATACTATTTGTTAACATTTTAACCAGTATTAATTTTTACTATCTTTATTATGATTATTAATATCGATGATGATTATTAATTTTTATTATATTTATTAATATTAATAATTAATAGATTTGTTCCTGATATCCGGTGGGGAGAGGATGATATTAGTCCCAACATCGAAGAGAGTGTACACCCCTCTATGATGTTATTCCTAATAGCCATCGGGTAGAGGATAACATTATTGAAACTATCACAGTGGGTGTATATCTCCTCGGTCATCTTGTTTCTTATATCCTGGGATGGAGAGGATGATATGACTCCCAATATCACAGGGGTTGTAGACCTCCCCCGTGATATTTTCCCTAACATCCAAAGGTGGAGAGGATGATATTTCTTCCAATTTCGCGATGGATGTACACCACCCCTGTGATATGATTCCTAATATCCAGGGGGCGAGAGGATTAGTCTCAGTATTGCAGGAGATGTACACTGCCTAGTGATATTGTTCCTAATATCCAGGGATGGAGAGGATATCACCCCCAATAGAGCAGGGGGTGTACACTCCTTCTGTGACATTGTTCGTAATAGCCAGCGGGGGAGAGGAAGACATTACTCCCAATATTGCAGGGGATGTACACCCGCTTGGGATATTGTTCCCTATATCCTGGGAAGGAGACGATGATACCAGTGGCAATATCGCAGGGGGTGTGCACCCTTCTGTGATTTGGTTTTTCACTTTCAGTGGGGGAGAGGATAACATGAATCCCAATACCGCTGAAGGTGTACAGGCCCCTGTGATGTAGTTCCTAATGTACAGGAGAAAGAGAAGAATATTGCTCTCAATATCGCAGGGGGTGTGACCACCCTGCCCCCTGTATATTGCTCCTAATATGCAGCGGGGTGGAGGCTGAGAGTACTCCCAATATCCCAGAAGGTGCACATACACCTGTGATATAGTTCCTAATATCCAGCGGGAAAGAGGATGATTTTACTTTCGATATCGCAGGGGGTATACACGGCCACCAACCCTGGGGTATCGTTCCTAATATCCAGGCAGGAAGAAGATGACATGGCTGACAATATCGAAGGGGGTGGACACCTCTTCAGTGGTATGGTTCCTCTTATCCAGGGGGTGAACGGATGATATTACTCGCAATAAAGTAGGAACCGTACAGCCACCCTGGGATTTTTATCCTTAATAACCACAGGGGAGAGGTGATATTACTACCAACGTTGCAAGGGGTGTACACCCCTCCTGTGATATTATTTCTTATGTCCAGGAAAGGAGAAGATGGTATTAGTACCAATATTGAAGGGATGGACAATATTGTTCCTGTCATCTAAAGGAAGACATGATATTACTACTCCCACTACCGGAGAAGGTACACACCCCCCTGTGATATTATTCCTCATAACTTGTGGGGGAGAGCATGATATTACTTCCAGTATGACAGTGGCTTGATACCCAGTCTGTGATATTTCTCCTAATTTCCAGTAGGTAAAGTATGATGTTCCTGCCAAGAGAGTAGTGGGTGTACAACTACCCTGTGATATGTCTCCGAATATTCAGGGAAACACAGGGCGACATTACCCCAAATCTCCCAAAAAGTGTACCCTCATTGTGTGATATGGTTCCTAATATCCGGAGGTGCAGAGGATGGTGTTCGTTCTCCTGTCGCAGGCTGTGTATACACAACCTGTGAAATTGTTCCTAATATCCTGAATAAAAGAGACTGCTAATAATGGACACACGTTGCAGGGGGGAGTAATTGGCTATTACGATCCACATCGCAGGGGGTGAGGCACTCCCCATGATATGGGGAGTAATAGCAACCCCCTCTCCCCCTTGGCTATTACGATCCACATCGCAGGGCAGTCCAGGACACCACCCCTGCCCCAACCTTGACCAAGACAGTGAGTGTCATGGGACCACCTCAGGGCGGGTGGCAGCTCAGCTTGAAGGTATCCCTGCTGCCAAAGACCAACTGCTCCTGCTAGTTTGAATCTGGCCACAGGGTCTCTGTTGGTGAGACAGGTGACCATGAGGCAGACACCCTGAAATCTAGCACGACAGAGCTCAATGCCCCCATGAGAGACCCCATAGCACGCAGACTTTGCAGACATACTAGCGAAGGCCACAGCAGGCCCTGAGGGAGGAACAAGCTGACCAAGATCCTGGGGTCCTGCCACACAGCCTTTAAACCAGGGACTGGAAACTGTTTCCCTAAAGAGCCAGGAGTCAGTATTTTCAGCTTTGCCAACTGATCTTTGCCTCAAGAATGCAACTCTGCCATGGCTACACCACAGCAGCCTTCTGCAGGTGGCCTGTGAAGAGATGGGCATGACTGCACCCACATCAAACTTTACTTATGGACATGGAACCTTCTCAGTGTCATGAATTGTTATTTTTTTTATTTGTTCAGCCATTTGGAAATGTAAAATCCATTCTTGATTCACGGGCCACAAGAGCAGGCAGGTACGGGCTGCCCCTGGCCGACCTCTGGAATGAGCTTAGAGAAGGAAATGACAGGCTGGGCCAGTGCAGCCTCCTCACAGCAGATTCGCTGCAGGAGGGTCCGGCGTAGCAACCACTTCTCATCCTTCATCTTGGCTTCAAGTGCAGCTCAGGTGGAGAAAGAGAGAACAGAACCGGCCTCAGCAACAAGAAGGAAGGAGATGCAGGGTCAAGCAGCCGTGTGGATCCATCACACTCAACATTCACACCAAGCGGAGCACAGGCAGGACCAGCCCAGGGGGGGCTGAAGTGGAGGCTCTCTGGGGTGGGGGCTCTCTGGGTGGGCAAGATTCTCTACCTAAAACTCAAATAGAAGATCTACACAGCAATAGTTACAGAAAACACACACTAAGAAAAAGGCCAAAATAAAAATAGGACACCAAGTTTGGCCAACCGGGTCTCACAAGCCAGTAGGTAAGAAAACCCAGGAGGGCCCACCAGAGGGGCTGGGGGTGGGTTCCTGCCTGCAGGGGGCCTGGGACACCCCATTCCCACAGACGAGGACCCAAGCTTTGGGGAGGAAGCTGTCAGAGTCATCAGTGAGCTGTTCAGAGCTGGAGCCATAGAGCAGGGGAGGAGCCCTGGCCACGTCCCTGTGCAGGCTCAGAAGCTGGGGTAGGCGCACAGCCCCAGGGGCCGATGCAAACAGTGGACCGCTGGCCCTCCTCCTGCCCAGAGGATACTCAGCTCCCAAGGGACCACCAAAGTCTCGAAACCAGGGACACACCACCTGACCCTCATGCCCAGGCCTCCTGGACCAGGCAATGTCCAATACAGGCAGGCAGTCTGGGCTTGGGGCCAGGACAGGGGTGGACGGTCCTGCTAGGCAGGCCACCTTCTCCCTACCAGCTGGGCTGGTTGCACTGTAGTTTTGTTCTGGCAACATATTGCTACCCACTTTGGCCACACCAGTCCCCGGCTCCCTGGCTAGGCCCAGTGCTGTCCCCCGAAGTATCCGTGGGAACCTGCATCCCACAGGGACCCACAGCTCAGGGCCAACCTCCATGGGGACTCTTGGTTGTGGTGGTAGAGGTGGGGGGAGTTGGCCTCCAGCCCTCCCTTCCTGGTCACTGTGTTTTGTGGGGATCATTCAGTCCTGGCAGCTTCCTAGGGACCCCAGAAGGAAGAGAACAGGGTTGTCATGGCGGCCTCAGCCCCAGGCTCTGGGCCCAAGTGCAAGAGTCTTTCGCTTCTGGTTTGATCTGGGCGGTAACAACAGGTCAAGTCATTCACACAAGGATTGGCTTCAATATAACGCATCAAGGGACTGTGGAGGACACAGATCAGCCTCCAGGCCAGTTACACCTGGTGACTTCGCCAGTGCAGGCTAGGGAGTGGAAAAGCTGAGCCCTGACCTCCCCACCTACCCTGCCCACCAGATGCCAGTAGCGGCCAGGGATCCCTGACTTCAGGCAGAGGCAGACAGCACAGTTGCTGTCTCCTTTGATCCCATCCTAGGGCCCACAGGGCCTGGAGAAACCTGGCAGGGGCTGAGTTGGGAGAATCAGGCAGGGAGATGCCAAGTGAAGAATGTGAGGGACTGGGTATGAGGGGCACTAGGGCACAGGGTCTGCTTCCCCTGGAGAGGTGGCAGTGAGACATAGAGTAGCCAAGCCTCCGCAGGCACCACCCTGCTGTCAGGCACGTGTGGTGCCCATACCCACCCCAATGGCTGCAGGAAGGTTCCTCATCAACAAAAGGGGAGGACGCACCCACACCCATATAGGCATTGGTGCCCACACACATCAGAGAAGAAAATTACTGCTGTGCTGAAGGTGTGGGGAAAGGGGCAATGTCCCCTTCCTCCCCATGGTGGGTCCAAAGTTACCCGCTCCTGCCAGTACCCCCACCCCCAAATCCACCAGCTGCTGACCTCCACCACAGTGCCATGCCACGTGCCAGGAACAGCTCAGCGGTACATCCCAAAGGGTGCTATCCTGGAGCGGCTGTGCTGGGCAAGTGACACGTTTCCTAGTCACAGAGGTTTTCTTTCTTTACCGCTCCTGGCCCTGGGCCTCGGTTTCCCCCACTGTGGCACACTGTAAAAATCCCATCTTAAAGGCTAGGAACCCAGAAAGGTCACCACACCTGGTGAAATGGGGGGTGAAACTCCCTGCCTTGGACTTCTTGCTCCAGGACTGATGTCCATTGGGACACGGCCAGGCCAGCATCCTGGGGAGGACTGCATTCCTTGCCTGGGGAACCTTGCTCCCAGTTAGGAATCACTGGAGCTGAGGTCCCTAATGGATTGGGGGAGGCACAGGGGTAGAATGGAGGTAGCCCCATCATATGGTCCTGTGTAGACCCCAGAAAACAAGCATTGAGTTCAGACTCTTGTCTGAAGCTGGCCACATGAACGTATTTGGGCTTTGGGGTGTGATGAGGGCCTGGGGTCAGGGAAAAAAGTGTTCTGGTTTGGACACGCAGGATGTTCTCTGCAGCTCCCTCAGGTACAGAGTGTGTTGCTAAGTATATGCTTTTAAAAACCCTAGGAGGAGGGGAACACAAAGGGTCCTGAAGTCAAGGGCATGGTCCAGTCTTTCCACCTCCCCAGCTGAAGACATGCTGGGGGACAATTCTCTGAGTTTCATAACAAAGAAGAGAAAAAAGAAATCAAAAAGACCTGGAGGATAGGCAAGCCAATGAGGGCTGACTGGGATTACCCTGCCTAATTCTCAAAACAAGCTTTCCCTATATGTCCTCTGGGCCAGGTGAGGAAAGAGATCACAGTAGGACATTCAGACCCTGGGCAGGCAGCCGGCAGCCTGGAGCCCAGGAGGTGCAAACACATTTTTACTGAGGCACATCCTGCACAGCCCTAAATCCATTAAAACTTGAGGCAATACAGCACATGCTTCTGTGAGCACAGGGTTGGGGCTGGGGTTACAGATTAACAGCATCTCAAGGCAGAAGAATTTTTCCTAGTACAGATCCAAATGGACTTTCTTATGTCTTCATCTTTCCACATAGACACAATAACAGTCTGATCTCTTTCTTTCCCCCACACAGAGAGTGTCACCACTGTATGTCAGCCACTAGGGGACAGGCTTCAGCCTCGCCATGCCGGAGACCTTTCAGGACAGACCTGAGGCAGGTGGGCAGAGTGGGTAGGGAGAGGAGGGCCTGGCCTGAGGAAAGAGCAGGCTGGGCCTGAGGTTGTCGGGGGCCTGAGGTTGTCGGGTGCCCGCATGGGCCTCTGGGCAGCACCAGGATCTGATGGGACCAAAGGACAGGCCAGTGGGCCGTGTGGGGCCTGTGACTCTGAGCCAGCAGAGAATATGCCTGAATTACATCCTGATAGATGCACCCTGACTTTGAAGCTGAGGACACCTAAGGCATGGAGGTGGGGTGGAGGTGGGGGCAGAGCAGGGGATGGGGAGGGAGCCTGTGCCGGTCCAGGTCAGAGGTGGTGGGTTGGCCCCAGTGGCTCCAGATGCAATGAAGAGCCAAGAGGGACTTTCCTGAGGGACTTAGATGCCGGGGTGGAGGAGCACTGCAAGGTTTCAGCCTGAGTCCCCGGAGGATGGAGTCACCAGGAGCTGAGGTGAGGAAGACTGAGCGGTGGGGGGTTGTGCGGGGGTGCAGAGGCCTGAGCTCAGTTTGGCCCCTGCAGATTTGAGACGCCCACTCCATGCACAGGCAGAGACGGCAGGGGAGGGGAAGAGGCTGCAGCTCAGGTAGCCCTGGAATGGGCAGCCCGACATGCTGGGGCACTGGGTCCTGGTGCCCTCATGGCTGGGAGCTGCTTCCCTCCTGGATGCCACAACTCCTTTAGGGCACATCTGCACCTCCTGTGCCCACCACAGAGGGGAAGTGGGAAAGGCATCTGTGCCTATGCATGTTCTCCTTCACCTTGTCCTAGGCAGGTCCCAGGCAGCACCTCCCCTCCCAAGTGGCTCCCCTTGGCCCCTGCCCCTAGTGTTCACAGACAGACTCTCGAAGAGGGCTGGACTCAGCGGCTCACTTCTAATGAATAGAACCAGGCAAAAGAGATGGCAGTCTCTCCTGAGATTGAACTGGGGGGGGGGGCGCTGCAAGTTCCGTCCACTGGAACTCTCCCCCTGGCTCTTGATAGTTGCTAGTTCTGGCAAAGCCAGTCACCTGCCCAGGGCAGAGGGTGGCCTGAAGCTGATGCCACGGAGAGACTGGGGCCTTCAGTCCAACAGCTTGTAAGCAACAGAATCCTGCCAGCAACACAGAAGCGAGCGTGGAAGCAGCTCCTCCGCTGATGAGCCTGAGCCTTCAGAAGACACGGCAGCCCTGGGCAGACACCTGCTGCAGCCGCGGAGAGCCCCTGGGGCAGAGGGCTCAGTGAAGCCTGCACTCCTGGCCCCAGGAGTAATCATTCCTGTGGTTTAACTGTGTGCTGGTGTGGCTGGGCCACAGTTTGGAGTAATCTGTCAAGGGACAATAAAGAACAAACACACACCTCAGGTCCTACTGGGTGGAAGCTGTACGGTCAGCACGGCATGTAATATCTTCCTCTTGAATTAGAAGATTCATTGCTAAGGCCAACGATTAAAAAAAAAAATACCTCTAGTTGTAGCACCATTAAAATACATGACTTGCAAAAAACAAAACAAAACAAAAAGACTAAAAAAGAGCCATAGCTATTCTCTTCCATCTTAGCTACAGGAATATATTAATATATGTTAATTCCTTGACTGACTGAGCAATGGGCCAAACTCATGAGCACAGATGTGTGAGGACCGTCAGTGACCGCCCTGACCCCAGCCCTTATACACAGACAAACTTTTCAACATAAGCCGTAACCTTGGGGGTCTTGACACTCTAAATTTTATTGTTTTTAATTAACTATTTCTATTCCCTAAACAATACCTGTTCATCGGAGAGAAAAATAGCATTACCTATACTAAGCAAAAGAAAGGAAATAAAATGCTCAGAAACATTTACATATGTATGCAGACTCTCACACACACACTCACACACACACGCACAGGCTCACACTGTGTCTAGGACTGCCTTTTCACTTATTTCTATGTCCTGAACATATTTCCACGTCAGTAGACATTCATCCTCGTAGCAGTAACAGCAATTAAATATTATTACAGTGTCTATTTTTACCATCATTTATTTAACTCATCATGTTTGAACTGTTAGGTTGTATCTATCGTTTTTTGTAATACAGGCAATTTGATGACAAATGACCCATCCCCTAATGTTCAATATAAAATATCAATTATATAAGGAGATAAGGGGTATTTGGCTAAAATAAAATTTAGCGTGCCCCACCTTCTCCACATGTACTATGCTCTAAAAAGGCGTGAGTAATTAAATTAGCCCTTCTATTCTCCAGCACAGATCCTGAGCCCAGCGGTGGGTGCGGGTGCTTAGAGCACCGGTCTCCTCTCCTACCCGCCAGAAGGCAAAGGCCACTCAACTGCCACCTTAAGACACCCAGGATTCTCCTCTTCTTTTTTATTAATAGAATAAAGCTCAGGCTCAGTCCATGAGAGCAGCGCTCTCCGACTTTGCATTCATCAGAGTAACCTAGGTGGCCTGTTTAAAAATACACATTCCCTGGCTGCGCTCGCAGAAACTGGACTTCAGTGGTTTAGTGGGAGTGTGCATAGGCCAGGTGATTCTGAGGACCACAAGGGGTTAGGAATTGCCCCGTTAATTCTGGCCAAGGGAGAGATCAGACCATCCAGCATAGTCCGCAGCATATTTCTTTTCCCTCTTTTGCAATGAATATTTGATTGTCAGCGGGATGAGCCCCAGGATGAGGCACACATCCAAGAAAAATCCATGCCTCTCCATCTTTTCCCCAGGATTGCCCTTTGGCGAGACTCTCCTTTGCGACTGCTTCACTTTCCCCGGTTCATAGAACAAACCTCTTCTTAGTCTCTTTTGTTGTCTCTTATCTGTTCAACAAACACCCACTGCGCAGGACCATCCTCCGGTAAGCCGTCGAGTGGGGCCGTTTGGGAGCCCGTCTTCGTGGGGTGAGCCCTGAAGGAACCGGGGCCCCATAAGCCCGTGCTTTTGTGGGGGTTGCCCCCTCTCCCATCGCAGGGTAACTGGCACCAGGCTGTTAAGCTGCGGATGGGCAACCGCACATCCCATTGGGTGTGCGTATTTCAGCACGTGGAGTTGGTCATTGAAGCTGGCCGAAGTCGGCACAGCGTACAGCAGCGGGCCTGTCCGTGGGGAGGAAGGGTCGTCCCGCCTCCCCTCCAGGCTAGTCCTGTTGCGCCTCCTCCTGCCTCACTCTGACTTTCGCGCACCCAGGCGTCTCTGAGGGTCGCGCCCCGATACCCTCCTCCACCCCAAGGCTTCTTCTCCCCAGGGGCCAGGTTGGGGGCCCAGGAGCGCCACAGCCTCAGTAGGCCCGGGAAATCGCAGCTTCGTCAAAGCTAAGCCCGCCGTGCTCAGCTTTTCCCACCACCTGGAGGATCCACTCTCCGTCCGTCCTTCCCGACCTCAGGCTGCACAGAAAACTTGGGGGCGGGGATCAAGGAAGCCGCGCCCCGAGGCTCCCAGCGCAGCCCCAGGAGGAATCCTGCCGGCAACCAAAAGCTGTGCGCGCGGCCGGGCGCGAGCCTCCGCGTCCAGGTGGGGTCTCCGCGCCCCAATTCCACCCCGCCCCGCCATCGGCGCCCCCAGCAAGTGCGGGGTTTCCACCGGTCCTGGCGTTCGCGCCCACTCAGGGTCTCCCTCGCCCCCCCGGGAGATGCTCCCCGCGTTCTATCCCGCCCCGCCCTGGCGCGCCAGGTAAACGATGTGACCCCGCCCCCCTGCAGTCTCCCCTCCCCAGGACGCTGCCCCTGTCCCCACTTGTGCTGCTCGGGGCATCTCTAAAGCCCCCAACCAGAGTCCTCCAACCCACCCGCGAGCGTCGCGCACCAGCAACGCGGCCCCACCCGCATGGACCTCGCCCACCTGTGGCTCTACCCCCGCCTCTGCGGCCTTCCCCACCGCTAGCGCGGCGCCCACCTACGACGACCCCCGCGTAGGTCCTCCTGCCCACACGTGTCCCCCCGCCAGCCCCTGCCCCTACCCCTGCCCCTAGCCGTGCCCCTGCCCCTAGCCGCTCCCCCGCCCCCGCAGCCCCTCCAGTGCGCTCGGGCCCCGCCCATTGGCGCTGGGGCGGAGCAGGGGCGCGGGCCTGGCGGCGGTTCCGAGTCGGGCGCGCGCGGGCAGGGTCCCCACTGCCTGCTGCGCAGCCGGACTAGCGGCTGCCCTCGGCCTTCTCGCCATGGACGCGGACGACTCCCGGGCCCCCAAGGGCTCCTTGCGGAAGTTTCTGGAGCACCTCTCCGGGGCCCGCAAGGCCATGGGCATGCTGACCAGCGGCGGGGATGTTCAAGGTGCGCGCGCCCCTATCGGCGGCGAGGGAGGGACGGACGGAGAAGGGGAGAACAGGGCGAAGTGGATGTGGCAAGGGCCGCGAAAGACAAGAAACCTTTGGCACGGGAAGAAGAACCGATCTCTGGAAGTCACCAGGGCGGGCGGAAGGTCAGGGGTTCAAGGTTATTTTGGAATTTAGGTGCTGTGCTTCCTGCACGGTGGCTCATGCTTGTCATTCCAGTGCATTTGGAGGCCGAGGCCGTAGGATCGCTTGAGCCCAGGAGTTCCAGAGCAGCCTGGACAACATAGTGAGACTCTGTGTCTACAAAAAATAAAAAAAGAAAGAAAAACACATTAAGATGCTGTATGTATTGGAAAATATTTATAGGTCATTCTTTTGAGCTCCATGTCCAAAAGCTTGCTAAAATGCTTGGGAGTTTGTGTACAGGCATGTGAGATTAGGATACATTGGCAGAATCGCGGTGTTCTCTGTTACCCTGGTTTTGCCACCTGGGAGGAATTACACATATTGAAGGTTAGTAAGTCCACGCCTCTTCTCTTCTGGGGAAAAAGGTACTTTGGAAACCAATATTATGTGGGAACGTGGCTTGGTTGGTACAGCCTCGGCTTAACAGGAGACAGCTGCCCTCAGCTCTGCAGGTGGCCTCAAATACGGTGGCCTCGAGCCCACATGGGTCACACCTGGGCTGTCCCTGGGGATGCCCGCCACGGCGGGTCGCCTGGGCATTCTTTCCCTGGCAGAGCTGAAGTCACAATTTTTTTGTAGACTCTGTAAAGAGCTTTACCCTTCCGAGATATGATCTTGAACCTGTTGGAGCATTTGGACGCATTTCTTTTAAGGAAGTTCACCTCCAGATGTGCTCAGAGGGCCCGGTCTTGGCTGCCACAGATTTACAAATTCTTACAGTAAGTAGGTTATTCCTCGAGAATTTATCTGTTGTGCCCCCATTCTTTTTGCCATTTTATTCTGATTCTATATTAGTACTTGATTTTCCCTGACGTAGAAGACTATTGCCTGTAGCTAGAGATCAGAGAACACATTCCCATTCAAGTATTAACTTCAGGGGAATTATCTGTCAGATGTGAAATTATGGTAAAATTCCATATATTAAAATGACCATAGCTACCATTTTTGAAAATATTTTGTATACTAGGAGCTTTACAATTCTTATCTCCAAGCCTAGATACATGATCCCAAGAGAGGCATGCCCTCATTTTGGAAGTGGGGAGAAAGACTCACAAAGAAAAATAACTTAGGTAAGGGCATGAGGTGCGTACATGATTGTGGTAGGAGCAAAACAGATCCTAATTCCAAATATTGTACTGTCCCTTAGACCACCAAGAGTACTAATGTCTGGCTCTGTCACCCGGGCTGGAGTGTAGTGGTGCCATCATAGCTCACTGCAGCCTTAAACTCCTGGGCTCAAGTGATCCTCCTGCCTCAGCCTTCTGAGTAGCAGGGAAGACAGGAATGCACCATCATGACCAGCTAATTGTTATTATTAATATTATTATTATTATTTCTGTAGAGACAGGATCTCACTATGCTGCTGAGACTGGTCTTGAACTCCTGGCCTCCTCTAGTGAGCCTCCTGCTTTGGCCTCCCAAAGAGCTGGGATTACAGACATGAGCCATCATGTCAGGCCTCCACCATGCTTTTCAGGGGTGTTTCTTGGTGAAGCTCCTTAATCTAGTTAATACTGAAAAGTGAGCAAAACCCAACTTGCTCAAAATTACACAGATATTCTTTGGGTGGTTTTGTGAGGGCAATGGAAAATGACTTTTTATAGCGATAGGAGTCAAGATAGCAAAAATGATATGAAGGCTTAGTACCAATGTGATGGGCTGCTTTTCTTCCCCCGGTAAAGTTCATATTATTTAATTATAAGATAAAATGGAAAATCTCTGAAGCAATGCTTCGGAGCCCAGTAGGATGGAAGGGGAAACTGAGAACAGTGCCATTTCGCCTCACACAGCTCCGGCGCCCCTCACCATCCTGTGCACACACATTCTTTGATGGGATCTTTTCAGCGTAAAGTGCAGTAATTGATTTTGCAGAAATTACTGGGTCTGGGAGGCAGATGATGAGTGATAGTGTCACCCTGTGGCACAGTGGGAGATTTGTGTGATGGCATCATTTTCTATGAATGCAGACCGCTTTGTGTGCCATACTTGGAGGACCCTTCGAAGCTAGACATTTTCTCATCTTTCAAAAGAAGCATGTTTTCCTTCTTGGTTACATAAAACTAAAAGCTTTTGATACAGGACTCCAACCTTTTATCAGGGAGAATCAGGGCTGTTTAAATAAGCTCTACCAATCAGATGGGCCGTCAGAAACAATTAAAATTAGAAAGATGAAGATACGGTAACAACGTGGTCAGGGCAAACCTCAGGATACCAGATTGCACGTTCACAGTTGCCTTTCTGCTAAGAACGTGCGGGTGAATATGGAACAGAGGGCCATGTGTCAGTAGTTGGGTTGCGTTTTGTGTTTCTTTTCTACAAGCCCTTTCTGGTGTGTTTGTGTATATTAGAGAGTAGCTGCCCAGAGGCTGACGTTTCCCTCCCCACTCCTCGGTTCTCTCCATCTTCACCCCCAAATCCCAGTTCTTTGTTTGGAAATACAGTCATTGTGCTTGTCAGGATGGAAGAGGCAGCCAGACACATGGCAGACCAGAGCACTGAGAGGCAGAGACTTACTTATAAGTCCCGCCCTGGCCCGGCAGTCTGGAGTGCTGATTAGGGTCTCAGTGTTTTCCTCTGCAGAATGGAGGCATCACTCGGTCTCTGTCTTCTCTCCCTGTCTCTTTCTTCACTCCCCTCTTCCCTAACACACGTCTACAGTGAAAGTCTTCAGGAGGCAAAAGAGAAAAGGCTGGACTGTGCTGGGCCCCCCTGACCCCAGAGCCCATTTGCTGTCTTCCCAGCTTCCATGTGCCCAGAGTCGCCTGGGGCAGCCTTCGGAGGTGCAGATCCTGACTGTGTGGGTCTGAGTGAGGCTCCGACTCTCACCGGTAGGGGGAGGGCGCCAGTGCTGTGGGTCCCCCTGGGGCTAGTGGGGCGGTTTGCAAATCCTGCAGATCAGCTTCTCCACTTCTCCAGGTTTCTCCAACGTGAGATGCTCCCAGGAGTCCTTTGGGATTGTTTTCTGACTTTGACCAGGATTTTGACGGAGAAGATTCATTAATACAGGACCCCTTGTCTTAACGTACATATGTAAATGATCTGATCTGAAGTTTTCTGAATGGAAAATGATTGAAAGTTTGGCATCCAGTAGCCTTGGGGAGTCATTCCTTCATATCTTTTCAGCTGTGTCTTACTACAATTAAGATTTTGTTTCTGTGTGTGGGGTTTTTTTTGAGATGGAGTCTCCCTCTGTTGCCCAGCCTGGAGTGCAGTGGCTTGATCTGGGCTCACTGCAACCTCTGCCTCCTGTGTTCAAGTGATTTTTCTGTCCCAGCCTCCCAAGTAGTTGGGATTACAGACTTGCGCCACCACGCCCACCTGGGTTGTGTGTGTGTGTGTGTGTGTGTGTGTGTGTGTGTGTGTATCTTTAGTAGAGATGGGGTTTCACTGTGTTGGTCAGGCTGATCTCGAACTCCTGACCTCAAGTGATCCACCCACCTTGGCCTCCCAAAATGCTGGGATTACAGGCTTGAGGCACCACACCTAGCCTTATTACTGTGTTTCTGTAATCATTTCACACATTAACGGACCACCTTCGGTGAGTCAGGGCAGGTTTTAGGCAAAAGAACCAAGCCCTTTATGCCCCTGGAGCTCTCACTCCTGCGGTGAGGTACGGGTACAATGTG
This sequence comes from Macaca mulatta, assembly GCF_049350105.2. Classification (NCBI taxonomy): domain Eukaryota; kingdom Metazoa; phylum Chordata; class Mammalia; order Primates; family Cercopithecidae; genus Macaca; species Macaca mulatta. The sequence continues at coordinate 8,950,996 of NC_133413.1, forward strand.
CCTGTAGCTGGACCTGAGAAGAAAATTTCCTGTCTTATGAAAGGGCCCAGGGGAGCCTCTAGTTGGGGCCCTTTGACCTGACCCCATGGTGAGGGAGGAGTCGGTAGAGGAGGGTGGCCCAGAGGAGGACCTTGGATTTGCCTTAGGGGAACTGGGAAGCAGGTGGAGGGAAGCCGACTGACTGGGAAGCAGACTGACTGTCTCCGATAAGGGTGGCTCTGTGGAGAGGAGAGGACAGGAGGGGAAGTCATGAGTTTAGGGTCTCACAAGGAGCGGCCACAGATGGAAGCTTATGGGGTGGGGCATGTGGCAGGGCAGCCCTGTGCCCACAGACACACCCCGCCGAGGAGACCCAGGGACTTGAGTGTGTTGGGGCGGCGGGTAAATGGGCACTCAGCTATTACCGCTGGAAGGCAGAGCGTGTGAGCTGCGGCAGACACGGGCCGGTGGGGTAAAAGGAGAGTCTTCACAGCAGTGCTTAGAATAGTAGAAAGTGGGAAAACCAGCAAAAACCTATCAATAGGAGATTAATGAATCCATTATGGCACCTGGAATGGAAGGAATTTTTGTCAGCGTTTAATAAGGAGCTTTGTGCTGGTCGAAAGTCAGCAGGTGCACAGTACACTCAAGGGCGGTATTGAAGAGCCGATTCCAGAGCAGCTCTGCACAGCAGATCCCCCTGGGGCCAGAGGGGCCGTTTGCAAATCCAAGCAGATCCGCTTCTTGGAGGTTTCTCCAACGGGAGCATCTCCCAGGATTGGGGCCTGTGTGGGTGGCTTGTGTTATTTATGCAATTTTAAATGATCTAGTTGCCACATTAAAGAAAGGCGGGCCGGGAGAGGGGGACACTGGGTGCCGTGACTCACGCCTGTAATCCCAGCACTTTGGGAGCCCAAGGCAGGGGGATCACTTGAGCCCAGGAGTTTGAGGCCAGCCTGGGCAACATGGAGAGACCCAGTTGCTACCAAAAATACAAAACGATGAGTCGGATGTGGTGGTGCACACCTACAGTCCCAGCCCCGTGGGAGATTGAGGTGGGAGGATTGCCTGAGCCCAGGAGTTGGAGGCTGCAGTGAGCTGTGACTGCACAGGTTCACTCCAGCCTGGGCAACAGAGTGAGACCCTATCTAAAGAAAAAAAAGTTAAAAAAAAAAAAACGCAAAAAAAAAACTGTTTAATATTCAGCATTCAGCCCACTATTTTGATAACAATCAGTTATTGTGTTGTTTAATATTTTACACCGTTTTCCATACTAAGTCTTTGAAATCCATTGTGTAAAGAATCTTAAAGTTCATCTCCATGTGGACGGGATGCACGTGGCCAGCGACTCCTCTGAGGGACAGTGTGGTCACGGCGATGGGTGGCGTGTCCTGCCTGTATGTAGAAGGTCCCCGTGTGGGTGTTTCTGCGGAGGCCCTGAGGGATGTGCAGGGGAGGGCTGACACCCAGCCACGCAGAGGACCCTGGAATGCAGCACGCTGCCAGTGCCCCCCCGCCCCAGCCCCTCTGCTGCCTGAGCTCTTTCCCAGATGTCCACTTAGCTAACCTCCCTTCCCTTCTTCCCTTTCCTTCTTTCCCCAAACGTCACTCTCAGGCAAGTCTGCAGGCTCTCCGATTGTCAATGGCAGCCCTTCCTCCTCCCCACCCTCTTAACACCCCCACCCCACTTGTTATTTTTCTCCTTAGTGCTTATGGCCATCCACCCCTGGGCATCATGCATTTGTTCACTGTGTTTCTTGCTTTCGGGTCTCTCCTGATCGGAACAAGCTCCGCCGGGACCAGAGACTTTCCATTTTGTCACAGACACATCCACATATCGCCCGGCAGCGATGGCGCTTGGGGCACTTGAGGTGGACAATGAGCCGGTGGTTGAGTGAAGGGCACTACAGATTTATCTCAAGCCCTCCCCTGACCCTACCGGAAGACATGGTGGTCTGCACAGTCCAGATAGTCAGAGAGGCCCCCGGCTCGATGACTTTGACCCGGCGGAGGTGGGGAGGGGGGAACAGCACGTTGACAGAATCCCCCCTTGGTATCCCACCTCCCCATGCCTACCTAATCCCTACATTGTCAAAGGAGAGACCCCTAGAAGGAGCTTTGGCAGCAGGAGTGAGATCAGCGCAGTGCAAGCTCATTTTCTGACAAACCAGTGGCAGCAGTCGGCAAACTGACTTTATTTCTCAAAACGAATGTATGCATCAAAATTAACAAGTGAGTGATCAGCAGTGTGGGAAAATTCAGGAAAAGCAGTTCAGTGCCATGAGAGAGGGTGAGGCAGGGAGCTTTAGTACTCCAGACAACGGAGGAGGTAAAAGGATAGAATTAGATTATTTCATTAGATTTCATCTATTCTTACTTTTTTTTTTTTTTTTTTTTTTTTTTTTGAGACGGAATCTCGCTCTGTTACCCAGGCTGGAGTGCAGTGGCGGAATCTCGGCTCACTGTAACCTCCGCCTCCCGGATTCAAGCGATTCTCTTGCCTAAGCCTCCCAAGTAGCTGGGACTACAGGCGCATGCCACCACGCCCAGCTCAATTTTCTTTGTATTTTTAGTAGAGAAGAATTTCACCCTGTTAGCCAGGATGGTCTCAATCTCCTGACCTCGTGATCTTCCTGCCTTGGCCTCCCAAAGCCCTGGGATTACAGGCATGAGCCATCGCAGCCAGCCTATTCCTTCCTTTTTTTTTTTTTTTTTTAAATACAGTTTAGATTTTATCAGAGCAGAATCCCAGGAAACTGAGATTTGTAAAATGGGAAATCCAGCTCCTCCAAGTAGCCAGGAAATAAGGGTGACCTCAGTCATTCTTGCTGGCCCTGGTGTGGGCCAGGGATGACTCTGACTCAAGGAAGAAGCGGTCTTGTGACTCTCTTACCCGCACTGTGGTTTAGTAAGAAGGTGTTAAAAAGTATGTCATGTGAAGAAAGTGATTTAATAACTGGTCAGAGTAATGACCACGTATTTCCTATGTAACCACTCCCGCGTTATCTCCAACTTTATCTTTGGTTCTCATGACAAGATTATCACTTCCCTGAAAACTGGGGTTTTTGCAAATGACGAAGAGGTGTTTTTCCAAATGGTAAAGTTCTTCTTTGGTGGGAAGATGTTTTCTCCTGGAAATCCTTAGGAAAGTTATTCGGTTCTTGGGTTGGGCTCCCAAAACCAAAACGAAACGAGATGGATTATCCCCAGGATACCTGAGATATAAGGACAATCTGTAGCTTGAGTGTGGAGTGAAAGACACTGAAACTGCCCTTTGTCCCAAATAGCTGTGTGCTGGGGCCCTAGAGAGCCCTAAGGAGATGGTGAAACAGGTGACGTTTGAAAGCCCGTACTGCAGGTGTGCATGTCTTCCTCCCTGTCCTGTGGGTGACAGAGCCTGCCAGTAAATGCTGGTGCATTTCCTTCTTACTTTTCATCCAACCATGTTCTCCTCCAACCTAACCCCTCACTGAATGTTCCTGGGGCTTCCTCAGGTTTCACCCTGCAGGGCCCAGCAGGAGGCAGCTGATTTGCCGTCCTCACCATTCAGAAGTTCAGAGGGAGGGCTTAGAACCACACAGGCTCCACCCCCAGGCAATGAAGTGAGCATCTGGCCTCAGCAGGCATTATTTTCCTTCAAGTTCCCATTGGTGACTCTAAGGCACAGGCATTGTAATAGAGGAAATCAGGAAGTCTTGAAAGTTAAAATGAAATAAGACTAGGGTTTACACTGCAGCTTCACCACTTCACTAAGATCGTTACATTCCAGTAATCAGTTTATCCCCCTCAGAGCCTCAACTTTCTCATCCCTCCAGGGAGGTGTCAGGAGCTCTGCGGGCTTCCTGTCTGCCAGCCCCTGAGCTCAAGGACGACACGTGAAGAAAAGCCCTTCGCAATGTAGGGCTCCATCCCACCAATGTGCAAGTGAATAGAAGTCCTTTCAGGACCTAGTATTGTGTATTTTTAAGTGTGGTGCCCTGTCACCTGGAAATTGCTAGAAATGCAAGTTCCCAGGCTCCCTCTCCACCTGTGAAACCCTGGGGGTGGCCCAGCTACCTGGGGTGCGGCGGCCACCACTAGTGATCTCCTGCTGTGGGGTCATGTCACTGTTCTTTCTGGGTGGGTGCAGGTGGACCCAGGGGTGGGAGGTGGGGAGAATCCCGCAGGGACTTCAGGGACTGAGTTTAGTGCTGCGGTTCATTTTTACTCTGCACAGGAGTCTCCTGGGGTCACCTTGTGTATCATGTCCAGCCTTTTTTTTTGTTTTTGTTTTTGTTTTTGTTTTTGAGACGGTGTCTCGCTGTGTCACCCAGGCTGCAGTGCGGGTGGTGCAATCTCCGCTCACTGCCAGCTCCTCCTCCCGGGTTCACGCCATTCTCCTGCCTCAGCCTCCTGAGTAGCTGGGACTGAAGGCGTCTGCCACCACGCCCGGCTAATTTTTGTATTTTTAGTAGAGATAGAGTTTCACCATGTTGATTAGGCTGGTCTTGAACTCCTGACCTCAGGTGATCTCCCCACCTCGGCCTCCCAAAATGCTGGAATTACAGGCATGAGCTACCACGCCCAGTGGGCTAATTTTTAAGTTTTACAGATGGGTTCTCACTGTTACCCATGCTGGTCTCAAACTCCTGGCCTCAAGCAATCCTCCCATCTTGGCCTCCCAAACTGCTTGGATTTGCAGGCATGAGCCACCACACCTAGCCAAACATTGATCTTTCATTTTAAACTTCATCTAGAGATGTGACAAAAACCAAATGAGGTATCTGTTAAAATACTTTATAACCCTAGTACAGTAATAGAGTAATCCAACTGACAATTTCACAAAGCTCAATTTTTGTTAACAAGTTCAAGGTTATACATGTTAATAAAGATAACATTTATTCAACCAGAGGAAAAAGGTTACAATGACAGAATTTATCTTTTTCTTTACTATGTTGCCTGAGCTATGGTTAAGGTTTGGGGAACTAGTATCTTAAAGAACCTTCAGAAATGTCTCATTCTAGAATTTAGAAACAAACTTTATACTCTTGGGGTTGAGAGAATCCAGGAGCAATCACCACCCCTAGTGTCCAGATGCTACTCTCCAAAGGCCCTTCCCCACTAGCCACAGAAATCAGAGCTGCCTGGGAAACAGACAGTTGAGCCTCTGGAGCAGGGAGGGCCTGGCTGTGCATGCTTTAGGGAGGTGGGAGTGGGGGCGTAGAAACCAAAGAAGTGAGACCAAAATGGGCCAACAGCTAGGGCAAATGTGGGCATAAAACTAAATTCCATCTGATCACATAGTCTCAAATATGTACGTGTACAGAAATATTTCTGTGAGGTCACAGGGGTACTAAAAAACAAAACAAAGAAGACAAGGGGAAAAAAGAAGAAAAGAAAGAACTCTCTTCCCCATGTTGGGCGCAGTGGCTTACACCTGTAATCCCAGCACTTTGGGAGGTCAAGGTGGGCAGATTGTTTGAACTCAGGAGATCGAGACCAGCCTGGGCACCATGGCGAGACTCTGTCTCTACAAAAAAATATAAGCACTAGCTGGGCATGGTGGTGCACACCTGTAGTCCCAGCTACTCAGGAGGCTGAGGTGGCTCAGGAGGCTGAGGCTGCAGTAAGCTAAGACCATGCCACTGTACTCCAGCCTTGGGGACAGAACCAGACCCTGTCTTTAAAAAAAAAAAAAAAAAGACAGCCTCTTCTGTCATCATTAGAGGTAGTTCCTGCACCACCCTAACTCCTCCTCAAACTGGACTTCCCAGGGAGAGCAGCCGCCCCTGCCTTTTCCACAGAACCATATTTCAAGATAACCCGACAGCCCCAGCTGATGTGGAGCTCTTCTTTGAAGAAGTCCAGCAAACGAATGAAGAATTACAGAATTTGAAAACTTCACAAACTCTAATAAATGATTCAGGCAATAATCCTCAATGAACATGAAAACCATTAATAGGTGTATGAGGAACTCATTATCACAGGACACCAGAAACTCAAGTGCACCAGCTGCTCCGTGGCTGAAGGGAGAAAGCAGATCTTCACAAGACAGTGGCCGACTCTCAGCATGCACCCCGCTGGCGTGAGACCCCCAGTGGAGGCAAGCAGGCCTCACACGAAGGTAGGATGTGGCCATCTATGCAGAGCTCCCCATGAGGGACTCTGCTTCAAAAGGCGCAGCCTGACTCAAACTAAGTCTTTGGATCTAAGTTCCAGTTCTCAGGAAACACAGGAACATGGCACCCAACACCACACAGGAGCAGCCAGGCCACCTGGAAAGTGAGAGCGCCCGGAGGAAACCCGGCCTGCACACTCCTCTGCCATCCGAGAGGGTGCCCGGGAGAGACCCGGGCTGAGCAGCTGTGATCTGTGGGACCCTGTGCCACAAACACTTTGAGGCCAACTAGAAAATTTGAATATGGAATAAGAAATAGGCAGTTTTAAGAAAGTATGGTTTATTCTATTAAAACTGAAAATGGCATTAGCTCATGTAAGAAAGAATCCTCATGTTTTAGGGTCACAAATTCAAATATTTAGGGGTAAATGATGACATTTATAATTTACTTCCAAAAACTTCACAAGGAAAAGGATATCTATTATGTGATAAGTGTTTAGGGGCTCATTATCCTAGTCTACTTTTCAGTATGCTTGAAAGTTTTCATAATTCTTTTTACTAAAATAATGTTGCAAATATGTTTTTACATTATCATTTATATGTAAATTATTAGTGTTTTATATAATACATATAACTATATTATTATGATAATGACCTTATATTAGTGACATAAGAAACAAGCGATGAATCAGAAAGTGAGGATGTAATTAAGGTTCTGTGACTGCGTCCACTATCAGAAGAGCACTTCCCCGTGCCAAGGACAGGCTCGAAGCTTCACACACCCTGGGTCGGAGTGGGCACCATCCATGCACCCCCACTCTCCATGCAACAAAGCTGGAAGTGAGGCAAGAAGCTGGGGGCCAGGACCCTTCTCTAGGGTTCTCTAAACACCGTGTTTGTAACCACCATGCTGAGCCCACTGAAGACTATCATTGTAAATGTCCAAAATCAATGTCCAAGTAAGATAGGCAAACTTAGGCCAAGAATCTTACCTACACTTAGATATTTCTTAAGCATCGCTAAATGTGAGAGAAGCCATGTCATGAAAATGTAAGAACACAAACAAGTCAACTTTTCACAATCCACCATCAAACTTTTCCAACAAAATATTACCTAGCATTGCTTGGGTGATCGTGAGTGGCATGAAATTGCTTAAGCTGCTCCCACGTAACCTGCGGGATGCACAGTGGGTCACCCCCAGAGACCACTGAGTACATGTGGTGGGGAAGAAGTCTGTTTTGAAGGTGCTGGGAGAATATCCTCTCATTGTCTGTCTTGAAATGTGAAGTAAATAAATAAGAATATGTACATATAAACTAATACACACACACTACATTACTTACAATATAGCCAATCGATCACATTGTGGTGCATATGTCTGTAATACTCTGCAAATAAAACTGTTTTAAAGGTAAAAAAAAAAAAAAAAAAAAAAGACACCCCTGCAGGCATTGTTTAACACTGTATTCAATCACTCATCACCCATGCAAACAGGACCCAAGGATTGAGAACAATGGACTTTTTGATGTGTGTTGCAACAAACTCATAGCCGAGGGCTGTAAACCGGAGGGATCACCAGGTCTGCCTACCAGTCACCAGGCAAGTGGGGAGAAGCTGTCACCCCAACTTGAGTTTCAAGAAGACTCCTTGGAAGAAAAGACCACCAAATTGAGAATGAAAAGGTAAGAAATAGTTCACCAGCTGAGGGGGGCTACAGAAATCAGAGAGCAGGCCACCTGTGAGCCTCAGGGACACCAGCACAGGCAGGTTGTCAAGGTCACAAGGGGACATGAAGACATGGGCCCAGGACAGCAGCTCTTAATCCAAAATGGTCTCAAGACTCCTTTACACCCTGAAAAATTAACCCATTTATGCCTGAGGTTGCAATTTTTTTTGTAAAAATCAGACCTTGGCAATGACCTTGAGCTGTAGGATATAAATAACTCCCACAAGCTTAGGATTCCAATAATGGAACACTAGGCACAAATGGGTTTTAATGAGGACCCAAACAGCTTTTGATTATGTAGGCTTTTTTTGCCTGTGTAGGTACCCGTGTGTGTTTATATAATTTTTCTATATTCTAAATTAAAGTTGATTAAAAAATTAAAGTATTAAAAAATACTTATGCATTAAGGTAAGCCATCATTACATGTTAATATAAATATGTTTGAAAAATACTTCTCATAACAAAGTAAAACACTGACTACTTAGAGTGATGCTGTGTTGCCTTTTTTGCAAATCTCTGTAGTGTCTGGCTCAGAGGTGAAGCTGGACTCCCTCATCTGCTCTGTATCCAGCTTGCTGTGTGTCACACACCTCGCCACGCAGCCTCTAGAAAGTACACCATGTGCTTGGGCAAGAATGAGTGTAAAAGACAATGTGTTGATAGTGGTATGAAAATAGCTTTTCTCTCGCTGCAGATCATACACGGGGGTCATCAGACATGGTCTGAGACCTGCTGCGAAGAACAGCAGCCTGGCCCTGCTACCCCCTGGCTTCTGCTCACAGCACTGACCCCAGCTAATCCAAGAACATGTCACCTATAATGAGGATATTGAAGAAAAATCAACCATCTTCCAGATGTGTCTATATCATGATACAGTACATGGGTAAGGTAAGTTGAACACAACATAAAAAAGAAAACTTACAAATGCTCCCTTCATCTCATTAAAGATGACTCCTTTAAAGACCAAGGGCATCTGGGGGTCGCTGGGGTTCTCATATTCCAGGCGCCATCCTTCCTGCCTGAGGACAAATAATAATAAGCTGACAGTGACTCAAATACTAAAGTCTGTATCAACTAGTTAATCACTCATGACATACCAGAAATCCAGCTCACGTAAACCTGGGAAAAAGGTCTCATCCAAATACACTGAGAGGAGATTCTGAAAGTCCTTGGGATTTTGTGTGGAAAATGGATACAGAGTATAATCACTAGCTCGGTACAAATGAAAAGTGAAATTGTAAAATTTAACAGATTTCTACTAAAATTATTGAATCTTAAGCCTCATTTCCCCTTTGTCTTAGGACAGTAAGTTGTAGCTATTCTTGAGATGGGGCAGTGGCTCCATGCTCTGGCCCCCGACCCCAGCAGCCATCCCAGCTCATTGCCCTGAGTGCCGGCTTTCCCATCCCATCTCAGGATCTGCACTGGACGGGCACCAGGTCTTTCTTCAGCGAACATCTAAACTCTCTCAAGTGTCTCCAGAGACTTTCACATGTCTACAAAGATGACCTCATTCTGTAAGAGCATGGATTTAACTTGCTCTACGATGTCACTCCTTCACAGAGTGCACTGTTCATCGTCACCTTATTCACTAGCGTCAGTCTTACTAAAAGTCAAACATCAATGTTAGTGGTAACTCTGGAGGCCTGGCATTGTAGCGATATCCCCAGGAGAAAATTGTTTTGAACCTTTCTGGGAAAAGTTCACGTACGTTTTATTCAAACACTAGTTTTTATAACCTCGCTACCATGTGACTTTCCTGAAGGATGAAATTTCTGACGTCCTTCAAGTAGAGAGAGAGAAAAATTTTTCTAGAACATTAATTGCCCACTCCTCTCATCCCTTCTCAGAAACTAACTGAATTCCAGTGGGTGTGCCTGGCAAACCCAAACACGGTTTTCCGTTCAGGATGCTGGTCTTACCTGTGAAGGCGTTCATGCACGTGGAGAGGGACCGGTTCAACATTTTGAAGAAAGGGTCTCTGCACGGATATTTCCGAGACCCACAAAGGATGGTATGCTCAAGAATGTGAGGAACACCGGTACTGTCCATGGGAGTGGTGCCGAACTGCACGCTAGGGAAGAAGGAATGGCATGCCAGGGAAGGGAGAGGAACAGAACGCTAGGCAAGGAGAATGACCGAATACAAAACGTTCATCTAAGTGCTGCGGACACAGTTCCCAGATGCATCATCACCTCAGGCTACTAGAAATCATCATTCTGACACCACAATCCTCCAACACGGGGTTTCCCAACTCTAATGTAAATCATTGATTCAGACTAAAAATTGTATTTTGATGAGATTGTAAGTCCGTGTAAGCTTTTCCTTATTTTTCAAGATGCTCTGTCAATAAAAATACTAGTGAGATGATATTTAAACCACATAACATACAGTCAGTGCTTTAAACCAAGCTTGTCTAACCCACAGCCTGCAGTCCACATGCTCAGGATGGCTTGGAATGCATCCCAACACAATCCCTACACTTTCTTAAAACATTGAGGTCCTCTATTTATTTTTTTTTAGCTCATCAACTGTCCTTAGTGTTAGTGTATTTAGTGTGTGGCCTGAGACAGTTGTTCTTCTAATGTGGCACAGGGAAGCCAAAAGATTGGACATCCCTGATTTAAATAAAACGTTCAAGACCATGTTCTTACCATGCACCACATACCTGAACAGATTATTCGTGTCTTCTCTGGCCAGGTGTAAATACTTGGCTCCTCTGTCATCGTGGCTGAGCTTCATGGCCGTCAGGAACAACTCGGGAACACATGTCACCTGAGTTAACCAGAAAAACATGAGCAGTTAAATGTAGACAAAATAGCCTGTGAAATGGTGATCTTCGACACACTGAGAAAACTGGCTTTTCTGCCTGAAATTAGATGGTGCCGGGAAGCCAGTACTTCAGAGCTGGAGAGAATAGAACCATCCTGTCCAAGTCCCTTATCCTACAAACAAGGAAAGTAAGACCTAAAAAAGGCAGATGAGAATGTGTGTGTATATATGTGTATTTTTGAGTGCTTATTACTGGCTAGGTATTTTCCATTTTTTTATTTTTTAAATTTTTTATTCTTTTTTGGCTAGGCATTTTCTAATCATGTCACATAGAATCCTGTGACGGAGGTATTCTCATCCTCATTTACAGATGAAAAAACTGAGGCTCAGGGTGATGAAGCAAGCTGCCCGAATCAGAGCCAGGATTCGCCCTGGTGTCTGCCCTTCCCACGGTACTGTGCTGCACCTAAGTCCTAAGTAACACAGCACCCTTTCCAACACCTGCTGAGTGCCTCCTGCTTTTGTGTACTGCACCTCAGTAACACAGCACCCCTTCCAACATCGGCTGTGTGCCTCCTGTTTCTGTGCATAGAATCTCCTGTAGTGCGAAGCACGGGCCTGCAGGAGGGGCAATGCTGGAGTGGGCTAGCCGGCGACAGCGGGGAGACGGTCCAGGATCAGTCTTTGCTTCTCCTAGTTTGGGATGGATTCTCGGTGGTAGCTGTAAGCACAAAGCTGGTGCTTCCAGAACAGCTGGAGGGGCTGGGAGGATAGAAATGCCCCCCAAAAAGATGAAAGACTCCCCACTCCTGGGGCAGGGTGGAAGATCTTCTCCTACCTTAGGCAAGCCTCCTGGTAAGTGTCCATACTCCTCGGTATGAAAGAAACTGTCTTCTCTTCCAGTCAGGCCAGCCGGCCCTCTCCCTCAATCACATACCACGTCCCTGTGATCACCACGCCACTTGCCACTCCCTCCGTCCAGGTGCCGTGAGTCACCTGGCCAAGCGCGCACAGCAAGTCACTGGCAGAGGTGAGACCTCGGGTCTCCTCAGCCCAATCTAGGGAGCCTGCCATCCAACAGTCATGCATAAGCGGCCCACTACGACCTGCATCATCTACCGCTGTTAAATTACTTGTTTCCAAGCGTACCGTACTTTGTATCAGATGATCAATGCATTTAAAATCAGCAGATACAGTGAGATGTCTGCTTTCTAATAATATATAGCTTTAATAATAATAGCGTTCATGGTAGCTATTTCTCAAACAAGAAACATGACTTATCGTAAGTTTCTATGGCTGGACGCAGTGGCTCACACCTTTAATCCCAGCACTTTGGAAGGCCAAGGTGATATGGTTTGGCCTCGTCCCCACCCAAATCTCATCTTAAATTGTAGTTCCCATAATCCCCACATGTTGTGGGAGGGACCTGGTAGGAGGTAATTGAATCATGAGGGCGGTTCCCACATGTTATTCTCATGACAGTGAGTATGTTCTCACGAGATCTGACGGTTTTATAAGGGGCTTCCCCCTTCACTTGTCATTCTCTTCCATACCACCCTGTGGAGAGGTGCCTTCCACCATGATTGTAAGTTTCCTGAGGCCTCCCCAGCCATGCAGAACTGTGAGTCAATTAAACCTCTTTACTTTTTAGCTCATTCATTATAAATTACCCAGTCTTGGGTATTTCTTCATAGCAGTGTGAGATTAGACTAATACACAAGACAATAGGATTACTTGAACTCAGGAGTTTGAGACCAGCCTAGACAACAAAGTTTCCACCTACACCTACACCTACATACACACACACACACACACACACACACACACACAAAATGAGCCAGGCGTGGTGGCACCTTGTCCCAGTTACTTGGGAGACTGAGGTGAGAGGATCGCTTGAGCCCAGGAGTTCGAGGCTGCAGTGAGCCAAGATCATGCCACTGCACTCCAGCCTGGGTGACAGGGTGAGTCCCAGTCTGAAAAATAAGTACATTTCTATAAAATTTGAAAAACAAAGGAGAAAAATCTACCACTCTGGGTGAGGCCCTTATTAATACTAGCCAGTACTATAAACTCAGGTGTCTGCCCGGCCTTTGCAGGATTTCACAAATGCACTAAGTCTGTTGTCAGGACTCCCATGCCTGGACCTTGCCTGGAACCCCCTAGTCACTTGTCTGGCTCCCTTTCTGGAGCCCTGCCCAGAGGCAGCTGCTTTCTCACACCACCCTCTCCAACTCTTCCCTCTCCCCCCAGCAGCAGCAGCTCCCACTCCTCCTCCCGCCCTTGTCCTTGGCCCTCTGCATGGCATCCACCATGTGCCTCCAGTCACAGCCGCATCAGGCTTTCTAGACAGTAAGCTGTTTGTCTTTTACATTTGCTACAACATCAAGCATAGCACAGAGCCAACAGCTGGCCAAATATGTGAAGTGTTGTCATTTTTAGTTACTATGCTAAAAAAAAAAAAAAAGGAAAAGGTTTAAGCAAATAACAAAACAAAAAACAAATGAATCAATTTTAATATAAACCCAAGTAAGTATAGGTCCACAATTTCTTCTTTATAATTTTGAAACCCAAATGGCTCAGAAAACTGAAAGATTCTGCAGAAGTTTAGAGCAAACTATTTGATGGCAAAACCTGACTGAACAGATCAGGGCACTGAGTCTTCGTGCTCACACTCAGCGAATCATCAGGTTTGGTGGCAGAAACCCTAGTGTGTCTAGGGTTTCTAGAAGGGCGTGCTATGTTGGGCGGGGCTATGCAAGTGATGGGAGGAGTTTAGTGAGGGGTGGCTCTTTGCAGGTGAGGAGTGGAGCCTAGTAGGTGGGGATGCAGGTGAGCTGGGCCTTGAGGATGGGGCTTGCAGGAGATGGGGTGGAGCCAGTGGGGCGGGGCTGCAGGCAAGCTAGGCCTTGGTGGCGGGGCTTGCATGCGAGAGGCGGGGCCTTGTGGGGGCAGGGCTGGCAGAAGAGGGTGGGGCTTGGTGATGGACCGGTCTGTTCAGGTGAGGGTAGTGGCCTAGTCGGGGGCTGCCGGAAGCTGGGCCAGGTGAACCTTGGTAATCCTCTCTGGCCTTGGTCCTCTGGCTCAGGCTGTGCCCAGCAGGGAGGCCGGCCCGATCGAGCTGCGGTCTCCACCCTGAGAGCGAGGGCTCCTTCCCCCAGCGCGGGTTAAAGCACCGTGTGTCCACCTGTGCAGTGGCTGGTCCCCATGTGACCTGGAGGGCAGAATCTCTGGGTCCTGCCGCTGGTCCGGGGCGTCTGCTTCCCCTTCCTGCAGTTCCTGGGAGGGTCTGTGTATCCAGGGGGCTCTGATCCCTGCCTCAGGACCATGGGTGAGGGGTCAAGATCGCCCACTGTGGAGCTGGCCCGGATCTTGGTTCTGTGGATCCTCGCTGTGTGTTTCTGGAGCAGTTCTGTCCTCAGGAGAGGGATCCTCACAGCTGCCTCTTGGTGCTGTGAGAAGAATTAATAGGACAACCCCCGGGTACCTGCTCGTAGCTCTGGGCAGGGCCAGCCCTGTGTCTCCACCAGTTCCTTCCCTCTGTGCTCCCCGACACTGTCACATCGCCAGCCTTTATTTCCTTTTCCTTGGACCCAGGCAGCGAGTGCCCCACTGGCCTTGGCAGCCCCTTCTCTAATCTATCATCAAATTACTTCCTGACGGACAGCACTGACCAGCCATCGGCGTCACCAAAGCCCCACAAAATAGAATCCAATTTTTCTATTAAGCTGTGCAGAGCTGTCCCAGCCCCACTTCCCACAGGCTGGCCTCATTCACCATGGGATCCGTGGTTCTCACCTGGGGCTGGGGGTGCCCCTGGCATCCGGTGGAGAGTGTCAGAGATGTCCCTCCAGGCCCAGTACAGTCCCCCAGCCAGTGGCCGGCAGATAGCAGCACCCAGCCTGATGTCCCTGTGGCTTCCGGTTCCCTGAGGCCAGCTGTGCTTTGCTGCCTCTTCATCCTTTCAGACGGGTGCCCTCTCTCCACCTTCGCTGGTTAGCAGTGTTCCATCCATTAGAGCTCAAAGCACTGCCTCCCGGCAGCACAGCCCCTTCTCCTGGCCTGCCATCTGCCTGTGCCCGGTGGTCTGTGACATGTCCTCGAGGGCCCATCAGAGCGAGGCTCCCAGCGACGGAGCGGTTCCTATTTGTGTCTCTGTCCCACCTTCTCTGGTTCTGGCACCGTGTCCTTTGCTGACAGAGGTCTTGGGTTGTCAGCAAAGCAGACAATCTATATGGCTCTAAATGGCTGTAAACATGCTTGATTGGAGTATTTTAAAAATAATTGGATATGTAAACATTTGAGTGTGACATAGGTGGATTTTTGGGCTAATGGTCTTGTTCTTCAGGGAATAACCACAGGCCCATCCACAAGGACCATTTCCAGCTGATTTATGGAACACTGTTCTACCTGGTTAATTTTCAACGTTATCTCAGCCTGAGAGGTAGGTCAGCATGTGACGAAGATCACTGGTTTGAATACTAACCTGCTCCTTTGGAGCTACACCTTCCATGCCTCTGTTTCTTCCTTGGTTAGGTAGGAAAGGTATGAGCTACCTCAGAGTTGTGAGGCCTGT
Organism: Macaca mulatta; assembly: GCF_049350105.2. Taxonomy (NCBI): domain Eukaryota; kingdom Metazoa; phylum Chordata; class Mammalia; order Primates; family Cercopithecidae; genus Macaca; species Macaca mulatta. Next base: position 8,966,143 of record NC_133413.1, read on the forward strand.
ATCGAGTGACCACATTAAAGTGTCAAGAACTGCACCCAGAATGTTGGTACTTAAAGACCTTTAAACATCCCGATGGTGCATTTTAGTACCCGGGTAAAACAGCAAAGTTATGACAGATGCAGACGCAGACCCTCGGTGAGGTGGGGGGCTGATAGCAGGAGGTGGATCACCGACCCTGGAACGAGGGCATGGTCTGTTCGAGGCTGAACGAAGTGCACATCGTTGCGTGTACCACGGAGGTCCCTCTGGTGAATTCCTGGAAGGGTCCCTGTGGCTGAGCCGTGCAGTCTTTCCGTGACGTCCGGCAGGAGCAGAGCTTTCGGGTGCAGCCTTGCTCTTGTGTGCATGGCCCTCAACTGTCTCAAAAGTCTGAGGCTTAAAGCAGGCTTGGGGTTTCCTTACACCTCACAGACATCTAATTTGCCTGGCAAACATGTTTTTCTTGGGTGTAAAGGTGAAGGAGTGGGTGACTCTGGTGAAAGTGTACTAATTACTGCACTTCTGGGTCAGTGACACTTGGTTGAAGACACTATCTGCCCTGGGTGGACATCTCTGGGGTGGTGAGAACCGGTGGCTGGATGTCACGGGGTTGCCAAGAAGATGCCAGCTTTTTCCTTTTTCCTCAGTAACAACACCCTACTTTGTTTAGGGAAGCAGCACACCCAGCTGAAAATCCAATTCTCTTGTACGGCGGAGCGGCTGGTGACACAGGTCCAGATGCTGGGATGCTGATGGGGGGTCCTGGAGTGGGAGGTGTCGGGAGGCTTTCTCGACCCACAGCAGCCCTGAGCCCTTGTCCGGCCTTCTTGCCTGGGGCATGATGCCTGGAGGGAAAGCAGCTTTGGGGGCCCAAGTGCCAGAAGCCAGAGTCTTGGCCTGTGGGGCAGGCCTGGGCCAGGCTCCTCAGAGGATGTCACAGAGCTGCTGCCCATGCGGGGACCACCCACCTCTGAGCCCCATGCAGATTTTCCTCTGTAGCCAAGTGAAATGCTGGTACGGCGAGTGAGGCAGTCAGAGGCACCTTTTGTGGAAGGAGGACAAAGCTGGAGAGAAAGAGGTTTTCCTAAAAGGTACAAGGCGCTGATACTTCGTTAGGGATAAGTCCTAGGAGTGTGGTTGCTGATGGGTGGAAAACTGTAGCCAGAGAATAAGTGGGAATAGCCCTTGTTGGTATTTAACCGATTCGTTCACGAATGGTCTGAACAGTTCTAGTGAAAAGAACATTTTGGACACAGAAGTTTTCATCCTGCCTGACAAGCAACATGATGGTGGGCTGTTCCATCCTTCCTGGGCAACAGTGAGAGGGTCTCAGGCCCTTCTGGCCCTGTGCTGGCATTTCCCCAGGGTGTGTGTCCCGTCCCGAATAGGCTGGAATGCCTCTGGGTGCAGCTGAGCCTCTTGAAAAGGGAAGAGTCATGTGACGTGCTCTGGGTGAACAGGAAAATGAGGGAGGACAGGAAGAGGGGCCTGGAGGTGAGGAGGATGGTGAGCAACCTGGGGACAGGGGACAGAGGGTAATGCCGGGGACAGGGGATGGAGGGTAACACCACTTCTCCCGGTGCCTTTGGGGGATGCTGCCACCTCTCGCACCCCAGAGTGAAGTCAACAGGATTCTGTCCCCAGGAGCCCCAAAGCCTGGCAGCTGGGATTGGCCCAGTATGAACCACCGTTCACTGGCTCTGCACCCTGGGGCAGGCTCCCTGGTGTTTCCACCCTGGCTTCCCATCTGGACAGTGGGACCCTGAGTGTCACCTTCACAGCTGCGCCTGGAGTCCTGGACTCCAGCGTGTCGTCGGCACTCGTTAGCGTTTCTTTTGTTGTGGTCCGTGGACGAAGTGGCTCTCTCTTTGTGTGTTCACAGCCCTCCTGCTCACTTTACCTTCTGGGAACACTTTTTAACATAGCTTCGTATGTGGGGAGGACTCGAGTGATTAATCGAATGTTTCGTCAGGTGCGGTTCTTCTGTTTCCCAGTTTTGACACAACATTTGGTGAAATTTCCAGGGACTCCTGTGGTCAGCCTCACAGTTTCACTCTGTCACTTTCTAATGCAGTATTCTTTGGGAGTCTTTTAAATTAAGTACCGTCATTTAAAAATAAGTTTTATAATATGCAGTTTCAGGTTAATTCTTTACCTTTGTGTCTCAGGCAGTGGCTCTCCACCTATGAGCAGTCAGAAAGGTTCACGCAGTTTTCCAGGGGGGCCTTTGCATTTACTGGAACCATTAAGAACTGTTTCCTGCTTAGGCCGTGATTGACACGCAGTGCGCGTGAGGCCGTGCGTGGCTTAGCGTCTTCTGCAGGCTTAGAGGTCACTTTCTGTTCTTCCCCAAGCCTGCTCTGCTGTGCCGAGTGTTCACTGCGGGCGGCGGTCACACTGTCTGGCACAGGCCACCGAGGCCACAGGGCGGACTCCACCTAGCGGAGCCTGCAGAATGGCAGAGCCTGGCCTCCTCGCCGCCCTTCAGGGGAAGCAGAAAGCGCAAGCCTGTGATCAGAGCTGTGCTAGCCCAGAAAGCCTCCGAACAGGTTTAATTTAGGAATCAGCTCCTACCAGCTGCCCATGTTTAGGATGTGTTTGAGATTTTGTGATTTTTCCTGCACTGAAGCTACTGGGCTGGCTCTGAGTCACCGTCATGGGACTTCAGGTTGCCCCGACGGGAAGCGGTGGAGGAGGAGGGCCGCACCGAGGCTTGCCGCAGTGATAATGAAGGGCTTGTTGCCTCTTGGAAGAGCGAGTTCAAGCTCTTTGTAATTGTCAGCGTAAATAGTGACCCGCTGAGGACATGGCTGTAATTCAGAGTGGCATGGTTGATTGTCATCATTGATATCAGGTACCTGCCTGTAAAATGATGGTACCCATAGTGCGGCTCCAGGAGGGCAGCTCCTGCCAAACACACGTGCTCCTGGGCCCCTGCAGCCAAGGTCGTGCTGCCAGCCAAGCCTGCAGCGGTGGGTGCAGGGGGTCTTCATGGCACTGAGGGCCTCCCTCGTTTGCTTGTGGGGCCCAGCCCTCTGTCCCTCCCGGTCCCCATTGCGGCTCCTCCCTGGGTTCTCACAGCCCCATGCACACCTCCGTCTTCACAGCTTCCGTAGTTTTCTAGTGGGAGCCCCACGTGGGCGCCTGGGCAGGGATCATGTGTTAGTCGAGTTCTCTCCAGCCATCCCTGGCTCATGGCTCAGCAGGTCCCTTCAGATGAGTCAGCCAGCTGTGTGGCTGCATGTTCAGGATACTTGTCAGGGGCCTTCCTCAGGTCAGAGCTAGACCTACGCTCACCTCCTCCGCGGGACTTTGGAGCCTGCCCTGGGGAGATTCCAGCCACGACCAGAGGGGCCGCCCGGGTCCCCGTGGGCTGGTGGGAGTGACTTCTGAGCCACTCGAGGCCCCACTTTGTGTTCCTACACCCCACAAAGCCACTTAAAGCACCATATTCTGGTGCCGTGTGCCTCTCGAGTGTGGCACACAAGCCTGGACGGGGATCTGAGTGGGCACTGCCTTCCTCAGGCTGCACTTGTGTTTTGGGGCCCCTGGAGCACTCCTGCCTGTGATTCTCACCGCTGTCTGGGCTCCCCTAGAGGGTCTCACCCGCAACCTGAGGGCCACATTGGCAGCCACCGAGGAACCGGCAGGTCCTGCGTTGGTCCCACTCAGTCCTTCTGGACTTTGGTGACAGAGGAGACAGCAAAGCTTCAGCTGGGAGCCCCAGACCTTCTCTGCTTGGGACCCTGGGACTGAGATAGCACAGATCCTGCCATCCACGTGCTGGGGGCCCCCCTGTGCAGCTCCCTCCTCTGGTCAGGGGCCGCGCCCTTGGGCTGGGCAGCTCCGGGTCCTCACACTCAGGGGCTCAGGGCGGGTCCTGGATGCGGAGAGAAGGAAAAGGATGGCGGTTTGAGCCCAATTGTGTTGGCTTCATCTTCTGCCTCTTGTCCCTAAATACAGTTGCAAAGTTTTCCAGATGAAAACTCAGAAGGGATTTTTAATGACTGGAATCTGTGAATTCCATGGAAGCCAAGTCTGTCCTCAGCTGGTCACTGTTTACGCTAACAATTATAAACAGCTTGAACTTGCTGTCCTGAGAGGCAACACACCCTCCATTCTCTCTGCAGTGCAGCTGCCTTGGTGGATGGAACATGCCCCTCCTCCCTCCCTCTCCCTTCCTCTCTTCCTCCCTCCCCCCTCCCCTCTCCCTCCCTCCCCCTCCTCTCTCCCCCTGCGCCCCCCCCCGTCTCCCTACCTCTCCCCTCCTCTCTCCCTCCCTCCCTCCCTCCTCCTTCTTCCTGTCTTCTCTCACCTTTCTCCCCTCACCTCTTCTGGGCGAGGGGCAGAAGAGAGGAGACCTCTGGAATCTTCTGCTTCATCCAAGCAGCTTGGGGGCAGCATCAACAGCTGCAATTTGGCTGCTGCAACAGGTGCCTCAGGGCAGCCTTTCTAATGGGAATCCTGGAATCATGTCTTTCCTTAATGTGTCCTAAAGGCTGGAGGACATGAAGTGAAACAATGTTCCATGCTCAGTCCTGTGATTTTGTGTATTTATTGGACTTAATTTGAAATTAAACTAAGTGATACCCAAGGTAGAGCATTAAAAAAAGTAAAAAACAGGCTATGGTGTTTGAAAAACAAACAAAACTTTGGTTTGTTGGTTTGTTCTTAGACCTTCACAGGCTCCTAGGTCACACGTTTCAGTTTCTCAGCGAGTGACTTTCTCTCTGGAAGCCATGTCAGCCTCTTGTTTGATGATGTCAGCCACAGCAGAAAGAAGCACTCTATAGACCCTGTGCTCAGCACCTTGGCATGAGCTCCTGCCATCTTCTGTTCATGCTCATCACAGCTCTGTGCAGTGGGCGTCCTCCTGATCCATGTGGGAGGACAGAGGATGGAGGCGGAAGGGTGGGTGACGGCAGAATCACATGAGGGGTCTCTCCTGAGGTAGGGAGGGGAACCGGCCCAGGACCTCAGTGCCCATCGCTTCCTTCCTTCTCCTCCTCTGCCTCTCTGTGACTGTTTGACTCAGGCTGCAGGGACAGACATGAGTATGTGCAGAGCGTGTGTGCACCCCTGGGGGTGTGTGTTGGTGTTGGTGGGGACAGATGTGTAAAGAGCGTGTGTGCACACCTCAGGGGTGTGTGCTGTTGTTGGCATGGACAGACATGAGTATGTGCAGAACGTGTGTGCACCCCTGGGGGTGTGTGCTGGTGTTGGTGGGGACAGATGTGTACAGAGCGTGTGTGCACATCCGGGGGTTGTGTGTGCTCTTGTTGGCACGGACATACGTAAGCATGTACAGAACATGTGTGCACACCTGGGGGTGTGTGCTGGTATTGGCATGGACAGACGTGAGCGTGTACAGAGCATGTGTGCACACCTGAGGGTGGGTGCTTATGTTGTTTTGTAAGCGGCAAATATGTGGCCCTTGCGTCGGGCGGCCCTGCACCCGTGCTGAGTCCATCAGTGGCCCTGGGGTTGGGGTCTCCATCTCCCCAGACAGCACTCGAGTGTCTTGAGGTTTCAGATTCTTCCTCTCTGGGTACTTGGGCCTCCTCAGGACCAAACATCAGAACCAGCCAACTGCAAACTGCGAGAACGTTCAAATCCATCTTCAGTAGGGAAAAACAAAAGCAATTGGAAAAATTTTCCAACATGACCCCATGGTTAAGCCGTTAGATACTCCAGCCAACAGATTGAGTCACTTTAAAATTCACACCGATTAAAATGGTTTTGAGAGTTGCAGAGCTTTACCCGTAAACCTTGAAATAATTGAAGCGTTCTGCTCCACTTGCTTACTAACTAGGGGTGGGGATAACTTTCAGTCCAAAGTAGCAACCTTCTAAATCCAGCTTAGATGCGAGGCTCCCACTGACACAGGAAGAGACAGTGGTCCTTGTTCATTCTCCTGTGTTCACATACTTTGTCATTTTTTTTGTATCCTGATCATCACTTCTGCTTTTCCAATTGAAACTAAAGGGAGTTTAGTTCTGTTTTGGAGAAGCTGTGATTAGTGGTTTCTTTTCATGGTTTGCTTAATCTCTTAAGTCTGGTGCTTACATTTACCCAAATGTACATTTCTTTAGTAGGACAGTGCAGTTGCCCAGGGCTTCTTCCTCCATATCTGCTCCCCAGGAGGCCCCCTAGGAATGGGCGCTGGAGATCCAGCCCCTCTCCGTGTGCCGTTTTCTTTGAGTCCAATGTAGGTTTGGCTCAGAGAAGAAAACAGGCCTCCGGGTTAGGTGCCTCTGGCTGCTTGCTTGTGAAATGTTTAATTTTACACATTGATAGTTGTAGCTCGCAGTATCACTGCAGTCATAAGAACAAGAAACACTCCCATAAAGTAGATAGGCAGAAAAAAGCCATAAAATTTTAATAAAGTGCAAATAAAATGATGTTGTAAGAATGTACAGTGGGAAATGCTCTCAGTCCAGCCAGATTGGCTGCGGCGTCCTCCTGTAAATACATTCAGCCACGTGTGGCCCTGATCGCAATCACTACTGTGAATTGTGATCCAGAATGTTCTTGGGGGGCTGATGCCTGGACTGTGCCAGCAGCTGAGTCTGATTGGGTGTCACGGCGGTGATGTGCTTAGTGCGGCCAGCTGGACTGAGGGGTGGCCACCCATGCACTCACCACGTGCAGTCGTTATTCTGGTGATGGAGTTGCACGCGGCGCGGCTTGTCCACCTGGGCTATTTAAAGTACCGGGAACCCAACCGTGGGCGGGTGCCTCCTGATATGGGAGCTGTCTTTTTTATCCAGGGCCCTCTGGCACAGCAGACCCCGGCTGCCGGTCCCTGAGCCCATAGGGAGGCACCGGAGGGCTCTGTTGGGCCATGGAGATCCCCGAGCAGGTGGTCACTCATTGCTTGTGGAGTGGTCCATGGCCTGTGAGTTTATTCCCGGGGTCTGTGTGGGCAAGATTAACCAGTTCACAGCTGGGCACTTACACAGGTGACACTAGTTAAAGTGGAATCTATATTAGCTCGCACGGGCATGCGTGAGGAGCTGGGAGGGTGGGGGAGGCTTGGCCCTAGCATTGGAGCCCGGGTTCCTGATATTTCTGCCAGGGCCCCTGTGGGTCCTGAAGACAGTAGGTGCGATATGGACCAGGGGATGCGGAAGCCTCTAGAGGCTGTGGGAGGAAAGGAGACGGTCGCTTCCCCAGAGCCAGCCCTGCCGACACCTCGACGTTAGCTGGTGGGACCTGTTTTGAACTCCAGCTTCCAGAAACGTGAGAAAATAAGTCAGTGCTTAGGGTGCTAAATTGGGGTGATTTAGTGGAGAAATAGAAAACTAGCCCACGAAGGTGCACGCATTGAAATGTGCTCTGTCCCGGTGTTCACAGTGGTGTGAGGGGGATGACATCAGGGTTCGGGGAACTGTGCAGTTTTACTGAAGGAAGGGGGCTCGCCACGCCTTTCCTCATATAAATGAAGGTATATATGCCTGCCACACCGCCCAGGAGACAGGGACTGGAATTCTGACTTTATTTCTTATGGGAACCAAGCCACAGTCAGAACACAGTGAGGGCTGAAATGAGGTTCCTGTAGCCTGAACTGGGAAGATGAATCGCAAGTAGTTTGTTTTTCTACACAGACCTGTCCTTTCAGGTTTTGTTTTATTTGATTTTTTTATGCTTTTTTAAAATTATTATACTTTAAGTTCTAGGGTACATGTGCATAACGTGCAGGTTTGTTACATATGTACACTTGTGCCATGTTGCTGTGCTGCACCCATCAACTCGTCAGCACCCAACTACTCGTCATTTACATCAGGTATAACTCCCAATGCAGGAAGAAGCAGGGGATGGGGGGAGTTACCCACCAGAACCTGGATGGTGGAGCCAGGTTTGCTAGTGGTCCTGCGTGGCAGGTCATTACGTGCAATAAGAAACAGGCGAGCGCCCTTGAGGGCGGTTTCTGGGTCCCCTTCGCAACTGCAAGTGGTAGACGCCCCAAGGTGGGGGATGGGGTGGGGTTCAGTTATCCACCGGAGCCTGGATGGTGGAGCCGGGTTTGCTGGTGGTCCTGCGTGGCAGGTAATTACGTGCAATAAGGAACAGGTGAGCGCCCTTGAGGGCGGTTTCTGGGCCCCCTTCACAACCGGAAGTGGAAGACGCCCCAAAGTGTGGGGGAGATGTGGTGGCCGGTTATCCAATGGGGCCAGATTTGCTGGTGGCCACTGCGTGGCAGGTCACTGAGTGGAGCGATGGGAGGTGAGTGGAGTGGGAATAGAGGACGTACCCTCCACAGCTACTGCTGGGAGTTGGCTCTGGTGGCAGAGGGGGCATAGAGGGATTCCCATCAGGGGCAACACAGCTGGGGTCCCACGTGTGCTGGATGCCGAGGTGTGGCAGCATGTGATCTCAGTCTCCACAGCCGCTCTGGGACGTGGATTCAGTTACCTTCCCATCTCACATTTGAGAACTCTCAGGGGCTCACATCACAGCTGGGTGGGGTGGAACTAATGTCTCAGGCAGGACGTTGGCCCCAGAGCCCAGCTCTTACACCCCCTGCTGTTTTCAGTCCACCAAACTTGTAGAGAGGCGGGTGTGGTGGTGGGGGGCGGAGGTCGTGCATTTCAGGGAGCAGCTGAGAAACCAACACAGTAGAAGGGGGGCAGGAAATAAACCAGGCAGGAGACACAGGCAGTGCTTGGGAGATCTGCGTGGGGTCTGGGGGTCACCTCTGGGCCTGTGAACCCTGTTCTGTGCTCCCGGCTTGCCCAACCTTGGCCCTCAGACACATACTGCGCACTTCAGGTGAAATCTCAGTCCCTCGCGTAGTGCGGGCATCTTTTCTCCCTGGCTTTGCCTCTCCTTAAATCAGAGTCTCAGTGGGGATGGTGGGGTGGTTGGTGGTCCATGGAATTTGCCCTCCACCTCCCCATCCTTGTCCTGTCTGGCCTGTTACCTGAATCTGTGTCTCTTCAGAGCCTGCAGATGTGTGGAGGCCACGGCAGCCTCTCAAACTTTTTTATTCATCAGAATCATGTTAAATGCTGATTCCTAGGCACCCCATTAGACTCTCTATGCCTGCCGGGCGTGGGTACTTTGAGGAAGGTACAGAGAGTTGCTGGGCTGTTCCAGGAGGGAATTTGCATTTGTAGAATGTCCACTGTGCTCCTTCCAGCACTCTATTTTCCACACACATGTGGCATTAAACCTGGGAGACCTCTGGGTGCTGTGCTGGGTGAGGAAGCCCCGGCTGGACGAGCGGCTGCTGGGGCTCGGACTTGATTCCTGGGCTGGGGGCTGCGGGCTTACTCTGTTCAGTGGGCCTGCTGATGGGATGCCCTGGGAAGTCCTGCTGTGCACTTGGGGAGGTGCAGAGACACGCTCAGGAAATACACACCATGGATTTAAAAATTCCTGCTGGAAAATCTTTTATGAGCAAATTTGCATCTGACTGAAGACAATCATTGCTTGAATAATTGGATTGTTTACAAAATTGGTCCTATGAACAAACAGATTAGTTTTCATTCATGCCTTGTCTATAACGTAAATAAGCTATTACAGCAACCTAAATTAACTTTAAATTTTGTATCAGATTGCATTCCAGATTACAAATGGCTGCTTGATAATCTAATTGATAAAACGGAGGAATTTGGTACTTGGAACCCGGAGTGAAGAGAACAGGATTGCTTTGGTTTCTCAAAAGCATGTGACAGGGGTGACCTGGGGTGAAGAGAAGTGGTTGGAGTCATTACACTCGAGGAGATGATCTGCCCCAGCCTTTCTCAGCTGTCTTCTGGATAAAACAAAAGGGCGATAAATGTGGAAAAATTCAGTACTGAGTTCGTCTATGCCCTGAGCTTCTCATACGGTCATTAATGTGACCGGGCTGTATCTGTGAAGCCTCCATACAGGCACAAAGGAATTAGGCTACAGTAAGACAGCCGGCATCCTCTGGCGTCTGGGCCACGTGTCATTTCCTAAAGCCTTTTTGGGTGAAATGACAGTCGCAATGTCTGATGTTCAGAGGAGTGTAATCTCACGTATGAGATGCAGATTTTTTTTATGCTTTTTTAAAATTATTATACTTTAAGTTCTAGGGTACATGTGCATAACGTGCAGGTTTGTTACATATGTACACTTGTGCCATGTTGCTGTGCTGCACCCATCAACTCGTCAGCACCCAACTACTCGTCATTTACATCAGGTATAACTCCCAATGCAATCCATCCCCCCTCCCCCCTCCCCATAATAGGCTCCGGTGTGTGATGTCCCCCTTCCCGAGTCCAAGTGATCTCATTGTTCAGTTCCCACCTATGAGTGAGAACATGCGGTGTTTGGTTTTCTGTTCTTGTGATAGTTTGCTAAGAATGATGGTTTCCAGCTGCATCCGTGTCCCTACAAAGGACACAAACTCATCCTTTTTGATGGCTGCATAGTATTCCATGGTGTATATGTGCCACATTCTCTTAATCCAGTCTGCCACTGATGGACATTTGGGTTGATTCCAAGTCTTTGCTATTGTGAATAGTGCCGCAATGAACATACGTGTGCATGTGTCTTTATAGCAGCATGATTTATAATCCTTTGGTTATATACCCAGTAATGGGATGGCTGGGTCATATGGTACATCTAGTTCTAGATCCTTGAGGAATCGCCATACTGTTTTCCATAATGGTTGAACTAGTTTACAATCCCACCAACAGTGTAAAAGTGTTCCTATTTCTCCACATCCTCTCCAGCACCTGTTGTTTCCTGACTTTTTAATGATTGCCATTCTAACTGGTGTGAGATGGTATCTCATTGTGGTTTTGATTTGCATTTCTCTGATGGCCAGTGATGATGAGCATTTTTTCATGTGTCTGTTGGCTGTATGAATGTCTTCTTTTGAGAAATATCTGTTCATATCCTTTGCCCACTTTTTGATGGGGTTGTTTGTTTTTTTCTTGTAAATTTGTTTGAGTTCTTTCTAGGTTCTGGATATTAGCCCTTTGTCAGATGAGTAGATTGCAAAAATTTTCTCCCATTCTGTAGGTTGCCTGTTCACTCTGATGGTAGTTTCTTTTGCTGTGCAGAAGCTTTTTAGTTTAATTAGATCCCATTTGTCAATTTTGGCTTTTGCTGCCGTTGCTTTTGGTGTTTTAGACATGAAGTCTTTGCCCATGCCTATGTCCTGAATGGTACTACCTAGGTTGTCCTCTAGGGTTTTTATGGTATTAGGTCTAACATTTAAGTCTCTAATCCATCTTGAATTAATTTTCGTATAAGGAGTAAGGAAAGGATCCAATTTCAGCTTTCTACTTATGGCTAGCCAATTTTCCCAGCACCATTAATTAAATAGGGAATCCTTTCCCCATTTCTTGTTTCTCTCACGTTTGTCAAAGATCAGATGGCTGTAGATGTGTGGTATTATTTCTGAGGACTCTGTTCTGTTCCATTGGTCTATATCTCTGCTTTGGTACCAGTACCATGCTGTTTTGGTTACTGTAGCCTTGTAGTATAGTTTGAAGTCAGGTAGTGTGATGCCTCCAGCTTTGTTCTTTTGACTTAGGATTGTCTTGGTGATGCAGGCTCTTTTTTGGTTCCATATGAACTTTAAAGCAGTTCTTTCCAATTCTGTGTAGAAACTCATTGGTAGCTTGAGATGCAGATTTTAAACACCAAAGCCAGGAAGCTTGGTGGGAGTGGCCGTCTTCCAAGTGGTTTTCTGTGCTGCCATGGACGAGGTGTGGATGTGTCATCTGTTGGTGGGATCCACTGGTGAAAGAGCTAAGCAAACCCTTATGGGGGGGGGGGCGGTGTTTGTGAAGCTACATCTCTTCTGGCATCCCAAGTAAATACATTTTGTAAAACTTGTGAATTTAACCCTGACGCTAACCCTGAGTGTTGAAGTCTGGTGCAGTGTCTTGAGCCCTCTTCTGCATTGAGGGTGAGTGACTGTAAATGACCGATTCCTCAGTGGTGAAAGTTCAAATTTAGCTTCCCTGAGGAAGCCAGACCTCAGTCACCCGTGTCTCCATTGTAAACACTGCGGCCCCTACGCCGGTGGCTGCAAGTTTCCAGGTCCTCCTTGGAGAAGCAGCCGTGCGGTGCTTGGTGATTTGATAACATCAGCCACCTTCTATCTTCTGTCTAATCACGGTACAAATGATTCTCCTACAAGGAAACGGATCTGGTTTCTTCCCCGATCCATGGAAGAAGCAGCCCACCTAGGGACTGCACCGTCCTCTGCACATTCACAGCGAAGTCTGTCTGTCTGTGAGGAGTGTCATGTATGTCGTGGGAATCACGGGAATTGCCTTAATTCTTCCTCTTTTTGAGGGCTCGGGAAGCTCTGCCTGTTTTACCTGGGACGAGCAGCGGGTGGTCTCTGGCTGCTGTGGGACTAGGGCTTGGGGTGCGTCTTCACATCCGGTGGCCTGTCGAGGTGGGCATCATTGTCTTTTGCTTGTTGGCTGAGGCAGTTGTGATGCCATGGGGATCATGCTTGTGTCAGAGGCAACCCCATTCTTTCCATACACACCTCTCCTGCTGGAGTGCCTTTCCTTATGATGACATGTTGAATTAGCTTGGAGAATGCAGAGAGGCTCTGGGCCTCTCCTTCCCATTCTTACTCCCTGGAGCTGTGATGCCCGACAAGGGAGCCCATAGCCGGAGGCTCCTTTACATTTAATTAGAATAAAGATTTGATTACATAGCTAAACACATTTGAAAAGAACTTCACAGATTAAATTCCAGATTCAGCCCTTCAGGCCCAGTGGCCACACTTTGGGGCTCAGCAGCTGTAGGTGGCTGTCGTCTTTCAGTGTTGGCTGAGCAGATTGGGACGTTTCCAGTTCAGCAGGCAGTTCTCTTGCATGGTTCTGCCTGTGGTGAAGGCACCTTGGCTAGAGAGCCTCGTGGGGATGCCTTAGGCCTCTGGCGGCAGCCAGGCTGCACGGTTCCTGTGCCCCGGGTCCTCTGCAGGCCCAGATGGATCCCACCACAGGGTCAGCACTGCTAGACTTGGGTACTGTGTGTAGACAGCAGAAGGGCAAGTCCGGGCCTTGCTGACTGGTCTCCAAGTCTTCAGGGGAAATCCATCCACCATCCACACCGTGCACCAGAAGAAAACTGCAGGCTTCTCTGTGGGTGGTGAATTGAGATCATGCAGAGTGACTAGGCTTGGGCCCCTGGGCAGCGTGGAACCTGATGATAGCTTTAGGTGGAACCTGACATGCCTCCATGTGTACATGGCAAAGAGAATGCAGTGTTGTCAACTTGAATCTAAATGTGCTCCCGTTTTGAGGTGGAAGATTCTGGGATTATTGGCCATTGGTGATTGTCCTGCTGTGGAGTACTTTGAATGCAGGCACTGGTTTAGGATAACCCTGGTTTCTTGGTCTTGTATGTGGGCATCCCTGACTATGCTGGGCTGGAGGAAGACAGGGTAGATGGGAGGGTGACAAGAGGTCAGTTGTTTCCAGCTGTGGGGAGTGATGCCATCAGATGGCCGAGATCAGGAGGGTGGTGGCCGGGGGACCAAAGCGGAGGTGCGAGGAAATGCCATGTTTCCTGGGGCGTGGGGAGGACCTGTTGAACTCTATTCCTGGGCAACAGTTCTTCCATTCTCAGGAATCTGTGCCATTGTATTTGAACAGCAAATTCAGTAATTGCTCTAATCACTTACTGTTAAGTCCCCATCCCACTTACCATGAATTAGCAACAGTGACAGCAGTTTGCCTGGTCAAGCCCTGCCAAGAAAAAACCGTGGAACTGGTTTTAGTTGCCTTGATTTCCTTCCAAATCGGATTCCTTAGCGGCTTGTGTCCCCACAACTGCTGCAGTTCCTCCTGGGCCTGGCAGGCACATTCCAGACATTCACACCTCAGCTCAGATGCAGGCGTGCACATTATTTACAGAAAATCACACTGTGCTGTGATCGGCTTGAGCTGACGTTTTCTAGGTGGGAGGAGGAGGCCGAGGACCTGTGAGGGACTGTCCGAGTTTCCTCTCATTGAGTTGGATCAGGTGCACATCTGTTCTTCAAAAGTTCTAATGGGATGAAATTAGAAATAGGAATTTTTAAAATTCACGTGTTATGAACTCTGTTCAGTGATTTCCTCTGAAATGAGAGACTATTTGCAGACAAGGCGGTTGGCCTGCAGCTCTCCTTAGAACAGTCCTAGACCTCAATGCCCTCCTATGGTCTCTTCTTGGATGTGGGGTGCGCTGCTTGAAGCAAAACCAAAGGAAAGAACCTGGTCAGTGAGCATCACCACTGCAGCCAGCTCAACGCGCACACCCACTGGGAGGGGGGCCGGATCACTTAACATTTTAAATGCATTTAACACTAAACCAGCAAGTCAGCCAGTACTTTCTGTAACCAAACTGCCTGGCTCATGGGAACCTGACACTTGACTTTTCGGAAGAGAATACTTGCTTCTGTGGAGTGTCAATATTTGTCTCATTCCTTGAGACTTTGCTCAAAGTGATGAACATGTGTAAATTTGGACCTTTTTGTGTAAATTGGGCCACAGAGCTCTCTAGGCACAGTCAGGGGAGTAAAAGGCTGTGAAAGATGCCACCTGATGTGAGCCATGGCCAGGCACTTTGGAACCTGGGATCCCATCTCCAGCCTTTCAAAGGACACAGAGGAATATAAAATGCAGATGGGAGAGTTCATATTTTGGGCATCTCTGTTCTTTTGAAATCGAAGTGCAAAGAAAAAGTTTCGCCTTGAGGTCTTACCCCACACTCGTTTTTCTCCTGAGATTTTAAAATTTTCTTAACTGCTTTTTTCTCCCCCAATCCTTGGGGAAATTCTGTCTTCATATCTTCTTAAAAGATATGGTTAAATTGAACACTGAAATTTAAAAACATGCTTTCATATTATTTTTCTTTTAATGATGTATCTGACATTGGTGAAGAACTAAGTGGGTGTATTGGTTTACTTTTTTTTTTTTTGAGACAGTCTTGCTGTGTTGCCCAGGCTGGAATGCAGTGGCACGATCTTGCCTCACTGCAGCCTCACCTCATGGTTCACGCCATTCTCCTGCTTCAACCTCCTGAGTAGCTGGGATTATAAGTGCCTGCCACCATGGCTTGTTCATTTTTGTATTAGTAGAGACGGGGTTTCAACATGTTGGCCAGGCTGGTCTTGAACTCCTGACCTCGGGTGATTCGCTCACTTTGGCCTCCCAATGTGCTGGGATTACAGGCATGAGCCACCACACTTGGCCTGGGATATTCTTGATTGTAATTGTAATAGATCCCTTTAATAAAAACAGAACAACAACAAAAAAGCTGTCTGAAAAGTCTCAAAATTAAAGGGCTCGCTTGGACAGGGATTTGGACACCAGTTGAATGGCCCAGCATAAACCATAGTTACATGGGCCACTCGGCCTGTTAGATCCTTAGGGTATTTGAAGTGGTGGGGATATTTGCATTTCTGCCTCTGGATATCGTGTTAGTATGAATTCGACTAGTGTTTGAGGGCCAGGTTCAGATCCAGGAAAACAAGAGCCCATGCTCTCACGGCACTTCTCTTCTATGTGTGTGTGTGTGAGGAAAATAGAAAGCATAAGATATTTTTTTCAATGAGCTGGGAAGATGGAAAAACAAGCTTAAGATGTTTACTTGTTCAGAAGAAGGAAAGTGCAAGGAATACTCAGCTTTGCTGCTGCTGAAGGAGGCCCCTGGCAGAGGCTGTTTTAGAGGTAGGGTTTCTCTGAGAAAGGTGGTAAGAGGCAAATAGGATGCCCCATCTGGTTTGCCAGAGATGGGGAAAGTTAATATCTCCAAAACAGCCTCAGCATTCTGGCAAAGGCTTGGGAAAATCAGCTAGGGTGTGGGACCCTTGTTGGCCGCTGGGTAGAAGGAAAATATTGCTGGTCCTGAGGACTGTACTGTTCTTCCACTGCTATAAAGAACTACCTGAGGCTGGGTAATAAGGAAGAAAGTTTAATTGGCATACAGTTCTGTGGGCTGTACACGCTTCTACAACTGGGGAAACTTACAATCATGGTGGAAGGTGAAGGGGAGGCAGGCATGTCTTCACATGGCTGGAAGGGGGGAGAGAGTGAAGGGGAAGGTACCATGCACCTCCAACCAGATCTCAGAACTATCATGAGGACAACACTTGGGGGATTGTGATAAACCATTAGAAACCACCCCCATAAGTCAATCACCTCCCACCAGGGCCCACCTCCAACACGGTTACAGTTCAGCATGAGATTTGGGTGGGGACACACAGCCACACCATGTCGGGCTTCCCATTCTTCTCCTGCACTTGCTTCGCAAATGGTTCTGTCATTGGTTTTTGTTTTTGTTGATACATAATGTATGTGCATATTTTCAGAGTGCACGTGATATCTTGATTCATCCCTATGTTGATCAAATCTGGGTACTTGGGATGTCTTTCACTTGAAATATTTTTTCCTTGTGCTGGTAATGTTCAAATTATTCTCTTCTAGCTGTTTTGATAATACACAGTAGATGACCCACTGCCATGCCCCTGTTGATTTGTCAATAGTAGGTCTTGTGCTCCCATTAGGCTGTGTGTTTGTGCTTGTTACCAGCCTCTGCCCATCCTGTTTATGAGTGGGTCTGCTGGGCCCTGTTGACCACCCACTCTTGGCCTCCATGAGATCTGCTCTCAGCTCCTGCTTATGAGTGAGAACACGCACTGTTTCTTTGCTTGGTTCGTTCGCTTAATGTAATGTCCTCCAGCTCCATCCATGCTGTCGCGGATGACAAGGCTCTGCGCTGTGTGGTGGAGTATTGCTCCTGTGTATGTTTGGGCCACATTCCCTTCATCCCCTGTTGACGGGCACTCAGGTGATTCTGGACCTTGGCTGCTGTGGATGGTGCTGCACTGAAGCTGGGAGCAGTCACTGGCTTCATATTCGGGGGGCGTGAGCCACTTTGATGTTCTCAAGCAGCCATTCCCCCAAAGCCCTCCGTGGAATGCCGCATTCCTTTGTGCCCATGGCTTCCACTAGGATGAACCGTTGGGAAGGGGCTTTGAACGCTTGGGTTTCTGTCTTTGGTACCCCGCTGCACTGACCAAGCAGGGGTCCCAGTGACCCTGGACACCACCTCACATAAGGTCCAAAGATGTAGTTAGGTTCTTTTTTTAACTTAAAAAAAAACGCTTTTGACCTGGTTAAGCTATAGCATTATCAGTTAGTGTGTTTCATATTGGAAATGTGTATATTTTATTTTCTAAGAAGGAAAGAAATCCTGTTAAATACTCTAACCACAGATTAAATCATGTGAAGGAAAGGTAATATTTTGGGGGAAAATTGTCCCTTCATGTCAAAGATCAAGGGGATGACTTCCATTGTTTAATTGAGTTAATTATGAAATCTTAAGTGGTTTTGAGAAGACGAGCTGTGGATGCTGCAAGACATGAGACTGATGCTGATTTAATGTCAGTCAGCCCTGACAGAATGTGGCTAATATTTAAAGCTTGCTCCAGTATTGCTTGACAGATTGTAAGTTAATGCAAAGATCTGTTTGATGCTTTTATTATACAAAATATTATTGAGAAAAAGTTTGACAGCCAAGGGACAGCCTTCAACCCATTTCTTCCTAATTTCTATCACCAGAAAAATTTGTCCTGTTAATTCCAGGATTTACTTTTGAAAAGTTCCTGTAAGGAGAGCAGAGGTATTGGTGGTTGAAAGGTGACTTGAATTTAGGTGAAGGTCGTTAAATATTTCATAGTCATGTTTGTCTTGGTGGTTTTAGCAATTTTATATTAAATTTAGAACTGCGAGTCAAACCAAATGTGTTCTTTTGCTTTTGTGATACTCCTTTGTATGACTATAGTGGTAAAGAATGATAAAATGTGTATCGGGTATTTTCTCTGTGTAGATGTTAGGATTTTTAGGGGAACAAATTAATCATCTAATAGACATTGTGCTGTGTGTTGGGTCCTTTGTATATTAGTTGAATTACTATAATGAGGACCACTTGAAAGTACGTTTCTATACAAGATCTTTTATATGCTGCCTTGTGTTATGCAAAATCCTTCATCCTCTAAGAAGACTAAGTAATGGGTTGGAGGAGAGGTTTAATTCCCCATTAGGTCTATTCCGAATGCCCAGAATTGAATGCAAGTATGAATTATGTTTTTGAAGTGTGGTGTGTGTGGTGGACTCCTTTTTAGGTCATGGGAGGGAGATAAAGCAAAGATCAGATTTGCTGATGAACATTTGTGCATATTCTAGTGGAGAAGTCATATGACTTGACTGCACCTGCGTACTCTGATTTTGGTGTCATTAGTGTCCATAGCCACAAGCCTCAGCCGCCTCTGGGATCCACCCTGAGGGACTGTGGTGAGGGTTATTGCAGAGTCATGTGTGTTAGCGAATGGCACAAATGGCCTTGTGGGCCTACTTTGGCTTTGTTTGAACCTGTAGATTGTTAAACTAATTTTAGTTTAACATTCTGAGGATTATAAATTGATTCTTGTCTAAGAAGAGGTTTCTGTTGTCTTTGAAGACAGGAGCCACAATACAGGAGGTCCCTGGCTCACAATGGTTACATTTGTGATTTTTTTTCAACCTTGTGATGGTGTGAACTAGTCATATTCAGTGCATTATTTGGCCCGAGATGGGCTGCCTCTGGATGAACCCGTTGTAAGTTGAAACTATTATGTCAAATGCACTTTCTATTTAGGATATTTTCAGCTTACGTTGGGTTTATTGGAACAGTTTCATCCCATGGTAAGTCAGGGAGCATGTGTGCTCATAAAAGTAGAGACGATCTCATAGATACCATTAGGTATAAAGTCTCTGATGTTACAGAGATACGATGAAAACAATCAAGTGGGACTTGGAAGCCTTGGAGGGACTCACATGGTGGCTCCTGGGATGCAAACGTGAGCGCCACTGGCATCTGGATGTGACGTCTGTGCCTTCTGCTCAGCCCAGTGGGTTATCAGCTGCTCTCGAGGGCAGAGAGGTCCAGCGTTCCTGTGTTTAGGTGTTTGAGCTGCCTTAAGAGGCTAGCTCAATTCTCACTGGTATCTTCAAGGCTTTAGGCCTTCTGAACAAGCAGGAGAGAGGATGACTTTGTAGAGCTTTGGAAATCTCAACGGACTTCAGGGCCATCCCCCTTGGCAGGAGAGAGCCCCACTGGAGGCAAGCAGGGTGCCATGCAGGCCTGTGCTGGGCCCAGGCATGTAGGGATGTTGTGAGGGCCACAGGACACAGATCGGTCTTGGTTCACAACTGGTGTCGATGGCCACGCAGCATTTGTGGCAGGTACATGAGTGCAGGGACGTGGGTTTTGGGGTGTGGGTCCTGGTTGCCTAGTTGCTTGGAAGACCCCTATTCAGACCCCAGCCTGAGTCACCGTGACAGGCCTCCCGCTTCACACACCACACGGAAGCCGTGGTGTCGGTCACTGACGCCCACCAGATGTCAGAAATGCGTGTGTATCTTCCCTGGTCTCAGGATGGGTCTTGTTTTGAGGTTATAGTAAACGTTCTTTAAGAGGGGTTTTGAATATTTGTTTGTTTGCAAGGAGGCAGCAGGGAGTGCTTGAGCAGTGACATCCCCTTCCCAACCAATGAGAATTCAGATCACAGCAGGTAATTACGGCAGCGGGGGGGGTGGCCAATCCTGAACTGTGGCTATGGCTGGAGTCTTGCCCCGAGGACAGAGCGTGCTGGGGTCTCGGTGGTCCCCTGTGGGTTGTGTGGAGCGCATGAACTGGGTGCTGCTGGGCCGTGGCTGGCTCCCCAGCCTGGGGTTTATGCAGGACTCGTTCTGAAGACAAGTTGGAACCCAGGAAGCAGCACGAGAACGGGTTTGTGCGTTTCTGGATACTTGGTGCTTCCTAGTCTCAGTCGCTGTGCAGGCTCTGAGGGATCTCCCAGGAAGACTTGCACAGTCGGCCACCGGGATGGATGGGGCTGCAGCGGGTCTTGCAGGAGCTGGAAGGTGGGGGTGAATGTCTCACAAGCGGGACCTTTCAAGTGGGCCCAGCAGGATGCATCTGTGGAAATGGTGCCACCTAATGCAGGGCTGCGGCCAGCAGGGCCTGAAAGGCTACAGCGCGCTCTGTTTCTGCTCTCTTGAGAGAGTCGCTGCACGGTTTTCCTTGTTTTTTGTCTGTCTGGAGGCTGCTTCCCCCTTTCTTGGGCTTACCTAGCCTTCTGAGCTTCCTTGTTGAGTATGACAAAGCCCTGAGAAGGCATTTTTATCGCATAATTATGTTATCCTGGTAGTAGGATAAATGATCTGCAAATGTGGGTGACTCAGTAGCTCTGAGGGTGTTCAATATCCAAGACAGAGGTGGGAAGGAAATGTTCAGGCAGGCATCAGAGGATCTGTTCTCTCCTTCACACTGGGGCCCTGGTTTGCTGAGAGTCTTCACACTCAATCCAAAATGGGGATAATGAAGTCTCACGGATTCAGCTTCAGCTGAGAGCTGCCTCCAGCACAGTCTTGTGTGAGTAACAGTTTATATGTTTGGTGTGAAGGGCGGGCCCCAGTTGATCTTATTTGTGGTGGTGCTTATGGTGGCTTTCCATAAGGAATGTAGACTTTATTAGCTTTGGCAAGGAAATCCTGAGTAAATCTGAAGAATGTTTCAGGAAATTCTGGAACCTGCAGTGAATCTGGAATCTGTATGAAATTGAGATTTGGATTCTCATGATTTCCTAATGCTACCCTGAAGCCCAGTAGTTGAGATAGTCGTAGAGCTTCAGTTATGCTGTCCAGTTCCCCATTTTAAAAGGAACACGTTGATTTCATCTAGAATGTTCTGAGCTCTGAGTGCTGCCGGCAGAGTGACCAGCTCTCTGTGTCAGAGGGGAAGCCAGGGCTGCGCTCATGGCGTCGCGGCAGCTGGGAGCTGACCCTGGACCTCAGGCACCTGTGATGCTGACCATTTGCTGTAAACTCCAAGGGTGCAGTGGTCTCCTTGGCGCTTTACAGTCTTCTGAAGCTTTTGATGTGTCTGCACTTTATAGATTTTTCAGAAGTAGATGGCCTTTTCCCACACCCTTGGGCTGAGTTTTGTCAGAGGCTGGTGTGTGGGAAGCACCACACCCACATTCTGACAGGGAAGACTCTGGTGCCCAACTGAGGTCAGAGTGGAAATTTGTTTTTCCTTCCCTCCAGTGTGGTCCAGCTGCTCCCTGCTTGGTCAGAAGAAAATCATGCTTATCCAAGTCATAGGCAAACCCGCTAAGTCAAACATTTGTCTTTTTTCTTTAGTATACCCATTTCATTTATATGGGGCAATAGATAGAGAAATGTCTTTTAGGGAAAAATTAATTTCTTTAATTACAAAGAACTTTTTGGATAAAAACTGTAATCAAGAGGCTATTTTTGTAGAAAGAGTTAGTTAAATACTATAGTTGGAAAGCTCCTTATATTTGATCTTAAACTTGGGCCTGGTGTGCATGTCCGCACGCTCGTGCTCATGACACCAGGCTCAGCTGTGAACTACAGGCACTGGTACATACTTTCTGGTTGCTTTTTTGAAAGTCTTATTGCTTGGCCTCTCCGACTCAAATGTTGAGTTATGTTGATTCTGTTCAGAATGTTCATCCCTCTGTCTAGGGTCCGTCGTCTTTCAGGGAGGAACCGTCTTCCTCATCTCTGTCTCCTACAGTATTGTATATTTAATAGTGAAATATTTATAGGTTACATGGGTGACTGATCTGTTCATTAGGAAAACAATGCCAATTTTCACATCATTAGAATGGACTTGTTAAATGATTATGTTTGTATAATGAAGTTTACATGGCAAAAGAGGCTTTGCAGATGTGACTGTAACGGACAGTGAGATGGGGGAGGACCCTGGGTTGTCCAGGTGGGGTCCAGTGTCCTCACATGTGCCTGGTTGAGAGGGAGTATGAGGGTCTGCCTCAGAGGAGGAGACCTGAGAAGGAGATAGAGGCCAGAGGGCTGTGGGGCTGAGGGCGGTGGGGGTGGGAGGGTGATGCAGGGGCCGCAGGGGCATGGGTCCAAGGGTGGGGCAGGGGCTGGAGGGGTGCAGGGCTGAGGCTGGGGCAGCGGTCGGAGGGGTGTGGGGCTGTGAGCCAAGCTGCATTGTGGCCTCTATGAATTGGGAGACTCCAGGCAGGAACACAACCTACTTGACCCCTTGACTTCAGCCCTGGGACTCCTGACTTCCAGGGTTGAGAGGAGGTTTGCATTTGTGGTAAGTTGTTGCAGCAGCAATAGGAAGTTAATGCATTGTATCTGTTCTTCACTTCCAAACCTTTGAAAAGTAACCCTGTTGTATGGGCCTTTTGTGTGCTCTAAATTCTAATGAGATGGTTTGGAGGAAATAATGGACACAAACGATGGCAGAACACAAAGTTGGACAGAAGCGGTGTCTTCTGTGGTTCTGTAGTTTGGGTCTGTGAAGTTAGATTTCGGTCACAGAGTGTGTGGTCTCGTTCAGCGTATACCAGAAATACTTGTTCAGAGCTCCTGGGGGAGTGATCTTTAACACTCTTAGCATTAAAACTTCAAGCACATCAGGGACAGAGTTCCTGAGTCAGTGTTAGGTGACCTTTGAATAAGAGTTGGCATGTAGAATCTGCCCACTTTACTAGTATCAAGTAGCAATATCTTTTTTTTTTTTTTTTTTTTTGAGATGGAGTCTCGTTCTGTCACCCAGACTGGAGTACAGTGGAACGGTCTCAGCTCACTGCAACCCCCGCCGCCTGTGTTCAAGTGATTCTCCTGCCTCAGCCTCCAAGCCTCAGCCTCCAAATTGCATGATTTATTTTCCTGTTTTATATACTTAGTATATGAAACCTCTGCAAACTTTATTAATACAAATGACATGCCAGAGCTTATGAGAATCCAGCATTTTCCCATGCAAATTAGTAGTGATGTGGAATTCCTGGGCTGGTTTGGTTTTATAAGACGTAGGGGCGAATTCTTTGCCTAATTTCTGTGGAGCTAACAATTGTTAATCACCCAGCACTCTTACCTCTCCCAACAGCTCAGGTGAGGGGTGTTACCCCTGCTGTCAAGAGGCGGGAGACTGAGGCTTAGATGAGCAGGTGACAGGTTACTATCCAGCCCCACCCACCCCGTAGTTTCCTGCCATGGCTCAGCTGTCTTCCTGTGAGAAAGGACAGACACCTTGGTGCTGGGTAGAATTCCTTGTGAACCCTTTTCCATCCTTCAGGAAGTTCTTGCTTTACAGTGGTGGCTCATGGGGAGGCCTCTGGCCCACTGAGAAAGTGACTAATGTAACATTACTGTCTCTGGCTGCTGTTGATTGGGTTATTTGTGAATAGACATTTATTGCTCACAGCTCTGGAGGCTGGGAAGTCCAAGGTCAAGGCACCTCTGCAGATCTGGTGCCCCAGGGCTTGTGGCTCACAGACGGCAGCATCTGGCCAGGTCTTGCGTGGCAGCGGGCATCTCATCAGGCCTCACATGGTGGGGGAGCAAGAGGGCTCCTTCAGGCCTCCCAACAAGGACACCAAACCCAGTCCTGAGAGCGGGACCTCCCAAAGGCCCCACCTCTTAATGTATCCCATTGGAGATGGTTTCAGCATGAGGTTTTGGGGACATTCAGGCCAGAGCCATTGCTCTGGTGCCGTGTTAGGGCTGCCATGGCATCATTACTGCAACAGAGCCGCAGCCTTCTCATCTGCATTTGCTGCAGGAGGAAGATGCAGGTGCCTGTGCAAGTTGGGGTTTGGTGCAGGAAGTGGAGACCCTCTGGGAATCTTAGCAGTAGGAACTTAAGGGCTTTGAGAACTGACACCTTAGGACTGTAGTTTTCTTCAGACTGTAAAAACCTTGGTGTGTGACAATACTGAATATTGCCTGAGCCCTGTGATCCTGTAAAACAGTGATTGTTAAGACATTCTCCTTCCCCACAACTACGCCCCCACGTTGTTTACTGCAAGAAGCCCCTTCCCATGTGGTTTAGGCTGACTTGCGAATGCCCATTTACTGAGGACAAGCCCAGGCACAGGCCTTCAAACCCCCCCATCTCTGCCTTATAAGGGATTAGCTAAACTGCCTGTTCCCACTGATCAATCGGAACAAAACGCTTGTTAGCCAAATCTTGGTTCCTCCTCTTCTCTCCTTACCCGAACCTGAGGCCCCTCTGAGGAAATCTGATCCCCCATCAGCCACCCCATCGCTTGCTTCCCCAACCACTTCCTCCTGGCCTTGTTTCCCCTTCCCTGTGAAGGAGGGAGCAGTTCTGGCTGCTCTGAGATGCCGGCAGGCCTGCCGTTGGAGCAGTGGGCACCTCCCACCTTGAAATGATTCTTCGTGGTGCAGTTGCACCTAGGTAGGTGGACTTGTCTTTGTGGCCTTCCACAGAGGACGGTTAGGGTGGGCAGGAAAGAATTCTCTGCTATAAGTCTGCATTCCAGGCTGTTTCCAGAAGTGGGAATTCTCATGCCCTGAATTCTGGGAATGAATTTCTAGTTTCCCAGCTTCAGGTGGAGTTGAAAATGAGTGAGGCAACCCACCACACCCATCTGGAGCCAGGAACTAGAGCCATTTTTAAAGTGGCAGTTTCTCTATAAGATTAGCAAAAAAATGCACTCAGCACATTTCTTTCTCATATGCATTTGGCCATCTAAAATGGGAATGGTGGTCTTTGAAGCATGGATGTAGTTTTAAATTTTGAGTATTATAACCCTTAATGTAGCTTGTTAAAATGTTGACCTGATTATCTGGAGATTTACTAAACCTTTGGAGTGGTAATAATGAGTTGATCTATATGACTTTGCTTTCTAGGATGCAATGAAAGTACTATAATTAAAACCTCTGCAGTTGGGTCAGCAGGCGATTGGCCAAAACGAATTCTGCCTTTTGGTTTTCTTTAACCAAACAAGGAAGTAGAGTGTAGGCTGAAGTGGCAAATTCATTTCAGAGCACGCCAGAGCCCTCAATGATAGAGCAGCCTTCTCAGGTGAACGTGTAATGTGCCGTGAGTCTTGGCAAGCCTGGCTACTGATGTGTGCACGTGACACCACGGAGCCACACCTAGGAAGATGTGGTTTCTGTAGCAAGATTTGGAAAACCAAAGTGCAACTTAATTATCCAACTTTGTTACAGAAAGAGCTTTGACCAGCTGGCCAAAGACCTGATTCTTTTATGATCGAGACTTGGTTATAAAATTGCCCTTACTTGGTGCCAATCAGTGTTGGTCCACAGTGGTACTCCTCCAACCTCACTGAATAGTTTGGAGACTGATATGAGACTGTGAAAATCTCCTTAAGGTGAAAAGGGTTCTGGGGCACCCGGAAATATCTGCACACCCGTGGCCATTCCCCTTTAAAGTGGAAAGGACTGCTGGGTCACGCGGGAGCATCTGCACACCCGTGGCCGTCCTCTTTAAGGTGGAAAGCGCTGCTGGGTTGCCCAGCAATATCCGTACACCCGTGGCCATTGTGGCTGTCCCCCTTTCTGCTCAGTCACCTCTGTGTTCCCGCATTCAGGCTTTGGGACACTCATGAGCAGCTCGTCCCCTGGGCTGGTGAGGAAGGAGTGGGAGGTTGTTCTGAGGCTCTGTCACCATCTGCCCTGTCGTGAGCTGGGCAAGGCAGCGGCAGTGACCCCGGAGGAGTCTGGTCAGTGAGGGCTCCGGCAGGAAGTACGAGGCTTGGGGTGGCTGTGCCAGTCGTAACCAAAGGTCTTCCCTCTTATTTCCATGATTCCTTCTAGTTCTGTGCCTTGCACTGCAGAGTCTCTGTGTATCTATAAATACATATTAGTTATGATACAGGTGCCTCTTTCTCCTCTGGGGCTGGGCCTGGGGAGTAAAGTGCAAGACCCCCTTACTGCTGGATGCCCACCAGCACGAGGCACTGCCTGCCCTGCTAACTAATGCCTTCAGCGAGTCCTGGAAGTCCCCTCCTGAGCCCCTGGCCTGTTGACAGTGTACACGGGAGACAGATGAGCTCCCCTTGCCCCACCCTGAGCAGAGACTGGGGAGGCGGCGGCAGCAATGTCCCCCATGGTGTATCCTCGGTGCATGGAGGAAAAGTCTGTTCATGCTTAAAACAGCCCATCCTCTCAAAAGCAGGGAGACAACCATATTTCCATCTGGAATCTTAAAAAAGGGCCCTTCTCTTTGAGAGAAGAACGTGGCATGTATGTGTACCTCCTTTTTTTTTTTTTTTTTTTTTTTGGAGATGGTCTCCCTCTGTCCGCCAGGCTGGAGTGCAGTGGCGTGATCTCAGCTCACTGCAAGCTCCGCCTCCTGGGTTCAGGCCATTCTCCTGCCTCAGCCTCCCGAGTAGCTGAGACTACAGGCGCCTACCACCACACCTGGCTAATTTTTTATATTTTTAGTAGAGATAGGGTTTCACCGTATTAGCCAGGATGGTCTCGATCTCCTGACCTCATGATCCACCCGCCTTAGCCTCCCAAAGTGCTGGGATTACAGGTGTGAGCTACCGCACTGGGCCGTATGTGTGTACCTCCTTACAAGTCTTGCCCGACCTTTGCATTTAAAAATTATTGAAAAACTTAAGGATGTAACTGACAAGAACTTAATAGGTTTCTCCAAGTAAAAATTTGGAAAAGTTAAGTGAACCCATAATGTGTTTATTAGTCCCACACTTGGATTTTAAAGGTGGATAAAACATCTCCCAGTTCTTCAGCCTGATTTCTGTGGAATCATGAATGAAACGTGCTGAAGTTGCCGTGCAGATTTTGTTATGTGGCGGTGACAAGTGGGGCTGGTCACTAAACAGCTGGTGGGATCCCTGTCCTTTCTGTTCTCCTGTTGGACACTAGACACGTGCTTGGCTGTTTTCTGTGTGTTGTGTGGGCAAGATGAGGACAGAATTTTCAGAAGATCCGCACGGTGGTATCTTCCCCCTTTTCTGTTAAAACGTGTCTTCTGCTGCTTCTACATAGACCGTGTTTCTCTTGCCTGTCTACGTAAACGCTGTTTAACAAAAACTGTGTTGTAGACATGTGAAGCTGAATTCCACGTTATAAAGCAGATAGAGATGACTGAACATTGTTTTGTGGAAGGAAGGTTTAAAATGATTTTTAGCTTTTTCTCTGAAAGAGGGGAATAATTTTAACTTTTTCCCTGATATAGGGAATAATGAAATGGAAAAATAATTAAATTTTCCCATGTAATTGTTAGATTATATTTAATTATTTGTTAGATTATTCATGTATTGCAAGGGAAAAAGGAACTAGATCACCTCATGCACCCAAATGAAAATTTAAAGGGTATGGGCGAATTCATTTGAACTCTTTTAATTTTTTTTTTTTTTTTTTGACAGTCTCACTCTGTTTCCCAGGCTGGGTGCAGCAGTACAATGACAGCTCACTGCAACCCCAACCTTCTAGGCTCAAGTGATTCTCCTGCCTCAGCCTCCCCAACTGCTGGGATATACAGGCATTAATCACCACACACAGCTTATCACCTCTTGGAGACTAGCTTTGAGTTTGGGCATTCAGTGAACTGTATTTTGGTTAATTCCCAAAGTTTCTCACTGTTTATCTTTAATTTGCTAGAAATCTAAATGTATTGTGAAATGCATCACATTTCCTTAGCATTCACGGATTCCCTGTTAATGGGGCAGAGACAGAGAAGGGCAGAAGGCGTTCGGACATCAGGGTTGCAGTTGAGAGCTTGTCCCGAGCACACTGGAGCTCTGGGCTCTGTGGCCTCACGGGGGTCCTCTGTCCACTGAGGGGGCCGGGTTACCTGGAAGGTCCCTCCAGCCTCTGCGATTTTGCCCTGTTCAGGTTAACATCTCGTCGTTGTCCTGGGCAGCATTGCCTTTCGTTCACTGACCCACGACTGAACAGCTGGTCAGTGGCCAGTGCTGCTTCCTTCAGCTGGGAGGTGGTGACGTGATTTCACTTCCATGGAACTTGGTTCTTGGTGTATTAAGGGTTCAGTTGTGTCTTGATTTTTAATCTGCACCTCTGAATTGGTCTTTTGATTGCAAAGAGATTGCTTGCTGGATTTGTTTCTGAATATTTCTTGGATAAGAGAAGAACCTTGCTTATTTGTGTGTTCCTTTAATGTGTTTTTGCAGGCATTTAAATGGGTGTCTTAGCCCTTAGCCCATTTTCTGTGTGTGGTGGATTCATTCGAATCATTTATGTGAAGTATCTCTTCCATTAAGGCCAGAGGACGTGGGGTGCTATCTCCCTAAACTAGGGGGAAATGGCATTGTTCTGCCCTCCTCCCTGGGAACCCGGGGGTTTCCAGGTCTCTGGACTTGGCTCCCACACTGCGAGAGGGGCTGTGGCTTCTGGAGCCCGTTTTGTGCGGGACTGACTCCTTTACTTGCTTTATTCCCCACCGTCTTTGCTGCTTTATGACACGGGGATGAGGGAGTCGGGCCCGGGGGCCACACCTGTGCCTGAAAGGCTCGATGCAGAAACTCCTCATGGGAAGGATGTTCCTTGAGGGCAGCTTGGAGTCTTTTCCTACTTTTAACAGAGAAGTAGCTATTCACATGGTTTTATTTTGCTAGTGATGTTTCAAAATAATTGGTGTAGAGTTATGAAGATGTCCCAGACACCCATGATCTACTCCTGGCCAGTGCCGGGCATTGTGCTCAGATGCCTTCAGACCACATTCAGATGCCAAAGATTCTTGCTTGGTTATTCTCAAACTTACGAGAATCTAAAACAGGAGCCATGGTGTGGATTTTCTCTTGAGCCCCCATGCCTTTGTTTTGTGTTTTGGGAATGAATGACTTCATCAAGGGGAAAGAATTTGAGGAAGGAGCCTCTGAAGCTAGGGAGGGGGTGGGGGGGCCGGGAGGCAGAGGGAAAAGGAGCTGTAGGGGGAGGAGCCAGGCTGGGGCTTCTCCCCATGATGCTCCCCCACCCCTGGCGCAAGGCCCCAGGGACGGATTGACTTTCCCACAGGAAATGTGTATGAGGATTGCGTGTCTGTTTCATGGGCTGGCCATTTGGATTGAGGGAATGTCCGTGTTGTGATTCCTTATTGATTCGAATGTTGAAAAGCTTTGTGCTCAATACAGGGGTCTCTTGGTGCGATGGGAAATGTGATCGCAGCCGCCTTCGGGGTGGGAAGGGCCCTCGAGACCCTCAGTGGTGGCCGGTGCCGGCCTTAGCCTCCCTGGGTGAGCTGCCCTCAGGGTGAGAAGGGAGGTCCTTGGTGGTGGCCGGTGCCCGGCCTTCGCCTCCCCAGGTGAGTGCTGCTCCATCCCCAGTGTCTCCGACTCCTTGCCTGGCACCTTCCTGGTTGAAGGCCGTGATCCATCAGCCTTGTCCACGCATGTCCTGCAGACTAGTGCTGACTGCAGGTCCAGGGGTGGTCAGAGGAGGCCAGAGGAGGCCCTGGTGATGCGAAGCTAAACGTTTAATGGTGGCGCTGCTGAGTGCATGAGCCGCGTCAGCCCAAGAGTCCGGGTAGGAGGGAACCGTGGGGTGGAGGGAAGACTGGACAGATGGGTGCTTTCCTTGACCCTTGGGAGCATGGCCAGGTCCATGCTCAGACCTCCTGGTTTCTCCCATATTTCCATAAATAGCAAGGGAAGGACTCGGCACCCAGGGACCTCATGGGTATAAGCTGTGTCCTCGCGTGGCCCCAGCTGCGGCCAGTGACGTTACTCTCTTTAACCTCAGGCTTATTTTGTATAAAAACACAAAGGAACAGGAGTAGTTCAGGGGCCTCTAAAGACTTATGTAATTGTTAATAGGCCTACTTTTATGATTAAGAGCAAATCATGAAACAAACTCATTTCTGTTTGAAGAAATCTTTACCGTTCTCATTTTTGTGGCAAGCAACGTTGATTCTTTGCTTAGAGGGTTAGTGCCCTCCTGCCAAGCGCCGCTGCCTGGCGTGTCCTCGGCACACATCTCTGTCCATTGGTTTCCGTCAACCTTTCCGCCTAGAATTGTAGGAGGGGCGCTGGGATCTTAGGGCTAGAAAGAAACTGTGAAGACGGCGGCTTTTAGTCAGGGCTCTCCAGAGAGACAGCCAGCCGGGTGTGTGTGTGTCTCCAGAGGGAGGCTTGCTGCAGGGGCTACGGAGTCCAGGAAGCCCCAGGACCCACAGCCTGCAAGCTAGAGCCCTGGGAGGGTGTGGCTTGAAGACTTAAAAAGCGGAGGGTGCAGATCCCACCCGGGTCTGAGGAGCTGAGACCCAGGAGCATGGGCGGCAGAAGACAGATGTCACTGGCCCATCAGCCAGACAGGTGGAGTGAGCCCAGTCTTCCCCGCCTTGCTGTTTTACTCGAGCCCTGGGTGGATAGGGTGGTACCCTCCATACTGGTGAGGATGGGTCTCCACTCAGTCCAGAGGCAAACATGCATCTCACACAGAAATAATGCAGAACCAGCCATCTGGGCACCTGGGGCACGCTCAAGTCAATGCACAAAACCAACGCCGCGCGTGGCCCTGATGTCTGCGTGTTCACATCACTCCAGGCACATATCTGTCATCTCCTCGGTGAGTTTGTAAGGTCGTTGTGTGGTTCTGGGGGTCTTTGCCCCGGGTGATGGTGGTGATGACAGGCTCCCCAGCGCCCCAGCTCAGGTGCGGTAGGTGATGCTACCAACAGCTCCTTATTTCTCAGACACTTGAGCGGGTGCTCTGTGCTGCCAGTTCCACCTGCAGCAGCATCTGTTCCCTATGCCGATTCCATTCGGAGTGTGTGCCTGCCTTCTGTTGGGGTGCAGCCTTCTTTCAGGGAGGAACTGTGTCCTGTTCGCCTATGTCTCCTGTGGTGTATCTCATGGCTGAATAAGTACCTATAGGTTACCTCAGTGGCTGAATGATAGGTTCATTGGAAGGAAAACTTTATACTTTTTTTCCTTTTTGAGATGGAGTTCCACACTTGAATGCCTAGGCTGAAGTGCAATGGCACGATCTCGGCTCATTGCAACCTCCCCTCCCAGGTTCAAGTGATTCTCCTCCCTCAGCCTCCCAAGTAGCTGGGGTTACAGGCGTCTGCCACCATGCCTGGCTAATTTTTGTATTTTTGTTAGAGACGGGGTTTCACCATGTTGGCCAGGCTGGTCTCAAACTCTTGACCTCAGGTGATGTATCCACTTCGGCCACCCAAAGTGCTGGGATTACAGCCATGAGCCACCACACCCAGCAACTTAATTCCTTTTTTTTTTTTTTAAATCATAATGGGCTTGTTAAATGCTTAAGTTAATGTTTATTTTTAAAAATGTCATCTGTGACCTTTCAGCTTTTCATAGCACTTCTCGTGTGAATATTTTAAAAAGGCCCTTTAGTCATGGGGGAGAAGCGGTTATCCCTTTCAGCAGAGGGAGATGGAGGAACGGGCCCTGGTGGGTCTGAGCACAGGCAGTCACCCCAGCCTTGGTGCTTGCTTAGGTCTGTTCTTCGTTCACCGTAGCAGCGCCCACTCTGTCAGCTTAAAAATAAGCTTTTTCCTCTTTCTAATCAGAACAGTTAGTTTGTTAACCATCATGTTAAGGTATTGAGAATGATGGCTTTCAGACCTCAGGTATGACACGAATAGTAAATGCAGCTGACCCTGAACGACATGGGTTTTGAGCTTCGAAGGATCACTTATGTTAATTTTTTTTCTAACCTAACCCTTACTGAAAAAACCTGGCTTTGTGGAGGGCCAACGTTTCCTACATGCGGTTCCATAGGGTGGCCGCGGGGTCCTGTGGATACGTAGATTTGGGTAAACTCGGGGGGTGTTCTGGAATCCATGTCCCTGTGTATACAGAGGGACAACGGCAGCTTTTTAAAAGTTTGTGTCCTGCTTTGTCCTAAAAAGGCTCCAAGGTGGATGCAAAATTATTTCATTCTTTTGGTTTTCTTGGTGGGATACTGATGTTTATTCTTCAGAGTCTAAAATCCTGAGTGAACAGAGTTAGTGCTTCAGGAACAAAGCCAGTCTGGAAACACATATTGAGATATGAACCTTTTCTTCATGGTTTCACAAAAGGTCGTGATCATGTTTTATTCGGTTGAACCGTAGGAAACTGCTAATATTTGCTGTTTTTGGCCTACAGAATGGGAATTTTGTACGATATTAAAAAAGAAAGGCTTCCTGGATGGGGAAAATAGGAATCGGTAAGAACCTGAAGTTGTCTGTCATGGCCTGTGAGTCACAGGTAAATAAACCTGCGTGAGGGGACTTTGGCTGTACAGTATTTTCCTTCTGTTTTAAGACTGTCAGAAAAAGGTCAGTTCTATTGCGTTGGGTCCCTGCACCTCACCTTTGCTGCTGAGGGGACTTGTCATTATGCCTCTTGCCCCAGTGCCCAGGAGGCTGATACCACATAGAAGACCTGCAGGTCAGTGGACATGAACAGGCACCGGACACGCTGTGCACCTTGGGACGCATCTGAGAAGTGCGTGCTTGCAGCACGTCTGGGGTGAGGGCGTGTTCCCTCTTCTCTCCCTTCTCTGGCTTTGCAGGCCTTTGAAGTTGGTCCTGGAAAGTGAAATTAGTTAATGCTGATCAGCTCGAGGTCAAAGCCGGAATCAGGCTCATCATTTCCTGCAGTGATCACAGCAGCAGGTCGTAAACTCTACATGACCTGAACCCGGAGAGTGGAGGTTCTGCCCTGCTTTGTGACTCGGTTGTGTGTGGTCTTGAGAAAGTGAACAAGGGTTTTCTTGACTCTGAGGGGGCCAAAGAGACCCGCCCTTCACTAGGGGTGTGTGAAGCATTGGACCTTCCAGTCAGGAGGCAGCAGGGACTCAGGAAAGCCCCACATGCCCTCCAGTTCCCTTATGTTGAAATGGTTTGTACTCGGCCATGCCGGGTCATTTTGGGAGGTAAGTGGGGCGTTCACATAGGGGTATGCAGTATTCTTAGGTGTCAGGTGCGAGAGTTGAATTTGTAGAAGCTGTGCAGATAGGAAAGGGCCTGGCAGGGAGTGCTGTTTACACGGAGCCGATTTAATGCGAGGTCTGCGCTCTCCCTAGGTCCGCGTGTGACTGGTGTCTCCCAGGCTGCAATGGGACGTTTACGCGACTCGGCGCCATCGTCCCACTCTGTGTAGATGTCTGAGGATCTGTGCATGGCTGCTGTGTTAGAGTGAGTTATGATAATGAACTGAGAAACAGTGAACAAACCCTGAATTGGTCAGCACTGGTTCCACGGCCAGTTCTGCCGTGGTTGGAGTCATTCATCATAAAGTGTGCTGGACTCCTATGCTGAGCTCTGATTTTCAGAGGCCCTTTAACTTGGCAGCTAACCAGCGGCTTCCTTCAGAAGACATTTGAGTCCCCTTTACCTGCCAGGGTGACCCTGGGAGTTTGAAGATGAGTGAGACAAGCCCTCCCTGTCTTATGGATTTTACTGTCCAGAGGGGAGACAGATGTGGATGGTGAAGGAGGCCCTATCAGAGGTCAGCGCATGTCGGTTTTATTTCTGTAGCATTTGCTGTGTTCAGGCTGTGCCCCGGGCCATGTGCAGAGCATCTGGGGACCCTGCCCATGGCATCCCAGGCACAGCTAGCATCTGCACCATCTTCATACTTGACCTGAGTTTTGGGGGAAGTGCCGAGGACGGCTTCTACCTTTGCTGGTGAGGGTTGGAAGTCAGGGCAGCCCTCCACAAGGAGATGATCGCCAGCTGATTCCTCAAGAAAGAGAGGTGGTCCCCACATGGGCGGAGCAGGGCAGCATGCACAGACGGGTGTGGGGTCTGGGGCAGGTACATCTGAGTGGGGTCTGCTGGGAGACAGTGTGGGTGAGGTGTGAAGGCAGTTCGATATTACAGGATATATTATCACTAAGGCGATGCTGGGGAAACAGATAAAATCGGGACTCTCTGGGGTAAACGTGGACATAGGGTTACCCTGGGCGTGGGTGTTTTCAGGCTCTAAAGGCAGAGATTTAGGAAATTGGGCAGAGTTCAGCCCCAGATGAGGATGAAGGCTACCCTTGAGGGGGATGTTGAATGAGACAGGGATGGAAACCCAGTGAATGTCCTGGGGTCAGTCTGGCAGGAAGGCAACAGAGGAGACCGGTGCCCTCAAAGGCCCTGTGGGTCCTGCCTCTCAAAGTGCTGGGATTACAGGCATGAGCCACTGCTCCCTGCCGTTACTGGTAAAATTTCTAAGCTATTGTCTCTCATACCCACTCCCGTTTTATTTTTTTTTTAAACCAGGTTTATGGCTGTATTTTTTCCAAGGGAACCAAACAGTTATCTGTTTTAAGTACAAATAACACAATGTTTAAAAACCAAAAATGTCAATTTGCACAGAAGTTTCCAAATACCCAGTTGGTTTGAGCCTTGCATTGCAGTGCCACTACCTGCTCTTAAATTTCTACACGATGTAGAGATAGCGAGGCAGGGACCACTCGTACATCTTCAAGTTTCGATTCTACTAACTTGGGTATATTTTCAATTATTTTGGCACACCCGTGGGTGTGGCAAGCAATGCCAGGGCATTTATTTTGAAGTTTGTCAAAGGAAGAGTTGGGAAGATTTTCACATTTTTAGAATTTTCATAGTAGTTATAATTTGCAAAGAATGTAAAATTGTGTAGTCATTATTTTGCTTTTTTCTAGATGTGTCCCTAAACAGGGTTGATAACTAATTCTACATCACAGGATTCAGAACTGTACCCTTTTGGAGCTGATGCCTGTAATCGAGGAATTCTGCCTAGTCAGTTCACTTTAAGCGTGTTTAAAAGGTTTTCTTTATCCTAGTTGGAACCTGTGACTATAGTTTGTTTTCACTGCTGAGGAATATTCCATGATGGAAACTGTAATTCATCTGTTTTTCATATCGATGGGTATTTGGATTATTTTGGGAGGGTGTGTATGTCTATTCAGCCTTCATTTTTTCAGGATTTTTTGTAGAAGATAATGTAACAGTGTAACATCCTCTGCTAGGGAGCCAACACGAACCCTGATTACAGCCTCACAGACACTCACGCCTTGTTACCAATACACAGAACCATTTTCTTAAGTTGAAACACAGTAGCAGAACCTGAAGCCATGTGAATGGGTCCTCCGATCTTACACTTGGAATTCACTTTTTATTACTATGTCTGCTAATTAGGAAGCATATCAATTATACAGAAATCTGAGAATGTATAATTATACGTTTATAACAGAAGAAAACTTATTTTTAATACCCCAGAACACATGGCTATGTTTTTCCCTCATGCTCCACCATTGTTTTTTTGCTTGAAATGTGAAATGACACTTGAATGCAGTTTTCTAGAGACTGTTAGACTGGCATAGTTCTTCAGAGACAGAGGATGTAAAGCACATGGAGAATTTCTGTTTGTGGAATGTGATTTCCTGGTGGCCTCATTCAGGCTGCCGCCGCCTGCACCATGGGATATCTGAGGAGGTCCCTGTTTCATCCTCTGGAAGTTCTGAAAAGGAAGGAGAGGAGGGCGTGCAGGGTGTGGTACCTTTGTGTTGGTCCTTCAAGCTTTTATTTGGAGTCTCGGCTGCCTTCCTGGTTGCTGCCTTTATGTCCCTAGCTCGTGGCTTCGTCTTTGTGTCTAACAGGCAGACAGATGGAAAGGGAAGTTGTATTCAGCCAACAGCTTGATCTTATTCTCAAGGCT
Source organism: Macaca mulatta (assembly GCF_049350105.2). Lineage (NCBI taxonomy): Eukaryota > Metazoa > Chordata > Mammalia > Primates > Cercopithecidae > Macaca > Macaca mulatta. The sequence continues at coordinate 9,001,565 of NC_133413.1, forward strand.
CAAATCGACTGGGTATTTGGAGATTTCTATCTGAATTGGCATTTTTGGTTTTTAAACATGGTGTCTTATTTGTACTTCAAATGGGTAATGTGTTCTCTTGGAAAAAATATAGCCATAAAGCTGGTTTAAAAAAAAAGGGGGGGGGGGAGTGGGTGTGAGAGAGTGGCTTAGAAATTACACTAGTAATCGTAGGCCGTGGTGGCTTACCCCTGTAATTCCAGCACTTGAAAGGATCACCTGAGGTCAGGAGTTCAAGACCAGCCTGGACAACATGGTGAAACCCCGTCTGTACTGAAAATATGAAAATTAGCCGGGCATGGTGACACAGGCACCTGTAATCCCAGCTACCTGGGAGGCTGAGGCAGGATAATCGCTTGTACCCGGGAGGCAGAGGTTGCTGTGAGCCGAGATCGCGCCACTGCACTCCACCCTGGGCGACAGAGCAGAAACTCCATGTCAAAAAAACAAACAAACAAAAAACCACCCCGGTGATGGAAACCTGACTGCATCATCTGTGATGGAGATAGCAGATTATTTTGTTTTTAGTGACAGGATGAATTGGACATATTTGCCTTCCCATCTGAAGCCCCAGCACCTGATCGGGGCACCCCTCCCTTCTGAAGTCCCCAGCACCTGGTTGGGGCACCCCTCCCCTTCTGAAGCCCCCAGCCACCTGGTCAGCGGCGCCCCTCCCCTCTGAAGCCCCCAACACCTGGTCGGGGGCGCCCCTCCCCTCTGAAGCCCACAGACCCTCCTGGCCTGCGGTGCTGCTTCTCCAAATGCTGCCCTTGGCTGTTTTTGAGGAGTCACTGGCACCCGAGCAGGCTGCATGTGTCACTTCTTCATGGATCCAGGGTGTCGGTGAAGTCGGTGAAGCTCATTTGTCTCGTCTTCCTCCTCATGTGCCACATCTCACCTGTTGTCTGTCCAAGTTCGTGTGTGTGTGTGTGTGTGTGTGTGTGTGTGTGTGTGTGGTGCGTTCTCAGGCTGTACTCAGTGCTTAGGTGACAAGAACGTCTTAGAGCAACGGACTGTCTGCTCCTAAAGGATGCTGTGTGTTAATCGAGATGGTTTACTTGTGGGGTTTAAATTTCCTGGGTGTGTTGGAGGCAATTAGGGGGAAACAATGTCTAAATAAAGCCCCTGGGAATGAGGAAGGCAATAATGAAAACAATAACTTTATACACACTTAGCAGTTGATTTAATTTGAAGGTGAATTTTGCATTTTGGGGACTCCTAAAGCTACTGTTCCTAGGGATTCCTTGATGAGCTTCTTGTTTTCTGTCAAGTAGAAAGTAAAGTGGATCGGTTTTGCCTTGAATTCTGACTGACTAGAATCTACTTCCCTTTCCCCCCATTCACATTAGGGTGGGGATTGGACTAGAAGAGCTGTAGGATCTCTTTATTTCTGATCTTAAAATGAATTTTTTTCTTTACTCTTTTTATTGGTGAGCTGCTATTTTTTCCTTCAATGCACTGTTCTTCGGTTTGGGAAATGTGTTATATTTGTACCGTGCTTGAAATGTACACAATGGTTCTAAATTGCTACTTTAAAGTTAGAGATAACATCTTAATTAAAATGTCATCCATAAATCAGGCACAGTCTGAGGCCTGGAGACCCCTCTTGTCACTTCCAGCCGTATCTCCTTCCCTGGCCACATTGCCTCTGGCCACGTCTCCTCCCCCCACCACGTCGTGTCATCCCCCCACCATGTTACCTCTAGCCACATCACCTCTGGCCTCCCTGCCTGCCTCCCTCCCTCCTGGTGGCCTCCGTGGCTCCTGCTGACTGCCCTCCCGAGGGTCTGTCCGGGGATCCTTCCTCGTTTTCTGCTCCTGAGTGGGTCTTGGGGCCTGGATATTTCACAGGATGCAAAGTTTTTTCCCTTCCAGCCGTGGGTCTCTGGGCGACAATTCCAGAGAGGGCACTAAGCTCTCCTTACCCACCTGGGGGCCCTGAGCCCTGACCGCCAGGGCTTTACTGCAGGGTGTAGGACAGACTCATGCATGAATTGGACTGAAAAGGTGCTTCCAGGAATGCTTGTTTTAAGTGCACTGGAGCAGAGATGGGGAGAGGGGATCACTTGGTTTGCTAAGAATTTGGTCCTGCTCACAACCAATAAGGCAACATAAGCACCTCCTAAATGAAGCATTCCACACACTGATTTTACACATGACAGTTGTGGTGGCTGGAAAAGGCTTCACACAATGAGCGAGTTTGAGCTGCGTTTGAAGGAAGAACAGATCCCTGCAGGTGGATATGAAAGATAAAGGTGATCCAAACCATCAGCAGCTGTGGGGGTGGGGTGGTGCAGACTCCCCATGGATGGTGGGCATGGCTGAAATGCAGGAGAGGGCAGGGGTGCAAAGGAACAGCAGGGCGGCATTAAAATCCCCCTGCAGAGAGGGGACGTGACTGAGATATTATCACATGTATACAACAGAGATGATTTGAGGATTTCTGGGAGCCTGTGGGAAGAGCACGTGGTCATCATTAGTTCTCTGGATCTCTTTTTATGAAGTAGTGAAAACAGTCATGCCTCTGCCTATCTTGTTAGCTATTGCCAAGATCAAATCGGATAACCTTCAGCGAGCCTTGTAAATGCTAAAACTTATGACAGACTGTTCCAGCCCCCTTGTCTCCACGCTCCTTTCCTCCTCGGTAACGTGAACCCTGCTGGGTACCTCACTATCTGCCTGACTTCCCCTCTGTAACGTGAGCCCTGAGCACTTGCTGGGTACCTCTCTGTCCACCTTCCTTCCTCAGTAACATGAGCCCTGAGTATTTGCTGGGTACCTCGCTGCCTGCTGTACAGCTGGGTGTAGCCTTGTCAAACGCACTTGGCTGGCACATAAACAGAAGTGCTCGCCGGGCCTTGGGAGGGCTTTCTGACATGTGGGTGCCTGCTTTTCCCTGTTAGGCTGGAGCTGCAGGAGCCCTCCTAGACCAGACAGAGGACCAAGGCTATGGCCTTGGGGTGGGGACTGGGGGAGCTCCCTGGGTTGATTGTGTGGGCGAGAGCAAACTTCAGTCCCGCTGCGGCACCGGGATTCCGGGTTCCTTCTGGAATGTTCTGAGTGAGAAACAGGAATGGTGCACAGGTGCATCTTCTGAGGATTTTATGGTTATCTAGGGAGAGCACTGGTGCCTCTGAGCTATGAACCTGCAGAACCACTTCTTCCACTAACAGCTTTCTTTATGTAAAGAAAGACTTACAAACAATGCCACTCCAGATGGAGGTATTTGCAGGTGTGGCCTGAAAAATGAACAAAACAACTCTTTCATCTCAAGGAAAGCACCTTACATTATTCCCAGTGATAGACATTTGAGCTTTCCAGTGAATCTTAAAGTATAAAAATCTTGTGTCCACCACTTTCTCATGTGATCAATGGTGATATTGATGTGGGTTTTTTTTTTTTTTTTTTTTTTTTTTGGGACACATAATGAAATGTGGAAGCTGCTCATAACTCTGAACCAGTGTTTTCTAACCAATGTGATTACAAAATCGTGTGCTGGTAAAAGCCATTCAAGTGCAGGATGGGCCAGTCGACTTAGAAGGAATTGGGGCAGAAAAGCCCGTTGACCAGAGCACAGACTCCACATTGCAGACAGCCTGTACGGAAGTGCCGCTTGTTACATTTGGCAGCAGAGAATACCTAAAATGTTCTGAAAACACAATGAAAATACTTCTAATTGTATATCAGCATGGGGTCAGACTTTCTTCATAAACTTCAACCACGGCTCTGCTGCGCACTGAACGCAGATGCAGGCATGAGAACCCTGCTGTCTGAGGTGCAGAGATGTTAGGGGTTTTCACAGCAGCACGAACTATTGCCACACTGCTGCTTATTTTGGAAAATGGTTTCTTCTTTAAAACTGTTAAGATGTAATGACTTTATCATTGTAAAATGAACTAAATTGTTTCTTTTTGTGACGGAGTCTTGCTCTGCCACCCAGGCTGGAGTGCAGTGGTGTGTGACCTCAGCTCACTTCAACCTCTGCCTCCTGAGTTCAAGCGATTCTCCTGCCTCAGCCTCCCTAGGTAGCTGGGACTACAGGTATCTGCCACCATGCCCCGCTACTTTTTGTATTTTAGTAGAGACGGGGTTTCACCATGGCCTGGCCGGTTTCGAACTCCTGACCTCAAGTGATCCGCCTGCCTCTGCCTCCCAAAGTGCTGGAATTACAGGCATAAGCCACCACTCCTGGCCTCATGAGAAGGCTTTTTGTGATCTTCAATAAAGTGCAAAGGGTTCCTGAGACCCAAAAGTTTGAAAACCACTGGCTTAAACCAACAAAATTGTCCACGATTCTTCAGTGTGTCTTCTGTTGATGGAGAAAGGACATAAGGGTTGCTTTACTTTTTTCCTTTCACAACTCAATGGTGCTGGGACAACTGGGGTATCCACATGGAAAAGTATTGCCTGGACCCTTCCTCACCCTACACACAAAGCTCAAAATAGATCCAACGTAAGGAGCCAATTGTGAGGGATGAGGGCCTACTCTTAAGATCTTGTGGGACCTAAATTGCCAAGATAAAGGCCCTGTATCTAAATACAGTGATATTTTGAGTTTCTGGGGTTGTGACTTTAACATGGGAATCTGGGGCATGAGAGGCAGTTCAGCCTATGACACCTTTAGGGGGCGAATCCTGGTGAAACTGTTACGATGGATTAGGCAATGTTTCCTTAGACGAGACGTCTAAAGCATAACAAGCAACTGATGGGAAAAGAGACGGTATCAAAATTAAAAATGTTCATTTCAGAGGATACTATTAAAGTAAAAAGACAACCCACAGAACAGGATACATTATCCCAATAAGGGCCTGATATCAAGAATATATTTTAAAACTCTTAATAAAAAAAATCCAATTTAAAAATGGACAAAGGATTTGAATACATTCTCCAAAGAAATAAATGCCTTAAAAAGCACATGAGATGTTTAACAGAATTCATCATCTTAGAAATGGAAATCAAAACCACTGTGAGATACCGCTTCACAACCACCAAGATGGATAAAACCCCAGTATTGGACAGTGACATGTTGGTGAATTTGGGAAAACTGAAATCTTTAGTGGGAGGGGAAGTAAAATGGCACAGTTGCTTTGGAAAAGTCTGGCAGTTCCTCAGAAAAGTTAAGCATAAAATCACCATACGACCCAGTAATTTCACTCCTAGGCTTATGCCCAAGAAAATTGAAAACATTTTTACAAAAGAAATCTTATGCAAGAATCTTCATAGCAGCACTATTCGTAATAGTAGAAACAACCCAGGTGTCAACAGATGGATGAAGAAAATATGTACACAATGGAATGATGCCAGCACCAAAGATCATGCCAAAGGTCACGCACTGTGTATGATTCTCCTCACAACAGGTGTCCAGAATGGGCCAATCCAGAGAAACGGAAGACAGCTGGCGATTGCCAGGGGCTGGAGGAAGGAAGGAGCAGGTACTGACTCTTAATGGGTTCAAGGTTTCTTTGGCCGGTGGTGAAAAAGTCCCGGAACTACATACTAGTGGTTGGTTGATGTGCAGCTTTGAGAAGACACTAAAAAGACTGAATTGTATCCTTTAATATTGGGGCTTTTATGCTTTGTAAATTGCATTTCAATTTAAAAAGGAACTCCAGAACTTCTTTGGTGTTGATATTTAGAATGTGAAAGAGACAGTATCCAAAAACATGTTACTATGTAACTCACATCCCCAGAGAGTTAAACTTCATTAAAGGGTGTGTTTGAGCCTAGGAGACACAACGATCCTATACTATACGTTACAGCTCATCTCACTGATTTCTATCTCACATAACAAGCATATTCAGGAAAAACGGACATGTAAACGTGAGCTGAATGCTATGCAGAGGCACATTCCTCTTACCAGGATGGTCTTTAGTGGTGCAGTAAGAGATGAGGTCATAGCAACGTTAGTTTAATTTCCATGGCAATAGGAATTTGGCACATTGATGAGTTAGATGTCCCTGCACAGCTCCTAACAGGGTTGCCCATTTCTGTATGGTGTCTGTGTACGTTCTTGCTGTGGAAATAAGTGATAGTACCTGCATAAACACTTGCTCGGAAACGCGCACGAAGCTGGTGAAAGCAGAGGACAGGCAAGAGGGACGCATGGCTCAGCCCTGGCAAAGGAGACGGTTATTCCGAATGCGGAAGATTCAGGAATACGATCCTTGGGAAGACTGGTGATGTCCGTGGATCTCACCGCTGTCGGGTGTATCTGCAGCCAGTTACCGGAGCTGTCAGAACCGCATGTTGTTGGTATCAGTATCATCACTCAACGCTTCTGACTTTTCCTGTTGCTGAGGATGATTGCATGTGGTGGAAGCAAAGTGCTGACTTAGCACAGATCATCAGATCCCAGTTCTTTTCTATCAAGGGGGGCAGGGTTAGAAACCCCCCCCCACTCCCCAATCCCATTGTTGAAAAAAATAGTTGGCTTGGGAGGGTTTTTACTCCTAAGGTTGAAGCCGCGCATTTCTAGAGCCTGGGCTGTCAGCGGTGGTGGCTGGGGAATGCTGGGGCTGTGGTCGTCTGGCCCCTGGCAGTCCTGCTGGTGGGTCCTGCCTCTGACACCGTTCATTTCTGAAGCTTGCTTTCCCTGGTGTTGGAAGTAGCAGCACTGGAGGAACGGCCTCCTTCCTACAGCGAAGCTCTGCCAAGAGAGAAGACACGGAGCGTCTGTTGAGGGATGTGACGTTTGGGTCACCGCACCATGCGTTCTGCTTCTCAGCGGTGCCTCCTGGTTGATGTTACCATCACCTGGCATTATCCAGAAGGTATCTCGCAGATGCCACACTGATGGAAAGCTACGGCAGCGTGGTTCGAGTCCAGGGCCAGCTGGAGCATATCAGCAAGGTTGGGCTTGGACGCATGTGCTCCACCCAGTGGGTGGGTCTGTGGAGCTGGGGTGTCGTGAGAGCCACAGGGTCCTGGTAGAACCCTGCCAGATGACAGGAAAGAACCAGTGGAATCGAGGCAGGGAGCCGAAGGAGCTCAGGAAGGAGCGAGCCGTCATAGGGCGGGAGGCTCAGGAACCAGCAGGTGAGTGGGATGTGGCCGCAGGGTGCTGCTGGGTTGGTGAGGAGCCTTCTGTGACTTTTCTGAGAGAGTAGTCGGTTGTACGGGTGGGTGCCGGCTCCCGCAGATAGAAGAGCCAAGCATCCTGCAGGAGACCAATGTGTGCACTGGGAGTTTCCAGGTGCGTGTCCTGGCACGCGGCCCAGAGGCCCCTGGCAAGGTTCAGTGCACCAGGCACACAGTGGACTGTTGGTGCCTGACCCAACGAGGGAGTGAGGGAGGGCCGAGACACAGGTGCGGAGATGCACGGGACAGGGTGCAGTCAGGTGGAGAGTCATGCTGTAGGGTCTGGGAGAGACGGGTTCGAGAATAAATGGGACGGGGGTAGAGTCAGGTGGAGAGTCATGCTGCTGGGGTCTGCGAAATGTGTTTTTGCTTCCATCTGAGAAGCTGGACCTGAGCATGTCTGTGCTTTGACATTTAATCTGTGCACTATCCTCGGCAGGGTGTGTATCTCTGTGGCAGAGGACACCCTGGGCACAGTGGATGTCGGTGGCCGTGCCTGGACTCGGGGTCCGTGAATGTTGCGTGATCGAACGTGTTTGGTACATTCTCAGCTCCTGCCCAGGTGCCTCCCAAACCTCAGGTGTTGTGGCTCCCCACGCCTTTCCCATCTGCGTGTAGCATGACCACCACCTTCCTACCATGTGTTTGTCCTACCACGGCTGCCATGTCTCACGGACGCTTTGCTCTCCAGCTACTTTCCTATAATCAAAACCCTTGACTTGGCTTGTGTTTCAGAGACGACAGGGTATTAGTCTTTCATGATTGCTCTGAGGATTTCAAAAAGCAAATATACCTTACAGGATGCAAGATATTGGAGACAGTAATTATAGATGACTTTTCTCAGTCTTTTGATTGTGGTAAAATTACATAGCACTCGAACCCTTTTTAAGTGTATGGTTTGGTGGCATTAAGAGTGTTCACACTATCATGCCGCGATCATCGCCATCCATCTCCAGAACTTCCCGGTCTCCCCACGCTTGAAACTCGGTCTACCAAACACTAGGTCTCCTCCTGCCCCAGCTCTGGTAAGCACTACAGATTGCTTGGAAAATAGGCTTTCTCAGTAAGAGAAGGGGCAAGGAGAAGAGCTCTCAAGACTATCTTGAGATTTGAGGAAGTGTTTTAGGTTTTGCTCACTGGTTCCCAGTGTAAAGAAGCTATTGAAGACGTGGGATGGCGAAGGTAAGGTCTGTGATCTCAGGAAGTGCTGGGCTGGGCAGCTTTCCCACTGTGATGGGGGCACTTGCCCTCAAACCCGCCTGAGATAATCACTTGAGGATGGTGCTGCCTTGTGACGGCTCTGAACTTGGTCTCCTTGAACGTTGCCAAGTGCATAAGCTTTGGCGGTTACCATCTAGTGTCTGCGGGAGACCTAGAATTTGAATGTTGTTGACTTTAGAACATACTCATTCTTATAACACTCAACCTATTCTCATCAATAGGAAATATGCTGTGTCTTTTTTTTTTTTTTTTTTTTTTTTTTGCTTTAATAGTCTGTGTTTCAGTAGCAGTAGTTGCAGCGGACGCTACTTCTAGTTCATGGTTATTGCCAAACACAAGCTTCTGGAAACTGTGTGAAAAATGAAGGGGGAAAGTGGTTTTCTGCATAAGGCTTTTTTGAACATCTTGTTTTTTCTGGAATATCTGTCGTGGTGTAAAACATTTCCATATTTAGGGGTTTGTAATGTGTTTGATACTGGTTGGCTTTGAAACCCCATGTTTTTGCATGTCGTGGGGCTGCTTTATCCTGTTATTCTATGATATAGCTAGTTTTCAAAACTATTGGTTATTTCACTTTAAAAACCAAAGCAGCTTACATTATGAGTGTGATTCCTGTAAGAATGTAATTGTAAAATTGATTTGTGTTCAATAAACTTACTGGAATGACTAGTTAGATCAGTGGACGAAAAGATGATAAGAACATGTCAGGTCTCTGGGCCAGGAAGGACTTCCAAATAATACACGTGATACACAATAATTTCTTAACAAAAGATTAGATTTAGTACATAACTGTTTAAAACCTCTATATTTTCTATTATAGCCATTCCACAGTGCCCACGGGGTTGGGTTGCAGGACTGCCTATGGATACCAAGGTCTGTGGGTGCTCAGGTCCCTGGTATAAAATGGTATCGTGTTTGCATATGACATACGCACATCCTCCTGCAGACTTTGTCATGTCAGGGTTGCTCGTAACACCTATACCATGGATATGCCATGCGAGTAGTTGTTAAACGATATTGTTTAATGAATAATAAAGTCTGAATGCTTAGTACAAACACCTTAAAAAAGTATTCTTAAACTATGGTTGGTTGAATCCACAGGCCTGGAACCCTGGGATAGAGTACAAACTCTAGAAGCAAAATGAACAAATAAAGAACCTTGAGGTCAGCAGTGATGGGTGTGGGATCACACTGAATCTAGTGTGTTTTGCTGTGTCACTACAGAGTCTAAATGGAAACCATTTTTAGCTTAAGGTAAAATAGGTAACAGGAAACACTACAGAATGGCCATGAAGGCTCGCCCCTCATTACCACGTGTTACAGCCAAGTGTCTGCCTCCTGGGGAAGGATCTGTCCTGTGAGGAGACTAGACGTTGATGATTTCCGGATGTGTGAAGGAAACGCCCTCCGAGAAGCGTGGTTTTGGCCGGAGCACATCAGACGAGAGTTAGCGTGGCATGGAGTTGCCACAGTGCCACTCATGCCTGCTGCTTCTCTCCTCACCGCTGGCCCTGACTCTCACCAAGGAGGAAAGTTCAGCTCCAACTGAACCCCACACAGCGCTTGTGGGTCTGTAGGGTGGGTGTTGCCTTCTCCTGAACAGGCTGTGGCAGAGGAAGGTCTGGCCATACTTGAGCTGTGAGAGATGATCTCAGAGATCCAGCATCCTGCAAACCCAGGTGCTGAAGGTTCCTCCTCCACCGTCCTGCAGGGAGAGGGGTCTGTTCCTGCTTCCCCTCAACCTGACCTGACTTCTTGTCTGTTCTCTACACCTAGCTCTTAAGAGCAGTTATTGTTAAAAATAATCATCTAGCAGACAAACACCATAAGGTGACAGCCTGGGAGGGTAGATGGGGGCTGGAAGGTGGTTTCCTGAGCAACAGGGTTCAGTTTTCTGTTTTGGCGTCACTCGACCCAAGGCCCCCAGATAATTGAAATATTGTCAGCAAAACACCCATGTTGTATCTAAGTTTTTTTTTTTTTTTTTTTTTTTTTTAAAGGAATGGGTGCAAACTTCTAACAGGGACCTGACAAAAGAGAAGGATTTCTTCTCTGCAAAGTGAAGGTCGGGGCTGGTTGGCATTTGCCATCTGTGACTAGCAGGGACCCAGGCTGCTTCCTTTCTGCTGCCCGACTCCTGACCCTCCAACTCCTGCCCCTGTTCCCACCAGCAGGAAGAAGAACGGGAAGGTGCCTTTTCCCCTTTAAGGGGATGAGGTGAGAGTTGCGCCTGTCATTTCACTAGTCCCTGGGGTGATTCTCCAGCATGGCTGGGAGTTGGGTTTGGCGGCCTGAGCCCTGTGAAGCTGGGGTTGCTGTTCCCTGAGCAGCAGGAAGCCTGGACTCTGGGAAGTGGGGTCAGAGGGTAGCCTTTGCTGCATCCACAGGAGGGGGCCCCTCATTCCAGTTGACATCATCACTGCAGAGGGGGGTGTGGGCTTCATGGTCCTTTCTTCATACCCGCAGGAGAGAATGCTTCCTGTAAACCAGAAGCGTCTCTGAGATAGTTCTCAGCCCATTCAGAGAGTTCATTTTCCCAAGATTAAAGACACAGCCTCAGGCGGGGTTGAGGACACACCCGGGACACAGCCTCAGGAGGGGCTGAGGACACACCGTGACAGTCTCAGGTCCTGGACGTGTGCCCAAGGTGTTTGGGGCACAACTTGGTCTTACACATTTCAGGGAGATGTGAGACATCAATATATGTGAGATGTATGTTGGTTTGGTCCAGGGAGGAGGGATGACTCGAAGCAGGGAGGCGTTTCCAGGTCACAGGTAGATCAGAGACAGATGCGTTTCCGGTGAGCGTTTCCGGAGAAAGCAGTAAGATCCGCATTTATCTCCGTGTGCAGATGGTGACATTGAGTTCTGCCCTCTGTCCCTGAGGAATTTCCTTGTGGACCAACAGTTGTGAGGGGGAGGTACGTGGCTTTTTTTTTTTTCTTTTTTCCTCCAGTCTCTGTTAGGAGCATGGGAGGTAGGTTTGCCCTAAACCTTTCCCCCACCTTGTCTTCCCTTTAGCTTAGTGAATTTGGGGTCCTGAGATGTACTTTCGCTTCACACTTCTGAGCACACTGCACTCTAAACAGTGTTGTACGAGGCCGTCTAACTGATTTAGAAGAAACTATTTGGAAGGACTTGAGCACCTTCGTCCTTGAGAGAAACAAGCCTTTGTTTATTTGCCCCGAGGCTGTTATGCTGCCCCGGGCTGTGCGGCCTTAGAAAGCTTGTGCCTCTCTGAGTGCCTGCCTGTGGAATCTGGTGACTTTGAAGTTAATCCAGCAGCTACATGTATTGGAAAGCAGATTGTCTCTTAAAGTGTTGATTATGATTCTAACACCGGAATTTCAATGTGTACTTTCCACCCTTCTTTCCTTTGTCTCCTAATACCCTGAGATGCTGCTGCATTTGCCCTTAGGCTTCATTGAGGGAGGGTCAGTTCTGGCCCTTTCTTTAGATATTGACCTTGAATGGACAGAATCGAGATTCAGAAAAACCCTTGAGCTGTGAGAGTGTGCTGATATCTATGTAAGTGGAATTCATGTGTTGAACTCAGTAAGAGTTTAAGAAATATCAATTCTAGGCTGGGCATAGTGGCTCACACCTGTAATCCCAGCACCTTGGGAGGCTGAGGTGGGCAGATTCACTTTTGAACCCAGGCATTTGAGACTAGCCTGGGCAACATAGCAAGACCCTGACTCTACAAAAAAGTAAATAATGGTGCTGTGCACTGTGGTCCCAGCTAGTCAGGAGGCTGAGGCTGGAGGATCACCCACGCCTGGGAGGTTGAAGTTGCAGGATCACCCACGCCTGGGAGGTTGAGGCTGCAGTGAATCGTGATAGCACCACTGTACTTATGGTGTGCTGTGCCTGAGTGACAGAACAAGAACCCCTGCCACCACACACACACACACAGAGTATCAATTCTAAATGGACAAAAACGAGACCTTTTAAGTGGAAAAACATCCTGATTGGTTGCTCTACTTAGGTAACTGTTGACTCACTTGCCAGTAAGAAAATGCAGTGGCCAGTTCTGCTGGGACCACCTGTTAAGGCTACTCTGGGCCTCATGGTTTGAGAAGGGTCTGTCCAGGGGAGAGTGGGTGTGGCTTAAGGGCGTAGAAGCCAGTTCTTGTGGTTCAGCATGACTGTGGGTGTGGAGCTGGGGGCAGGGCTCTCCAGGGCATGAGTGGGTAAACGGATGGGCTTCCAGGATGAGCCCCAGTGACTTTGCCTGGTTTACATCCGTTCAATACAAATCCAGAGGATCTTACTCTAGAAGTTTCTGCCTGGGCTGATGGACTGGCCTGGGGCCAGAGGGTGCCTTCTGATGTAGGAAGAGCACTTAGTCACCTAGAGCTAGGATTTATGGCACTACAGGGGACTCGTCACACTCGGAGCAGCAGCTATCTGCATTCTAGACTTGGTTCTAGGCGAAGTATTTTGGAAGCTGTTGGTACCCTGTGTTCTGTTTATCTGTAAAACAAATTAGAGTTGTAACTAGTTAAAACCTATTTTTAAAATCTTGCCACAGAATATGGCAGTTGTGGTGGAGCCTGTCCAGAGACCCCCACACTCGGGCGCTGCCACGTGCTGCGGTCGCAAGCTTTGCCTGCATCAGCTGCCTCTCCTGGCGTGTCTGTGTTCTTGACATGGGAGCCCATTGAGGCTTGGCCTGTGGGACTCGTGTGGACATTTGTCCATGTTCCTCTGAGGCTCCACAGACTTCACGGTCCTGTTGCAGAGCGTACGGTATCTACTTGCATCCTGATTTCCCCAAAGCCCAGGACAGGCCAAGAATTCCTTACACACGCTACGTCCCCTCCGGTGGCCACACAGAAAAAGAGGCAGTAAAACTTTTTTGGGAGTGAGATCAAAAAAAGCCTACTTTTCTAGGGGGGGAAAAATAACGAGAAGCTCTCATTCAGGGTATTTGTAAAAGGCTGTTTCTAGGGCACTGGTAGATAAAAAGGGCGGGAGCCCTCAGGTTAGCGTCAGCCAGTGCCCACCTGGCGGGGCGCACACGGACTTACGTCGGTGATAGTGTTCAGGGCTGTGTCTGCCCCGATGCTGAAATCGGAACCGGGCACATTGTTGGACACAGTAGCGGGAACCATGATCATGGGCACACAGAACTCCTCGTGCTTCTCCTGGGCAGCTGACAGCTCCAGGAGTCCCATCTAAATTGATCCAGTATCTGGACACTGGCTGCTCAGAGGCCGTGGTGTGGAAAGGCCAGGACATCGCTTAGTCATACGGGGCACAAGCACGTCACTTGCCACTCCTGTCTATTTCATCAAACCCTATTTTCTCCTGAATATTGACCATAGCAAAGTCATTAGCCTTCGAGATGCATTTGAAACATCAACTTTGTTCAAGAGGTTTAAGACACACGTAAGTCTTTCTTGCCATGCTCAACACACACTGCCGGCCGTTTCTGAAGTCAGCGTTTCTAGAACAAAAGCCTCGGCCTACCCTGTGAACATTCACGCTGAGCACACTGTGGCGAGTCTGCTTGGCCAGCCAGCAGGGGGCAGGAGAGAGCCGCAGGTGCCACGTGGGGTCCCTGCAAACGCGCCTCACTCCCTCAAGCAAGGGCGGTGCCTCCTGCCAATCCAGCCGCTTCCTCCAAGGGGAAGAGGCCTCTTCAGGTGCCACCGCACTGACTTCAGAGGGCTCAGCCAACGGAGCAACAGATTCAACAGAGTTCCATGTTGTTAAAGGAAAACTTCTGTTACCAGGCGACCTTAATATCAGATTCAACGTAAAAGAACCAACAAGATTGTTTCCAAACCAACATGCTACTAGTGCCTTATCCTTCAATGCTGTTTAAACACGAAGTACAAGGAAAAAAGAGCATGGCACTTCTTAAAAAATAACACCTCTTCCAGGTTCATTTTACCCATATCATAAACACTTAGAACTGTGGATTCCCTACAGGAAAGTGGAGTGGGGGTGGATCCCCACGCTGACCCAGCCTCCCCCCAGTCAACCCCCCACCTCAGGGTTCACACCTCTCCAGGCCCTGTCACCTCAACAAGGAAAGGTGGCCTCTCTGAGCTCTCTTCGCAGGGAGCACCTGAACGGGAGCGAGAGACAGACATACCCACAACTGCTTTGAAATCCTGAAATGCAATATATATTTAAGAACTTCGTTATTTTTTAAAAACTGAGAACAAAGTGAGAACAAAATGAGCCTGGTTTTAACCTCTCTGCCACAATAACACCGTGTACATGTGTCTTGTACTGTTTGTTCCTTCTCCAGCAGCTGCTGCCTGGCTGGCCGACTGCAGAAGAAGAGCCTCTGGTACTCCCGTGAGGCCCTCGGTAAAAGCGTGAGCACCACCATCATGTCTCAGGACAGCGCACATTAGGGTCGCCCACAGACCGCTGTTCCCAATGCCTAGAAGGCACTGAACGGGCCTCCTGCTCTTTGTAAATATCAACTCTTCTATGTTGTGTTGAAAACTTTTCACTGCAGTCCACACATACTTCTTTGTTTCTGTCTTATTTTTATCCTAGAGGTATATTATTGTGGAAAATTAAGTTTGCAAGGTTGAAGGGTTTTCTGAAAGTCGACTTCTAATCCTGGAAGGAGAAAAAAAAAATGGGCCAGCTGTGGTGTTCACGCCTGTAATCCTAGCAGTTTGGGAGGCCGAGGCAGGCAGATCTCTTGAGCCCGGAGCTGGAGACTAGCCTGGAAAACATGGTAAAACCCTGTCTGTACTAAAAATACAAAAAATAAAATTAGCTGGGCGTAGTGACATGTGTCTATTCCCAGCTACTCAGGAAGCTGAGGCAGGAGGATCACCTGAGCCCAGGAGGTGAAGTCTGCAGCCAGCCAAGATTTGTGTCACTGCACTCCAGCTTGGGCGACAGAGTGAGACCCCGTCTCAGAAAAACAAAAAGCAAAAACTACTGTATAAGTCATTGCAGAAGGGAGCTGGCCGGGCACAGTGGCTCACGCCTGTAATCCCAGCACTTTGGGAGGTCGGGGTGGGCAGATCACGTGAGGTCAGGAGTTTGAGACCAGCCTGGCCAATATGGCAAAACCCCATCTCTACTAAAAATACAAAAATTAGCCGGGCGTGGTGGAGGGTGCCTGTAATTCCAGCTACTCAGGAGGCTGAGACAGGAGAATCACTTCAACCCGGGAAGCAGAAGTTGCAGTGGGCTGAGATTGCGCCGCTGCACTCCAGCCTGGGCAACAAGAGCGAGTCCACTTCAAAAAAAATTAAAAGGGAGCTAATGTTTTTCATTTAAGGGAAGGGAGAAGAATATTCAGTATGTATACATCTCACGCACACATCTGCAGTGGTGCCCTGAAGTATTCAAGATACACATTCCTACAAACATAGCTCAAAACTACTCACCAAGTTACATGCTAAAAGCACATGTACTGTAAGAATGCTACATTATATTTTTAAAGCATCTGTATCCAATGTTTTAGCATACTGGCAGTTTTGCCTTCAGGTGCTGTATGCCTAAATTATTACATGTTAAGTCATAAATTCTAAAATGACTAGCTTTAGACAAAAGAAATAAACTACTAAATTAATGACTTAGGGGAAAAATTACTAAATTAACTTGGAAGTTAAACTTTGCAAACTGATTTTGTTGGACCTCATGTAAGCTAGATGATCAGTTTTTTAAATTGTTGTGTGTTTCCCTCGAGGATGGAAGTCTCCTCTTTTCTCTCATCCACTGTGCACACCACTGCAGCCCGCGCCTCTTGTCCACTGTGCCACAGTGCGGCCTGCAGTTTACCCAGTACCACGCCTTCCACACCTTAGTGACCTTCAGGTAAGTATAACCAAGAAGGAAATGAAAAAGCAGATAAATGACCTCCACCCCCACATTCAGCATGCAAATGTGAAACATTCAAAGTAAAACCAAAAACCCATGTTAGCTCACGACTGTAACTGGTAGAGTTATGTGTATGGCAATTTTAAAAGTCTAGTTAAGTAAAAACCTAATTGAAAGTCTCAAGAAACACCAAGTTTATACAAAAAGGCATCGGCAGGCATTGACAGTGAGGAGAGGACTTCACTCTGCATCCAGCCTGTCCTGGAAGCCACGGCCAAATGCCAGGTTGTATAGATCTGAAAAGCAGGAAAAAAACAAGTGTTGAAATGTGTACAGTCTCAGCAATGTACAAATCCAACGTAAGATGCTCAGAAACCTTGAATTTCCAATCAGAAAACAGGAACATGAGCAAGTTCCCCAGCAGTGCCCACCTTCTGCCTATGGTACGTGTAACAGGAACGCTGGCCACCTTGGGGGGACAGAGGCTTTCTGGTCACATTCGCTTTGGCAGTCGCACAGCTGGCCCCACCACAAACACCTGGCTAATACTGAAGAACCACTCGCTCCCTGGGCTTTGCTCGCTCTAGCCAGGAGAGCGTATTTACAGAGTACATTATCGACTGAGTCCTCGTTCAATGCGTCAAGCTTGTTGAAGGCAGGGCAACCCCATGCCTGGCCCAATTAAGTGAACTGAGCAGAGCAAATGCCCCCAGTTGGACGGCACTCAGTTCACGACAGCAGTGGCCACTGTTCACAGGGTGCTGGCTTCGTGCCGGGAACAGTTCCAAGCGTCGTCTTTCTGTCCTAGGAATGTGCACTGCAACCCTGTGGGGCCGTTTGCACCGCCCCCCAGAGTTCTGAGGTAGCCACGTCCAGGCTGTCTGTGGGCCTCACCGCGTGGCCGTCCACGTCCCCTGCAGACCAGACCTCACTGCAGGGACCGCGGGTTCCAGGGCTGCCTTGAGGCACACACTCCCTTCACCACCTCTTCCTGGCCCCTGACACCAACCCTCACCACTGCTGCTGCCAACACTATTTTCTCATGGCTCCTGAGGGACCTGTTCTTTCTGCCTTTCCCTGCTCCCTGCGTCCAACTTGGAGGGTGCCCACATCAACGCCAACACTCACGTAATCACCACCGCTTCCATGGGGCTTGATGCCTAGGAATCCCAAATATCAGAAAGTCAGATTCCTGTGCTTGTTGGAGAATTTCTTCCCATTGTGGAAGTGAAGGAGATAAAATTCTAGGTGCCTACAATAACCTCATTTCCACAGCTAAGCAACTTCAGTAGTAGCACAAAACAAAAAAGTTTTTTAAACTTTTTATGCAAGCCTAAATATAATTTTTACATCCACGTTCTCATCAGCTTCCACCTGGTGAGCAGGCAAATAGTAATTTTCAAAGAAATTGTTCCATAATTTTAAGACTTAGCATTATCACTATTAAGCTAGAATTTTCCCAAAAATACACAATGATCTTGTTCTCACATTCAAAAATTGGTTGTCACACAGTGAAATAGCACTTAATGCAAAGGAATGTTTCTTTTCAGGTTTCTGTTCTGGGAAGAAAGATTTCTGGCTAAGAGATAAACATTAATTATGTAACCAAAATGCCTCCAAGAAGAAGAATGTCATCCAATTAGTTCTTTAAAGTGTTACAAATGCAGCTGAGTTTTAACAGTACTTTGTCCATAATTATCAAAAGAATCTTCAGAAATCTTAATACTGAATGAATAACCCTAAATGGATATAAAACACAAAGGCAAAGCAGAAGAGTTAACATTTGGGGTAGATTTTGGCCCATATTTTTAACATATGCATAGTTTTTACCTAGCTGAACTATATGCGTCTCCTCCCTCCTAGGCTCTTCAAGCCTGATTTTCAAGCATAGACTGGCTTTTGGTACATGAAGGCAGCTTTAAAAGATGTCAGGATCGGGCCGGGCACAGTGGCTCAAGCCTGTAATCCCAGCATTTTAGGAGGCCAAGGTGGCCCAATCACTTGAGGTAAGGAGTTCGAGACCAGCCTGGCCAATATGGCAAAACGCAGCCTGTATTAAAAATTTTTGTAATTAGGCAAGCATGTTGGCATACACCTATAATCCCAGCTACTCGGGAGGCTGAGGCAGGGAGAACTGCTTGAACCCAGGAGGTGGAGGTTGCAGTGAGCCAAGACCGCACCACTGCACTCCAGCCTGGGCGACAAAGTGAGACTATCTCGAACAAGCACTTAGCCCTCAGACAAAGCTTGAGCATCCCCTGTCCCAGCCAACCCAAGGAATCACATGGCAATGGTTATCATCTGATTTTGACACAATCAAGTTCTAGTCTCCTCTCTAAACACAATGGTAAACACCTGCCATCAGCCCACAGAAACTCCCAGGACCCAGTAACACTGGACGAGCAAGATTAATGGGCCACGTATGCAGGGTTCAGCTGCAGAAAGTGATGGCACCGAGAATGGTGTGTGCTCAAACCAGATTCCTTGCTTTCGGGGTGGAGGGGCTTCCCGGAAAGATCATCCAGCGGGATGGTTTCCACTTCCACCATGAGGAGGAAACGGGGGTTTCCTGAGGACACTGACAGGACTTGGGTCTACTGCTCCTTTGTCCTCTGTCCTGTTATGGGATGAGGGTGGGCTAAAGGCAGGTTCTCCCTACAGCATCCAGGCAAGAGAGATGGAGCTGACAAGTGGAGGACGGCTTTTCCAAAAACGTTCCCATGTTCATAACCTGTTATAGACCAGCTTTCCCTGGAGATCAGTGAAGCAGCAGCATTGATTCTCTTCCATTACGGACAACCCGGTGGCACGGGAGGCCGGAGACGGCATCCACGCTGGGTCAGCCTCTGCGCGGGTCTGAGTCAGGCACTTGTGCCTGGGCCTCAGTGTGCTCGTCTGTCAAACGGGCGGCCCCACAGACCAGTGACTTTCAACCAGAGTTCCAAGGAGGTTGCCCAAGGACAGGGAGGGGGAAGGGGAAGGGGAAGGGGGGGGGGAAAGGGGGAGGAAAAGGGGAGAAAGGGAGGGAAGGGGGAGAAAAGGGGAAGAGGGGAGAAGAGAAGGTGGAAAGGGGCAAAGTGGGGAGAAGGGGAGGACTGTCGGGAAAGGGTGGGAGGGGGGAAGGAGGGGGAAAGGGTGGGGAAAGAGGGGCTGTCCAGGGAAAGGGATGGGGGAGGAAGAGGAGCATGGAAGAAGGAGCAGAAGGGGGGTTCTCTGAGGAGGAGGACCAAGTTTCTGAGGGGTCGGAGTCAGAGGTGGCAGTGGCTTGGGCTCTAGGCCCTCTGTTGCATAGTTTTAGGCTTTAACTATTTATATTTGTGGACTCTTTAAAAGATTTAATTTGAAGAAAACCAGAGTTGGGGATACCTTGCTTCTAAAACACAATTTCTCAAGCCTGAGACTAAGTGCTAGGCATTGCTCATTCTGTTACTGTCATTTCCTATTTAAAATCAGACACACACCGCCAATTCTCCCTTCAGTGTAAACACCACTTTTTCCAAGGATCTCAAACAGCAGAGCGAGCAGCCCGTGACCCCAGCCGTGTGCAAGAGGAGCGAAGAGCAGATGTGCGGTGAGGGCTGCGGATGACACGAGAGGCCGAGGCCCAGCACCTCCCTGCACCGCTGTGCTTTGCCAGGCCTAAAGGACACCCTCGCCTCTGGGGTGAACAAGCAGCACAAGCTATCAAACACTTATTCCAAAAGAACAGGAAGAAAATTCAAACGAAGTTAACACAGTTATCCCAACACAACACGGCAACTGCCCAGAAACAGGGCCAGTGAGCCTGAGACGGGCGGTTCCCACAGCGGGACAGCAACGTTGGCATTAGGGCTTTTTGCCAAAAATAGACAAAAAAGGTAACATGGGCCACCCATTATTTCCTGCCAGTGGAAAGACACCCACAGGCCCCCAGATGCCAACGGCCCCCTGGAAACGAGCCCACGTGGCGCCTCGGGTCTTCGCACAAGCAGGCACGTGGTGTCCTCGGCACCCCCGCCCGTGACACACACACACCACACTTGACTCTCACACCTGAGGGTCCAGGGGGAATGGCAGGAAGTCCCCGGAGGACAGGGCATCCTGTGAGGGCACTGCAGGGCTACACACCTCAGAGGAGTCCCCAGGCAGGTGCTCTCTCCCCAAAGGATGAGCCAGTCCTGACCACACCCAGATCGCGGTGGCCTCCAAGCTGAGCGCCAACATCTCACGTCCAAAGGGATGCACAGGTGCCTGCTGCGCATAGAGCCCAAGCCCCTCGCAGAGCTCAGGATGAACTCAGTGTCCAGGGGCTGTCACCAGCCAGGAAAGGAGTCCAGGGCACTTCCCAGCAATGGCCTCGGGAAGTAACAACTCAGGCCCATCAGGGGCTTCCTCATTATGCAGGTTTTAGAAGTGGACACAGAGGTTCAGGTCTAGTGGCACAAACATCGACGGACCCCATGGAAATGCGGGTGTGGCCCCTACATCCCACCAGCCTGCATGGCTCCTCCTTTCTACTCCCATCACACAGGTCCCCACCCAGCCAAGCCCCTTCTCCTTTTCCCCACTGGATTCATCAAATCAAATCTCGCTGTCCTTGGCAAATGTACCATTAGTTTATTTACTGCCCAGAACAAAACACACTTCCAGTTAACATGACTCCCCCGCTATGATAGAACAGCCTTAATTCAGACCTGACACGGAGGAACAGGAGGAGGAGGGGTCAAGGGCCGTCCTGAAATCAGCAGCTGTTTTCTGGGGAAAGCCTCCGTCCCACCCGAACCTGACAGTCGTGCCACACTGTCCCCATGGTGTGTGAAAGCTCCATGAAGACAGGGTCACTCTGACCCCTTCACACCCACAATGCCAAAGAGGAGCAGGTGTCTCCTGCTAGTGGTGAAGACAATAATTCCTCGTGGTGCCCAGAATGTCAGAAGAAAACAAGGCACCATGTAGATGCCTTCCAGGTGAATTTTGGAATGATTCTACTGAATGCCAGTCATCCTTTTTCAGAACAAAACCAATACCAGAAAGCATGTGTCGCCAGCAGAGAGATGGTCCCTTTGACGGCTTACAAACACCCCTACGTTACGCTGAATTTATCTCAAGCCACCCTCTCTGCGCTAATGTAAAAAGTCTCCTTTATTAACCAGTAGCCTTTCTCATCTGGTGCTTTTTAACAAGCAAGACGGTCCTGTAACACTCAGGCATTGTCTAAAACGTCAAATGGAAGCCTAGAAACCTCTTCCGTGCAGCTTCACTGCAAAGTATTTTGACATGAGCCAAATCGTGCTATTCCTACACCTCCATAGGAAACTCAATGCTTCATCAAGGAGACACAGCATGATTTCTGCTAGGCACAGAAACTGGTGGGGTGGGGATGGGGTTGAGGGAACATTACATAGAAAGCACACCCCGATAATCACCTACATGAGAGCCACACTGGACGGCAAGCCCCGGTCGGCTTGGTCTCTGCAGTCACAGGCGTGAGGCCTGGAGGGCAGACACCTGGCTGGCACTGCTGCCCACCCCAAGGTCGTGGCCTCTGCCCCTTCTCTGCTGCCCATCAGTTCCAAGCTTCTGGCAACACCGCCTGCTGCCCCCACTGCCGGACTGACTCTTCGTGAAAAGCAAATGTTCCCAGGATAGCTTATGAGTACATTTGCCAGGAAAGCAGCTCCGATTGACGCTGAAACCCCGTTCTCACACCCCGGCAGCTCCCTTGCCCCCGATGTGTACATTCTTGCAGCTCTGACCTCGCTCAGTGTCCACACAGGCTCTGTCCCCTGGAGAGCCGAATGCAGACTCCATGATGAGTCAGAAATACACAAAGAGGGTGAAGGTTATGAACTGCCCGCCTGTCCCTCAAAACACGGGTTGAAATCCTCACCCTCATTGTGATGCTGTCAGGTGGTCTTTGGGAGGTGATGAGTTCCCAAGGCTGGAGCCCCGTGAATGAGGTTTGTGCCTCAGAAAGGAGCCCAGCAAATCCATCGCCCTCCCACTGTGTCAGGGCCAGAGAGAAGGTATGAGCGAACCAGGAAGGGGCACACACCAGAACCCCCCCCCATGCGGCACCCTGATCCTGCCTTCCAGCCTCCAGAACTGTGAGAAACAAATTCCTGTTGTTCATAAGCCACTCAGTCAATGGTGTTTCGTTACAGCAGCCTGAGCTGCCTGAGATGACAATGCTCACCATCCTACAGAGATGGCTACTCCCATCTCCCAGAAAGAGGGCTTTAATTAAAATCCCTGTCTCTCCTCGCCACCACCACAGATCTCATTCCCCCACCCCATAAGCCAGCAGTTGCTAGGATTAAAGGAAAAGGAGGATCGTTTTAGACCATCCCCTCCATGCCGGTCTGAAATCTTTGACTTTGCCCATTTCCACGGTGGCCGTGTCACCGGATTCCCCATGCCAGCTCTGCATCTGTACTGGGTCCCAGGCTCTGCACAGACTCCTCCAGCTGTCCATCCAGCACACCCATTTCCCCTTCTCCTTTGCAGATTGTCCTTCAATATCCAACCACCCTGTCTGCAACCCAAGGCCTTTCGATCCTGCCATTCAGGGTGAGCTCAGGCGTGCACTGGAGTCCTTGGCTCAGGTAACCCAGGCCCAAGCTGTTGGCATCAATGATCTACCGGTTGTGGGGTCTGCACAGCCACTAGCTACCCCAGCCACACCTGGGCCTGGGAAGGGAGGAAGAGGAAGTTGTGAAGCTGCCAACAGCTGTGCGGGGACACGGGTCCCTGGGATGAGGAGGATATCATGGAAGGAAATTCAGAGAAAGAGCCCCAGGGCTGGATGGGTCATGCCCAAAGCCTGCACTGCTGAGTTTTCCAGGTTTCTGAACTCAATCGCTGACCCACACAGCACATGTTTCCTGAGTGCTGACCCCGCGTGGCATTGGATACGGCAATAAAGCAGCCCCCCACATACACGGGGCCTCTGTCCTGGCGGGAAGACAGGCCTGGGCGCCCAGCTGGCACCACGACCTTGGGAAGGGGGCTGTTTCAGACGGACAGTGGGTGCAGCCTTGCCATAGCCCAGCAGTCACCTGCACTGCCACAGCCAGGCTGAATTCAGATCAACCGCACAGAAACCTGACCCTCTCAAGGGCATGCCTGAGCTCATTAGGGGCAGACACGGTCTCCTGCTTATCTCCAACACTTTCTGGGCATGTCTAGTTACAAAGGGACAACGTCTCAGAAACACAGATCCCAGGCCTCCCCCCTTGCTCCTCTCCTTGGTGCCATTGACAGGAAGGGGCCGGTATGGCCGCGAGGCCGCACACCCACAGCCACCCTGCCGCTGAGACACGGGCCTTTAACGATTATTTCTGCCAAAGAACCTTGCTCCATCTTGGAGCCCACCATGGCGAGAGGGAAGCTCCACCCGGAGAAACAGCGATGCTTCTCCCCACGGCCAATGGAGGGCACCCACTACCCTGCATTCAGCAGCTTACTTACCTTCTGGAAAACATCTGAATCAATGGGGAACACTAAAATGAAAAGGTCACGCAAGAAAGTTTAGAAGGCCGTGTGAAGTCTCTGCGAGTCCAAAGGTTTCTGAACCAAGACTGCTGGGGTCAATGAGCTTACAGGGAAAGGTTCCACATGGGCCTTCAACAAGCAACACTCAGCAGAGAGCGCCACGCTCTGGGTAGAACCTCAGACACCACAAAGTCACATCAGAGCCAACAGCAACTGAAATACAGCGCTCTCCTAAGATGTGTGCGTTACCTGCAGAAAGTTACTAGACACTAAGATGGGGAAAGAAAAGGATAAGGTTACAAACAAATTTAAAGTAATTTCTGCATACAAAAAAATTCTATATCCACTGGCTTTCTTTCTGGGTGTAACAACTTTTACATGAGATGCACATCCCAGTTGGAAGGAGTCTGGGTTTTCCGTGGTTAGAGACGAGGGCTCTCCAGGAAATGTGAACCCTTTTTCACTCACTGAGCCGCATGTCCTGAGGCCATCCTGACCTGCCTGAGCACCTCCCTGCTCTGCCTCCAGGAACTGCACCCAACAACCCAGGTACCTCCCCTGAGGCATCTGGAACATGAGGATTAGGAGCAGCCTTTGGTTTCTGAGGTGCCCGAGAGTGGGGACTCCCCAAGTCTAAGAAGCCCTCAGCAATAAGGAAAACTGGTTAAAAAAAAAAATCCCTGCTGGCTCCCTGCCACAGGCTCCTTGATCTCACTTCCTCTCTGCCCCCCAAAGCCTGACTCCTGATCCCAGCCCTGCTGCTCACTGGGGTGAGGCATCACTGTACCTGTAAGGGGAGAAGCTGGTCAGGATACAGGATCCTGGCTATCCTGGCAGTGTTCAAGCTGATGCTGTAATTAACTTTGTAGTGAGTTACTTAATGCAAAATTTAACTTCTGAATAATTTAGATATGTGTATTCTAACAGGGAAATCCTGAATGTAGAACACAGGCCACACCCTCACACAGATGTTATCTGGCCAGCACTCTTTTTTGTTTGCCTTTTCAGTAGACGTTTTTAAAAGCAGTTTTCAGTTCATAGCAAAATCAGGAGAAAAGTACAAAGTCCTCACATATCTTCCTCCCCACCACAGGCAGAGCCTCCCATCATTCTCCTGCCCCCACTGGACCAGCACGTCCGTAAGACCGACAGACCCGCATCAACACGGCACCATCACCCAGAGTCCACAGCTCACATGAGGGCTCAGTCTGCTGCTGCTCACTCTGTGGGTTTCACAGACGTAGAACGGCATGGATCCCCCATGAAAGCCCCACCCCGAGTTGCTTCTCCACCCTAAACATCCCCCAATGCTCCTCCCATTCATCCCTCCCTTATCCCCAACCCCTGGCAGCCGCTGACCGTTTTACTGTCTCCACAGCTTTGCCTTTTCCAGACTGTCCTGTGGTTGGACTCAGACAGCAGACAGCCTTTCCAGATTGGAGACTCACTTAGCAATATGCACTTAAAAGATCTGTGTCTTTTCATGGCTTAGTGGTCCAGTTCTTTTTAGCGCTGAATAATATCCCAGTTTCTGATACAGCACAGTTTATCCGTTCACCTACTGAAGCACATGTTGGTTGCTTTCTAGTTTTGGCAATTATAAATAAAGCTGCTGTCAACATCTGTGTGCACATTTCCGCATGGAAGGAAACTTTCAGCTCCTCCGAGTAAACGTCCAGGACTGTGATTGCTCCTGTGGTCGGAGTGCTTAGTTCCATGGAAAACCGCCACGCTGCCTCCCACAGCAGCTGCCCCACTTCCCCCAGTGATGACTGAGGGTCCTGATGCCCTCACATCCACCAGCACGCGGTGGTGTCGGAGTTCCAGTATTGACCAGGCTGCTGGGTGCACAGTGACGCCTCACCCTACGATATAAGATGCGGGCCATCTTTCCACGTGTAGGTTTGCCATCTGTGTATCTTCTTTTTTGGGGGTATCTGCTCAGGTCTTTGGTCCATTTTTAATCATGTTGTTCATTTTCTTGTTGAGTTTTGAGAGTTCCTTGCACAGTTTGGATAACAGCCTTTATCAGATGAGTCTTTTACAGATACATTCTCCCCATGTGGCCTGCCTTTTCATGCTCCTGAGACAGTGTTTTATTTTAAAAAACACTTTAGACAGAAGATGGACCTCCCAACCCACCATGGTTCTCATTTTGGTCGTGGTCACCAACCTCCCAACCCTGGTTCCCACCTTTCCACGATCTGCTTGGTCCTATGGGGGTCGCTCCATACGAAGTCCCTAACATATCTCCAATGATGGCAACATAAAAGCAGGCAATTTGCAGGTAGGGAGGAGCTGATGGAGGCCAGAGCACTGTGAGAAGGCCAGCGGCTTCATCCCTCGGGGACAGGCCAGGCCTCTCAGATGTCCCTCTGGGTCACCTCCCAAATGAAATACCTGCCTTGGCCATGGGCAGGAAGCAGGACCTGGACCAGATCTCTGCATATTTGACCTGGCACGGCATTTACAGGTGAGCCTTCGTAACCGGAAACTCTACTCTGGGGAGAACCCATTTTCGTTCTCAAGGCTTTTAATTAAGAAACCAAAGAGCAATGCCTGGAGTGAGGGTGCAGGGACTGTGAGTGGCCCACACACTGGTTTCCACCTGGCGCAAAGGACCCTGGGGTGAGGGCGCAGTGCCTGCTCTGAGTTACCAGCACACTCGTCGTTTCTACATAAAGAATGCTGTGAGTCTGTCCCAGGACTTTGTAGCCTAGACTTAAAAATTCACAGCCCAGGACACCCTAACCATTTTAGGAACCTGAGGGGTGGGCCAAGGGAATCTCACAGAGTTTGATGCTGGCTGTGGGGTCAGGAAAGGGCGGCTGGGGCTTCCCGCAAGCACTCCTGGGAGGCCGTGCAGTGGCCCGAGGCTGGTTCCAGCTCCTGTCCTCAGTTCTCATGCCCAGCAGTGATAGGGGCCCTCCTTCCAGAGCAGTTCCTGGCTCCAGGCCCTAACGTCCATATCCAGGCCCCTGGTGGGGCAACTTCTACCCCAGGGAGGTTGGGACTGGAGACAGCCTGGAGCTCTAGGCAATCCTGGTAACCACCTGCTTCCCGAAGTGGCTGAAGACAAACTCCTGCTTCCAAATCGTGGCACGGGCTGTGTGAGGCCTGGAACGCAGGAGGTGCACTTCGCAGGGTCCTTGCTCAGATGCAAAAGCAAGGCTAAGAGCAGGCAAATTATTTAATTACCCTCATGGTCATCAAATCATAGTCACTTAGACCTATGTGTGACTAGAAGTATATACATTATAAAAGTGTATATAAATGTAAATACATACATGCTTATTTTCCTTTTATGTACCTTACATATATATGTATATGTGCATATGTATAAAACATTGATGATAAACCATAGTTAAGATTTCAAATCTCAGTCACAAAGATCTCACAAACAAATTACTATCCTTAAATTCTGAACAAAGATGTAACATTTTACATTCTTGCGAACAAAACGTTCTCTATTGGCATTTTATTTTAAAAACAGAACGCACTGCACTCTCTCAATTTCTATTTTAAATAATCACTTTCACTGAGAGATTCTATAACTTGCTACACACATTGATTTCCAACTAGAGCTCATTAGTTTAAGAATAACTGCTCTACTGGACTTTCGCTATTTTCAAGCGTAATGATGTCTCTCTATATCCAAGAATAGAAAGATGCCCGTGCAGATGTTTCCAGAGCAATTCAGATGAGATGGTCTAGACACACAGTTAAAGACAATCACATTTTCAAAAAGAAAAAAAAAATCACATTTTCAAGGACAGAAGATCAAGACGAAATCCATGGTGTTCTGAAGGGGTCACCTTATATTTAAATTATTTAATGTATTTGTAATTTGAGTGGAACATGACATCCTTAAAGATAACCAAATAATGCATCACAGCCATTAAAACCCACAGCATAAAATCTCTTTTGTTTTAAACACACTTAATTTTGTCATTTTCTTTTTATAATTTCAAAATTTCTAAAGCTCCTAAAGCCTCAAATCAAGATAGCATTTGACTTTTGCAATTCCCAAATCCACAGCTATTTGGAATGTGATTTCTGATGGAATCCCTCTGGACTACAAAGGCTGACTCCGTGTGTCTCAGAATGAAAATATATACATTTGTGATGGACAACAGAACAGATACTAATTACTAAAACAAAAGGAAATTCTACAGCACTTCTCATACAGAACGAAGGCAAAGTGTTTGAGGAAAAGTCTTTCCAAGTGAAAATATCAGAGCTGATTGGAACAAAGAAGATTCTGAAGAAGATCCTGGCTACTTTATGAGACTTCAGAATTTTCCTCATCTGCAAGTGAAAATGAACCTCCTGCTTGCACACTGAGGACAGGGAGAGAACAGGGTAGGATACAGACCTTCAAACACTTCATAGGGGGAGAAAGGAAGATGGGCCAGCCCCGTACACCCATCGGCACACCCACACCAGCTGTGCAGATGACTCAGCTAACTCTGCAATGGCCAGGCATGTCGATGAGACAGCTGGGCACGGGTGACCTGCCAGGAGACAAGATGGCCAAGTTTGGGCGGAATCCCTGGAGGGTGGTCACTCCAGGGCTTCTCAGGTCTGTGCCCAGGAATCTGCATTTCCAAGTAGCCCAGATGAGCTACTGCCCAGAGGCCGTCACCACTCATGGCTCACACAGGCAGCAGAACCCCGCACGCCTCCTCCTTCTGCAATGCCTGGCATGGATTTTCCTCAATTGCCGACGCCGCGTTCCTCTACACCTACTCTCACCATTGGTCCCGAGTTTACTGAACTTACAAACAGAACAAGAGAAGGGAACTACAAGGGAAAGCATCCACCTGAAATAGGAATGACCAGGGCTCGGGTCAGCGGACACAGCAAACACAGCACATATCTGTGCACGGCTCACCACTCACAAAACCCACAGCAGCGTAGTTTCCACTCAGAATGTCCGGGTGGCTGTAGGCAGGGAGAAGATGCTGCACAGCTGTTTCTATGCTAAATACTTAAAGGTGTGAATTATTTTTACATATGGAAAACTGTGTTTCGCATACAAATGTGTGCATTTATGTTAAATACAGGAAAATACGTAATCCAGGTGTTTCGGTTCATACCACTGTGGAGACTTTTCATTTTCATACAACTGCCCAACTGGGTCCCAGAACCAACGCCCACCAGCTGTGTCACTGCATCTGTTTTACTGTCACACATCAGCCCTACCCTACAAAAAAAAAAAAAAAAAAGCCATGGCACTTAATAAAAAATTAATTTTACAACATTATTAGAGACGACTTGTGGTCCTCCTTGAAGAGATTACAGCACGTGAAGGATTTCAAATACAAGTATGTTCTGGGTCTCCTGATCTCAGGACCCGTCCACACTGGTGGCTTTAATGGTGCTTCATGGAAACTTCCGGAAGGCATGTGTGTCATGTCTAAGAGCAACGTAGAGTTCACGCCTCAGCACTGTGTGCTGCTTCTTTCCTCCATCCCGCAGCCACCGTCTTCTCCCAGGGAGCTGGTGCTGTGCCCTGAGGCTCTGTCCCGCCAGTCCCCGCCAAGTCCCTGGTGCCATTGTGGAGAACCAGCCTCCGTCTGTCCAGGAGTGTTGTGCGGAAAGCAACTCATCCAGATCTGTTTAAAAAACACACATTTGCGACACCTATAGGTCTCAGAAGGTGGAGGCAGCAGAATAAAGGCAGCTGCCATAAGGGCTGAAGATCAAGCCCATCTGTCTGGCGACTGATGGGTGCTGTCTGCAGTGAGCCACCGCACATTTAGGGAGGCTGTCTGGCTCCTCACCTCCGCCAAGCCTCCACCCGTCGCGTCTGGCCTGGATTCTCTGACACCTGCACGGCCTTCACTGGCTTCATAACTCAGTTCACAAAGACCCCCATACCGTGGCAAGGACGTCAGTGGTCGCACCTGAGGCCACTTATCCTCTCTGCATCTAGCTCCTCTCCTGAGGCAACAGCACCTCTGAAGTCACAGCCTGGCCTCCCAACTCTCCCCCATCCCGGGCTTCTTGGCATGTTGCTCTGCTGCACACACCTCAGCAAATACTGCTGATTAGCCAGAATCACCCAGAAATCTCTTAACCTTGATTCTGGCTGCTTTTGTAATTTGTAGTATTTGTACTTCTGGTGTGATTTGAGGAACAAATTTTAAAATTAGAGAAGATATGGTTTTTATTCTCTCCTTTCTACTTGCAACCTTGAAAATTCTAGTAGCAGCAAGGGTTTGTTGAAAGTAACTTCCACCAAATAGAACCTATTACAAATGTACTACAGAGTGTCAAATAACCACATAGATGTAAATAGAGATGCAGACAGAGATATAAAACCCAATGGTTAAACCAGATGGAGAAATGCTTGCCAGTTCGTAGGACTTCTAAAACTTGACATAAATGTTGGCTTAAGGGATACAAGATGTTATGAGATGAGTGAGATGCTTGGCCTAGAACCACAGGCTCTCTTCTCTTTATAGCAGAAAATCCATAAGGAAGTGAAATCTGAAAGAACCAGGTACCATTGAACGACACAATCAGCCATCCTTCCCATCCCTGGGCCAGCTGTGGTGAATGCAGCCAGTCGTTCAACAACATCCATCATCCATCCTCCAGGCCATGGCTACACTTTACTCCCAGCTCCCTGTCATTATGTAGATTAGGTAAATCATGGCCACTCTCACCCTAAGCCAAGCCTCCCCCACCTCTAGCCCTGGCAGCATGGCAATCACCCAGTCCCAACCACAGCAAGGACAGCCGTGTCCTTGGGAACGCAAAGCAGGGGTCTGGAAGGAACCTGGATCCCTGAATACCTCACGGAGTAATCCCCAGCCTGGAACTTCCTCCCCTTGAAGGGTTTGCAAGAGAGAAAGCCTGCTTGGTTCCTCAAGCTACAATACTGCAGAGTCTCTGATCACAGCATCCTTACCTACCCTCGTCAGGAGCCATTCATGCTCAAGACATGAGAACAAAACTGCAGTGGCACAGTCACACACCCCCAGAACGCAGACCACCTGCTGCTCACATTCATCGTATTAACACCAAAAAGCCACCGCGGTGGATATCCCGGATGTGGACACTTGGCGGCTTCTTGCTGGAGTTGTGCTTTGTGCATTTATTGCACGACCATCTTGGCGTCAGGAGGGGCTGCGCAGATGGCAGCTGTGCACGTCCCAGGGAGTCTCACAAGCTGGACTCTCGGCCAGCTCCCAGCATCAGCGCCCGCAGGGTCCTCTCCTCTGGGAGCACGTGCTTGAACGCCAGTGTCCTGTGGATCCACACAACAGCACTGTGTGCCCCAGGAGCTTAGAAAGTACCACTGCATCAATGCGTCCACAGGTGAGGCCGGGGGCAGAAGCCAACCTCAAGCAGTCAGGGTCCTCCGTGGGGCTGGCGTCCAGGCAGGAAGGCAGCTCAGCGACTCTCCTCTCACTGTGGAACTTCCTAGGTCCCCACATGAACAGAACCTAAGTAATAGGCAAGAAACAACAGGAACGAGAACACGACCAGCAGCTTCTGAGATGGGCAAGCTGGGCTGATCATGAGATACCTGACGGGGACGGTGCCAGAGCCCCTCCCAGTGACCTGTGAGGACAGCGCTGCCGGCATCTCCCTAAAACCAGGCCAAGTTGAGTTAGACTCGAGGCTTCCAAGGAGTGGGCAGATCCATTCAATCCCACAGTCTGAACCTTCTAAGGCCATCTCATGGCCCTCATCTCACAGGTGGGAACCAGGACACTGCGCCATAGACCCGGCCCCAAGCCCCTGTTCCTTCCTCTACACCACACACCAGTACAGTGAGCACTTAGGAACTGGGCATTCATGTAAAATACTGCCTAACTGAAACTTCTGATTTAGAAAATGTTTAATTCCTACTCACAGAACTGAAAGTGTTCTGTCCTAGGAGGCGGCAGCTGTAATTAAGCATGAGACAGGAAGAAGGGATCAGAGGGGTACCAAGTATTAAATATTCATCTAAATCCATTCACCACGTTGCCACAACTCCTGTCACCTGCTTCATTTTCTGTCCTTAAAAGACACAATAGTTAGGTCTCAAAATAGACAACGTGTTTTACTGACACTTAGCTATAAAGGAGTGAGCTACGTATCCAAAAGAGAGATATGGGAAAACAGAAAATGTCCACGAGCCATCAGCTGGGAGGGCAGCTGCAGAAGCACCGTTGTCTGCTGCGTTGTGAGCC
The DNA here is from genome assembly GCF_049350105.2 of Macaca mulatta. NCBI lineage: Eukaryota > Metazoa > Chordata > Mammalia > Primates > Cercopithecidae > Macaca > Macaca mulatta. Next base: position 9,033,352 of record NC_133413.1, read on the forward strand.
AGCCACATGGGCTGGACAGCTCACTTAGCCACTGAAATTACATCATCATCTAAGATTTTCGTTGCAGTTACTTTGATAAATTCTCCCTCCTGCTATGGAGAGTAAGGTTTAGCTTGCTTTCTTTTATTTTTTGAGTCGGAGTCTCGCTCTGCGCCCAGGCCGGAGTGCAGTATTACAATCATGGCTCATCGTGGCCTTGACCTTCTGGCTCAAGCAATCCTCCCGCCTCAGCCTTCCAAGTAGCTGGGACCCACAGGTGAGTTTCATTTCTTTGCTAACAAATTCCTAATTCACCACCGCGCAGCGAGCCTGTCAGGGCCATCTGCCTGGACATCCACCTTGCCGACCGGCTGTGTGGTCTCTAAGGAGGATGCACCCCGGTTGCCCGGCTGTGCACGCGATGCTGAGTCTCCATGTCTGCCACAGTCTAAGAGATTGACAGCCCAGAGTATCCCGATGTGCCACCGTGAGCCGGGCTTTATTCCACAGGGTGACTCTGCTTCCAGTGACGAGATGCAGCACGCCAGTCCTGGCTGTGACTGAGGCTGCGCATAAACGTCTGTGCCCAACAGATCACCTTTGTACATGACACGCTGAGTCCACCTCATTTCAAATGTTATGCTCGCCCCAAGGTGAACATGGATGTTACAGGTTAACTCACTGCGTGTGTGCTAGACGTTCCCCGTAACTGTTCAGACATTCCATGAACCAGATGAAGAAACCCCACTTTCTCTGTAAACGTTCAGATATTCCATGAACCTGATGAACACACACAGCGAACAAAAACCGGAACGTTTAACGTCGCGGCCTCCCCCACTCCTGAGGGAAGCGTGCTTACAGCTCCCCCGAGACCACATTTCCCAAAGCACAGACTTACTTTGAAAATAAAACCTCCTTTTTTCCTTTCTCTGTACATCTCGTGGTCATGTTAACAACTATTGCTACAAATGTAAAGAAATGGGGTATCATCCGTTCTGGTCACCCAATTCCTACCACCAAAGCTTCAGGGCCCCCCCAGTCTGATGGAAGCTTCTATCGCCCTAAAGCCAACTCTGGAGATGAAGGCCGAGCTGGGGAAAGGCTGTGTCACCCGCAAATCCACACCACGGGGCCCTCTGCAGTTGTGTGTAAGGAATTCTTGGCCCGTCCTGGGGTTTGGGGAAATCAGGATGCAAGTAGATACCGTATGCTCTGCCACGGGACCGTGAAGTCTGCGGAACCTCAGAGGAACATGGACAAATGGCTGCACAAGTCCCACAGGCCGAGCCTCGATGGGCTCCCGTGTCAAGAACACAGACACGCCAGGAGGGACAGCTGATGCAGGCAACGCCTGCAACCCCAGCACGCGGCAGCGTCCGAATGTGGGGGTCTCTGGACAGGCTCCACCACAACTACCATATTCTGTGGCAAAATTTTAAAAATAGGTTTTAACTAGTTACAACTCTAACTTGCTTTACAGATAAACAGAACACAGAGTACCAACAGCTTCCAAAATACTTCGCCTAGAACCAAGTCTAGAATGCAGATGGCTGCTACTCCGAGTGTGACGAGTCCCCTGTAGTGCCATAAATCCTAGATCTAGGTGACTAAGTGCTCTTCCTACATCAGAAGGCACCCTCTGGCCCCAGGCCAGTCCATCAGCCCAGGCAGAAGCTTCTAGAGTAAGATCCTGTGGATTTGTATTGAACGGATGTAAACCAGGCAAAGTCACTGGGGCTCATCCTGGAAGCCCATCCGTTTACCCACTCATGCCCTGGAGAGCCCTGCCCCCAGCTCCACACCCACAGTCATGCTGAACCACAAGAACTGGCTTCTAGGCCCTTAAGCCACTCCCACTCTCCCCTGGACAGACCCTTCTCAAACCATGAGGCCCAGAGTAGCCTTAACAGGTGGTCCCAGCAGAACTGTTCACTGCATTTTCTTACTGGCAAGTGAGTCAACAGTTACCTAAGTAAAGCAACCAAACACGATGTTTTTCCACTTAAAAGGTCTCGTTTTTGTCCATTTAGAATTGATACTGTGTGTGTGTGTGTGTGTGTGTGTGTGTGTGTGGTGGCAGCGGTTCTTGTTCTGTCACTCAGGCACAGCGCACCATAAGTACAGTGGTGCTATCACGATTCACTGCAGCCTCAACCTCCCAGGCGTGGGTGATCCTGCAACTTCAACCTCCCAGGCGTGGGTGATCCTCCAGCCTCAGCCTCCTGACTAGCTGGGACCACAGGTGCACAGCACCATTATTTACTTCTTTGTAGAGTCAGGGTCTTGCTATGTTGCCCAGGCTGGTCTCAAATGCCTGGGTTCAAAAGTGAATCTGCCCACCTCAGCCTCCCAAGGTGCTGGGATTACAGGTGTGAGCCACTATGCCCAGCCTAGAATTGATATTTCTTAAACTCTTACTGAGTTCAACACATGAATTCCACTTACATAGATATCAGCACACTCTCACAGCTCAAGGGTTTTTCTGAATCTCGATTCTGTCCATTCAAGGTCAATATCTAAAGAAAGGGCCAGAACTGACCCTCCCTCAATGAAGCCTAAGGGCAAATGCAGCAGCATCTCAGGGTATGAGGAGACAAAGAAAGAAGGGTGGAAAGTACACATTGAAATTCCGGTGTTAGAATCATCATCACCAACACTTTAAGAGACAATCTGCTTTCCAAAACATGTCGCTGCTGGATTAACCTCAAAGTCACCAGATTCCACAGGCAGGCGCTCAGAGAGGCACAGCTTTCTAAGGCCGCACAGCCCGGGACAGCATAACAGCCTCGGGGCAAATAAACGAAGGCTTGTTTCTCTCAAGGACGAAGGTGCTCAAGTCCTTCCAAATAGTTTCTTCTTCTAAATCAGTTAGACGGCCTCCTACAACACTGTTTATAGTGCCAGTGTGCTCAGAAGTGTGAAGTGAAAGTACATCTCAGGACCCCAAATTCACTAAGCTAAAGGGAAGACAAAGTGGGGTAACGGCTTAGGGCAAACCTACCTCCCATGCTCCTAACAGAGACTGGAGGAAGAGAAAAAAAAGCCACGTACCTCCCCCTCCCAGCCATTGGTCCACAAGGAAATTCCTCAGGGACAGAGGGCAGAACTCAATGTCACCATCTGCACACGGAGATAAATGCGGATCTTACTGCTTTCTCCGGAAAGACTCACCGGAAATGCATCTGTCTCTGATCTACCTGTGACCTGGAAACACCTCCCTGCTTCGAGTCATCCCTCCTTCCTGGACCAAACCAACGTACATCTCACATATATTGATGTCTCACATCTCCCTGAAATGTGTAAGACCAAGTTGTGCCCCAAACACCTCGGGCACACGTCCAGGACCTGAGACTGTCACGGTGCGTCCTCAGCCCCTCCTGAGGCTGTGTCCCGGGTGTGTCCTCAACCCCGCCTGAGGCTGTGTCTTTAATTTGGGAAAATGAACTTTCTGGATGGGCTGAGAACTATCTCAGAGACGCTTGTGGTTTACAGGAAGCATTCTCTCCTGCGGGTATAAAGAAATCATGTGGAATTACAAAATGCCACTTTAGTAAATGCTGAAGGAATTAGGGTTTGATGTACTTAAAAAAAAAAAAGGTAACGTTCTATTTATCAATGGACCATGAAGCCCACACCCCCTTCTGCAGTGATGATGTCAACTGGGACGAGGGGCCCCCTCCTGTGGATGCAGCAAAGGCTACCCTCTGACCCCACTTCCCAGAGTCCAGGCTTCCTGCTGCTCAGGGAACAGCAACCCCAGCTTCACAGGGCTCAGGCTGCCAAACCCAACTCCCATCCATGCTGGAGAATCACCCCAGGGACTAGTGAAATGACAGGCGCAACTCTCACCTCATCCCCTTAAAGGGGAAAAGGCACCTTCCCGTTCTTCTTCCTGCTGGTGGGAACAGGGGCAGGAGTTGGAGGGTCAGGAGTCGGGCAGCAGAAAGGAAGCAGCCTGGGTCCCTGCTAGTCACAGATGGCAAATGCCAACCAGCCCCGACCTTCACTTTGCAGAGAAGAAATCCTTCTCTTTTGTCAGGTCCCTGTTAGAAGTTTGCACCCATTCCTTTAAAAAAAACTCAGATACAACATGGGTGTTTTGCTGACAATATTTCAATTATCTGGGGGCCCTTGGGTCGAGTGACGCCAAAACAGGAAACTTAACCCTGTTGCTCAGGAAACCACCTTCCAGCCCCCATCTACCCTCCCAGGCTGTCACCTTATGGTGTTTGTCTGCTAGATGTTTATTTTTAACAATAACTGCTCTTAAGAGCTAGGTGTAGAGAACAGACAAGAAGTCAGCTCAGGTTGAGGGGAAGCAGGAACAGACCCCTCTCCCTGCAGGACGGTGGAGGAGGAACCTTCAGCACCTGGGTTTGCAGGATGCTGGATCTCTGAGAGCATCTCTCACAGCTCAAGTACGGCCAGACCTTCCTCTGCCACAGCCTGTTCAGGAGAAGGCAACACCCGCCCTAGAGACCCACAGCCCTGTATCGGGTTCAGCTGGAGCTGAACTTTCCTCCTTGGTGAGAGTCAGGGCCAGCGGTGAGGAGGAGGAGCTGTCGCCCAGAGATCCACGGCTGGAAGGGAAAAAACCTTGCATCCTGTGAAACGTCCAGGCCCCGAGACCCACTCGGGAGCAGAAAATGGGGAAAGAGCCTCGAACAGACCCTCGGGAAGGCAGTCAGCAGGAGCCACGGAGGCCACCAGGAGGGAGGGAGGAAGGCAGGCAGCGAGGCCAGAGGTGATGTGGCTAGAGGTGACATGGTGGGGGGATGACACGGCATGGTGGGGGGAGGAGACGTGGCCAGAGGCAACGTGGCCAGGGAAGGAGATACGGCTGGAAGTGACAAGAGGGGTCTCCAGGCCTCAGACTGTGCCTGATTTATGGATGACATTTTGTTTAAGTGTTATATCTAACTTTAAAGTAGCAATTTAGAACCATTGTGTACATTTAAAGTTCGTTATAAATGTAGTACATTTCCCAAAGAACAGTGCATTGAAGGAAAAAATAGCAACTCACCAATAAAAAAAGTGAGTAAAGAAAAAATTCATTTTAAGATCAGAAATAAAGAGATCCTACAGGTCTTCTATAGTCCAATCTCCACCCTAACGTGAATGGGGGGAAAGGGAAGTAGATTCTAGTCAGTCAGAATTAAAGGCAAAACTGATCCACTTTACTTTCTACTTGACAGAAAACAAGAAGTTCATCAAGGAATCCCTAGGAACAGTAGCTTTAGGAGTCCCCAAAATGCAAAATTCACCTTCAAATTAAATCAACTGCTAAGTGTATATAAACTTACTGTTTTCATTATTGCCTTCCTCATTCCCAGGGGCTTTATTTAGACCTTGTTTCCCCCTAATCGCCTCCAACACACCCAGGAAATTTAAACCCCACAAGTAAACTGTGTCTCGATTAACCCACAGCGTCTTGTAGGAGCAGACGGTCCGTTTGCTCTAAGACGTTCTTATCACCTAAGCACTGAGTACAGCCTGAGAACGCACAACATGCACACACATGAACTCGGACAGACAACAGGTGAGATGTGGCACATGAGGAGGAAGACGAGACAAATGAGCTTCACCGACTTCACTGACACCCCAGATCCGTGAAGAAATGACACGTGCAGCCTGCTCGGGTGCCAGTAACTCCTTGAAAACAGCCAAGGGCAGCATTTGGAGAAGCAGCACCGCAGGCCAGGAGGGTCTGGGGGCTTCAGAGAGGAAGGGCGCCCCTGACCAGGTGTTGGGGACTTCAGAGGGGAGGGGCGCCCCGACCAGGTGCTGGGGGCTTCAGGAGGGAGGGATGCCCGATCAGGTGCCAGGGCTTCAGAGAGGAGGGTTGTCCCAACCAGGTGATGAGGCTGCAGAGGGGAGGGCCCCCCGACCAGGTGCTGGGGGCTTCGGAGGGGAGGGGCGCCCCGACCAGGTGCTGGGGGCTTCGGACGGGAAGGCGTCCCGACCAGGACCTGGGGGCGGCAGGACAAGGCCTGGGTCCCCTTGTCACTTTTCACTCCCTACTCCCGAATCTCGCCCTGAAGTTGCAGCCAGTCCAGGTATTCATTTACCCATAAAATTAAGTATCTGTGAGTAACACAAGTCACTAATCCACAGAGATCTGAGTCCACAGATACCTCCCAGAGATGCCACCATCCCTTCTGGTAGAAGAGCAGCCCAGCGGCCCACGCTGCTAGGAAGGGAGACTGTCTCCAGCCTGACGCTGCAGAGTCCTCAACACAAAGTCTACCTTCGGGAACCAGGCCGTCTCCTACAGAAGCAACTAGGGGCATGCAGGGTTTAAAAAAATTTTTTTTTCTTAAGACAGTCTCCCTCTGTCACCCAGGCTGGAGTGCAGTGGCACAATCTCAGCTCGTTGCAACCTCTGGCTCTCGAGTTCAAGTGATTCTCCTGCCTTGGCCTCCCGAGTAGCTGGGATTACAGGCGCCTGTCACCACGCCCAGCTCATTTTTTGTATTTTTAGTAGAGATGGGATTTCACCCTGTTGGCCAGGCTGGTCTCGAACACCTGACCTCATGTGATCCACCCGCCTCGACCTCCCAAACTGCTGGGAATACAGGCATGAGCCACGGTGCCCAGCCCATTATAGCTGTTTAAATATGACTAAAACTAAATGCAATTAGAAGTTCAGTTTCTCATTTGCACCCCAAGCATTCAGTTACCCACAGGCAGCCACGGACCAGAGGCTGGTAGAGATGTCACACTCCACACTGCAGAAGGATCTAAGGACGAAGTGGCTCTAAGATCATCTCGGCATCTTTGTATTGAAGCTACTGAAGTTTTACTCTGATTATTATAGACATCAGCATTCTCCCATTTTAAAATGTCAGTGCTATTGCAACGATCAGGTCTGTGACTTCCCAGCACCTCTTCTCTTCCTGTACAGATAACTGCAGAGCATCTGCACTCTGCCTCCACACTAAGGGACAGCAGAAGTCTCCGTGTAAAATCAGGGGGAGAAAAAAAAAAAGAAATGAATCCCTAGTCCCTCTCTCCCTACAATTTTGTGAAACCCTCTTAATATTCAGAATAACTGCCAGAGTTGCAATAAACAAGCATCCCTTGACCAGGAAGCAACAGGGAAGCAAGAAGAGGGAGATGCGAGGACCCTCAATTCCCTCTGGGACCCCAGGCCCAGCCAGGACTGAGAAGGGCAGCACAGCCCGGCAGACCTGCACACCTGATGTGAACCGTGCACATGGCTTCCCTGGGCCTCAGTCCCCCGCTCTGCCCTCACTGGCCGCTGTGGCTCTGGTAGAAGCAGCTCCCTGAGCCCCAACACCCACAGTCAGTTCCCTTCTTGCAGGTCTCAGCTCTGCTGTGACTACCTGAAGTGCCTCCCTGATGTTTCTCATCATCATCTGGGTACGGTGCCCCCTCTACCCCACAGCCCTTGCTACCACCCACCCCACCATGAAGCCTGGCACACAGCAGGTGCCTGAGATGCCCCAATGGGCAGGCATGCCAGCGTAGGGCTTGGAGTTCCAAGGGCCATGTCCCGCATACCACCACAAGCACCGCGGAGGCTGCGGAAGGGGTCCAGGCTACAGGCCTGCACTCAGCTTCTCCTGGCCCCCGAGGCCAAGAACCTAGCAAGGGAACGCAGCTGGAAGCAGGATCCCAAACCCCCTTCTTGCTCCTCAAGAGGAAGGTGGCCTCAGGGCAAAACCCCACAAGCGCCTTCCTCCTGTCAGGCTGCCTGTCATAGCACCGACACCTTCACCGCAGGGAAACCCACTCCTGTGAGGAGAAAACCAAGTACCACAGGAGCTACGTCCACCGGCAGCGTCTGCTGAGCCCAATTAGTGACAACAGCATCCAGGCCCCCACGCAGCACGCACCGACTCCGAATCCACCCTGCACACCACAAGGTCCTGAAGCTCAGCTTCGACTTATCAGGGGCCTCTCCTCCAGGAGAGCTCGGCATGTCTATCTTCCCTGGGCTCACAGAAAGCTGAGGGACTCAGCCCCGAGTGTGAACAGAGTCAAGCTCCCGCTAGCTGTGCAGACAACCTCCCCAGCCCTGGCCTGGGAAGGGGCCAAGCATAAAGAGCCATCTTTTGCCCACACAGGTACAGAATTCAGCCAGCTCTCTTAATGGAGTCGTGACAGGTCAACTCCAGTCTCCTCAGTGCTCTGGGGTTCACTTCAGGCCACTGCACCTTTGAAACGTGGCTGCAGACTCCTCTAGGCTGCTCGGTGTCATGGCCCATTTTACTCAGACACTGCAGGCCCCTGCCCGTGGTGTCAATACCCAGGACACCCCTGCCAGCATCCTCCAAGATGCTGCTGCAGCTACTGTGATCTGAGAACAGCCACGTGCAGGCATCAAAGGGAGGGCTTCTCAAGTCTCCTCTGAGAGCAGTGGCTACAGCTTCGGAAGACGTTGCACTGAATCCTCGGTGAGCCTGGCTCGGTCTGCAATCTAAGCCGGGTTGCTGGGGAGACTCACTCTGTTGTAACTGATGGAGGCTGTTGGTGGCAGCTCTACAAAGACCAAGGATGGCAACTAATCTGAGATTTACTATCCATACTTTCTATCTGATGTTTAAAAGGAAAGCATCGTGAAAGTTCCAGTAGCAAGAAATTTTCTATAATCTATCACATCAAGATACAGCAGAAATATAGCTAAAAAGTTAATAGGGTCTATGCAGAAGAACAGATGAGTCTATTTCAGGAAAAGTGCTTGCTGGCTTTTTTAGAAACAGAGTGAAGTCCCTGCCAAGTAAAAGGTTGTTTATACTTTTGCTTTGGAAACAGAGGGAAAGTTCTTCCTTATTATTGAATACATTAAATATATTTAAGTGTTCTGGTAGACTAAGTATTCAATATTCAAAAATAAGTAATTGTTTGGTCTATTTCATTCCTTAAATGTAGCTTTCAAAAACTGACAAACACCTGGCCGGGTACGGTGGCTCACGCCTGTAATCCCAGCACTTTGGGAGGCCGAGGTGGGCAGATCACGAGGTCAGGAGATTGAGACCATCCTGGCCAACATGGTGAAACCCCGTCTCTACTAAAAGCACAAAAAGTTAGCCAGGCATGGTGGCGGGCACCTGTAGTCCCAGCTACTCAGGAGGCTGAGGCAGGAGAGTGGCGTGAACCCGGAAGGTGGAGGTTGCAGTGAGTGGAGACAGCACTACTGCATTCCAGCCTGGGCGACAGAGGAACACTCCGTCTCAAAAAAAAAAAAAAAAAAAAAAAAAAAAGGTGGCAAACACCCCATGTCTGCCCTGGCTTCAGCCATCTCCACGGAGTGCACAGAGCCTGGGAAAAGCTCACTGTGGAGGCCCAGAAGTCCATGCCTGGCCTTTGCCCAGCAGATGAGCGAGAGGATCAGCCACCCTAGGGAAGAAGCCCAATATTTGCTATGTTACTGACAATATCCACATACGTTTCTATTTTGCCTCCCACACAGACCTGGGATCCGTGTTTGAGCAAGCGGCTCATGCCAACACCCCCTCCATGCCATCGTTTCCCTGACCTCCTCAAGAAGAGCTAGGCCAGGCAGCGTCCCTACACAGGCGCTGGGGCCCAGGAAGAGTCAGGTCCTGCCCCCTTCTCCCTCGTCCCTGCACTTGGCTTGCTGTGGAAGCCCAGCAGTGCAGGCTGAACCTACGTTCACCTGGGGCATTCAGGAGAAGCCTCTGCAGAAATCACCTGGGAAGCAGGGCTGTGTGTGCTGGCAGGTCACTTGAATGGATTAGCGGAACTGAGTTTTCAACACAAGTGCCGCCAACCAAGTCCCTCAAGCCCTTCGTGAGCCTAGAGGCACAGAGCCATTTGCTGCACTCTATCTCTAACCACCCTGCACAGAAGCCCAGTTTATCCAAAGGACCATAAAATTGTGTGTGTAAACACTTGAAGTTTGGCATAATGAATTAAAAGTGAAGTCACCACATCTATTTGCCATTAATCCATGCATTCAAACAAGTGTCTCTTGAATATGTGCATTGAATACTGTGGAATTAGGATTTAGCCCATGCCTTCAAGAAATATACATCACAGAAGAAAAGGTATAGCTTGTAACTGTAACGGTGGTGAAGAGGCAAGAAATAAACATCATAGAAGAAAAGATATAGCTCGTAACTGTAACAGTGGTGAACAGGACAGAATTTCACAGGCTCATCAGGAACCACCAAGGAGGAAGCGATGATTCATTTCCACCTGCAGTAGATAAATGTTTCCTGGAGAAAGTAACTTTTCTACAGTGATATCTGCTCCTTATTGTTTAGATCTTGCTTGATAGGGTATTAAAATTGTCACTTTCTATGTGCTGCTTATATAAAATACTTCATTGTCAAGGGAAGTTATAAGTTATAAAATAACTTAAATACTTCACACATAAGCTTGGGCTGTAAATGGTGGAAGGGAGTGTGATGATGTGTTCCCTGTTCTTGAGACACAGAAGGGGGCAAGACCCTGGTTCCCTTCTCCTCCCCACCGCCCTGTTCCCAGAGGCAAGGCCGCCATGCAGTCCTAGAGCTGGCTCCAGGGCCAGGACACCATGCCCAGAGTCTCTGCGCCCCATGCGAGAAATACAGCCTGGGGGGCAATCACCGAGTTACCTGGCGGTGGGGAGAGTCCTTCATCAAAAACTTGTGCTTCCAGGAGCCAGGACAAAGCAGGAGCCCCCAGGAAACTGTTCCAGGTGCTCCTGAAACCTGGGCACAGAGTCACAGCCTGGCAGGAAGCATCAGTGATGCAGGTGTGCCCAAGACTGGGAGGATGGCCAGACGCTTGGAGGCCAGACTGTCCTGAAGGAGGTGACCACTTCGCTCTCCGGTTCGTTAGAGACAGAGTCTGGGCTTCAATTTTGTATCTGGAGTCTCACAGTACAGAAATATCACAAAGGGATTAGACTTCGTATACTTACCCCAATGTTTTTTCAGTTAAAAAAAATCGTGTTTCTTGTGACTAATTCTAAATCCAACAAAGAAAAATAATTAAGTGTAAAAATGCATGCCTGCAAAATGTCAACCATAATCTCTTTACCCATAGGAGACCCAAAATTTAGTCTACGTTTTCTTCAGTATTATCTGATTTCTTTTTTAAGCCATTACTGAGGTGTCTCCTCACTGCCCCATGAGGAGATTCCTGGGCTCTTCCAGGCTCTTTGCTGTTTTATCGTTTTTTAGGTTTAAGGGCAGGATCATTTTCCCACACTTCTTTGCTTCCTTGATCACCAATTTTTCACAAGGACGCCATTGTGCATCGGAAAACCTAGCAAGTGAACTTCATTAAAAGTGAAAACAATAAGGACATGTTGGCTGCTATGACAGCATCCTCAGTCACCGAATCTCCCTGGGGGACCATGCCCCAATTTCCTTGTAACCCCAGCATGCAGGTATCGCTGTGGCTGACAAGACTGGCCCACCCTGGGGGAGGCATGAAAGCAAAGAGAAGGCAGGTGACTCATATTTAGGAAACTCGGGTGATCCTCTCGAGTCACGTTTCTCAGAGTGTCAGGGGACCAGCCACATACGGGCAACCTCCTGGCCTGGCAGGTGGCAGATTCCTGGGACCCGCCTCAGACACGTTAATCAGAGAATCTAAAGGCGGGTGAACTCTGAAAAGTATCTGTAAAGGAAGGACTCAAGCTCTGCTGTGAGCCCACTACACGTGGGGCCACGCAGGACGCAGGTCCCAACAAGCCATCCAGTGTCCAGTCTCCATTCCACCCTCATGGGAGGAACACCCGTCAAGTCACAGAGCACGGGCTTCAGTGAACACCTTCCTGCGCGACCTCCACTGTCGCCCAGCCCTGCAGGAGTAGCCGCTGAGTAGGGGACACAAGCCTTTGCTCCTGACTTTGCTCCTGACCCTGCCCCCGACACGCCTCACATTCTCACGGAAATCCCAGTAGAGTTCAGTCGCAGCCACCTTTCCCTCACAGCACCCACCTCTTCCACAATCGAATCCCAGGCTTGTCCTAGGCCCTGCTGCACACGCCACCATCTCTGGCACCCGGACCTCAGACTGTCCTCACGCAGCCACCCGCACCTGCCTGAGCGGGGGATCCGCACGCCCCGGCAGCTGCTACCCGTCTCTACCAGGACATTTCGGAGATTCCTCAGCAAACTCGATGCCCTTAGACTGAACACGGCTCTTCCCTCACAGACCCTGTCACTCCAACACGTCACCATCTACCGGCCACATGCAACAAGCCTCTCTCCCTCCACACTGTTGCCTGTTGGGCCTGGCCCTCCGCCCTGTCCACACTTCCATTCCAGGACATTCCTCTGGGATCAGCAGCCCCAGACTCACCCCCAACACCTACCGCACTGAAAACAACCTTCTTCTTGATGCATCAAACACAGAAAACCACCCTCAACAAGCACGTACCTTGAGTCACAGAGGAACACTGTGAGCCCTAACCCTGGAAGGGATCTGTGCACGTGAATACTTCGTAGCCCTGTCCCGACCTTCACGGCCTGTCAAACCCACACGCATGCTCTCCTCTCTCTCCAGCTCCCAGCCAGATTCTGCCACTTTCCTCAGCTTTAAGGCAACACCCAAGGCTTCTCACATGGCCCAGAAGCCAGCGCTTGATGGCCCCATGACCTCCCTCCTGGGGCTCATACGGCTGCATGCTCCCTCCCACAGAGCTCAGGGCTGGTCAGTATGGCCCAGGGGACCGGCCACCCTGACATTGGGTGTAAGACCAGCACTCCCACGTCTCTGGGGAAAGGAGCGGCACTGGGCAGGGATGCACCTGGAAGCCCCAGGGAGGGGCCAGGTGTGGGGGACCAGGTGTCCGCCTGTAGACACGTCAGCATAGCATCCTGGAGCAGAACCTCCAGCCCAGCTGAGCCTACGGATGGCCGCAGCCCTGGACAGCATCTTCACGGTGACCCAAGGGGACTGGGCCAGAACCACTCAGCAGGGCTGCCCTGAATTTGCAACCTGTAGAAGCCATACAGTCATACGTGTATGTTGCCTTAAGCCACTAGGGTTTGGGGTTACTTGTCACACCGAGACAGACAGTGGATGCGCATGGGCTCCCAGGACACGATGGCCTCTGCCGGCCTCACCTGGGCTGTCTCATCTGTTCCCGCGACACCACGTTTCTCAGAGCCAAAGGCTGCCAGGGTCCCCTCTTTTCTTCATAAAATCGTTACAAGCTCACAATACAAAGTGAAAAGCGATCTGTAAAATACAATGTATGACGCAATACAGGGCGGTGAATGCACAGGCGTACACGTGCGAAACAGGCACTTGCGCCAAACAGGTGCATGCACACACGAACAGGTGTACACACATGAAGCAGGTGCACACATGAAGCAGGTGTACACACGTCAAACAGGTGTGCATACACACGTGAAAGCACCAGACATGAAGGGCTGTCTTTGGGAGCCTGGTTTTTAGGCATCTCCCTCACTCTCTTAACATCTGGCACAATCACAAACACAGCACACCACAGTACTGAGGGGAAGCCCCAGCTTCTCAGGGGGGCACATGAGGCTTTATATTTATGCCACAGGTTGAATCACTACATTCTAGAACTTCAAGGACCCCCACTGCCAGGACTGGGTCGCCAGCCCACACTGACCTGCCCCCCGGATGGCACGGCTGCTTCTAAAACAGAGGCTGAGCCCCACCCAAAGACCTGCAATATCTGTTATTAAATCAAGACTTGGTCATGGATGAATGTGAAGATTTTTATTAAATGTGACTCTGGAACATTCAAAGGACCGTAACTGAATGCTTTCTGCAGCCCACGGCATGTCCAGATGCTCATGGAGAAGGCCAGGGCGTGGGAACCCACGGAGCCCAGACAAGGCAGACTCGGAGCTGTGTGGTGCAGTTAGCACCGATTTTGACACTTGCCTTTTATATTCAGATTAAAATAAAAAAAAGACACAAAAGTAGATCACATTCTATTTCAATTCTCTGGATTTCTGTAGTAACTGGGCCCCTTTCCCTCTGGTTTCCCAGCCAAGCGTTAAATAGGCCCAGCCGGGATTTGTCAAAGTCTGGGCCTCTGTTGTAGAATAAGTGAGGGGGGCAGGGAGGGGGGTGGGAGGGGGGACAGGGGAGGGAAGAGAGAGGGGGACAGGGAGGAGAGAGGGGGACAGGGAGGGGGGAGGGGGGAGGGGGCAGGGAGGGGAGAGGGGGGCAGGGAGGGGAGTGGGGGGCAGGGAGGGACAGAGGGAAGGAGAGAGAGAGAGAGAAACCCCTGAGGGCTGGAGGCAGGAGGGATGCTACCTGGCAGCCTCAGGCTCCCCCTTCCACGGTGCCTGAGAGCTGGCATCATGCACGTGGTGCCGTCATATGACTCGGCTGACACAGGCCAGAATTACAATAAAATGCTTAAATAGAAGAGTAAGCACCAGCATCTTCAGATTAGGATAGTGTCCCAGTTTCATGCTTACCTTGTATGACATTCTATAAATTGTAAAGATAATGCAGTTTCTTACCAGCCACGCTGTTCACCAAATACTAACTATAATAAAGACCAGACAGCATCTGAGTACTGAGTGTGTCAAGCCCGGTGAGGTAGGAATCATTTACTTTGTTAGAGAAAGAAACAGGCTCTGAGAGAAACTTCCTGAGGCCAGGCAGCTGTCTCCAAACCCACCTCACGCCTCCTGACCCTGAACGCAGAGAACCCAAGTCATTCACGTGAATAATTTACCTGCATGCATGTCAGATTGAGATTCAGCCCCCAGCTCTAATCATCTCTATGCAGAAATGTGTCAAGGAAGGTACAGTTCTATGACCTCGAGCTGGGGGAACCATGGCAGGCACCCTCGACACAGATGTGGGGCAGAGGCAGGCGCCCAGCGCAGGGGCGGGCAGGAGCACGTCCAGCCCTGCCCAGTCACACAGCCAACCTGCATGCCAGTGCAGGGGCCGCCACCGCGTCTCGGGGAAAAACGGCTTCTCCTGCACAGGAATCTACCCCTGAAAGTGTGTTCCTGAGAAGGTGTGGACCAACATCTCAGAAATCAGACACTGTAACACGCTGATCTATACAGGCTGCCTGTGTCCGGGAATCACCAATCATTCCCATCTGGCCATCAATTATTTCTGGTAAATATTGATTAAGTTAACTGAGGCAACACGGGAACAAAATAATGGAAATGTCAGTGCATCTGCTCCACCTGCTGAAGAGCTGGGACTAATGATGAAACGGAAGGAATCCTGGAGAATGCAGCAGGACCCCAGACCCCGAGGACAACCCGGCCCTCCCCCGCGGACCACCCCAGCCTCCTTCTGCAGGACAGTTAGTCGTGGGGCCAAGGAGTGGTTTCCAAGGAATCTCAGAGGTTCTCAAGGTCTTCAAAGTTTAACGGGAATTGAATATTTGCATCTGAGTCCCAGGAGAACATTAAAAGTAAAATTTCTCCTTTCTACTAGAATTATGAGCTTGGTGCGGCGGCACTGGCTGTATCTCATGCTCGCGAGATGTTTAGAGGCAGTCATGCGTCTCAGGTGAATCATTTTAATAATGAAAGAAGTGCTTGGGCCCTCGATCCAGGATCACAGACCCCACCAACGAGGGTCTAAACCAGGACAAGCCTCAGCCTGGAACGGCTGGTGTTCGTGGGGGCTGGGAGGAGCACCAAGGAAACGCAGGAGCAAGCCCCACGCAAGCTCGGTATGTCCGATGCCACGCAGTTGGCATCAGCCACAGGGATCTTTTGTTTTTTGTTCAGGAAGGAACATATTAAAAAGCCCGGGGCCCAGGGCCTGGACTCCTCAAAGCTCCCACAGAGCCGGGTTAATTGGCATCTTCCCTCATGTTAAAATCGACTATATATGGCTGCTGAGGGCATCTCAGAGCAGGTGCAACACTGAGCTTTCTTGCTGTCTGGGGAAAGCAGGAATTCCAGGCCTCTGCCTTCCTACCTTCCCAGAGGCTCTGGCCCAGGTGAGCTCAGCTTCTCCCAGGTAAGGAGACCAGACCAGCTTCCCACATGCCCCTCAGGTCACACGCAGAGCCCTTGTACCTTGGCACGAGCCCTTGCAACCCACCCCAGAGGCAGAAGCCCAGCCCTGTGGCCCCGGCCTGGCAGGAGGCAGCTGCTGGGGCCCCTGCTCAGGGTTCAGCACAGCAAGGTCCAGCCACAACGGGTGAGACATCTGTCACCCAGCCATTCGTCTTTAACCTAAAACAAACACAGGGATTCAGAAAAGGGTTCCTTCCCCTGACAAACCCATCCTCCCTGTTCTCATCTCTCCCTCCTGCCCTGTCATAGCTACCCAGCACTGCACACAAGGCCTGACTCCAGTTTCACAGGGAATCCAAGATAATTATGATTTTGAGAAACTGGGAGCTACATAGAAAGTGAGTTGGGAAAGCCAGTGTCCACTGATCCTCCACTCCACACAACTGAAACCCCACAACCAGCCACTGTCTCAGCCACACCCTCTGGAAACCCCGCATCCACACCAGCCACACAGGATCAGGACAGGGAAGGAGCAGGACTGTGTCTTGGGAACTTAAACTCTGGAAGCTGAGTTAAATCAGTGCCGCTCAAATCTTGTCACTAACGATATTGTTAAATTGGTAGATTCCATCTCTGGGGATCTGGAGGGAACCTGAGGCTCTACACTGAGTGAGGTGAGCGCTCGTGCTGGAAGGAGACATCAGGGAAAGCAACCGAATCTGGAGTCGCAGCTGTCTGAGGCTTGGGTCCCACCGGGAAAGTGGCACCAGGGCCCTCAGGACAGTGGTAGAGGTCCCAGGAGGCAAGTCCAGGCACAGAGACTCATGGATCCAAAGCTTGCTCCAGTGACAGGAGGGGCTGCTGCGCTGACAGCCACGAGGCAGGCAGCCTACGAGCTCCTCCAGCTGCCGTCCTGCAGGCAGGGAGGAGAGTGCCCAGACCACCCAGTGGGCTCCCCCAGCCTGGCAGGCTGGTACTCTTACTCCAACCACTGACAACAGTCCCCATGTTCCAAGCTAGGTTGAAACAGTGCCCCAGGCTTCGGGGCACATGCATCCCCCACAGAGCCAATCCTACCCAACACCGATGGCTATTCCCACACATCCCCAACTCACAGCAAAACTTAAAAATGAAAGTCGGAAGATACAGCCAGGAAACCGATGCTCAAGAAGCAACTCCAGGGTGACTATTCCTAGAGCTATCGCTACTGAACATCTTTACATTTCCAGGGACTTCCTAGAGCTATTGCTGTTGAAAATCTTTAAAATTCTTCATTTCAAAATTAGCTTTCATTACACTGTCTCCCTATTCTACCAAGACTCTAGAAAACAAAACCATTACAAATTCCGATTCTATCTTATAGCAAGTTGGAAATGCACATGTTTCCTCAAAGGATTCTATGTGTTTCCGTGGCGATATCCTTTCCATGCCCCATGCTACTGCCCGCAAAAGGGAAGGCTTTTCCAACCCAACACAACCCAGGGGCCCTGAGACATGCCCCTAATGAATCGTCTGCAAACTCCATCTTCCATAAAAACAGTATTGAAAATGAGCTTACTCCAACCCAATCCGGGTACCCTGAGACAGGCTTGCCTTAACGAATCATCTGCAAACTCCATCTTCTATTAAAAACAGTACTGAAAATGAGCATATTCCACCTTTTAAAAATTACTGTAAAGTGGACAGTGTTCAGTTCTGTGAATTTCGGCACAAATATTCCCATCATCATCATCATCACACAAGCAGAACAGTCCCACAGCCCCAGACCCACTCACGAGGCCTCATAAGCACACCCGCCCATTCCCAGCAACCACTGTCTCCATGTTCTCCATTCCCACTGGTCTGTCTTTCGCGAGTATTGTCGGAGGGGCAGGTCACAGCGCAGCAGGCTCAGCCTGTCTCTTTCCTGGGCATCGTGCCTGGAGGTGCACCCAGGGTGTCCTGTGATCAACAGCCCAGCCTCGGGCCTGCTGGGTGTTTCTTATTCCACGTATGGCTGCGGCACATTGTAACCTGTTTTGGGCAACTACAGACAGTGCTATTAACATCTGGGCACAGTTTTTCTTCAACATCAGCTTCTGTTTCTCTAGGGTAAATACCCAGGAGTGGGGTCACCGGGCCCCACGTTTGTGTGAGTTCAGTTTTGTAAGAAACCGCCGAGCTGTCTGCACCATGCTGAACCCCAGCATCGCACAGGAGTCCCGACTACCTGTCCTCACCAGCACCTGGGGCTGTCGGAAGACCTTATGTCAGGCGCTCCAGCAGGGGTGTGAACAAATTCACTGCGGCTTTGGTGCACATCTCGGTGCAACCAGTCATGCTGAAGGTCATTTCAGATGCTTTCGGGCCATCCTCCCGTCCTTCTCAGCGAAGCATCTGTTCAGGTCTCTGCCCGCTTTTAAGTCAGGTGGTTTGTTCTCTGTCATGAGCCACGGGAGTCCTGTGCATTCTGGATACGAGTCCTTTGCCGGCTGCATGGTTCACAGACATCTTCTCCCCCTCTATAGAAAATGTGTCTCTTCAATACCCTAGGGGTGTCTTTTACATTAAAAGTTTAATTTTGATGGGTCTTACCCTACTTGTTTTCTTCCTTGATTATGGATCATGGTATCATGGCTAAGAGCTCTCACCCTAGGTCTCGACAATTTCCATTTCTTCTACAGGTTTTGTAGTTTGGTATTTTACATTCAGGGCTATGGTCCACCTTCATTTTCATACAGGAATTTCTCCTTGTTTTCACTCTTTTGCATATGGCTGTCCCATAATTCCAGCAAAATTTGTTGAAAAGTCTCAAATTCCACTGAATTTCTTTTGCATCTTTGGGTCTGTTCTGGACTCCACTCTGTCAGCTGACCCGTGTGTCTTTCTGAGCATAATTTACAACTTTAGTGGCCGTCTCTGGAAAAAAGTAATTCTGTCTGGAAGCAAAAACCACATTAGAAATGCTCTAATAAGATTCTTCCTCTTGTCAGGAGAGCAAAGCCACCGCCCTAAGCAGAGGTGAGGCCTCAACAGCTCCCAGACAAAACCTTAACACACAATGGGGAACGCAATTCATTTCAAGAGAGTTACCAAGGGCCACAACCTGAGACCAGCGTAGCCATGAAAACTGCAATCATTTCACAACAGAATGAAATTCATAAAGAACCGCTGAGAAGCGTGTGATAAGTTACATAAATCACCGTACCTTAAATTCTGACGGTTGACTAGAACAGAAGTAGCTTCACGGTACAGTTCAAACAGGAGAAAGGTAGGTAGGGCTGGTTTCCACACCACACAGGGCCTGCAGGAAAGGGACACTCTTCCTCTAAACGGGAGATCCCGGGAGTGATGAGATAAACCACGGTGACAGGCACAGAACTGTGCACGCCGGAGTCGCGGCCTGGGCCCCACCATGGAGCCTGTGTCCATGAACGATGAGGCTCGACTGTCAGGCTGGAGGCAACTGAGGCAATTATCAGGGGACAAGAAAACGAGCGCACGGTGCAAGGCAAAGGTCTGAAACTGGGCAGCAACTTCGAGTCAAGTTGGACAAACGGACTCAAAATACAGGTTCTAAAAACACCACAGCGAACTGTTCCTCGGCCCTGGAAAGGCTAAGTGACTAATGCCCAACACTGAGCATCTGCTACCAGAGACGACCCTGGTGACGCAAGGCCCAGCTCCTCCGAACCCGCGCAGAACCTCAGCGAGGAACTTTGCTGGTATCTTACGGCATATCAACATGTTCCTTTAAAATCTGGTATTTCATCAACAATGTAGGTGCCAGCTTTGACTCATTCACATTTCGATTAAACAAAATAATTTACACCCTGACCACACCAGGTAAGAGTTTACTACAATCTTTAAACAGAGCCAGAGGCTACAGTTTGCTCCTACACAACACCATGTCTCTACAAGTTCGATGG
Source organism: Macaca mulatta (assembly GCF_049350105.2). Taxonomy (NCBI): domain Eukaryota; kingdom Metazoa; phylum Chordata; class Mammalia; order Primates; family Cercopithecidae; genus Macaca; species Macaca mulatta. The sequence continues at coordinate 9,053,153 of NC_133413.1, forward strand.
GTTTATTACTTTCCATGTCTTCACTTGCCTAGTGCTAGAAAGCAGATTAAAAACAGAAGGAACCCAGAAACACTATTGAATGAGACTCAAATATCTTGCAATCATCCTGATGAGATGTTTATTAAACAGAAATGTTCTCACCTGTAGAAAGCAGCACACATCAACACGCACCGAGAACTGTCGCCAGGATTCCAGATCACTTTCCCTTCCATGGCCACAGTGCAGGGCAATGGACCACGCACACCTGCAGACCCACGGAAAGCGGGGTGACACGGCCGATTCTTGTAGCGAACAGGCCAGGGTGCACTCAAAGTGCATCTCTTTCCAGAGGGCCGAAATGGAAAGTTACACATTTATTCCACGGTTTAGCAGCGCTGCACCAAACATTTCTGTAAGATTCTCTAAGCAAGCTTTTCCTTCTGCCTAAAATGGCCCAACAAACTGAAAAAGCTCTTGGAGCTGGCAAAGACTTCAGTATCTCCTTAACTACTGTCATGCGCGTCCGTGTGAAGAGACCACCAAACAGGCTTTGTGAGCGCAACATGGCTGCTTATTTCACCTGGGTGCAGGCGGGCTGAGTCTGAAAAGAGTCAGCGAAGGGAGGTAAGTGTGGGAGCGTTTTATAGGATTTGGGTAGGTAAAGGAAAATTACAGTCAAAGGGGGGTTGTTCTCTGGCGGGCAGGAGTGGGGGTCACAAGGTGCTCAGTGGGGGAGCTTTTTGAGCCAGGATGAGCCAGGAAAAGGAATTTCACAAAATATCATCGCTTAAGGCAAGGACCGGCCATTTTCACTTCCTTTGTGGTGGAATGTCATCAGTTAAGTCGAGGCTGGGCATTTGCACTTCTTTTGTGATTCTTCAGTTACTTCAGGCCATCTGGGCATATATACGTGCAAGTCAAAGGGGATGCGATGGCTTGGCTTGGGCTCAGAGGCCTGACAACTATAGTCTTCACTTTTAAGGTGTGGGGTAAGATCATATAATCCCCAACTAGGCTCCTGATGCTGTGTGTGGCATCCAGCAACAGCACGTTCCATTCCTGGATTAAATTTGAGTCAAGAGTCCACAGTGAGAACGATTTCTGGTGAATGAAACACCAGGCAGGAGGGCGATTCCGCTGGGCAGCTCTTCACACACAGCCCAGGAGCTGGGGGGGAGACGAAGAGGCCGACTCGCGTCCACCGTGCTCACGCCCCCGTCGAATGCCCCCCACTCCTAGAGGCCAGGACCCAAGGGAAATCTGACCTGAAAATGGGCAAACCCTCACTTTGGCAGAGGGACAGGGACTCGGGGCCACACCTTGACCTCAGAGCAACACAAGTGCAGACACAGCACCCCAGGACACCCTCTCCACCCAAATTCAAGGAGGAAAACCAACGCCCCGCCCCCTTGCGGAAACCCAGGGCTGCTTGAGCAGACGCCTGCCGCGCACCGTGTGCAGCCTCTCCCGTCCACGTTCCGGTCTCAGCACCTGTGCCTCAGCCCTGCCACTGCTCGCCACACCCACAGGTGTGCCAGGAGAGGCAGGTACTAAGGTCTCCACTGCACCAAAGCCTGTAAAGCCAGGGGACCGCTCCTTCCAGCAGGAGTCCAGAAGCAGTGACTGCAATAGCATCACGGCATGAGAATTTGCCCCTCAGTCTCTGAGTCTCCAGTCTGTTGCCCACCAGGGTCTTCTGCCAACGGCGAGGCCCAAGCTGGGCGTCACATTTGGTTCTGACCATTTCCCTTGTCAAGATCAATACTGCAAATATATCCAATTCATCCTGTCACTAAAAACGAAATAATCCGCCATCTCCATCACAGATGACACAGTCAGGTTTCCATCACCGGGGTGGTTTTTTTGGTTTTTGTTTTTTGGTTTTTTTTGACATAGAGTTTCTGCTCTGTCACCCAGGGTGGAGTGCAGTGGCGCGATCTCGGCTCACTGCAACCTCTGCCTCCCGGGTACAAGTGATTCTCCTGCCTCAGCCTCCCAAGTAGCTGGGATTATAGGTGCCTGTCACCATGCCCGGCTAATTTTCATATTTTCAGTATAGACGGGGTTTCACCATGTTGTCCAGGCTGGTCTCGAACTCCTGACCTCGTCCACTCCACCTGCCTCGTCCTCTCAAAGTGCTGGAATTACAGGCGTAAGCCACCATGGCCTGCCATTACTGGTGTAATTTCTAAGCCGCTCTCTCACACCCACTCCTTTTTTTTTTTTTTTTTTTTTAACCAGCTCTATGGCTATATTTTTTCCAAGAGAACCCGTTACCCATTTGAAGTACAAATAAGACACCATGTTTAAAAACCAAAAATGCCAATTTACATAGAAGTCTCCAAATACCCAGTCGATTTGAGCCTTGAGAATAAGATCAAGCTGTTGGCTGAATACAACTTCCCTTTCCATCTGTCTGCCTGTTAGACACAAGGACGAAGCCACGAGCTAGGGACATAAAGGCAGCAACCAGGAAGGCAGCCGAGACTCCAAATAATAGCTCGAAGGACCAACACAAAGGTACCACACCCTGCACGCCCTCCTCTCCTTCCTTTCTAGAACTTCCAGAGGATGAAACAGGGACCTCCTCCGACGTCCCACGGTGCAGGCGGCCAGAGGGGAAGGCAGTGGCAGCCTGAATGAGGCCACCAGGAAATCACATTCCACAAACAGAAATTCTCCATGTGCTTTACATCCTCTGTCTCTGAAGAACTATGCCAGTCTAACAGTCTCTAGAAAACTGCATTCAAGTGTCATTTCGCATTTCAAGCCAAGAAAACGGTGGGGCATGAGGGAAAAACATAGCCATGTGTTCTGGGGTATTAAAAATAAGTTTTCTTCTGTTATAAACGTATAATTATACATTCTCAGATTTCTGTATAATTGATATGCTTCCTAATTAGCAGACAGAGTAATAAAAAGTGAATTCCAAGTGTAAGATCGGAGGACCCATTCACATGGCTTCAGGTTCTGCTACTGTGTTTCAACTTAAGAAAATGGTTCTGTGTATTGGTAACAAGGCGTGAGTGTCTGTGAGGCTGTAATCAGGGTTCGTGTTGGCTCCCTAGCAGAGGATGTTACACTGTTACATTATCTTCTACAAAAAATCCTGAAAAAATGAAGGCTGAATAGACATACACACCCTCCCAAAATAATCCAAATGCCCATCGATATGAAAAACAGATGAATTACAGTTTCCATCATGGAATATTCCTCAGCAGTGAAAACAAACTATAGCCACAGGTTCCAACTAGGATAAAGAAAACCTTTTAAACACGCTTAAAGTGAACTGACGAGGCGGAATACCTCGATTACAGACATCGGCTCCAAAAGGGTACAGTTCTGAATCCTGTGATGTAGAATTAGTTATCAACCCTGTTTAGGGACACATCTAGAGAAAAGCAAAATAATGACTACACAACTTTACATTCTTTGTAAATTATAACTACTATGAAAATTCTAAAAATGTGAAAATCTTCCCAACTCTTCCTTTGACAAGCTTCAAAATAAATACCCTGGCATTGCTTGCGACACTCACAGGTGTGCCAAAATAATTGAAAATATACCCAAGTTAATAGAATCGAAACTTGAAGATGTTCGAGTGGTCCCTGCCTCGCTATCTCTACATCGTGTAGAAATTTAAGAGCAGGTAGTGGCACTGCAATGCAAGGCTCAAACCAACTGGGTATTTGGAAACTTCTGTGCAAATTGACATTTTTGGTTTTTAAACATCGTGTTATTTGTACTTCAAACAGGTAACTGTTTGGTTCCATTGCAAAAAATACAGCCATAAACCTAGTTTAAAAAAAAAATACGGGAGTGGGTATGAGAGACAGTAGCTTAGAAATTTTACCAGTAACGGTAGGGAGCAGTGGTTCATGCCTGTAATCCCAGCACTTTGAGAGGCAGGACCCACAGGGTCTTTGAGGGCACCGGTCTCCTCTGTTGCCTCCCTGCCAGACTGACCCCAGGACATTCACTGGGTTTCCACCCCTGTCTCATTCAACATCCCCCCCCAAGGGTAGCCTTCATCCTCATCTGGGGCTCAACTCTGCCCAATTTCCTAAATCTCTGCCTTCAGAGCCTGAAAACACCCACGCCCAGGGTAACCCTAGGTCCACGTTTACCCTAGAGAGTCCCGATTCTATCTGTTTCCCCAGCATCACTTTAGTGATAATTTATCCTGTACATTCCAACTGCCTTCACACCTCACTCCCGCTGACTCCCAGCAGACCCCACTCAGATGTACCTGCCCCAGACCCCACACCCAGGTCTGTGCATGCTGCCCTGCTCTGCCTCTGTGGGAACCACCTCTCTTTCTTGAGGAATCAGCTGGCGATCATCTCCTTGTGGAGGACTGCCCTGACTTCCAACCCTCACCAGCAAAGGCAGAAGCCGTCCTCGGTACTTCCCCCAAAACTCAGGTCAAGTATGAAGATGGCGCAGATGCTAGCTGTGCCTGGGATGCCATGGGCAGGGTCCCCAGATGCTCTGCACATGGCCCGGGGCACAGCCTGAACACAGCAAGTGCTACAGAAATAAAACCGACGTGCGCTGACCTCTGATAGGGCCTCCTTCACCATCCACATCTGTCTCCCCTCTGGACAGTAAAATCCACAAGACAGGGAGGGCTTGTCTCACTCATCTTCAAACTCCCAGGGTCACCCTGGCAGGTAAAGGGGACTCAAATGTCTTCTGAAGGAAGCCGCTGGTTAGCTGCCAAGTTAAAGGGCCTCTGAAAATCAGAGCTCAGCATAGGAGTCCAGTACACTTTATGATGAATGACTCCAACCACGGCAGAACTGGCTGTGGAACCAGTGCTGACAAATTCAGGGTTTGTTCACTGTTTCTCAGTTCATTATCATAACTCACTCTAACACAGCAGCCACGCACAGATCCTCAGACATCTACACAGAGTGGGACGATGGCGCCGAGTCACGTGAACGTCCCGTTGCAGACTGGGAGACACCGGTCAGACACGGACCCAGGGAGAGCGCAGACCTCGCGTTAAATCGGCTCCGTGTAAACAGCACTCCCTGCCAGGCCCTTTCCTATCTGCACAGCTTCTACGAATTCAACTCTCGCACCTGACACCTAAGAATACTGCATACCCCCATGTGAATGCCCCACTTACCTCCCAAAATGACCCGGCATGGACGAGTACAAACCATTTCAACGTAAGGGAACTGGAGGGCATGTGGGGCTTTCCCGAGTCCCTGCTGCCTCCTGACTGGAGGGTCCACTGCTTCACACACAACCCTAGTGAAGGGCGGGTCTCTTCGGCCCCCTCAGAGTCAAGAAAACCCATGTTCACTTTCTCAAGACCACACACAACCGAGTCACAAAGCAGGACGGAACCTCGACTATCCGGATTCAGGTCATGTCGAGTTTACGAGCTGCTGCTGTGAACACTGCAGGAAATGATGAGCCTGATTCCGGCTTTGACCTCGAGCTGATCAGCATTAACTAATTTCACTTTCCAGGACCAACTTCAAAGGCCCGCAAAGCCAGAGGAGATGGAACACACCCTCACCCCAAACCTGCTGCAAGGACGCACTTCTCAGATATGTCCCAAGGTGCACAGCGTGTCCGGTGCCTGTTCACCTCCACTGACCTGCAGGTCTTCTATGTGGTATCAGCCTCCTGGGCACTGGGGGCAAGAGGAATAATGGCAACTCCCCTCTGCAGCAAAGGTGAGGTACAGGGACCCAACGCAATAGAACTGACCTTTTTCTGACAGTCTTAAAACAGAAGGAAAATACTGTACAGCCAACGTCCCCTCACGCAGGTTTATTTACCTGTGACTCACAGGCCATGACAAACAACTTCAGGTTCTTACCAATTCCTATTTTCCCCATCCAGGAAGCCTTTCTTTTTAAGCTGAGGCTTGTGGCTACGGACACTAATGACACCAAAATCAGAGTACGCAGGTGCAGTCAAGTCATATGACTTCTCCACTAGAATATGCACAAATGTTCATCAGCAAATCTGATCTTTGCTTTACCTCCCTCCCATGATCTAAAAAGGAGTTCACCACACACACCCCACTTTGAAAACATAACTCATACTTGCATTCAATTCTGGGCATTCGGAATAGACCTAATGGGGAATTAAACCTCTCCTCCAACCCATTACTTAGTCTTCTTAGAGGATGAAGGATTTTGCATAACACAAGGCAGCATATAAAAGATCTTGTGTAGAAACATACTTTCAAGTGGTCCTCATTATTATAATTCAACTAATATACAAAGGACCCAACACACAGCACAATGTCTATTAGAAGAATGATTAATTTGTTTCCCTAAAAATCCTAATATCTACACAGAGAAAATGCCCTATACACATTTTATCATTCTTTACAAATATAGTCATACAAACAAAGGAGTATCACAAAAGCAAAAGAACACATTTGGTTTGACTCGCAGTTCTAAATTTAATATAAAATTGCTAAAACCACCAAGACAAACATGACTATGAAATATTTAACGACCTTCACCTAAATTCAAGTCATCATTCAACCACCAATACCTCTGCTCTCCTTACAGGAACTTTCCAAAAGTAAATTCTGGAATTAACAGGACACATTTTTCTGGTGATAGAAATTAGGAATAAATTGGTTGAAGGCTGTTTCCTAGGCTATCAAACTTTTCCTCAATAATATTTTGTAAAATAAAAGCATCAAACCGATCTTTACATTAACTTACAATCTATCAAGCAATACTGGAGCAAGCTTTAAATATTAGCCACATTCTGTCAGGGCTGACTAACATTAAATCAGCATCAGTCTGATGTCTTGCAGCATCCACAGCTCGTCTTCTCAAAACCACTTAAGATTTCATAATTAACTCAATTAAACAATGGAAGTCATCCCCTTGATCTTTGACATGAAGGGACAATTTTCCCCCAAAATAGTACCTCTTTCCTTGACATGATTTAATCTGTGGTTAGAGTATTTAACAGGATTTCTTTCCCTCTTAGAAAATAAAATATACACCTTTCCAATAGGAAAAACACTAACTGATAATGCTATAGCTTAACCAGGTCCATAGAGTTTTTTTTTTTTTTTTTTTTTTTTAAAGTTAAAGAAAGAACCTAACTACATCTTTGGACCTTATGTGAGGTAGTGTCCAGGGTCACTGGGACCCCTGCTTGGTCAGTGCAGCTGGGTACCAATTAAAGACAGAAACCCAAGAGTTCAAATCCACTTCCCAACGGTTCATCCTAGTGGAAGCCATGGGCACAAAGGAATGCAGCATTCCACAGAGGGCTTTGGGGATAGGCTGCTTAAGAACATGAAAGTGGCTCACGTCCCCCGAATATGAAGCCAGTGACTGCTCCCAGCTTCAGTGCAGCACCATCCACAGAAGCCAAGGTCCGGAATCACCTGAGTGCCCGTCAACAGGGGATGAAGGGAACGTGGCCCGAACATACACAGGAGCAATACTCCACCACACAGCGGAGAGCCCTGTCATCCGCGACAGCATGGATGGAGCTGGAGGACATTACGTTAAGCAAACGAGCCAAGCAAAGAAATGGCGCATGTTCTCACTCATAAGCAGGAGCTGAGAGCAGATCTCATGGAGGCCAAGAGTAGGTGGTCAACAGGGCCCAGCAGAGCCCACTCATAAGCAGGATGGGCAGAGGCTGGCAACGGGCACAAACACACAGCCTAATGGGAGCACAAGACCTACTATTGGTAAATTAGCAGGGGGATGGCAGTGGGTCATCTACTGTGTATTATCAAAACAGCTAGGAGAGAATAACGTGAGCATTACCAGCACAAGGAAAAGAAAATATTTCAAGTGAAAGACATCCCAAGTACCCAGATTTGATTAATATAGGGATGAATCAAGATATCACATGCACTCAGAAAATACGTACATATATTATGTATCAACAAAAACCAATGACAGAACCATTTGTGAAGCACGTGCAGGAGAAGAATGGGAAGCCTGACGTGGTGTGGCTGTGTGTCCCCACCCAAATCTCATGCTGAACTGTAACCCTGTGTTGGAGGTGGGCCCTGGTGGGAGGTGATTGACTTATGGGGGTGGTTTCTAATGGTTGAGCACAATCCCCCAAGTGTTGTCCTCATGATAGTTCTCCTGAGATCTGGTTGTTTTGAGGTGCATGGCACCTTCCCCTTCACTCTCTCTCCCCTTCCAGCCATGTGAAGGCATTCCTGCCTCCCCTTCACCTTCCATCATGATTGTAAGTTTCCCTAGATGTAGAAGCCTGTACAACCCACAGAACTGTATGCCGATTAAACCTTTTTTCCTTATTACACAGCCTCAGGTAGTTCTTTATAGCAGTGGAAGAACAGTACAGTCCTCAGAACCAGCAATGTTTTCCTTCTACCCAGCGGCCAACAAGGGTCCCACACCATAGCTGGTTTTCCGATGCCTTTGAAAGAATGCTGAGGCTGTTTTGGGGATGCTAACTTTCCCCATCTCTGGCAAACCAGATGGGGCATCCTATTTGCCTCTTACCTTTCTCAGAGAAACCCCACCTCTGAAACAGCCTCCGCCAGGGGCCTCCTTCAGCAACAGCAAAGCTGAGTATTCCTTGCACTTCCCTTCTTCTGAACAAGTAAACATCTTAAGCCTGTTTTTCCGTCTTTCCAGCTCATTGAAAAAAAATATCTTGTGCTTTCTATTTTCCTCACACACACACACATAGAAGAGAAGAGGCGTGAGGGCAGGGGCTCTTGTTTTCCTGGATCTGAGCCTGGCCCTCAAACACTAGTCGAATTCATTCTAACACGATATTCAGAGGCAGAAATGCAAATGTCCCCACCACTTCAAATACCCTAAGGATCTAACAGGCCGAGTGGCCCATGTAACTATGGTTTGTGCTGGGCCATTCAACTGGTGTCCAAATACCTGTCCTAGCGGGCTCTTTAATTTCGGGACTTTTCAGACAGCTGTTTTGTTGTTGTTGTTGTTCTGTTTTGTTTTCATTAAAGGGATCTATTACAGTTACAATCAAGAATATCCCAGGCCGAGTGTGGTGGCTCATGCCTGTAATCCCAGCACATTGGGAGGCCAAGGTGAGCAAATCACCTGAGGTGAGGAGTTCAAGACCAGCCTGGTCAACATGTTGAAACCCTGTCTCTACTAATAGAAAAATGAACCAGCCATGGTGGCAGGCACTTATAATCCCAGCTACTCAGGAGGCTGAGGCAGGAGAATGGTGTGAACCAGGAGGTGAGGCTGCAGTGAGCCAAGATCGTGCCACTGCATTCCAGCCTGGGCAACACAGCAAGACTGTCTCAAAAAAATAAAAGTAAACCAACACGCCCACTTAGTTCTTCACCAATGTCAGATACATCAGTTAAAAGAAAAATAATATGAAAGCATGATTTTAAATTTCAGTGTTCAATTTAACCATATCTTTTAAGAAGATATGAAGACAGAATTTCCCCAAGGATCGGTGGAGAAAAAAGCAGTTAAGAAAATTTTAAAACCTCAGGAGAAAAACAAGTATGGTGTAAGACCTCGAGGCAAAACTTTTTCTTTGCACTTTGATTTCCAAAGAACAGAGATGCCCAAAATATGAACTCTCTCATCTGCATTTTATATTCTTCTATGTCCTTTGAAAGGCTGGAGATGGGATCCCAGGTTCCAAAGTGCCTGGCCATGGCTCACATCAGGCGGCATCTTTCACAGCCTTTTACCCCCTTGACTGTGTCTAGAGAGCTCTGTGGCCCAATTTACACAAAAAGGTCCTAATTTACACACGTTCATCACTTTGAACAAAGTCTCAAGAAATGAGACAAATATTGACACTCCACAGAAGCAAGTATTCTCTTCCGAAAAGTCAAGTGTCAGGTTCCCATGAGCCAGATAACTTGGTTACAGAAAGCACTGGCTGATTACTGGTTTAGTGTTAAATGTGTTTAAAATGTTAAGTGATCCAGCGCCCCTCCCAATGGGTGGGCGCGTTGAGCTGGCTGCAGTAGTGATGCACACTGACCACGTTCTTTCCTTTGGTTTTGCTTCAAGCAGCGCACCCCACACTCAGGAACAGACCATAGGATGGCATCGAGGTCTAGGACAGTTCTAAGGAGAGCTGCAGGCCAACTGTCTGGTCTGCAAATAGTCTCTCATTTCAGAGGAAATCACTGAACAGAGTTCATAACACGTGAATTTCAAAAATTTGTATTGCTAATTTCATCCCATTAGAACTTTTGAAGAACAGATGTGCACCTGCTCCAAGTCAGTGAGAGGACAGTCCCTCACAGGTCCCTTGGCCTCCACCTCCCACCTAGAAAACGTCAGCTCAAGCCGATCACAGCACAGTGTGATTTTCTGTAAATAATGTACCCGCCTGCATCTGAGCTGAGGTGTGAATGTCTGGAATGTGCCTGCCAGGCCCAGGAGAAACTGCAGCAGCTGTGGGAACACAAGCCTCTAAGGATCCGATTTGGAGGGAACTCAAAGCAACTAAAACTAGTTCCACTGGTTTTTCTTGGCAAGGCTTGACCAGGCAAACTGTTGTCACTGTTGCTAATTCATGGTAATTTGGATGGGGACTTAACAGTAAGTAATTAGAGCAATTACTGAATTTGCTACTCAATTACAATGGCACAGATTCCTGAGAATGGAAGAACTGTTGCCCAGGAATAGAGCTCAACAGGTCCTCCCCATGCCCCAGAAAACATGGCATTTCCACCCACCCCTGCTTTGATCCCCTGGCCACCACCCTCCTGATCTTGGACATCTGATGGCATCACTCCCCACAGCTGGAAAAACCTGACCTCTTGTCACCCTCCCATCTGCCCTGCCTACCTCCAGCCCAGCACACTCAGGGATGCCCACATACAGGACCAGGAAACCAGGGTTACCCTAAACCAGTGCCTGCATTCAAAGTACTCCACAGCAGGACAATCACCAACGGCCAATACTCCCAGAACCTTCCACCTCAAAACGGGAGCACATTTGGATTCAAGTTGACAACACTGCATTCTCTTTGCCATGTACACACGGAGGCATGTCAGGTTCCACCTAAAGCTATCATCAGGTTCCACGCTGCCCAGGAGCCCAAGCCTAGTCACTCTGCATGATCTCAATTCACCACCCACAGAGAAGCCTGCAGTTTTCTTCTGGTGCACGGTGTGGATGGTGGATGCATTTCTCCTGAAGACTCAGAGATGGGAGTCTGGCCAAGGAGGCCAGTGAGCAAGGCCCGGACGTGCCCCTCCGCTGTCTACACACAGTACCCAAGTCTAGCAGTGCTGACTCTGTGGTGGGATCCATCTGGGCCTGCAGAGGACCCGGGGCACAGGAACCGTGCAGCCTGGCTGCAGCCAGAGGCCTAAGGCATCCCCACGAGGCTCTCCAGTCAAGGTGCCCTCACCACAGGCAGAACCATGCAAGAGAACTGCCTGCTGAACTGGAAACGTCCCAATCTGCTCAGTCAACACTGAAAGACAACAGCCACCTACAGCTGCTGAGCCCCAAAACGTGGTCACTGGACCTGAAGGGCTGAATCTGGAATTTAATCTGTGAAGTTCTTTTCAAATGTTTTGGGCTATGTAATCAAATCTTTATTCTAATTAAATTTAAAGGAGCCTCTGGCTATGGGCTCCCTTGTTGGGCATCACAGCTCCAGGGAGTAAGAATGGGAAGGAGAGGCCCAGAGCCTCTCCACATTCTCCACGCTAATTCAACACGTCATCATAAGGAAAGGCACTCCAGCAGGAGAGGTGTGCATGGGAAGAGCTGGGTTGGCCCCGACACAAGTATGATCCCCATGGCATCACAGCTGCCTCAGCCAACAGGCAAAAGACAATGATGCCCACCTGGACAGGCCACCGGATGTGATGACGCACCCCAAGCCCTAGTCCCACAGCAGCCAGAGACCACCTGCTGCTCATCCCAGGTAAAACAGGCAGAGCTGCCCGAGCCCTCAAAAAGAGGAAGAATTAAGGCAATTCCCGTGATTCCTACGACACACATGACACTCCTCACAGACAGACACAGACTTCGCTGTGAAAGTGCAGAGGACGGTGCAGTCTGTAGGTGGGCTGCTTCTTCCAATGATCAGGGAAGAAACCAGATCCATTTCCTTGTAGGAGAATCATTTGTACCAAGACTAGACAGAAGACAGAAGGTGGCTGATGTTATCAAATCACCAAGCACCACACGGCTGCTTCTTCAAGGAGGACCTGGAAACTTGCATCCACCCGTGTAGAGGCCGCAGTGTTTACAATAGAGACACGGGTGACTGAGGTCTGGCTTCCTCAGGGAAGCTAAATTTGAACTTTCACCACTGAGGAATCAGTCATTTACAGTCACTCACCCTCAATGCAGAAGAGGGCTCAAGACACTGCACCAGACTTCAACACTCAGGGTTAGGGTCTGGGTCAAATGCACAAGTTTTACAAAATGTATTTACTTGGGATGCCAGAAGAGATGTAGCTTCACAAACTCCCCCCCCCCCCAGCCAAGGGTTTGCTTAGCCCCTTCACCAGTGGATCTCACCAACGGATGACACATCCACACCTCGTCCATGGCAGCACAGAAAACCACTTGGAAGATGGCCACTCCCACCAAGCTTCCTGGCTTTGGTGTTTAAAATCTACATCTCATACATGAGATTACACTCCTCCAAACAACAGACATTGCGACTGTCATTTCACCCAAAAGGGCTTTAGGTAATGACACGTGGCCCAGGCGCCAGAGGTCGCCGGCCGCCTTACTCTAGCCTAATTCCTTTGGGCCTGTATGGAGGCTTCACAGATACAGCCTGGTCACATTAATGACCGTATGAGAAGCTCAGGGCATAGACGAACTCAGTGCTGAAGTTTTCCACGTTTATCACTCTTTTGTTTTATCCAGAAGACAGCTGAGAAAAGCTGGGGCAGATCATCTCCTCGAGTGTAATGACTCCAGCCACTTCTCTTCACCCCAGGTCACACCTGTCACACACTTTTAAGAAACCAAAGCAATTCTGTTCTCTTCACTCTGGGTTCCAAGTACCAAATCCCTCCGTTTTATCAATTAGATTATCAAGCAGCCATTTGTAATCTGGAATGCAATCTGATACAAAATTTAAAAATAATTTAGGTTGCCGTAATAGCTCCTATTTATGTTATAGACAAGGCATGAATGAAAACTAATCTGTTTGTTCATAGGACCAATTTTGTAAACAAACCAATTATTCAAGCAATGATTGTCTTCAGTCAGATGCAAATTTGCTCATAAAAGATTTTCCAGCAGGAATTTTTAAATCCATGGTATTTCCTGAGCGTGTCTCTGTACCTCCCTGAGTGCACAGCAGGACTTCCCAGGGCATCCCATCAGCAGGCCCACTGAACAGAGTAAGCCCGCAGCCCCCAGCCCAGGAATCAAGTCCGAGCCCCAGCAGCCGCTCGTCCAGCCGGGGCTTCCTCACTCAGCACAGCACCCAGAGGTCTTCCAGGTTTAATGCCACATGTGCGTGGAAAATAGAGTGCTGGAAGGAGCACAGTGGACATTCTACAAATGCAAATTCCCTCCTGGAACAGCCCAGCAACCCTCTGTACCTTCCTCAAAGTACCCACGCCAGGCAGGCGTAGAGAGTCTAATGGGGTGCCTAGGAATCAGCATTTAACATGATTCTGATGAATAAAAAAGTTTGAGAGGCCGGTCAGCGAGAGGCTGCCGTGGCCTCCACTCATTTGCAGGCTCTGAAGAGACACAGATTCAGGTAACAGGCCAGACAGGACAAGGATGGGGGTGGAGGGCAAATTCCATGGACCACCAACCACCCCACCATCCTGAGAGACTCTGATTTAAGGAGAGGCAAAGCCAGGGAGAAAAGATGCCCGCACCACGTGAGGGACTGAGATTTCACCTAAAGCGTGCAGTATGTGGCTGAGGGTGAAGGTTGGACAAGCCAGGAGCACAGAACGGGGTTCACGGGCCCAGAGGCGACCCCCACACCCAGACCCCGCGCAGATCTCCCAAGCACTGCCTGTGTCTCCTGCCTGGTTTATTTCCTGCCCCCCTTCTACTGTGTTGGTTTCTCAGCCATCTCCTGAAATGCACGACCTCCACCCCCCACCACCACACACCCCTCTCTACAAACTTGGTGGACTGAAAACAGCAGGGGTGGGTTAAGAGCTGGGCTCTGGGGCCAATGTCCTGTCTGAGACATTAGTTCCACCTCACCCAGTTGTGATGTGAGCCCCGGAGATTTCTCAAATAAGAGATGGGAAGGTAACTGAACCCACTTCCCAGGGCGGCTGTGGAGACTGAGATCACATATAGCCACACCTCAGCGTCCAGCACACGTGCGACCCTAGCCGTGTTGCTCCTGATGGGATTCCCTCTATGCCCCCTCTGCTACCAGAGCCAACTTCCAGCAGTAGCTGTGGAGGGTGCGTCCTCTATTCCCACTCCACTCACCTCCCATCGCTCCACGCAGTGACCTGTCACGCAGCGGCCACCAGCAAACCTGGCCCCACTGGAAAACCGACCCCCCCCCACACACTTTGGGGAGTCTTCCACTTGCAGTTCCGAAGCAGGCCGAGAAACCGCCCTCAAGGGTGCTTACCTGTTCCTTATTGCACGTAATGACCTGCCACGCAGGACCACCAGCAAACCTAGCTCCACCATCCAGGCTCCAGTGGATAACCGAACCCCTACCCCCCAGCTTGGGGTGTTTTCCACTTGCGGTTCTGAAGGGAGCCGAGAAACCTCCCTCAAGGGCAGTCACCTATTCCTTATTGCACGTAATGACCTGCCACCCAGGGCCACCAGCAATCCTGGCTCCACCATCCAGGTTCTGGTGGGTAACTGCCGCCTTCCCCCGCTTCTTCCTGCGGTGTCTGGGAGGCTCAGAATCTGCCCTCCAAGGGCACTCATCTGTTCCTTATTGCACTAATACCTTGTTTACAGAAATCCACTTTGACTTCCAGCACTGCAGGTGTGACAATTTAGGAATCCTGCTTACTTGCAAGCTCCAAGAGCTTGAGGTCACGTCCACCCCACCAGCATCCCAGAGACCCAGCACTGTCCCACTGTGTTTAAAATTCCAAAATACTCCTTCAAAATGCTGTTGGCATTTGGTTTGCGCATAAAATGCTAAAAACCTTCAAGTGAAATATCTTCAACGGTTTGATTCAATCCTAACATGTGAGTTACACATCTGTCAAGTTGTAAAGCCTCATGCATTTATAACATTTTACATATGGTCAAATGGTTCATTAATATAAATCATGAGAATCTCTAAGAAACAGGTTTTTTTTCTGGCATTAGATGACCAAAGGAAAACTGGGTTCTGGCTGGCTTGCGGGCCTGTAGGGGCAGATATATCTGTTGACACAACCAAGCTCCTTCCCAATGATGTGGCCTCATCCCAGGCCCCTCACCCGCATCCCTGCAGGCCCCTGGAGGAGCAAGCTGACCTGCCCACATTTCTCAAATGCACAGCTGTTGCTCACGCTGCAGTTGGAGCTCAAGGCACGAGCAGGCCACCACCCTAAAAATACCACGCAGCGTCCACTCCAGGTGACGGTGGTTTTCACTCCATCCCAAAGCCCCATGTATGAGTTTACAGCCATGACTACTAAATGGATTTTTAAAACCTCAACTTACTTTGTTTGCTTTCATGCAACAAAGTTAAAAGACTATCACTCAGATATAGGCTCTGAAACTGTGGAATAATTATTTGAGAACAGAGCCTCTGCCAGATCAGGATAAGTACTTGGGACAACACCCCGTGACCTCGGTCCACACAAACCCATCCAGACCAGAGGCCTCTTGCACTGCTCTGGAATTTCTGTAAAGGAGGTATTAGTGCAGAAAGGAACAGATGGGTGTCCTTGGAGGGCAGTTTCTGAGCCTCCCAGCCACACGGCCACATTCAGGCTGAAGCCGCCCCACCTCCAGAAACACTGTCCCTTGCCGAGGTGTGCCTGGCTTCTCCCTTTTTCCAAAACTCAACAAAATCTGAAAGGACAGGTCTGTGTAGAAAAACACAAACTACTTGCGATTCCTCTTCCCAGTTCAGGCTGCAGGAAGCTCATTTCAGCCCTCACTGTGTTCTGACTGTGGCTTGGTTGCCATAATAAAGTCAGAATTCTAGTCCCTGTCTCCTGGGCGGTGTGGCAGGCATACGTACCTTCAGTCACATGAGGAAAGGCGTGGTGAGCCCCCTTCCTTCAGTAAAACTGCACAGTTCCCCGAACCCTGATGTCATCCCCGTCACGCCACTGTGAACACCGGGACAGAGCACATTTCAATGCGTGCACCTTTGTGGGCTAGTTTTCTATTTCTCCACTAAATCACCCCAAATTTAGCGCCCTAAACACTGACTTATTTTCTCCCATTTCTGGAAGCTGGAGTCCAAAACAGGTCCCACCAGCTAACGTCGAGGTGTCGACAGGGCTGGCTCTGGGGGAGCGACTGTCTCTTTGCCTCCCACAGCCTCTAGAGTCTTCCTCATCCCCTTGTCGATAGGGCACCCACTGTCTTCAGGACCCACAGGGGTCCTGGTGGCCCCTCAACAGGAAGACGCAGAAATGTCAGGAACCCGGGCTCCAGTGCTAGGGCCAAGCCTCCCCCACCCTCCCAGGTCCTCACGCACTCCCATGCGAGCTAATATAGATTCCACTTTAGTGTCACCAGTGTAAGTGCCCAGCTGTGAACTGGTTAACCTTGCCCACACAGACCCCAGGAATAAACTCACAGGCCATGGACCACTCCACAAGCAATGAGTGACCACCTGCTTGGGGACTGCCATGGCCCAGCAGAGCCCTCTGGTGCCTCCCCATGGGCTCAGGGACCGGCGGCCAGTGTCTGCAGCACCAGAGGGCCCTGGATAAAAAAGACAGCTCCCATGTCGGGAGGCACCCGCCAGCAGTCCGGTTCCCGGTACTTTAAGTAGCCCAGGTGGACAAGTCGTGCCGCGTGCAACTCCATCACCAGAATAACGACTGCACGTGGTGAGTGCACGGGTGGCCACCCCTCAGTCCAGCTGGCCATGCTAAGCACATCACCGCCGTGATGCCCAATCAGACTCAGCTGCTGGCACAGTCCAGGCATCGGCCCCCCAACAACATTCTGGATCACAATTCACAGTAGTGATTGCGATCAGGGCCACACGTGGCTGAATGTATTTACAAGAGGACGCCATACCAATCTGGCTGGACTCAGAGCATTTCCCACTGTATATTCTTACAACACCATTTTATTTGCACTTTATTAAATTTTTGTGGTTTTTTCTGCCTATCTACTTTATGGGAGAGTTTCTTGTTCTTATGACTGCAGTGATACTTCAAGCTGCAACTCTGAATGTGTAAAATTAGTTTGGAAGGCGCCTTATCGTTAAACATTTCACAAGCAAGCAGCCAGAGGCACCTAACCCGGAGGGCCTGTTTTCTTCTCTGAGCCAAACCTACATTGGACTCACAGAAAATGGCAAACGGAGAGCGGCTGGATCTCCAGTGCCCATTCCTAGGGGACCTCCTGGGGAGCAGATATGGAGGGAGAAGCCCTGGGCAATGTCATCGTCATACTAAAGAAAAGTGCATTTGGGTAAACATAAGCACCAGACTTAAGAGATTAAGCAAACCATGAAAAGAAACCACTAACCACAGCTTCTCCAAAACAGAACTAAACTCCCTTTAGTTTCAATTGGAAAAGCACAGGTGATGATCAGGATACAAAAAAAATGACAAAGTATGTGAACACAGGAGAATGAACAAGGGCCACTGTCTCTTCCTGTGTCAGTGGGAGCCTCGCATCTAAGCTGGATTTAGAAGGTTGTTACTTTGGGCTGAAAGTTATCTCCAACCCTAGTTAGTAAGCAAGTGGAGCAGAACGCTTCAATTATTTCAAGGTTTAGCAGCAAAGCTCTGCAACTCTCAAAACCATTTTAATCGGTGTGAATTTTAAAGTGACTCAATCTGTTGGCTGGAGCATCTAATGGCTTAGCCACGGGGTCATGTTGGAAAATTTTTCCAATTGCTTTTGTTTTTCCTACTGAAGATGGATTTGAACGTTCTTGCAGTTTGCAGTTGGCTCGTTCTGATGTTTGGTCCTGAGGAGGCCCAAGTACCTGGAGAAGAAGAATCTGAAACCTCAAGACACTCGAGTGCTGTCTGGGGAGATGGAGACCCCAACCCGAGGTCCACTGACGGACTCACCACGGGCTCAGGGCCGCCCGACGCAAGGGCTACATATTTGCCGCTTACAAAACAACATAAGCACCCACCCTCAGGAGTGCACACACGCTCTGTACACGCTCACGTCTGTCCGTACCAACACCAGCACACACCCCCAGGTGTGCACACACACTCTGTACATGCCCACGTCTGTCCGTGCCAACACCAGCACACACCCCCAGGTGTACACACACGCTCTGTACACACTCACGTCTGTCCGTGCCAATATCAACACACAACCCCGAGGTGTACACACACGCTCTGTACACATCTGTCCCAGTCAACACCAGCACACACCCCCAGGGGTACACACACGCTCTGTATACACTCACGTCTGTCCATGCCAACAACAGCACACACCCCCGAGGTGTGCACACATGCTCTGTACACATATGTCCCTGCCAATGCCAGCACACACTCTGTATGCGCTCACATCTGTCCCTGTCAATGCCAGCATGCACCACCAAGGTGTGCACACACGCTCCGTACACGCTCACATCCCTCCCTGCCAATATGAGCACACACCCCCAGGGGAGGACACACGCTCCGCACATACTCATGTCTGTCCCTGCAGCCTGAGTCAAATAGTCACAGAGAGGCAGAGGAGGAGGAAGAAGGATGCGATGGGCACTGAGGTCCTGGGCCGGTTCCCCTCCCTACCTCGGGAGAGACCCCTCATGTGAACCTGCCGTCACTCACCCTTCCGCCTCCATCCTCCCACATGGATCAGGAGGACGCCCACTGCACAGAGCTGTGATGATCATGAACAGAAGATGGCAGGAGCTCATGCCAAGGTGCTGAGCACGGGGCCTACGGAGCGCTTCTTTCTGCTGTGGCTGACATCAAACAAGACGCTGATACGGCTTCCAGAGAGAAAGTCACTCGCTGAGACACTGAAACGTGTGACCTAGGAGCCTGTGAAGGTCGAAGAACAAACCAACAAACCAAACGGTTTTGTTTGTTTTTCAAATACCACAGCCTGTTTTTTCTTTGTTTTCTTTTTCTTTTTTTTTTTTTTTTTTTTTTTTAGACGGAGTCTTGCTCTGTGGCCCGGGCTGGAGTGCAGTGGTCGGATCTCAGCTCACTGCAAGCTCCGCCTCCTGGGTTTATGCCATTCTCCTGCCTCAGCCTCCAGAGTAGCTGGGACTACAGGCACAAGCCACTTGCCCGGCTAGTTTTTTTGTATTTTTTAGTAAAGGCGTGGTTTCACCGTGTTAGCCAGGATGGTCTCGATCTCCTGACCTCATGATCCGCCTGTTACAGCCTCCCAAAGTGCTGGGATTAAAGGATGGAGCCACCGTGCCCGGCCCTTTTTTCTTCCAAGAGAAGGGGCTGCGCTGCCGGGAGGCAGTGCTTCGAGCTCTAATGGATGGAACCTGCTAACCAGCGAAGGTGGAGAGAGGGCACCCGTCTGAGAGGATGAAGAGGCAGCAAAGCACAGCTGGCCTCGGGGAACCGGAAGCCACAGGGACATCAGGCTGGGTGCTGCTATCTGCGGGCCACTGGCTGGGGGACTGTACTGGGCCTGGAGGGACATCCCTGACACTCTCCACCGGATGCCAGGGGCACCCCCAGCCCCAGGTGAGAACCAGGGATCCCATGGTGAATGAGGCCAGCCTGTGGGCTGTGGGCCTGGGACAGCTCTGCACATCTTAATAGAAAAATTGGATTCTATTTTGTGGGACTTTGGTGACACCAATGGCTGGTCAGTGCTGTCCGTCAGGAAGTGATTTGATGACAGATTAGAGAAGGGGCTGCCAAGGCCAGCGGGGCACTCGCTGCCTGGGTCCAAGGAAAAGGAAATAAAGGCTGGCGATGTGACAGTGTCGGGGAGCACAGAGGGAAGGAACTGGTGGAGACACAGGGCTGGCCCTGCCCAGGGCTACCAGCAGGTACCCGGGGGTTGTCCTATTAATTCTTCTCACGGCACCAAGAGGCAGCTGTGAGGATCCCTCTCCTGAGGACAGAACTGCTCCAGAACCACACAGCGAGGATCCACAGAAGCAGGCCAGCTCCACAGCGGGCGATCTTGACCCCTCACCCGTCGTCCTGAGGCAGGGATCAGAGCCCCCTGGACACACAGACGCTCCCAGGAACTGCAGGAAGGGGAAGCAGACGCCCCGGACCAGCGGCAGGACCCAGGGATTCTGCCCTCCAGGTCACATGGGGACCAGCCACTGCACAGGTGGACACACGGTGCTTTAACCCGCGCTGGGGGAAGGAGCCCTCGCTCTCAGGGTGGAGACCGCAGCTCGATCGGGCCGGCCTCCCTGCTGGGCACAGCCTGAGCCAGAGGACCAAGGCCACAGAGGATTACCAAGGTTCACCTGGCCAGCTTCCAGCAGCCCCCGACGAGGCCACTACCCTCAGCTGAACAGCCCGGTCCATCACCAAGCCCCACCCTCTTCTGCCAGCCCTGCCCCCACAAGGCCCCGCCTCTCGCATGCAAGCCCCGCCCCCAAGACCCAGCTTGCCTGCAGCCCCGCCCCACTGGCTCCACCCCATCTCCTGCAAGCCCCGTCCCCAAGGCCCAGCTCACCTGCATCCCCACCTACTAGGCTCCACTCCTCACCTGCAAAGAGCCACCCCTCACTAAGCTCCTCCCATCACTTGCACAGCCCTGCCCAACATAGCACTCCCTTCTAGAAACCCTAGACACACTAAGGTTTCTGCGGCCAAACCTGATGATTCGCTGAGTATGAGCACGAAGACTCAGTGCCCTGATCTGTTCAGTCAGGTTTTGCCATCAAATAGTTTGCTCTAAACTTCTGCAGAATCTTTCAGTTTTCTGAGCCATTTGGGTTTCAAAATTATAAAGAAGAAATTGTGGACCTATACTTACTTGGGTTTATATTAAAATGGATTCATTTGTTTTTTGTTTTGTTATTTGCTTAAACCTTTTCCAATTTTTTTTTTTTTTTTAGCATAGTAACTAAAAATGACAACCCTTCACATATTTGGCCAGCTGTTGGCTCTGTGCTATGCTTGATGTTGCAGCAAATGTAAAAGACAAACAGCTTACTGTCTAGAAAGACTGATGCGGCTGTGACTGGAGGCACATGGTGGATGCCATGCGGAGGGCCAAGGACAAGGGCCGGAGGAGGAGTGGGAGCTGCTGCTGCTGGGGGGAGAGGGAAGAGCTGGAGAGGGTGGTGTGAGAAAGCAGCTGCCTCTGGGCAGGGCTCTAGAAAGGGAGCCAGACAAGTGACTAGGGGGTTCCAGGCAAGGTCCAGGCATGGGAGTCCTGACAACAGACTTAGTGCATTTGTGAAATCCTGCAAAGGTCGGGCAGACAGACACCTGAGTTTATAGTACTGGCTAGTATTAATAAGGGCCTCACCCAGAGTGGTAGATTCTTCTCCTTTATTTTTCAAATTTTACTGAAATGTACTTATTTTTCAGACTGGGACTCACCCTGTCACCCAGGCTGGAGTGCGGTGGTGTGATCTTGGCTCACTACGGCCTCGAACTCCTGGGTTCAAGCGATCCTCTCACCTCAGTCTCCCAAGCAACTGGGACAAGGTGCCACCACGCCTGGCTCATTTTGTGTGTGTGTGTGTAGGGGTAGGTGTAGGTGGAAACTTTGTTGTCTAGGCTGGTCTCAAACTCCTGAGTTCAAGCAATCCTCTTGTCTTGTGTATTAGTCTAATCTCACACTGCTATGAAGAAATACCTAAGACTGGGTAATTTATAATGAAGGAGCCAAAAAGTAAGGAAGTTTAATTGACTCACAGTTCTGCATGGCTGGGGAAGCCTCAGGAAACTTACAATCATGGTGGAAGGCACCTCTTCACAGGGTGGTATGGAAGAGAATGACAAGTGAAGGGGGAAGCCCCTTATAAAACCATCAGATCGGCCGGGCGCGGTGGCTCAAGCCTGTAATCCCAGCACTTTGGGAGGCCGAGACGGGCGGATCACGAGGTCAGGAGATCGAGATCATCCTGGTTAACACAGTGAAACCCCGTCTCTACTAAAAAATACAAAAAATTAGCCGGGCGCGGTGGTGGGCGCCTGTAGTCCCAGCTACTCGGGAGGCTGAGGCAGGAGAATGGCGTGAACCCGGGAGGCGGAGCTTGCAGTGAGCTGAGATCCGGCCACTGCACTCCAGCCCGGGCGACACAGCGAGACTCTGTCTCAAAAAAAAAATAAATAAAATAAAACCATCAGATCTCGTGAGAACATACTCACTGTCATGAGAATAACACGGGGGAACCGCCCTCATGATGCAATTACCTCCTACCAGGTCCCTCCCACAACATGTGGGGATTATGGGAACTACAATTCAAGATGAGATTTGGGTGGGGACGAGGCCAAACCATATCACCTTGGCCTTCCAAAGTGCTGGGATTAAAGGTGTGAGCCACTGTGTCCAGCCATAGAAACTTATGATAAGTCATGTTTCTTGTTTGAGAAATAGCTACCATGAGTGCTATTATTATTAAAGCTATATATTATTAGAAAGCAGACATCTCACTGTATCTGCTGATTTTAAATGCATTGATCATCTGATACAAAGTACGGTAAGCTTGGAAACAAGTAATTTAACAGCGGTAGATGATGCAGGTCGTAGCGGGCCACTTATGCATGACTGTTGGATGGCAGGCTCCCTAGATTGGGCTGAGGAGACCCGAGGTCTCACCTCTGCCAGTGACTTGCTGTGTGCGCTTGGCCAGGTGACTCATGGCACCTGGACGGAGGGAGTGGCAAGTGGCGTGGTGATCACAGGGACGTGGTATGTGATTGAGGGAGAGGGCCAGCTGGCATGACTGGAAGAGAAGACAGTTTCTTTCATACCAAAGAGTATGGACACTTACCAGGAGGCTTGCCTAAGGTAGGAGAAGATCTTCCACCCTGCCCCAGGAGTGGGGAGTCTTTCATCTTTTTGGGGGGCATTTCTATCCTCCCAGCCCCTCCAGCTGTTCTGGAAGCCCCAGCTTTGTGCTTACAGCTATCACCGAGAATCCATCCCAAACTAGGAGAAGCAAAGACTGATCCTGGACCGTCTCCCCGCTGTCGCCGGCTAGCCCACTCCAGCATTGCCCCTCCTGCAGGCCCGTGCTTCGCACTACAGGAGATTCTATGCACAGAAACAGGAGGCACACAGCCGATGTTGGAAGGGGTGCTGTGTT
Organism: Macaca mulatta; assembly: GCF_049350105.2. NCBI lineage: Eukaryota > Metazoa > Chordata > Mammalia > Primates > Cercopithecidae > Macaca > Macaca mulatta. The sequence goes on from NC_133413.1 coordinate 9,076,415, forward strand.
ACTGAGGTGCAGAACACAAAATCAGGAGGCACTCAGCAGGTGTTGGAAAGGGTGCTGTGTTACTTAGGACTTAGGTGCAGCACAGTACCGTGGGAAGGGCAGACACCAGGGCGAATCCTGGCTCTGATTCGGGCAGCTTGCTTCATCACGCTGAGCCTCAGTTTTTTCATCTGTAAATGAGGATGAGAATACCTCCGTCACAGGATTCTATGTGACATGATTAGAAAATGCCTAGCCAAAAAAGAATAAAAAATTTAAAAAATAAAAAAATGGAAAATACCTAGCCAGTAATAAGCACTCAAAAATACACATATATACACACACATTCTCATCTGCCTTTTTTAGGTCTTACTTTCCTTGTTTGTAGGATAAGGGACTTGGACAGGATGGTTCTATTCTCTCCAGCTCTGAAATACTGGCTTCCCGGCACCATCTAATTTCAGGCAGAAAAGCCAGTTTTCTCAGTGTGTCGAAGATCACCATTTCACAGGCTATTTTGTCTACGTTTAACTGCTCGTGTTTTTCCAGTTAACTCAGGTGACATGTGTTCCCGAGTTGTTCCTGACGGCCATGAAGCTCAGCCACGATGACAGAGGAGCCAGGTATTTACACCTGGCCAGAGAAGACACGAATAATCTGTTCAGGTACATCGTGCATTGTAAGAACATGGTCTTGAATGTTTTATTTAAATCAAGGATGTCCAATCTTTTGGCTTCCCTGTGCCACAACTGTCTTAGGCCACACACTAAATACACTAACACTAAGGACAGTTGATGAGCTAAAAAAAAATAAATAGAGGACCTCAATGTTTTAAGAAAGTGTAGGGATTGTGTTGGGATGCATTCCAAGCCATCCTGAGCATGCGGACTGCAGGCTGTGGGTTAGACAAGCTTGGTTTAAATCACTGACTGTATGTTACGTGGTTTAAATATCATCTCACTAGTATTTTTATTGACAGAGCATCTTGAAAAATAAGGAAAAGCTTACACGGACTTACAATCTCATCAAAATACAATGTTATAGTCGGAATCAATGATTTACATTAGAGTTGGGAGACCCTGTGTTGGAGAATTGTGGTGTCAGAATGATAATTTCTAGTAGCCTGAGGTGATGATGCATCTGGGAACTGTGTCCGCAGCACTAAGATGAACGTTTTGTATTCTAGTCATTCTCCTTCCCTAGCGTTCTGTTCCTCCCCGTCCCTGGCCTTCTGTTCCTTATTCCTCCCCCTTCCCTGGCGTGCCGTTCCTTCTTCCCTAGCGTGCAGTTCGGCACCACTCCCATGGACAGTACCGGTGTTCCTCACATTCTTGAGCATACCATCCTTTGTGGGTCTCGGAAATATCCGTGCAGAGACCCTTTCTTCAAAATGTTGAACCGGTCCCTCTCCACGTTCATGAACGCCTTCACAGGTAAGACCAGCATCCTGAATGGAAAACCGCGTTTGCGTTTGCCAGGCGCACCCACTGGAATTCAGTTAGTTTCTGAGAAGAGATGACAGGAGTGGGCAATTAATGTTCTAGAAAAATTTTTACCTCTCTCTACTTGAAGGACGTTAGAAATTTCATTCTTCAGGAAAGCCACATGGTAGCGAGATTATAAAAACCAGCATTTGAATAAAAGGTACGTGAACTTTTCCCAGAAAGGTTCAAAACAGTTTTCTCTTGGGGATATCACTACAATGCCAGGCCTCCAGAGTTACCACTAACATTGATGTTTGACTTTTAGTAAGACTGACGCTAGTGAATAGGGTGACGATGAACAGTGCACTCTGTGAAGGAGTGACATGGAAGAGCAAGTTAAATCCATGCTCTTACAGAATGAGGTCATCTTTGTAGACGTGTGAAAGTCTCTGGAGACACTTGAGAGAGTTTAGATGTTCGCTGAAGAAAGCCCTGGTGCCCGTCCAGTGCAGATCCTGAGATGGGATGGGAAAGCCGGCACTCAGGGTGATGAGCTGGGACAGCTGCTGAGGTTGGGGGCCAGAGCATGGAGCCACTGCCCCATCTCAAGAATAGCTACAACTTACTATCCTAGGACAAAGGGGAAATGAGGCTTGAGATTCAATACTTTTAGTAGAAATCTGTTAAATTTTACAATTTCACTTTTCCTTTGTACCCAGCTAGTGATTATACTCTGGATCCATTTTCCACACAAAAACCCAAGGACTTTCAGAATCTCCTCTCAGTGTATTTGGATGCCACCTTTTTCCCAGGTTTACGTGAGCTGGATTTCTGGTATGTCATGAGTGATTAACTAGTTGATACAGACTTTAGTATTTGAGTTACTGTCAGCTTATAATTATTTGTCCTCAGGCAGGAAGGATGGCGGCTGGAACATGAGAATTCCAGCGACCCCCAGATGCCCTTGGTCTTTAAAGGAGTCATCTTTAATGAGATGAAGGCAGGGTTTGTAAGTTTTCTTTTTTATGTTGTGTTCAGCTTACCTTACCCATGAACCGTACCATGATATAGACACATCTGAAAGATGGTTGATTTTTCTTCAATATTCTCATTATAGGTGACATGTTCTTGGATTAGCTGGGGTCAGTGCTGTGAGCAGAAGCCAGGGGGTAGCAGGGCCAGGCTGCTGTTCTTCGCAGCAGGTCTCAGACCATGTCTGACGACCCCCGCGTATGATCTGCAGTGAGACAGAAGCTATTTTCATACCACTATCAACACATTGTCTTTTTCACTCATTCTTGCCCAAGTACATGGTGTACTTTCTAGAGGCTGTGTGGTGAGGTGTGTGACACACAGTAAGCTGGATACAGAGCAGATGGGGGAGTCCAGCTTCACCTCTGAGCCAGACACTACACACAGGTACCTACACAGGCAAAAAAAGCCCACATAATCAAAAGCTGTTTGGGTCCTCGTTAAAACCCATTTTTGCTTAGTGTTCCATTATTGGAATCCTAAGCTTGTGGGAGTTGTTTATATCCTACAGCTCAAGGTCATTGCCAAAGTCTGATTTTTACAAAAAAAATTGCAACCTCAGGAATAAATGGGTTAATTTTTCAGAGTGTAAAGGAATCTTGAAACCATTTTGGATTAAGAGCTGCTGTCCTGGGCCAGTGTCTTCATGTCCCCTTGTGACTTTGACAACCTGCCTGTGCTGGTGTCCCTGAGGCTCATGGGTGGCCTGCTCTCTGATTTCTGTAGCCCCCCTCAGCTGGTGAACTATTTCTTACCTTTTCATTCTCAATTTGGTGGTCTTTTCTTCCAAGGAGTCTTCTTGAAACTCAAGTTGGGGTGACAGCTTCTCCCCACTTCCCTCGTGGCTGGAAGGCAGACCTGGTGATCCCTCGGATTTACAGCCCTCGGCTATGCGTTTGTTGCAACACACATCAAAAAGTCCATTGTTCTCAATCCTTGAGTCCTGTGCGTGGGTGATGAGTGATTGAATACAGTGTTAAGCAATGCCTGCAGCGGTGTCTTTTTTTGTTTGTTTGTTTTTTTACCAGTAGAAGAGTTTTATTTGCAAAGTATTACAGGCATATGCACCAGAATGTGATCAACTGGCTATATTATAAGTAAGGTAGCATGTGTGTATTATTTTATATATACATATTCTTATTTATTTACTTCACATTTCAAGACAGACAATGAGAGGATATTCTCCCAGCACCTTCAAAACAGACTTCTTCCCCACCACATGTACTCAGTGGTCTCTGGGGGTGACCCACTGTGCATCCTGGAGCTTACGTGGGAGCAGCTTAAGCAATTTCATGCCACTCACGATCACCCAAGCAATGCTAGGTAATATTTTGTTGGAAATTTTGATGGTGGATTGTGAAAAGTTGACTTGTTTGTGTTCTTACATTTTCATGACATGGCTTCTCTCACATTTAGCGATGCTTAAGAAATATCTAAGTGTAGGTAAGATTCTTGGCCTAAGTTTGCCTATCTTACTTGGACATTGATTTTGGACATTTACAATGATAGTCTTCAGTGGGCTCAGCATGGTGGTTACAAACACGGTGTTTAGAAAACCCCAGAGAAGGTTCCTGGCCCCCAGCTTCTTGCCTCACTTCCAGCTTTGTTGCATGGAGAGTGGGGGTGCATGGATGGTGCCCACTCCGACCCAGGGTGTGTGAAGCTTCGAGCCTGTCCTTGGCACGGGGAAGTGCTCTTCCGATAGTGGATGCAGTCACAGAACCTTAATCACATCCTCACTTTCTGATACATCGCTTGTTTCTTATGTCACTAATATAAGGTCATTATCATAATAATATAGTTATATGTATTATATAAAATACTAATAATTTCCACATAAATGCTAATGTAAAAACATATTTCCAAGATTATTTTACGTAAAAAGAATTATGAAAACTTTCAAGCATACAGAAAAGTAGACTAGGATAATGAGCCCCTAAACACTTATCACATAATAGATATCCTTTTCCTTGTGAAGTTTTTGGAAGTAAATTATGAACGTCATCATTTACCCCTAAATATTTGAATTTGTGACCCTAAAACATGAGGATTCTTTCTTATATGAGCTAATGCCATTTTCAGTTTTAATAGAATAAAACATACTTTCTTAAAACTGCCTATTTCTTATTCCATATTCAAATTTTCTAGTTGGCCTCAAAGTGTTTGTGGCACAGGGTTCCACAGATCACAGCTGCTCAGCCCGGGTCTCTCCCGGGCACCCTCTTGGACGGCAGAGGAGTGTGCAGGCTGGGTTTCCTCCGGGCGCTCTCACTTTCCAGGGGGCCTGGCTGCTCCTGTGTGGTGTTGGGTGCCATGTTCCTGTGTTTCCTGAGAACTGGAACTTAGATCCAAAGACTTAGTTTGAGTCAGGCTGCGCCTTTTGAAGCAGAGTCCCTCATGGGGAGCTCTGCATAGATGGCCACATCCTACCTTCCTGTGAGGCCTGCTTGCCTCCACTGGGGGTCTCACGCCAGCGGGGTGCATGCTGAGAGTCGGCCACTGTCTTGTGAAGATCTGCTTTCTCCCTTCAGCCACGGAGCAGCTGGTGCACTTGAGTTTCTGGTGTCCTGTGATAATGAGTTCCTCATACACCTATTAATGGTTTTCATGTTCATTGAGGATTATTGCCTGAATCATTTATTAGAGTTTGTGAAGTTTTCAAATTCTGTAATTCTTCATTCGTTTGCTGGACTTCTTCAAAGAAGAGCTCCACATCAGCTGGGGCTGTCGGGTTATCTTGAAATATGTTTCTGTGGAAAAGGCAGGGGCGGCTGCTCTCCCTGGGAAGTCCAGTTTGAGGAGGAGTTAGGGTGGTGCGGGAGCTACCTCTAATGATGACAGAAGAGGCTGTCTTTTTTTTTTTTTTTTTAAAGACAGGGTCTGGTTCTGTCCCCCAGGCTGGAGTACAGTGGCATGGTCTTAGCTTACTGCAGCCTCAGCCTCCTGGGCCACCTCAGCCTCCTGAGTAGCTGGGACTACAGGTGTGCACCACCATGCCCAGCTAGTGCTTATATTTTTTTGTAGAGACAGAGTCTCGCCATGGTGCCCAGGCTGGTCTCGATCTCCTGAGTTCAAACAATCTGCCCACCTTGACCTCCCAAAGTGCTGGGATTACAGGTGTAAGCCACTGCGCCCACCATGGGGAAGAGAGTTCTTTCTTTTCTTCTTTTTTCCCCTTGTCTTCTTTGTTTTGTTTTTTAGTACCCCTGTGACCTCACAGAAATATTTCTGTACACGTACATATTTGAGACTATGTGATCAGATGGAATTTAGTTTTATGCCCACATTTGCCCTAGCTGTTGGCCCATTTTGGTCTCACTTCTTTGGTTTCTACGCCCCCACTCCCACCTCCCTAAAGCATGCACAGCCAGGCCCTCCCTGCTCCAGAGGCTCAACTGTCTGTTTCCCAGGGAGCTCTGATTTCTGTGGCTAGTGGGGAAGGGCCTTTGGAGAGTAGCATCTGGACACTAGGGGTGGTGATTGCTCCTGGATTCTCTCAACCCCAAGAGTATAAAGTTTGTTTCTAAATTCTAGAATGAGACATTTCTGAAGGTTCTTTAAGATACTAGTTCCCCAAACCTTAACCATAGCTCAGGCAACATAGTAAAGAAAAAGATAAATTCTGTCATTGTAACCTTTTTCCTCTGGTTGAATAAATGTTATCTTTATTAACATGTATAACCTTGAACTTGTTAACAAAAATTGAGCTTTGTGAAATTGTCAGTTGGATTACTCTATTACTCTACTAGGGTTATAAAGTATTTTAACAGATACCTCATTTGGTTTTTGTCACATCTCTAGATGAAGTTTAAAATGAAAGATCAATGTTTGGCTAGGTGTGGTGGCTCATGCCTGCAAATCCAAGCAGTTTGGGAGGCCAAGATGGGAGGATTGCTTGAGGCCAGGAGTTTGAGACCAGCATGGGTAACAGTGAGAACCCATCTGTAAAACTTAAAAATTAGCCCACTGGGCGTGGTAGCTCATGCCTGTAATTCCAGCATTTTGGGAGGCCGAGGTGGGGAGATCACCTGAGGTCAGGAGTTCAAGACCAGCCTAATCAACATGGTGAAACTCTATCTCTACTAAAAATACAAAAATTAGCCAGGCGTGGTGGCAGACGCCTTCAGTCCCAGCTACTCAGGAGGCTGAGGCAGGAGAATGGCATGAACCCGGGAGGAGGAGCTGGCAGTGAGCGGAGATTGCACCACCCGCACTGCAGCCTGGGTGACACAGCGAGACACCGTCTCAAAAACAAAAACAAAAACAAAAACAAAAAAAAAGGCTGGACATGATACACAAGGTGACCCCAGGAGACTCCTGTGCAGAGTAAAAATGAACCGCAGCACTAAACTCAGTCCCTGAAGTCCCTGTGGGATTCTCCCCACCTCCCACCCCTGGGTCCATCTGCACCCACCCAGAAAGAACAGTGACATGACCCCACAGCAGGAGATCACTAGCGGTGGCCGCCGCACCCCAGGTAGCTGGGCCACCCCCAGGGTTTCACAGGTGGAGAGGGAGCCTGGGAACTTGCATTTCTAGCAATTTCCAGGTGACAGGGCACCACACTTAAAAATACACAATACTAGGTCCTGAAAGGACTTCTATTCACTTGCACATTGGTGGGATGGAGCCCTACATTGCGAAGGGCTTTTCTTCACGTGTCGTCCTTGAGCTCAGGGGCTGGCAGACAGGAAGCCCGCAGAGCTCCTGACACCTCCCTGGAGGGATGAGAAAGTTGAGGCTCTGAGGGGGATAAACTGATTACTGGAATGTAACGACCTTAGTGAAGTGGTGAAGCTGCAGTGTAAACCCTAGTCTTATTTCATTTTAACTTTCAAGACTTCCTGATTTCCTCTATTACAATGCCTGTGCCTTAGAGTCACCAATGGGAACTTGAAGGAAAATAATGCCTGCTGAGGCCAGATGCTCACTTCATTGCCTGGGGGTGGAGCCTGTGTGGTTCTAAGCCCTCCCTCTGAACTTCTGAATGGTGAGGACGGCAAATCAGCTGCCTCCTGCTGGGCCCTGCAGGGTGAAACCTGAGGAAGCCCCAGGAACATTCAGTGAGGGGTTAGGTTGGAGGAGAACATGGTTGGATGAAAAGTAAGAAGGAAATGCACCAGCATTTACTGGCAGGCTCTGTCACCCACAGGACAGGGAGGAAGACATGCACACCTGCAGTACGGGCTTTCAAATGTCACCTGTTTCACCATCTCCTTAGGGCTCTCTAGGGCCCCAGCACACAGCTATTTGGGACAAAGGGCAGTTTCAGTGTCTTTCACTCCACACTCAAGCTACAGATTGTCCTTATATCTCAGGTATCCTGGGGATAATCCATCTCGTTTCGTTTTGGTTTTGGGAGCCCAACCCAAGAACCGAATAACTTTCCTAAGGATTTCCAGGAGAAAACATCTTCCCACCAAAGAAGAACATTACCATTTGGAAAAACACCTCTTCTTCATTTGCAAAAACCTCAGTTTTCAGGGAAGTGATAATCTTGTCATGAGAACCAAAGATAAAGTTGGAGATAACGCGGGAGTGGTTACATAGGAAATACGTGGTCATTACTCTGACCAATTATTAAATCACTTTCTTCACATGACACACTTTTTAACACCTTCTTACTAAACCACAGTGCGGGTAAGACAGTCACAAGACCGCTTCTTCCTTGAGTCAGAATCATCCCCGGCCCACACCAGGGCCAGCAAGAATGACTGAGGTCACCCTTATTTCCTGGCTACTTGGAGGAGCTGGATTTCCCATTTTACAAATCTCAGTTTCCTGGGATTCTGCTCTGATAAAATCTAAACTGTATTTAAAAAAAAAAAAAAAAAGGAAGGAATAGGCTGGCCGCGATGGCTCATGCCTGTAATCCCAGGGCTTTGGGAGGCCAAGGCAGGAAGATCACGAGGTCAGGAGATTGAGACCATCCTGGCTAACAGGGTGAAATTCTTCCCTACTAAAAATACAAAGAAAATTGAGCTGGGCGTGGTGGCATGCGCCTGTAGTCCCAGCTACTTGGGAGGCTTAGGCAAGAGAATCGCTTGAATCCGGGAGGCGGAGGTTACAGTGAGCCGAGATTCCGCCACTGCACTCCAGCCTGGGTAACAGAGCGAGATTCCGTCTCAAAAAAAAAAAAAAAGTAAGAATAGATGAAATCTAATGAAATAATCTAATTCTATCCTTTTACCTCCTCCGTTGTCTGGAGTACTAAAGCTCCCTGCCTCGCCCTCTCTCACGGCACTGAACTGCTTTTCCTGAATTTTCCCACACTGCTGATCACTCACTTGTTAATTTTGATGCATACATTCGTTTTGAGAAATAAAGTCAGTTTGCCGACTGCTGCCACTGGTTTGTCAGAAAATGAGCTTACACTGTGCTGACCTCACTCCTGCTGCCAAAGCTCCTTCTAGGGGTCTCTCCTTTGACAATGTAGGGATTAGGTAGGCATGGGGAGGTGGGATACCAAGGGGGGATTCTGTCAACGTGCTGTTCCCCCTTCCCCACCCCCGCCGGGTCAAAGTCATCGAGCCGGGGGCCTCTCTGACTATCTGGACTGTGCAGACCACCGTGTCTTCCGGTAGGGTCAGGGGAGGGCTTGAGATAAATCTGTAGTGCCCTTCACTCAACCACCGGCTCACTGTCCACCTCAAGTGCCCCAAGCGCCATCGCTGCCGGGCGATATGTGGATGTGTCGGTGACAAAATGGAAAGTCTCTGGTCCCAGCGGAGCTTGTTCCGATCAGGAGAGACCCGAAAGCAAGAAACACAGTGAACAAATGCATGATGCCCAGGGGTGGATGGCCATAAGCACTAAGGAGAAAAATAACAAGTGGGGTGGGGGTGTTAAGAGGGTGGGGAGGAGGAAGGGCTGCCATTGACAATCGGAGAGCCTGCAGACTTGCCTGAGAGTGACGTTTGGGGAAAGAAGGAAAGGGAAGAAGGGAAGGGAGGTTAGCTAAGTGGACATCTGGGAAAGAGCTCAGACAGCAGAGGGGCTGGGGCGGGGGGGCACTGGCAGCGTGCTGCATTCCAGGGTCCTCTGCGTGGCTGGGTGTCAGCCCTCCCCTGCACATCCCTCAGGGCCTCCGCAGAAACACCCACACGGGGACCTTCTACATAAAGGCAGGACACGCCACCCATCGCCGTGACCACACTGTCCCTCAGAGGAGTCGCTGGCCACGTGCATCCCGTCCACATGGAGATGAACTTTAAGATTCTTTACACAATGGATTTCAAAGACTTAGTATGGAAAACGGTGTAAAATATTAAACAACACAATAACTGATTGTTATCAAAATAGTGGGCTGAATGCTGAATATTAAACAGTGTTTTTTTTTGCTTTTTTTTTTTTTTAACTTTTTTTTCTTTAGATAGGGTCTCACTCTGTTGCCCAGGCTGGAGTGAACCTGTGCAGTCACAGCTCACTGCAGCCTCCAACTCCTGGGCTCAGGCAATCCTCCCACCTCAATCTCCCACGGGGCTGGGACTGTAGGTGTGCACCGCCACATCCGACTCATCGTTTTGTATTTTTGGTAGCAACTGGGTCTCTCCATGTTGCCCAGGCTGGCCTCAAACTCCTGGGCTCAAGTGATCCACCTGCCTTGGGCTCCCGAAGTGCTGGGATTACAGGCGTGAGTCACGGCACCCAGTGTCCCCCTCTCCCGGCCCGCCTTTCTTTAATGTGGCAACTAGATAATTTAAAATTGCATAAATAACACAAGCCACCCACGCAGGCCCCAATCCTGGGAGATGCTCCCGTTGGAGAAACCTCCAAGAAGCGGATCTGCTTGGATTTGCAAACGGCCCCTCTGGCCCCAGGGGGATCTGCTGTGCAGAGCTGCTCTGGAATCGGCTCTTCAATACCGCCCTTGAGTGTACTGTGCACCTGCTGACTTTCGACCAGCACAAAGCTCCTTATTAAACGCTGACAAAAATTCCTTCCATTCCAGGCGCCATAATGGATTCATTAATCTCCTATTGAGAGGTTTTTGCTGGTTTTCCCAGTTCCTGCTATTCTAAGCACTGCTGTGAAGACTCTCCTTTTACCCCACCGGCCCGTGTCTGCCGCAGCTCACACGCTCTGCCTTCCAGCGGTAATAGCTGAGTGCCCATTTACCCGCCGCCCCAACACACTCAAGTCCCTGCGTCTCCTCGGCGGGGTGTGTCTGTGGGCACAGGGCTGCCCTGCCACATGCCCCACCCCATAAGCTTCCATCTGTGGCCGCTCCTTGTGAGACCCTAAACTCATGACTTCCCCTCCTGTCCTCTCCTCTCCACAGAGCCACCCTTATCGGAGACAGTCAGTCTGCTTCCCAGTCAGTCGGCTTCCCTCCACCTGCTTCCCAGTTCCCCTAAGGCAAATCCAAGGTCCTCCTCTGGGCCACCCTCCTCTACCGACTCCTCCCTCACCGTGGGGTCAGGTCAAAGGGCCCCAACTAGAGGCTCCCCTGGGCCCTTTCATAAGACAGGAAATTTTCTTCTCAGGTCCAGCTACAGGCACATTGTACCCGTACCTCACCGCAGGATCGAGAGCTCCAGGGGCATAAAGGGCTTGGTTCTTTTGCCTAAAGCCTGCCCTGACTCACCGAAGGTGGTCCGTTAATGTGTGAAATGATTACAGAAACACAGTAATAAGGCTAGGTGTGGTGCCTCAAGCCTGTAATCCCAGCATTTTGGGAGGCCAAGGTGGGTGGATCACTTGAGGTCAGGAGTTCGAGATCAGCCTGACCAACACAGTGAAACCCCATCTCTACTAAAGATACACACACACACACACACACACACACACACACACAAAACCCAGGTGGGCGTGGTGGCGCAAGTCTGTAATCCCAACTACTTGGGAGGCTGGGACAGAAAAATCACTTGAACACAGGAGGCAGAGGTTGCAGTGAGCCCAGATCAAGCCACTGCACTCCAGGCTGGGCAACAGAGGGAGACTCCATCTCAAAAAAAACCCCACACACAGAAACAAAATCTTAATTGTAGTAAGACACAGCTGAAAAGATATGAAGGAATGACTCCCCAAGGCTACTGGATGCCAAACTTTCAATCATTTTCCATTCAGAAAACTTCAGATCAGATCATTTACATATGTACGTTAAGACAAGGGGTCCTATATTAATGAATCTTCTCCGTCAAAATCCTGGTCAAAGTCAGAAAACAATCCCAAAGGACTCCTGGGAGCATCTCACGTTGGAGAAACCTGGAGAAGTGGAGAAGCTGATCTGCAGGATTTGCAAACCGCCACACTGGCCCCAGGGGGACCCACAGCACCGGCGCCCTCCCCCTACCGGTGAGAGTCGGAGCCTCACTCAGACCCACACAGTCAGGATCTGCACCTCCGAAGGCTGCCCCAGGCGACTCTGGGCACATGGAAGCTGGGAAGACAGCAAATGGGCTCTGGGGTCAGGGGGGCCCAGCACAGTCCAGCCTTTTCTCTTTTGCCTCCTGAAGACTTTCACTGTAGACGTGTGTTAGGGAAGAGGGGAGTGAAGAAAGAGACAGGGAGAGAAGACAGAGACCGAGTGATGCCTCCATTCTGCAGAGGAAAACACCGAGACCCTAATCAGCACTCCAGACTGCAGGGCCAGGGCGGGACTTATAAGTAAGTCTCTGCCTCTCAGTGCTCTGGTCTGCCATGTGTCTGGCTGCCTCTTCCATCCTGACAAGCACAATGACTGTATTTCCAAACAAAGAACTGGGATTTGGGGGTGAAGATGGAGAGAACCGAGGAGTGGGGAGGGAAACGTCAGCCTCTGGGCAGCTACTCTCTAATATACACAAACACACCAGAAAGGGCTTGTAGAAAAGAAACACAAAACGCAACCCAACTACTGACACATGGCCCTCTGTTCCATATTCACCCGCACGTTCTTAGCAGAAAGGCAACTGTGAACGTGCAATCTGGTATCCTGACGTTTGCCCTGACCACGTTGTTACCGTATCTTCATCTTTCTAATTTTAATTGTTTCTGACGGCCCATCCGATTGGTAGAGCTTATTTAAACAGCCCTGATTCTCCCTGATAAAAGGTTGGAGTCCTGTATCAAAAGCTTTTAGTTTTATGTAACCAAGAAGGAAAACATGCTTCTTTTGAAAGATGAGAAAATGTCTAGCTTCGAAGGGTCCTCCAAGTATGGCACACAAAGCGGTCTGCATTCATAGAAAATGATGCCATCACACAAATCTCCCACTGTGCCACAGGGTGACACTATCACTCATCATCTGCCTCCCAGACCCAGTAATTTCTGCAAAATCAATTACTGCACTTTACGCTGAAAAGATCCCATCAAAGAATGTGTGTGCACAGGATGGTGAGGGGCGCCGGAGCTGTGTGAGGCGAAATGGCACTGTTCTCAGTTTCCCCTTCCATCCTACTGGGCTCCGAAGCATTGCTTCAGAGATTTTCCATTTTATCTTATAATTAAATAATATGAACTTTACCGGGGGAAGAAAAGCAGCCCATCATATTGGTACTAAGCCTTCATATCATTTTTGCTATCTTGACTCCTATCGCTATAAAAAGTCATTTTCCATTGCCCTCACAAAACCACCCAAAGAATATCTGTGTAATTTTGAGCAAGTTGGGTTTTGCTCACTTTTCAGTATTAACTAGATTAAGGAGCTTCACCAAGAAACACCCCTGAAAAGCATGGTGGAGGCCTGACATGATGGCTCATGTCTGTAATCCCAGCTCTTTGGGAGGCCAAAGCAGGAGGCTCACTAGAGGAGGCCAGGAGTTCAAGACCAGTCTCAGCAGCATAGTGAGATCCTGTCTCTACAGAAATAATAATAATAATATTAATAATAACAATTAGCTGGTCATGATGGTGCATTCCTGTCTTCCCTGCTACTCAGAAGGCTGAGGCAGGAGGATCACTTGAGCCCAGGAGTTTAAGGCTGCAGTGAGCTATGATGGCACCACTACACTCCAGCCTGGGTGACAGAGCCAAACATTAGTACTCTTGGTGGTCTAAGGGACAGTACAATATTTGGAATTAGGATCTGTTTTGCTCCTACCACAATCATGTACGCACCTCATGCCCTTACCTAAGTTATTTTTCTTTGTGAGTCTTTCTCCCCACTTCCAAAATGAGGGCATGCCTCTCTTGGGATCATGTATCTAGGCTTGGAGATAAGAATTGTAAAGCTCCTAGTATACAAAATATTTTCAAAAATGGTAGCTATGGCCATTTTAATATATGGAATTTTACCATAATTTCACATCTGACAGATAATTCCCCTGAAGTTAATACTTGAATGGGAATGTGTTCTCTGATCTCTAGCTACAGGCAATAGTCTTCTACGTCAGGGAAAATCAAGTACTAATATAGAATCAGAATAAAATGGCAAAAAGAATGGGGGCACAACAGATGAATTCTCGAGGAATAACCTACTTACTGTAAGAATTTGTAAATCTGTGGCAGCCAAGACCGGGCCCTCTGAGCACATCTGGAGGTGAACTTCCTTAAAAGAAATGCGTCCAAATGCTCCAACAGGTTCAAGATCATATCTCGGAAGGGTAAAGCTCTTTACAGAGTCTACAAAAAAATTGTGACTTCAGCTTTGCCAGGGAAAGAATGCCCAGGCGACCCGCCGTGGCGGGCTTCCCCAGGGACAGCCCAGGTGTGACCCATGTGGGCTCGAGGCCACCGTATTTGAGGCCACCTGCAGAGCTGAGGGCAGCTGTCTCCTGTTAAGCCGAGGCTGTACCAACCAAGCCACGTTCCCACATAATATTGGTTTCCAAAGTACCTTTTTCCCCAGAAGAGAAGAGGCGTGGACTTACTAACCTTCAATATGTGTAATTCCTCCCAGGTGGCAAAACCAGGGTAACAGAGAACACCGCGATTCTGCCAATGTATCCTAATCTCACATGCCTGTACACAAACTCCCAAGCATTTTAGCAAGCTTTTGGACATGGAGCTCAAAAGAATGACCTATAAATATTTTCCAATACATACAGCATCTTAATGTGTTTTTCTTTCTTTTTTTATTTTTTGTAGACACAGAGTCTCACTATGTTGTCCAGGCTGCTCTGGAACTCCTGGGCTCAAGCGATCCTACGGCCTCGGCCTCCAAATGCACTGGAATGACAAGCATGAGCCACCGTGCAGGAAGCACAGCACCTAAATTCCAAAATAACCTTGAACCCCTGACCTTCCGCCCGCCCTGGTGACTTCCAGAGATCGGTTCTTCTTCCCGTGCCAAAGGTTTCTTGTCTTTCGCGGCCCTTGCCACATCCACTTCGCCCTGTTCTCCCCTTCTCCGTCCGTCCCTCCCTCGCCGCCGGTAGGGGCGCGCGCACCTTGAACATCCCCGCCGCTGGTCAGCATGCCCATGGCCTTGCGGGCCCCGGAGAGGTGCTCCAGAAACTTCCGCAAGGAGCCCTTGGGGGCCCGGGAGTCGTCCGCGTCCATGGCGAGAAGGCCGAGGGCAGCCGCTAGTCCGGCTGCGCAGCAGGCAGTGGGGACCCTGCCCGCGCGCGCCCGACTCGGAACCGCCGCCAGGCCCGCGCCCCTGCTCCGCCCCAGCGCCAATGGGCGGGGCCCGAGCGCACTGGGGGGCTGCGGGGGCGGGGGAGCGGCTAGGGGCAGGGGCACGGCTAGGGGCAGGGGTAGGGGCAGGGGCTGGCGGGGGGACACGTGTGGGCAGGAGGACCTACGCGGGGGTCGTCGTAGGTGGGGGCCGCGCTAGCGGTGGGGAAGGCCGCAGAGGCGGGGGTAGAGCCACAGGTGGGCGAGGTCCATGCGGGTGGGGCCGCGTTGCTGGTGCGCGACGCTCGCGGGTGGGTTGGAGGACTCTGGTTGGGGGCTTCAGAGATGCCCCGAGCACCACAAGTGGGGGCAGGGGCAGCGTCCTGGGGAGGGGAGACTGCAGGGGGGCGGGGTCACATCGTTTACCTGGCGCGCCAGGGCGGGGCGGGATAGAACGCGGGGAGCATCTCCCGGGGGGGCGAGGGAGACCCTGAGTGGGCGCGAACGCCAGGACCGGTGGAAACCCCCCGCACTTGCGGGGGGCGCCGATGGCGGGGCGGGGTGGAATTGGGGCGCGGAGACCCCACCTGGACGCGGAGGCTCGCGCCCGGCCGCGCGCACAGCTTCTGGTTGCCGGCAGGATTCCTCCTGGGGCTGCGCTGGGAGCCTCGGGGCGCGGCTTCCTTGATCCCCGCCCCCAAGTTTTCTGTGCAGCCTGAGGTCGGGAAGGACGGACGGAGAGTGGATCCTCCAGGTGGTGGGAAAAGCTGAGCACGGCGGGCTTAGCTTTGACGAAGCTGCGATTTCCCGGGCCTACGGAGGCTGTGGCGCTCCTGGGCCCCCAACCTGGCCCCTGGGGAGAAGAAGCCTTGGGGTGGAGGAGGGTATCGGGGCGCGACCCTCAGAGACGCCTGGGTGCGCGAAAGTCAGAGTGAGGCAGTAGGAGGCGCAACAGGACTAGCCTGGAGGGGAGGCGGGACGACCCTTCCTCCCCACGGACAGGCCCGCTGCTGTACGCTGTGCCGACTTCGGCCAGCTTCACTGACCAACTCCACGTGCTGAAATACGCACACCCAATGGGATGTGCGGTTGCCCATCCGCAGCTTAACAGCCTGGTGCCAGTTACCCTGCGATGGGAGAGGGGGCAACCCCCACAAAAGCACGGGCTTATGGGGCCCCGGTTCCTTCAGGGCTCACCCCACGAAGACGGGCTCCCAAACGGCCCCACTGGACGGCTTACCGGAGGATGGTCCTGCGCAGTGGGTGTTTGTTGAACAGATAAGAGACAACAAAAGAGACTAAGAAGAGGTTTGTTCTATGAACCGGGGAAAGTGAAGCAGTCGCAAAGGAGAGTCTCGCCAAAGGGCAATCCTGGGGAAAAGATGGAGAGGCATGGATTTTTCTTGGATGTGTGCCTCATCCTGGGGCTCATCCCGCTGACAATCAAATATTCATTGCAAAAGAGGGAAAAGAAATATGCTGCGGACTATGCTGGATGGTCTGATCTCTCCCTTGGCCAGAATTAACGGGGCAATTCCTAACCCCTTGTGGTCCTCAGAATCACCTGGCCTATGCACACTCCCACTAAACCACTGAAGTCCAGTTTCTGCGAGCGCAGCCAGGGAATGTGTATTTTTAAACAGGCCACCTAGGTTACTCTGATGAATGCAAAGTCGGAGAGCGCTGCTCTCATGGACTGAGCCTGAGCTTTATTCTATTAATAAAAAAGAAGAGGAGAATCCTGGGTGTCTTAAGGTGGCAGTTGAGTGGCCTTTGCCTTCTGGCGGGTAGGAGAGGAGACCGGTGCTCTAAGCACCCGCACCCACCGCTGGGCTCAGGATCTGTGCTGGAGAATAGAAGGGGTAATTTAATTACTCACGCCTTTTTAGAGCATAGTACATGTGGAGAAGGTGGGGCACGCTAAATTTTATTTTAGCCAAATACCCCTTATCTCCTTATATAATTGATATTTTATATTGAACATTAGGGGATGGGTCATTTGTCATCAAATTGCCTGTATTACAAAAAACGATAGATACAACCTAACAGTTCAAACATGATGAGTTAAATAAATGATGGTAAAAATAGACACTGTAATAATATTTAATTGCTGTTACTGCTACGAGGATGAATGTCTACTGACGTGGAAATATGTTCAGGACATAGAAATAAGTGAAAAGGCAGTCCTAGACACAGTGTGAGCCTGTGCGTGTGTGTGTGAGTGTGTGTGTGAGAGTCTGCATACATATGTAAATGTTTCTGAGCATTTTATTTCCTTTCTTTTGCTTAGTATAGGTAATGCTATTTTTCTCTCCGATGAACAGGTATTGTTTAGGGAATATAAATAGTTAATTAAAAACAATAAAATTTAGAGTGTCAAGACCCCCAAGGTTACGGCTTATGTTGAAAAGTTTGTCTGTGTATAAGGGCTGGGGTCAGGGCGGTCACTGACGGTCCTCACACATCTGTTCTCATGAGTTTGGCCCATTGCTCAGTCAGTCAAGGAATTAACATATATTAATATATTCCTGTAGCTAAGATGGAAGAGAATAGCTATGGCTCTTTTTTAGTCTTTTTGTTTTGTTTTGTTTTTTGCAAGTCATGTATTTTAATGGTGCTACAACTAGAGGTATTTTTTTTTTTAATCGTTGGCCTTAGCAATGAATCTTCTAATTCAAGAGGAAGATATTACATGCCGTGCTGACCGTACAGCTTCCACCCAGTAGGACCTGAGGTGTGTGTTTGTTCTTTATTGTCCCTTGACAGATTACTCCAAACTGTGGCCCACACCAGCACACAGTTATACCACAGGAATGATTACTCCTGGGGCCAGGAGTGCAGGCTTCACTGAGCCCTCTGCCCCAGGGGCTCTCCGCGGCTGCAGCAGGTGTCTGCCCAGGGCTGCCGTGTCTTCTGAAGGCTCAGGCTCATCAGGGGAGGAGCTGCTTCCACGCTCGCTTCTGTGTTGCTGGCAGGATTCTGTTGCTTACAAGCTGTTGGACTGAAGGCCCCAGTCTCTCCGTGGCATCAGCTTCAGGCCACCCTCTGCCCTGGGCAGGTGACTGGCTTTGCCAGAACTAGCAACTATCAAGAGCCAGGGGGAGAGTTCCAGTGGACGGAACTTGCAGCGCCCCCCCCCCCCCCCCAATTCAATCTCAGGAGAGACTGCCATCTCTTTTGCCTGGTTCTATTCATTAGAAGTGAGCCGCTGAGTCCAGCCCTCTTCGAGAGTCTGTCTGTGAACACTAGGGGCAGGGGCCAAGGGGAGCCACTTGGGAGGGGAGGTGCTGCCTGGGACCTGCCTAGGACAAGGTGAAGGAGAACATGCATAGGCACAGATGCCTTTCCCACTTCCCCTCTGTGGTGGGCACAGGAGCTGCAGATGTGCCCTAAAGGAGTTGTGGCATCCCAGGAGGGAAGCAGCTCCCAGCCATGAGGGCACCAGGAGCCAGTGCCCCAGCATGTCGGGCTGCACATTCCAGGGCTACCTGAGCTGCAGCCTCTTCCCCTCCCCTGCCGTCTCTGCCTGTGCATGGAGTGGGCGTCTCAAATCTGCAGGGGCCAAACTGAGCTCAGGCCTCTGCACCCCCACACAACCCCCCACCGCTCAGTCTTCCTCACCTCAGCTCCTGGTGACTCCATCCTCCGGGGACTCAGGCTGAAACCTTGCAGTGCTCCTCCACCCCGGCATCTAAGTCCCTCAGGAAAGTCCCTCTTGGCTCTTCATTGCATCTGGAGCCACTGGGGCCAAGCCACCACCTCTGACCTGGACCGGCACAGGCTCCCTCCCCATCCCCTGCTCTGCCCCCACCTCCACCCCACCTCCATGCCTTAGGTGTCCTCAGCTTCAAAGTCAGGGTGCATCTATCAGGATGTAATTCAGGCATATTCTCTGCTGACTCAGAGTCACAGGCCCCACACGGCCCACTGGCCTGTCCTTTGGTCCCATCAGATCCTGGTGCTGTCCAGAGGCTCATGCGGGCACCCGACAACCTCAGGCCCCCGACAACCTCAGGCCCAGCCTGCTCTTTCCTCAGGCCAGGCCCTCCTCTCCCTACCCACTCTGCCCACCTGCCTCAGGTCTGTCCTGAAAGGTCTCCGGCATGGCGAGGCCGAAGCCTGTCCCCTAGTGGCTGACATACAGTGGTGACACTCTCTGTGTGGGGGAAAGAAAGAGAGATCAGACTGTTATTGTGTCTATGTGGAAAGATGAAGACATAAGAAAGTCCATTTGGATCTGTACTAGGAAAAATTCTTCTGCCTTGAGATGCTGTTAATCTGTAACCCCAGCCCCAACCCTGTGCTCACAGAAGCACGTGCTGTATTGCCTCAAGTTTTAATGGATTTAGGGCTGTGCAGGATGTGCCTCAGTAAAAATGTGTTTGCACCTCCTGGGCTCCAGGCTGCCGGCTGCCTGCCCAGGGTCTGAATGTCCTACTGTGATCTCTTTCCTCACCTGGCCCAGAGGACATATAGGGAAAGCTTGTTTTGAGGATTAGGCACGGTAATCCCAGTCAGCCCTCATTGGCTTGCCTATCCTCCAGGTCTTTTTGATTTCTTTTTTCTCTTCTTTGTTATGAAACTCAGAGAATTGTCCTCCAGCATGTCTTCAGCTGGGGAGGTGGAAAGACTGGACCATGCCCTTGACTTCAGGGCCCTTTGTGTTCCCCTCCTCCTAGGGTTTTTAAAAGCATATACTTAGCAACACACTCTGTACCTGAGGGAGCTGCAGAGAACATCCTGCGTGTCCAAACCAGAACACTTTTTTCCCTGACCCCAGGCCCTCATCACACCCCAAAGCCCAAATACGTTCATGTGGCCAGCTTCAGACAAGAGTCTGAACTCAATGCTTGTTTTCTGGGGTCTACACAGGACCATATGATGGGGCTACCTCCATTCTACCCCTGTGCCTCCCCCAATCCATTAGGGACCTCAGCTCCAGTGATTCCTAACTGGGAGCAAGGTTCCCCAGGCAAGGAATGCAGTCCTCCCCAGGATGCTGGCCTGGCCGTGTCCCAATGGACATCAGTCCTGGAGCAAGAAGTCCAAGGCAGGGAGTTTCACCCCCCATTTCACCAGGTGTGGTGACCTTTCTGGGTTCCTAGCCTTTAAGATGGGATTTTTACAGTGTGCCACAGTGGGGGAAACCGAGGCCCAGGGCCAGGAGCGGTAAAGAAAGAAAACCTCTGTGACTAGGAAACGTGTCACTTGCCCAGCACAGCCGCTCCAGGATAGCACCCTTTGGGATGTACCGCTGAGCTGTTCCTGGCACGTGGCATGGCACTGTGGTGGAGGTCAGCAGCTGGTGGAGTTGGGGGTGGGGGTACTGGCAGGAGCGGGTAACTTTGGACCCACCATGGGGAGGAAGGGGACATTGCCCCTTTCCCCACACCTTGAGCACAGCAGTAATTTTCTTCTCTGATGTGTGTGGGCACCAATGCCTATATGGGTGTGGGTGCGTCCTCCCCTTTTGTTGGTGAGGAACCTTCCTGCAGCCATTGGGGTGGGTATGGGCACCACACGTGCCTGACAGCAGGGTGGTGCCTGCGGAGGCTTGGCTACTCTATGTCTCACTGCCACCTCTCCAGGGGAAGCAGACCCTGTGCCCTAGTGCCCCTCATACCCAGTCCCTCACATTCTTCACTTGGCATCTCCCTGCCTGATTCTCCCAACTCAGCCCCTGCCAGGTGTCTCCAGGCCCTGTGGGCCCTAGGATGGGATCAAAGGAGACAGCAACTGTGCTGTCTGCCTCTGCCTGAAGTCAGGGATCCCTGGCCGCTACTGGCATCTGGTAGGCAGGGTAGGTGGGGAGGTCAGGGCTCAGCTTTTCCACTCCCTAGCCTGCACTGGCGAAGTCACCAGGTGTAACTGGCCTGGAGGCTGATCTGTGTCCTCCACAGTCCCTTGATGCGTTATATTGAAGCCAATCCTTGTGTGAATGACTTGACCTGTTGTTACCGCCCAGATCAAACCAGAAGCGAAAGACTCTTGCACTTGGGCCCAGAGCCTGGGGCTGAGGCCGCCATGACCACCCTGTTCTCTTCCTTCTGGGGTCCCTAGGAAGCTCCCAGGACTGAATGATCCCCACAAAACACAGTGACCAGGAAGGGAGGGCTGGAGGCCAACTCCCCCCACCTCTACCACCACAACCAAGAGTCCCCATGGAGGTTGGCCCTGAGCTGTGGGTCCCTGTGGGATGCAGGTTCCCACGGATACTTCGGGGGACAGCACTGGGCCTAGCCAGGGAGCCGGGGACTGGTGTGGCCAAAGTGGGTAGCAATATGTTGCCAGAACAAAACTACAGTGCAACCAGCCCAGCTGGTAGGGAGAAGGTGGCCTGCCTAGCAGGACCGTCCACCCCTGTCCTGGCCCCAAGCCCAGACTGCCTGCCTGTATTGGACATTGCCTGGTCCAGGAGGCCTGGGCATGAGGGTCAGGTGGTGTGTCCCTGGTTTCGAGACTTTGGTGGTCCCTTGGGAGCTGAGTATCCTCTGGGCAGGAGGAGGGCCAGCGGTCCACTGTTTGCATCGGCCCCTGGGGCTGTGCCCCTACCCCAGCTTCTGAGCCTGCACAGGGACATGGCCAGGGCTCCTCCCCTGCTCTATGGCTCCAGCTCTGAACAGCTCACTGATGACTCTGACAGCTTCCTCCCCAAAGCTTGGGTCCTCGTCTGTGGGAATGGGGTGTCCCAGGCCCCCTGCAGGCAGGAACCCACCCCCAGCCCCTCTGGTGGGCCCTCCTGGGTTTTCTTACCTACTGGCTTGTGAGACCCGGTTGGCCAAACTTGGTGTCCTATTTTTATTTTGGCCTTTTTCTTAGTGTGTGTTTTCTGTAACTATTGCTGTGTAGATCTTCTATTTGAGTTTTAGGTAGAGAATCTTGCCCACCCAGAGAGCCCCCACCCCAGAGAGCCTCCACTTCAGCCCCCCCTGGGCTGGTCCTGCCTGTGCTCCGCTTGGTGTGAATGTTGAGTGTGATGGATCCACACGGCTGCTTGACCCTGCATCTCCTTCCTTCTTGTTGCTGAGGCCGGTTCTGTTCTCTCTTTCTCCACCTGAGCTGCACTTGAAGCCAAGATGAAGGATGAGAAGTGGTTGCTACGCCGGACCCTCCTGCAGCGAATCTGCTGTGAGGAGGCTGCGCTGACCCAGCCTGTCATTTCCTTCTCTAAGCTCATTCCAGAGGTCGGCCAGGGGCAGCCCGTACCTGCCTGCTCTTGTGGCCAGTGAATCAAGAATGGATTTTACATTTCCAAATGGCTGAACAAATAAAAAAAATAACAATTCATGACACTGAGAAGGTTCCATGTCCATAAGTAAAGTTTGATGTGGGTGCAGTCATGCCCATCTCTTCACAGGCCACCTGCAGAAGGCTGCTGTGGTGTAGCCATGGCAGAGTTGCATTCTTGAGGCAAAGATCAGTTGGCAAAGCTGAAAATACTGACTCCTGGCTCTTTAGGGAAACAGTTTCCAGTCCCTGGTTTAAAGGCTGTGTGGCAGGACCCCAGGATCTTGGTCAGCTTGTTCCTCCCTCAGGGCCTGCTGTGGCCTTCGCTAGTATGTCTGCAAAGTCTGCGTGCTATGGGGTCTCTCATGGGGACATTGAGCTCTGTCGTGCTAGATTTCAGGGTGTCTGCCTCATGGTCACCTGTCTCACCAACAGAGACCCTGTGGCCAGATTCAAACTAGCAGGAGCAGTTGGTCTTTGGCAGCAGGGATACCTTCAAGCTGAGCTGCCACCCGCCCTGAGGTGGTCCCATGACACTCACTGTCTTGGTCAAGGTTGGGGCAGGGGTGGTGTCCTGGACTGCCCTGCGATGTGGATCGTAATAGCCAAGGGGGAGAGGGGGTTGCTATTACTCCCCATATCATGGGGAGTGCCTCACCCCCTGCGATGTGGATCGTAATAGCCAATTACTCCCCCCTGCAACGTGTGTCCATTATTAGCAGTCTCTTTTATTCAGGATATTAGGAACAATTTCACAGGTTGTGTATACACAGCCTGCGACAGGAGAACGAACACCATCCTCTGCACCTCCGGATATTAGGAACCATATCACACAATGAGGGTACACTTTTTGGGAGATTTGGGGTAATGTCGCCCTGTGTTTCCCTGAATATTCGGAGACATATCACAGGGTAGTTGTACACCCACTACTCTCTTGGCAGGAACATCATACTTTACCTACTGGAAATTAGGAGAAATATCACAGACTGGGTATCAAGCCACTGTCATACTGGAAGTAATATCATGCTCTCCCCCACAAGTTATGAGGAATAATATCACAGGGGGGTGTGTACCTTCTCCGGTAGTGGGAGTAGTAATATCATGTCTTCCTTTAGATGACAGGAACAATATTGTCCATCCCTTCAATATTGGTACTAATACCATCTTCTCCTTTCCTGGACATAAGAAATAATATCACAGGAGGGGTGTACACCCCTTGCAACGTTGGTAGTAATATCACCTCTCCCCTGTGGTTATTAAGGATAAAAATCCCAGGGTGGCTGTACGGTTCCTACTTTATTGCGAGTAATATCATCCGTTCACCCCCTGGATAAGAGGAACCATACCACTGAAGAGGTGTCCACCCCCTTCGATATTGTCAGCCATGTCATCTTCTTCCTGCCTGGATATTAGGAACGATACCCCAGGGTTGGTGGCCGTGTATACCCCCTGCGATATCGAAAGTAAAATCATCCTCTTTCCCGCTGGATATTAGGAACTATATCACAGGTGTATGTGCACCTTCTGGGATATAGGGAGTACTCTCAGCCTCCACCCCGCTGCATATTAGGAGCAATATACAGGGGGCAGGGTGGTCACACCCCCTGCGATATTGAGAGCAATATTCTTCTCTTTCTCCTGTACATTAGGAACTACATCACAGGGGCCTGTACACCTTCAGCGGTATTGGGATTCATGTTATCCTCTCCCCCACTGAAAGTGAAAAACCAAATCACAGAAGGGTGCACACCCCCTGCGATATTGCCACTGGTATCATCGTCTCCTTCCCAGGATATAGGGAACAATATCCCAAGCGGGTGTACATCCCCTGCAATATTGGGAGTAATGTCTTCCTCTCCCCCGCTGGCTATTACGAACAATGTCACAGAAGGAGTGTACACCCCCTGCTCTATTGGGGGTGATATCCTCTCCATCCCTGGATATTAGGAACAATATCACTAGGCAGTGTACATCTCCTGCAATACTGAGACTAATCCTCTCGCCCCCTGGATATTAGGAATCATATCACAGGGGTGGTGTACATCCATAGCGAAATTGGAAGAAATATCATCCTCTCCACCTTTGGATGTTAGGGAAAATATCACGGGGGAGGTCTACAACCCCTGTGATATTGGGAGTCATATCATCCTCTCCATCCCAGGATATAAGAAACAAGATGACCGAGGAGATATACACCCACTGTGATAGTTTCAATAATGTTATCCTCTACCCGATGGCTATTAGGAATAACATCATAGAGGGGTGTACTCTCTCTTCGATGTTGGGACTAATATCATCCTCTCCCCGCCGGATATCAGGAACAAATCTATTATTAATATTAATAAATATAATAAAAATTAATAATAATCATCAATATTAATAATCATAATAAAGATAGTAAAAATTAATACTGGTTAAAATGTTAACAAATAGTATTAATAATTAATAATAATATCACTATTAATAATTAATGATATCAGCAATTAATATTGCTTAAGTCAATAGTAAGAGATGTTGGTAATAAAATAATGATTAATATTAAGAACTAATAATATTGTTAAATGACATTAATATTAATAATTAATTTTAAGTGTGCATAATCATGTATGTAAAATAATTATCCGTAAGTAATAATGGTATCCAATTAATTAATAGTGTCATTGATAATTATTAAAATCAATCATTGATGTTTAATAATTAATCATATTATTACTCCTAATACCGCAAGGGGTGTACACTTACCTATGATGTCGTTCCTAATATTCAGGGACGGACAGCATGATATTAGTTTTAATATCATAGTATGTGTACACTCACGCTGTGACACCGATCCTAATATCTAGGGTGATACAGTATGACATGACTCCCAACATAGCAACGAATGGACAGCCACCTGGTGATATTGCTCCTAATATTCACGGAAGAAGCATATGATATCACTCCCAATATCGCAGGGAGTGTACAACTCTTCTGGGATATTGTTGCTGGTATCTGGAGGGGGAGAGGATGATAATAATTCCAGTATCGCAGGCTGTGTTCATCCGCCCTGTGATACTGTTATTAACATCCTGGAAGGGAGAGGATGATATGACTCCCCATAGAGCAGGAGGCGTACACCCAGCCTGGCATATTGTTCTTAATATCCATGGAGTGGAGAGGCTGATATTACTCCCAATATGGCAGGGGTGAACATTCACCCTGTGATATTCTTCTTAACATCTCAAGGCCGAGAGGTTCATATTACTCCCAATATCGCAGACACTGTACATCCCCGTGTGATACTCTTCCTGATATCCGGAAGGGGAGAAGATGGCATTAATCCCCATATCGCAGGAGGTGAACACTCACTCTGTGATATCTTTCCTAATTTGCAGGGGGAGAGAGGATAATTTCATTCCCAATATTGCAAAAGGTGTACACGCTCACCCCGTGATATTGTCCTTAATATTCCAAGGCAGAGAACATGATGTTACACCCAATATTACAGAAAGTGTACACCCCCAGTGATGTTGTTCCCATGACCCGGGAGGGAAGAGGATGATATTATTTTCAATATCGCCGGGGGTGTACAGGCCACTGGTGATACTGTTCATAATTTCCACCTGGGAGAGGATGATATTACTCAGAATATTCCAGGGGTTATAAACACTACTTTGATTTTGCTACTAATAGCCAGGCAGAGAGAGGATGATATTCCTCCCTATATTGGAGAGGGTATACACCCGTCTTTGATACTGTTCGTGATGTCTAGAGGAGGACATGACATTACTCACAAAATCGTAAAAACGCTGTGGATCCATCGTGGATTCTAATATCCAGGCAGAGATATTACACCTCAAGTCGAGGGGAGTGACTACCGCGGCTGTCATATTGTTTCCTATACCCAGTGAGGAGAGGATGACTTCGCGACGAATATCGAGGAAGCCAAAAGGCCCTCTGTGATATAGTTCCAAATACCTACCAGGGATAGGATGATACTACCTTCAATAAAAGGGGTTGTCCAACTCGCCGGACATATTTTTTCAACTATCCAGAAGAAGAGAAAATGATACTACTCCCAATATTGCTGGGGGTGTCCTCCGTCATGTGATATTGTTCTCAGGGCTAAAGGGAGAGAAGATAATGTCATTCATTGAACTACAGGTGGTGCACACGCAACGGTGATATTGTCCGCAGGGGGGTGAGCCACCCCCCGCGAGGTGGGGACCAATAGCCACCCCCTCTCCCCCCTTGGCTATTGGGAGCCACCTCGCAGGGGGGTGAGCCACCCCCCGCGAGGTGGGGACCAATAGCCACCCCCTCTCCCCCCTTGGCTATTGGGAGCCACCTCGCAGGGGGGTGAGCCACCCCCCGCGAGGTGGGGACCAATAGCCACCCCCTCTCCCCCCCTTGGCTATTGGGAGCCACCTCGCAGGGGGGTGAGCCACCCCCCGCGAGGTGGGGACCAATAGCCACCCCCTCTCCCCCCCTTGGCTATTGGGAGCCACCTCGCAGGGGGGTGAGCCACCCCCCGCGAGGTGGGGACCAATAGCCACCCCCTCTCCCCCCTTGGCTATTGGGAGCCACCTCGCAGGGGGGTGAGCCACCCCCCGCGAGGTGGGGACCAATAGCCACCCCCTCTCCCCCCCTTGGCTATTGGGAGCCACCTCGCAGGGGGGTGAGCCACCCCCCGCGAGGTGGGGACCAATAGCCACCCCCTCTCCCCCCCTTGGCTATTGGGAGCCACCTCGCAGGGGGGTGAGCCACCCCCCGCGAGGTGGGGACCAATAGCCACCCCCTCTCCCCCCCTTGGCTATTGGGAGCCACCTCGCAGGGGGGTGAGCCACCCCCCGCGAGGTGGGGACCAATAGCCACCCCCTCTCCCCCCTTGGCTATTGGGAGCCACCTCGCAGGGGGGTGAGCCACCCCCCGCGAGGTGGGGACCAATAGCCACCCCCTCTCCCCCCTTGGCTATTGGGAGCCACCTCGCAGGGGGGTGAGCCACCCCCCGCGAGGTGGGGACCAATAGCCACCCCCTCTCCCCCCCTTGGCTATTGGGAGCCACCTCGCAGGGGGGTGAGCCACCCCCCGCGAGGTGGGGACCAATAGCCACCCCCTCTCCCCCCTTGGCTATTGGGAGCCACCTCGCAGGGGGGTGAGCCACCCCCCGCGAGGTGGGGACCAATAGCCACCCCCTCTCCCCCCTTGGCTATTGGGAGCCACCTCGCAGGGGGGTGAGCCACCCCCCGCGAGGTGGGGACCAATAGCCACCCCCTCTCCCCCCCTTGGCTATTGGGAGCCACCTCGCAGGGGGGTGAGCCACCCCCCGCGAGGTGGGGACCAATAGCCACCCCCTCTCCCCCCTTGGCTATTGGGAGCCACCTCGCAGGGGGGTGAGCCACCCCCCGCGAGGTGGGGACCAATAGCCACCCCCTCTCCCCCCCTTGGCTATTGGGAGCCACCTCGCAGGGGGGTGAGCCACCCCCCGCGAGGTGGGGACCAATAGCCACCCCCTCTCCCCCCCTTGGCTATTGGGAGCCACCTCGCAGGGGGGTGAGCCACCCCCCGCGAGGTGGGGACCAATAGCCACCCCCTCTCCCCCCTTGGCTATTGGGAGCCACCTCGCAGGGGGGTGAGCCACCCCCCGCGAGGTGGGGACCAATAGCCACCCCCTCTCCCCCCCTTGGCTATTGGGAGCCACCTCGCAGGGGGGTGAGCCACCCCCCGCGAGGTGGGGACCAATAGCCACCCCCTCTCCCCCCTTGGCTATTGGGAGCCACCTCGCAGGGGGGTGAGCCACCCCCCGCGAGGTGGGGACCAATAGCCACCCCCTCTCCCCCCCTTGGCTATTGGGAGCCACCTCGCAGGGGGGTGAGCCACCCCCCGCGAGGTGGGGACCAATAGCCACCCCCTCTCCCCCCTTGGCTATTGGGAGCCACCTCGCAGGGGGGTGAGCCACCCCCCGCGAGGTGGGGACCAATAGCCACCCCCTCTCCCCCCCTTGGCTATTGGGAGCCACCTCGCAGGGGGGTGAGCCACCCCCCGCGAGGTGGGGACCAATAGCCACCCCCTCTCCCCCCTTGGCTATTGGGAGCCACCTCGCAGGGGGGTGAGCCACCCCCCGCGAGGTGGGGACCAATAGCCACCCCCTCTCCCCCCTTGGCTATTGGGAGCCACCTCGCAGGGGGGTGAGCCACCCCCCGCGAGGTGGGGACCAATAGCCACCCCCTCTCCCCCCTTGGCTATTGGGAGCCACCTCGCAGGGGGGTGAGCCACCCCCCGCGAGGTGGGGACCAATAGCCACCCCCTCTCCCCCCTTGGCTATTGGGAGCCACCTCGCAGGGGGGTGAGCCACCCCCCGCGAGGTGGGGACCAATAGCCACCCCCTCTCCCCCCTTGGCTATTGGGAGCCACCTCGCAGGGGGGTGAGCCACCCCCCGCGAGGTGGGGACCAATAGCCACCCCCTCTCCCCCCTTGGCTATTGGGAGCCACCTCGCAGGGGGGTGAGCCACCCCCCGCGAGGTGGGGACCAATAGCCACCCCCTCTCCCCCCCTTGGCTATTGGGAGCCACCTCGCAGGGGGGTGAGCCACCCCCCGCGAGGTGGGGACCAATAGCCACCCCCTCTCCCCCCCTTGGCTATTGGGAGCCACCTCGCAGGGGGGTGAGCCACCCCCCGCGAGGTGGGGACCAATAGCCACCCCCTCTCCCCCCTTGGCTATTGGGAGCCACCTCGCAGGGGGGTGAGCCACCCCCCGCGAGGTGGGGACCAATAGCCACCCCCTCTCCCCCCTTGGCTATTGGGAGCCACCTCGCAGGGGGGTGAGCCACCCCCCGCGAGGTGGGGACCAATAGCCACCCCCTCTCCCCCCCTTGGCTATTGGGAGCCACCTCGCAGGGGGGTGAGCCACCCCCCGCGAGGTGGGGACCAATAGCCACCCCCTCTCCCCCCCTTGGCTATTGGGAGCCACCTCGCAGGGGGGTGAGCCACCCCCCGCGAGGTGGGGACCAATAGCCACCCCCTCTCCCCCCTTGGCTATTGGGAGCCACCTCGCAGGGGGGTGAGCCACCCCCCGCGAGGTGGGGACCAATAGCCACCCCCTCTCCCCCCCTTGGCTATTGGGAGCCACCTCGCAGGGGGGTGAGCCACCCCCCGCGAGGTGGGGACCAATAGCCACCCCCTCTCCCCCCCTTGGCTATTGGGAGCCACCTCGCAGGGGGGTGAGCCACCCCCCGCGAGGTGGGGACCAATAGCCACCCCCTCTCCCCCCCTTGGCTATTGGGAGCCACCTCGCAGGGGGGTGAGCCACCCCCCGCGAGGTGGGGACCAATAGCCACCCCCTCTCCCCCCCTTGGCTATTGGGAGCCACCTCGCAGGGGGGTGAGCCACCCCCCGCGAGGTGGGGACCAATAGCCACCCCCTCTCCCCCCCTTGGCTATTGGGAGCCACCTCGCAGGGGGGTGAGCCACCCCCCGCGAGGTGGGGACCAATAGCCACCCCCTCTCCCCCCTTGGCTATTGGGAGCCACCTCGCAGGGGGGTGAGCCACCCCCCGCGAGGTGGGGACCAATAGCCACCCCCTCTCCCCCCCTTGGCTATTGGGAGCCACCTCGCAGGGGGGTGAGCCACCCCCCGCGAGGTGGGGACCAATAGCCACCCCCTCTCCCCCCCTTGGCTATTGGGAGCCACCTCGCAGGGGGGTGAGCCACCCCCCGCGAGGTGGGGACCAATAGCCACCCCCTCTCCCCCCTTGGCTATTGGGAGCCACCTCGCAGGGGGGTGAGCCACCCCCCGCGAGGTGGGGACCAATAGCCACCCCCTCTCCCCCCTTGGCTATTGGGAGCCACCTCGCAGGGGGGTGAGCCACCCCCCGCGAGGTGGGGACCAATAGCCACCCCCTCTCCCCCCCTTGGCTATTGGGAGCCACCTCGCAGGGGGGTGAGCCACCCCCCGCGAGGTGGGGACCAATAGCCACCCCCTCTCCCCCCCTTGGCTATTGGGAGCCACCTCGCAGGGGGGTGAGCCACCCCCCGCGAGGTGGGGACCAATAGCCACCCCCTCTCCCCCCCTTGGCTATTGGGAGCCACCTCGCAGGGGGGTGAGCCACCCCCCGCGAGGTGGGGACCAATAGCCACCCCCTCTCCCCCCCTTGGCTATTGGGAGCCACCTCGCAGGGGGGTGAGCCACCCCCCGCGAGGTGGGGACCAATAGCCACCCCCTCTCCCCCCCTTGGCTATTGGGAGCCACCTCGCAGGGGGGTGAGCCACCCCCCGCGAGGTGGGGACCAATAGCCACCCCCTCTCCCCCCTTGGCTATTGGGAGCCACCTCGCAGGGGGGTGAGCCACCCCCCGCGAGGTGGGGACCAATAGCCACCCCCTCTCCCCCCCTTGGCTATTGGGAGCCACCTCGCAGGGGGGTGAGCCACCCCCCGCGAGGTGGGGACCAATAGCCACCCCCTCTCCCCCCCTTGGCTATTGGGAGCCACCTCGCAGGGGGGTGAGCCACCCCCCGCGAGGTGGGGACCAATAGCCACCCCCTCTCCCCCCTTGGCTATTGGGAGCCACCTCGCAGGGGGGTGAGCCACCCCCCGCGAGGTGGGGACCAATAGCCACCCCCTCTCCCCCCCTTGGCTATTGGGAGCCACCTCGCAGGGGGGTGAGCCACCCCCCGCGAGGTGGGGACCAATAGCCACCCCCTCTCCCCCCCTTGGCTATTGGGAGCCACCTCGCAGGGGGGTGAGCCACCCCCCGCGAGGTGGGGACCAATAGCCACCCCCTCTCCCCCCCTTGGCTATTGGGAGCCACCTCGCAGGGGGGTGAGCCACCCCCCGCGAGGTGGGGACCAATAGCCACCCCCTCTCCCCCCCTTGGCTATTGGGAGCCACCTCGCAGGGGGGTGAGCCACCCCCCGCGAGGTGGGGACCAATAGCCACCCCCTCTCCCCCCCTTGGCTATTGGGAGCCACCTCGCAGGGGGGTGAGCCACCCCCCGCGAGGTGGGGACCAATAGCCACCCCCTCTCCCCCCCTTGGCTATTGGGAGCCACCTCGCAGGGGGGTGAGCCACCCCCCGCGAGGTGGGGACCAATAGCCACCCCCTCTCCCCCCTTGGCTATTGGGAGCCACCTCGCAGGGGGGTGAGCCACCCCCCGCGAGGTGGGGACCAATAGCCACCCCCTCTCCCCCCTTGGCTATTGGGAGCCACCTCGCAGGGGGGTGAGCCACCCCCCGCGAGGTGGGGACCAATAGCCACCCCCTCTCCCCCCCTTGGCTATTGGGAGCCACCTCGCAGGGGGGTGAGCCACCCCCCGCGAGGTGGGGACCAATAGCCACCCCCTCTCCCCCCCTTGGCTATTGGGAGCCACCTCGCAGGGGGGTGAGCCACCCCCCGCGAGGTGGGGACCAATAGCCACCCCCTCTCCCCCCCTTGGCTATTGGGAGCCACCTCGCAGGGGGGTGAGCCACCCCCCGCGAGGTGGGGACCAATAGCCACCCCCTCTCCCCCCCTTGGCTATTGGGAGCCACCTCGCAGGGGGGTGAGCCACCCCCCGCGAGGTGGGGACCAATAGCCACCCCCTCTCCCCCCTTGGCTATTGGGAGCCACCTCGCAGGGGGGTGAGCCACCCCCCGCGAGGTGGGGACCAATAGCCACCCCCTCTCCCCCCCTTGGCTATTGGGAGCCACCTCGCAGGGGGGTGAGCCACCCCCCGCGAGGTGGGGACCAATAGCCACCCCCTCTCCCCCCTTGGCTATTGGGAGCCACCTCGCAGGGGGGTGAGCCACCCCCCGCGAGGTGGGGACCAATAGCCACCCCCTCTCCCCCCTTGGCTATTGGGAGCCACCTCGCAGGGGGGTGAGCCACCCCCCGCGAGGTGGGGACCAATAGCCACCCCCTCTCCCCCCCTTGGCTATTGGGAGCCACCTCGCAGGGGGGTGAGCCACCCCCCGCGAGGTGGGGACCAATAGCCACCCCCTCTCCCCCCTTGGCTATTGGGAGCCACCTCGCAGGGGGGTGAGCCACCCCCCGCGAGGTGGGGACCAATAGCCACCCCCTCTCCCCCCCTTGGCTATTGGGAGCCACCTCGCAGGGGGGTGAGCCACCCCCCGCGAGGTGGGGACCAATAGCCACCCCCTCTCCCCCCTTGGCTATTGGGAGCCACCTCGCAGGGGGGTGAGCCACCCCCCGCGAGGTGGGGACCAATAGCCACCCCCTCTCCCCCCCTTGGCTATTGGGAGCCACCTCGCAGGGGGGTGAGCCACCCCCCGCGAGGTGGGGACCAATAGCCACCCCCTCTCCCCCCCTTGGCTATTGGGAGCCACCTCGCAGGGGGGTGAGCCACCCCCCGCGAGGTGGGGACCAATAGCCACCCCCTCTCCCCCCTTGGCTATTGGGAGCCACCTCGCAGGGGGGTGAGCCACCCCCCGCGAGGTGGGGACCAATAGCCACCCCCTCTCCCCCCCTTGGCTATTGGGAGCCACCTCGCAGGGGGGTGAGCCACCCCCCGCGAGGTGGGGACCAATAGCCACCCCCTCTCCCCCCTTGGCTATTGGGAGCCACCTCGCAGGGGGGTGAGCCACCCCCCGCGAGGTGGGGACCAATAGCCACCCCCTCTCCCCCCCTTGGCTATTGGGAGCCACCTCGCAGGGGGGTGAGCCACCCCCCGCGAGGTGGGGACCAATAGCCACCCCCTCTCCCCCCCTTGGCTATTGGGAGCCACCTCGCAGGGGGGTGAGCCACCCCCCGCGAGGTGGGGACCAATAGCCACCCCCTCTCCCCCCTTGGCTATTGGGAGCCACCTCGCAGGGGGGTGAGCCACCCCCCGCGAGGTGGGGACCAATAGCCACCCCCTCTCCCCCCCTTGGCTATTGGGAGTCATGGTGGACTCACAGCCTGTTGACGCTATTGTGAGTAGTATCGTCTCCCTCTCTGGAAATAATGAACTGTTTCACATACGGGTGTACACTCTCAGTGTATTGCTCCCGGGACAATCATATAATTAATTATTATACATCAAGGATCCATTTTAATAATTATCAATAATAGTATCAATTAATCGTTTACCATTAATTATTAATAATTGGTTGAATAGGTTATGATCTACTCCAAGGATTAATTTTTAATATCAATGTCATTTATCAATATTAATATTTCTTAATAATTATTATTATTTCATAGCCAATATCACTTAGTATTGATTTAAGTAACGTTAATTGTTGATATTATTTCATTATTAATTGTATTAATATTATTAATTATTAATTATTAATTCTCATCATTAACTTTTTTAACCAGTATTAATTTTAGTATCTTAATTGTGATTTTTAATATCTACAATTAATATTTATTATTTATATTTATTAATATTAGTAATTAATAGACTTTTTCCTGATATCCGGCCAGGAGAGGATGATATTACTCCCCGTGTCGCAGAAAGTGTACGCTGCTCTATGATGTTATTCCTAGTAGCCAGGGGGTAGAGGTTATTATTAAAACTACCGCAGTGTGGGTATATCCCGTCGGACATCTTGTTCCTTCTTTCCAAGGTGGGAGAGGATGATATGACTCCCAATATCACTGTGGGCGTGGACCTCCACTGTGATATTTTCCCTAACATCCAAAGGTAGAGAGGGTGATGTTTCTTCTGATTTCGCAGGGGTTGTACACCACCCCTGTTATATGTTTCCTAATATCCAGATGGCGAGAGGATGACATCAGTCTGAATATTGCAGGAGGTGTACACTCCCTGGTGATATTGTTCCTAATAGCCAGGGATGGAGAGGATGATATTACTGCCAATAAAGCAGGGGGTGTACACCCCTTCTGTGACATTGTTCCTAATAGCCAGCCGGGGAGAGGAAGATATTACCGCCAATATCGCAGGGGTGTACACCCCCTTGGGATATTGATCCTTATATCCTGGGAGGGAGGCGATCTTACTAGTGGCAATATCGCAGGGGTTGTACACACCCACTGTGCTATTGTTCCGACTAACACGATATGACTCCCAATATCATGGGGGGGTACATCCTCCTGTGATATTGTTTCTTATATTCAGGGGGAGAGGATGATATGACTCCCAATATCGCAGGGGTTGTACACACCTCCTGCGAAATAGTTCCTAATATCCCGAAGGGGAGAGCATAATATTACTCTCAATATCTCAGGAGGTGTACACCTCCTTTGTAATATTTTTCTTAATATCCATGATAGGAGAGGATGATAAGACTCCCAATATGGCAAGAAGTGTACAGCCGGCTGTGATATAGTTCCTTACATCCAGGTAGGGAGAGGATGATGTTACTGCCCATATCGTACAAAGTGTAAAACCCCTTCGATATTTTGCCTACAATCCTGAGGGGAGAGGATGATATTACTCCCAATATGGAAGAAGGCGTACACCCCCCTGGGACACTACGCCCAATATTCACGTTGGGAAATGATGACAATATGCCCAATATCGCAGGGGATGTACACCCACCCTAGCATATTATTCCTTATATCGAGAGTGGGAAAAGAAGCTATTACTCCCAATAACGCAGGGGCTGTGGCTGTACACCCCTCCTGTGATGTTTTTCTTTATATCCTGGGGAAGAGAGGATGATATTACACCCAATACCGCAGGGAGTGGACACCCACTCAGTGATGTTGTTCTTAATGTACTCCACC
Source organism: Macaca mulatta (assembly GCF_049350105.2). NCBI lineage: Eukaryota > Metazoa > Chordata > Mammalia > Primates > Cercopithecidae > Macaca > Macaca mulatta. The sequence continues at coordinate 9,111,201 of NC_133413.1, forward strand.
TCCCACCACCAGGGATATCGTTCCTAATATCCAGGGGAAGAGAGGATAACATTATGCCCAATATTGCTGGGGAGTATACACACCCTCTGTGATGTTTTTCCTAGTATCCAAAGATAGAGACGATGATATTACTGGCCATATCGCAGGGGGTGTACACCCTTCTGTGATATCGTTTTTGACGTTCAGTTGGGGGAGACAATAACATTAATCCCAATATCGAAGAAGGTGTACATACCCCTGTGATGTGGTTCCTAATGTACAGGGGAAAGAGAAGAATATTGCTCTCAATATCGCAGGGGATGTAACCACCCTGTCCCCCCTATATTCTCCCTAATATTCAGTGGGTTGGCGGCTGACAGTACTCCCAATATCCCAGAAGGTGCACACACACCTGTGATATAGTTCCTAATATCCAACGGGAAAGAGGCTGAGTTTACTTTCGATATCACAGTGGGTGTACACCGCCCCCAACCCCAGGGTATTGTTCCTAATATCCAGGCGGGAGGAAGATGATATGGCTGACAATATCGAAGGGGGTGGACACCTCTTCTGTGATATGGTTGCTGATATCCAGGGGGTGAGTGGATGATGTGTACACCCCACCTTTGATATGAATCGTAAAACCTAGAAGAAGAGAGAATGATATTGCTTCCAAAAACACACGGGGTGTACACCCACCCTGTGATATTGTTCCTGTCATCTAAAGGAAGAGATGACGATACTACTCCCACTACCGGAGAAGGCACATACCCCCCTGTGATATTGTTCCTCATAACTTGTAGGGGAGAGCATGATATTACTTCCAATATGACAGTGGCTTGACACCCAGTCTGTGATATTGGTTCTGCACAACAACTCTGTGCCCCTCGTTTCCCATGTGTTCTCTCCTCACTGTTGGAACCTCGGGGGAGGCTTTGTCTTTGGTTACAGATGAAGACACGAGGGGTCTGAGAGGTTAAGAAAGTTTGTTACTGGAAAGGGGTCCCAATCCAGACCGCAAGAGAGGTTTCTCACGGAAGAAAGAATTCGGGGTGAGTCCATAAAGTGAAAGCACCTTTATTAGGAAAGAAAGGAATAAAAGAATGGCTACTCTGGCCGGGCGCAGCTGCTCACTCCTGTAATCCTAGAACTTTGGCATGCCGAGGCAGGTGGATCACCTGAGGTGAGAAGTTCGAGACCAGCCTGGTCCAACATGGCAAAACCCTGTCTCCACTAAAATACAAAACATTAACGGTGTGGTGGCAGGTGCCTGTAATCCCAGCTACTAGGAAGGCTGAGGCAGAAGAATCACTTGAACCCACGAGGTGGAGGTTGTAGTGAGCCAAGATCATGCCACTGCATTCTAGTTTGGCCAACAGAGCAAGACTCCATCTCAAAAAAAAAAAAAAAAAAAGGAAAAAAAAGAATGGCTGCTCCATAGGCAGAGTGGCCCGAAAGGCTGCTGGTTGCCCATTTTCGTGGTTATTTCTTGATCATACGCTAAACAAGGGTTGGACTATTCATGAGTGTTCCAGGAAAGGGGTGGGCAATTCCCAGAACTGAGAGTTTCTGCCCTCCCTTCCGAGACCATGTAGGGTAACCTCCAGATGTTGCCATGGCATCTGTAAACTGTCGTGGCGCTGGTGGGAGTGCCTTGTAGCAGTTAACGCGTTATAATTAGCACATAATGAGCTGTGAGGGCAATCAGAGGTCACTCTCGTGGCCATCTTGGGTTTGCGGCTTTGGCCAACTTCTTTACTGCAACCTGCTTTATCAGCAAGGTCTTTATGACCTGTATCTTGTGGGGACCTCCTATCTCATCCTGTGACGAAGAATGCCTAGCCTCCTGGAAATGTGGCCCAGCAGGTCTCAGCCTCCGTTTACCCAGCCCCCATTCAAGATGGAGTCGCTCTGGTTCACGTGCCTCTGACAAGTTGGCCTGGGTTGAGCGTTCCCTAGTGTGCGGTTGTTGGAGCTATTCCTAGGAGTAAGAGGGATTGTCAGTAGGAAACAGGCCTGTTAGCCCTGGGGCTGGCACTCTGCCCCACTATGTCGGTCTCATTTTAGTGGTGACAAAACTGGGGCTCAGAGACATCAACTCCCTCATCTCGAACCCCCAGACTGTCAGTGGTGGGCTGGGGTTGGAATGTGGGGCTTGAAGACCCATCATCTCCTCTGGTCCCCCAGTCTCTGCTGCCCAAGAGGAACAGGATCCCAGGATCCAGGCCCCTCATGGCACCAGCCAGGGTGGGTGGAGATGGGAAGGCACAGTTCCAAAGCCCCCCGGACTCTGAGGCAGGTCGGGGGCCGAGAGCAAGCCGGACCTGCGGACCCCACCCCGAGAAGAATGGCTGCAGGCCCGGCCCAGCGGGCAGGAGGTCTGTGTCCTCAGTCAACGTGACGGCGCTTCCCACTCCTCCAGCCAGGCCGTGCCGTCTTCACGTTTCCAATCATGCGGCCTCCTCTCCAATTCCCAAGCCCAACCCACAAAGACAGCGATCTGGGGTCCACGTGAGGTTTGTCAGCAGCTCTGACCCGCTGCTTCCCGCCAGTCTCGCGGCCGGTTCTGGAAAGCTCTCTGCTGCCCCCTGGTGGGGAGGCTCGGGGCAGGGCTCTGGCTGCAAGCATGGGGTCCGAGAACCTCCTGGCTCTGTCACCTCTGCTGGGTGGCAAACCAACCCAGGACTGAACCAGTGACACCTGTGGCGCTCCCAGAACCTCCCGGCTCTGTCACCTCTGCTGGGTGGAAAACCAACCCAGGACTGAAGCAGCAGATGGCTGCCTGATTCCCTATGATCAGAGCTCCGCCCACTGGCAAGTCTCTCTCCGGGCCTCAGTTTCCCCTTCCATTAAACGAGGGGCTTGGGGGATACCAAGGAGGGGTAACAGCTTAGTGAGGATGGCAGGTTTCTTCTGGGGAGATGAAAACATTTTGAAAGTAGATGGCGTGAGTGGTTGCACAGGACTGTGAATCCACAAATGCCACCACATTATTCGCGTTGAAATAGTTCATTGCATGCGATGTGAATGTCACCTCATTTAAAGTGTTTAAAAGAGGGGCCTGGGAGAGTGCAGTGTATGTGAGAATCACGTGGGACACCCACAGTCTCTGAACCTCGGTTTCCTTGCTGTAAACTGGCAAAGAGACCGTGCGAGCTGTGTTCCCTAAGGCCAAGAGATTCCAACAAGGAAAACCTGGGATTCCAGGGACTGGGATGAGGGCCGGGGACCGGAAGGGGAGGGGTGTGTGGGGATGGCTTGGGGGCAGCCCAGATAAGGCTTTCAATACTGCGCAGCAGCATCTACACAGGCAGAGATCCCTGCATCTCACTTCCCGCAGGGCTGACCAGTGGCCAGAGGTGGGACTGGCCAGGCTCAGCCCAACCAAGTCTGGGAGCAGAGGACACTGAGTGAGGGATCCCCAGGGCCACCCTCACTGGCCTGTGGCTTTCCCGACACCACAAGAGAGGTCCAGGAGCTGACCTTGGGTCCTAATGGGGGACACCTTCCTGGCTGCAGGCTGGCAGGGCGGTGTGGTGGTCAGTGTACTGGGCTCTGCGTCTCTGCCCCTACCTGCTGTGTGACGGTGGGCCAGACACCTAACCTCTCTGTGCCTCTATTTCTTCAATGGCAAACAGGGACACTACCAGCCCCCACATCCGGGCACAGTGGCCTGAAGGTTAAAGTCAAGGGCGGCACGAGACCTACAGCAAAAGCTCTGAGCAGGGAGAGCAGGGAGCTGCCTAGAGAGTTCCACCACCATCTCCCCTCTGGCCACCGAGGAAACCGAGGCTCATGGTGACCTGGCCCAGGTCTGTTGAACTCACGGTCCTTCTCATCCCCAAGATCAGAGGGCTGCCACCAGGGAAGGAGCTGGCCCCTAGACACAGCCCAGGAAGCACACAGGGAAGGATGCCCTGGGGACTTCGGTATGTTATTGCAAAGAAAAATTTATTGCTATTTGAACCCTGCTTTCATGCCCCATTTCCCAGAAAATGAGCCACGGGAGACACCAGGAGAGGGAGGAGACCATCCTCCTTGCACAAAACCCACTCCCTCGGATGCTGTCCTCAGCGAGGGTGGCTGGGGGCCAACCAGGGGGCCCACCCGCAGAGTGGCAGAGGAGGCAGGTTGACCCTGCAGACGTTGAGCTCTGTGGCGAAGGTCCTGGCCTTCTGGTAGAAGAGGAGCGACTTCTCACGGTCCAGGAGGAAGTTGTGGGAGACGGTGGCCGGCCGCGTGTAGATCTTCAGCTGTGCCTTCTTGTTGCCCAGGTCCACGGCGGCTGCCAGTGCCAGCTGGTAGTACTCAAACGGGTCCTGAAGGGGACAGGTCATGCTCAGCAAAAGGGGGACTCGGAGCCCATCTTCCCAGAAGCCATTTCTGTCTCCAGGTCATTCCACATGTCCAGCCAATGCTGGCTCAACCCATGAGCCCCGAAACCTGTTACACTGCTGTGGTCTCAGCTGCAGGAAGTGGGGACGACCCTGACACCACTGGAAGCCTTCCTGACTGTCCCTACGCCCCACTCACCCCAACCGTCCTGCCCCAGTGCCACCCTCTCTGCAGGCAGTGGCTGCTTTCCCCATGGGCCGAGGTCAGGGCAGATCCTGCCTGCTTTGAGAGTTCCATGCAGGACCCGTGGCTCCGAGCCACAGCAGGGGCACAGCATTGAGTGACCCAGGCTCCCCTCTGGCCCCTGTCCATGCTGACCATTTCCAGGCCCTCCACGGGACAGGCCAGGTACAAAACCATCTCACAGGTGTCCTCTCTGGCAATGTTCCCTGAAATATTGACGGAGTGTGACGCCCCAGACATCCACTCCCATTTTCAATGCATCTTTGGCCCAAACTCACCATCCCTGGGTTGGGATGCCGCCTCCCAGACCTCCTCCTTCACCCTCGCATTCCCCACCCGGCTTCTCCCCAGGCACCTCCTCCACCTGAGGGTCACCCAAGGAACCTCTCTAAGACCCATGCCTGGCCTGTCCTTTACCATCTCAAGATGGCTCCCAGGGTCAAGGACAAAGTCCAAGATGCAGCAGTCCATTCCCCCACTGCCCCGCCCCACACACGGAGCAGGGGCATGAGAAGGCCCCGAGTCACCGCCACTGCTCATCCAATGCCCCCGGCCCAGCCGAACACTGGACTCTGTGCTGGGTGCGTGGCTGAGCCTAACGTCCTTGCTCCCAGTCTGAGGGACCTGGGAGTAAACACTGACCACACAGGGTGGCCCAGGCTGTGGCAGAGGGAAGCCCAGGAGCCTGTGGGGGGCCCAGGAGGCCCCAGACTCAGCCGGGGGTGGAAGGCAAAGGCTTCCTGAAGGGGTGGGGGCATCCCAACGAAACAGGAAGGAGCCAGCCAATGCATATGTCTCTGCGTGTGCCTGTGCCTTTGTGTGCCTGTGCGTGTGTCTGTGCGTGTTTGTGTGCCTGTGTGTGCGTGTCCCTGTGTGTGTCCCTGTGTGCATGTCTGTGTGTGCACCTGTGTGTGCGTGTCTGTGTGTGCGCGTGCCTGTGTGTGCGTGTGCCGGTGCCCGTGTGCATTTGTGTGTGCATTTCCATGTGCCTGTAGTGTGTGCAACAGCTAGTGAGTGGCAGGCTGAGCCAGGACACACTTAATCTTCCCTATTCCAGGGCTCACTCTCACGTGTACACTAAAGGGGACCCCATTTTAGAGGCAATCGGCAAAGATGCCCATTTACCCCTGCCTCTCTGCCAGCCTTCCAGGCCCCATGCAGCCCGGCGTTTTCTCCTACTCCTCTGGGCCCTGGGTCCAGAGCCTCCTATACAAGGAGGAGGGTGTAGCCTTGGAAAGACAGCCGCCCTTGGGGAATTCCAAGGGGCCTCCCTGTGGGAAGCTGGCCTGCGCTGACAGCATAGTCACGATGAGGCCCAGAGGGCTGTGCATGGGAAGGAGGTGAAGGAGGCCTCTGCCCCTCAACCCCAACCGTGGACTTTGGCCTCTCAGGTACTACTTGGCCCTTTCCTTCCTCCTGGGCAGGCGGAGTGGGCGGCAGGCTTGACCAAGAGAGATAAAGGCCTCTTCTGGGAGGCCCATCTCCCTGGGTCCCAGGCGAGCCCCTGAACGGTAAGTAGCGTCCCTCTGGGTCTGACACTTGGCACCTCCCTGTCTGGCTGGGACTTGGGAGGCCACAGGGACCACTTCTGACCACCAGGTGTCGCCAGCACTGGGCGGGGGCCTTCCGGGCAGCCCCAGGCCTGCGGTGGGGGATACGATACGGGGCGAGGTCGTAGGGCTGCCCCAGCTCCTCATGTTGTTCTAAGGACCCCAAGATCTCGGCCCCTGGACTGTAGTGCCCTGGCCCCTCAGCCCATAAGGAGCACTGACGCTGTGCCGGTGCGATGCTAAGGAGGGGCGGTGCCTGCTGGGCAGAGGGGTGGAGACACGCCAGGTCTGAGTCTGACAGTCCCAGCTCTCCACCCCTGCAGGGCTGGGGGCAGAGGGAGCACAGCACCTCCGCTCCAGACAGACGCGACCCAGCAAGGCCTCAGCCTGGCTGGCTGGGGCCCCGCCCCACTGCACCTGCCCTGAGCTGGGGTTTCCCTGTCTGTGAACCCGATGGTAAGACACTGGTCCCACCCCACCCTTCCTGGGTGATGTGAAGATTCAAGGTGTCTCGGGACTCCAGGAAGGAGTTGCTCAGTGCAGGCTGGCACCCTGGGCAGGCTTCCTAGAGGAGGCGCCAGGGTTTGGGTTGGATCTTGCAATGTGGATTCAATGTGAGGATGATGCCGTCCTCTGAAATGTCCTTCTCCCGACCCTGTTTTCTTTGTTAAATGCAACTTGACACTTGACTGTCAAGACTCAGTTTTGGTGTCACCTCCTCCAGGAGGGTCCCCCTGACTACAATCCCCCTTCTTTACCCAGAGGCCACCATTGCCCACTCATGTGTCAGCCTCCCTGGCTGAGACTGAGTTCTTGAGGGTGGGGCCTGGTCAGCTTGGGAGCTGGGTTGTATCTGCTAACATTGCCGGTTCCTCCAGCCGCGTGCAGAGCTCCAGGGAGGCCACTGGGCCATTCCTAAGGCAGGCTGGAACCCAGGCCTCTGGGTCAGGGTAGAGATCCCACTCCAAGGGGGCCGGGAACACCCCGAGCCCTGCCCCTCCCCACCCACCTTCAGGTCATAGAAGATGATGTCACCGAGCACCAGGTACACCGTCACGTAGTAGAGGGTCTCCTCGTCGAACTCCAGTGGCGAGTTGCAGAGCTACAGGGCCTTGAGGTAGAACTGCTCTGCCAGCTTGCCCTGGCCCAGCTGATGGTGCAGGACAGCCAGCCTGTGGTAGGCCACGTGCTCGTTCAGCCGGTCCCCTGGGGTGCAGGCCAAAGGGGCAGGTGTGAGGACGCGGCTCCCTGGGGCAGGGAGGGCACAGGCCCCTCAGGAGCAGGTATGCAGACCCCGGGCAGCACACCTGGCTTGCCTCCAGGCACCTGTGGTCGCCTGGGCAGCTCTGGCCAGTCCCTTCCAGGTTCCCAGACTCACTTTCCCATCTGCAAAGCAGAACTAATAAGGCCTGCCCCTGTCTACTGTGAGGCTTTGGCAAAGTCGGACTTGGATGGCCCAGCTCTGTGCCTACACATAGCCACCTGCCTTTGCTCACTGGTTTTAACCAGGGGAGCCCAAAAGCCATGCAGTCCAGGTGCTCCCGGGCACCCCGGCTCCAGGCAACCCACAGACGTGACATCCGACTCCTCCTGCGTGTGTCACAATCAGAGCCCCCTACTTTGGGGAGTCAGCTGCACACCTACTGTGTACTGGGCCACGGGGCACAAGGTGCTGGGGCATGCGGCCTGCCTAGGGTTCCCTGTCTCTGGAGGGGGACAGATGACCCTGGCACAGCACCAGGGGATGCCCGGCCTTAAGGGGCAGACTGCTGGAAGGGGAACTGGGATTTTATCAGCCAGAGAGCCGTGTGGTTGATGAGGTTGGGAAGGGCACAAGATAAAGGGAATGTGCCACTCAGCCTGGCACATACAGGGACCAACGAGATGCCTGGCATGTCTGGAAGGCAGAGGGCACACTGGACGGCCCTTGTGGTCAGCAGCAGGAACAGGCAGAGGAAGCAGAGCTCAGTCAGGCAGGGAGCTCTGCACTGCGTGAGAGACCTCGGGCTGTGCCCCACAGCCGGATGGGGAAGCCAGTTGGGCAGATCTGCCTGCCTGGACAGGAGACCAGGAAAATCCAGCAGCTGTTTCAGCTCCTGCCCTGCAGACCTGGAGGCTGGGCTCTGGCAAAGTGTGGGTCCTGGCAGGGTGGGGGCTCAGGGGACTTACCCAGAGTGATGCTGAGTGCTAGGGCCATGTAGGCAAACTCCAAGCCATCCTGGGGCTTCTCCAGTGTGGCCAGGAGTGCCACCAGCTTTTTGCACAGCTGTAGCTGCAGCTCCGCCTTGCAGTTGCCCGTAGTCACTGCCAGGGCCAGGGCCAGGACCCGGTCCTACCACACAGGCAGGTGGGGTCAGGTTTCCTGCAGCACCCACCTTGCCCAGCGCCCTCCTCAGAGCTCAAACATGTGCTTGGAGCTTCCCACGCCCCAGCTACCCCTGCACCTACACACAGCTCTGTGCTCTGGGATAACACACAGTTCAGACACCCAAGTTGGGGGCTGAAGAGTCACCTGAGGCCCATCCAGCTACACCCAGCAGCCTCAGACCAGCCTCTCCCACCTGGGCACCAGGGGTCTGACTGGGGGGAGCCAGCACTCCTCTCTCCTCTAAAAACACCACATTTATCTGTGCCCAGGGCTGAGCCACACCGTGAGCTCAGAGGAAGGGAGAAGCCGTCCCACTTCGGGGTGCAAGCAGACCTGGGCCTCCCACTGACATGCTGTGTGTCCTTTGACATGTCCCTGTGCCTCTCTGAGCCTGTTTCCTCATCTGGAAGATGGGGACAGGACTTCTCGCTCATGGTTGCTTGAGATCATCAGGTACAAGGGTAGAGCCATTGTCACATCCAGGCCCCAAACGTTTGTCCCGGGCAGGGGCACGGTCAGTATCATTCCCGGTGAGAACACTTGGAAACTAAGCATGTGCATGGGTGGCCCTGCCTCCAGGTGGGAGGCCTCTGCCCTGCCACAGCTGTGCCTCAGCCCTCCAGGTGCCCCCCTGAGGCCCACCCACATCAGCCCACAGGCCAGCTCACCCGGTAGAAGGACACGGCTTTCTCCCGCTCCCAGGCCCCATTGAAGAAGATGTCTCCAGCTGCCTCAAACAGCTGCAGCCCCAGGCTGGGGTCGCCTGTGTACAGGACCACATTCTGTGCCACCTGAAAGGAGACAGAAGTTCCCTCAAGACCCACACCTGGCGAGGTGGCCACGCCCACCTTTGCCAGCCTCCTTCCTCTCACACACTACAGGTACACCTGAGCATTTTTCAGACCCTGTGCATTAGGGCTGCCCCCACCACTGGCATGAGGACAATGAACTGATGCACCTGAGTGCCAGGAGGTGACTGAGCAGCTGCAGCCCAGGAGCCCGACACCTGTGAATCCTACCACCAGGGCTAGCCCTAGCCCACTCCCCCTGCACTCAAACCAGTCTCCGTGGCCCCCAGATTGCTGGGAGCCCAGCCCCTGGCTCCTTTCTGCGTTGCCACATCCCTGCCACATCAACAGCGTTTGTGGGTGGGCCTGGTCCCCTCTTGGCCATGAGCTCTTGATCCCTCTTCTCAGCTCAAGGAGGTATACAGCAGATGCTCAATAATGAAAGCTTCACCAGGCTCGTGGGCTTCACAATTTGTTCCAGATCACACTGTGTTTGGGAAAGCCTCTGAAAACAGCCACTATGATAGATTCATTTTGTAAGGAGATGTGCCACGTGTCGCTTGGAGCAAGTTCTTCTGTGTGTTAACTGAGTGGTCACATTATTTGAGCATGTGCTGTATACCAGCAGGTGCTGGGCACTGTGAGGGGCCGCGCCTCTGCCCTCAGGGAGAAGATGCTGGCCACTGGGGGAGGATGTGAGGGAACCAATTGGAGGGAGGGAAAAGCACACAACAGGTGCTCAGCAGTGGCTTAGGAATGAGTGGATGGATGGATGAATGGATGAGGAGAGGTACACACATGGATGGATGGATGAGTGTGTGGATAGATTAATGCTGGGATGGATGGATGGATGGATGGACGGATGAATGGATGGACGGACGGGTGGGTGGATGACGGGTGGATGGATGGATGGATGGATGGGTGGATGGATGGATGGATGGGTGGGTGGATGGATGGATGGATGGATGGATGGATGGATGGGTGGAATGATGTGTGTATGTCTGTATGTATGTATGGGTGGGTAGATAATGTATGGATGGGTGGAGGGTAGACGATGTATGTGCATATGGATGGATAGATGGTGGATAGACGAATGTATGGATAAACAAATTGACAGATAGATGAATGGAGGGATGGATTAATAGGTAGATTGGTGGGTGGATAGATGAATGACGGATGGATGGACGAACAGTGAATGGATGGATGGGAGAAAGGATGGATGATGGAAGGATGGATGGATGGATGAATGGATGGGTGAATGGATGATGGATGGATGGAAGGATGAACAGGTGGATGGATGGATGATGGAAGCATGGATGGATGATGGATGGATGGATGAATGGATAAATGGATATGTGGATGGATGATGGATGGATGGAAGGATAAACAGGTGAATGGATGGATGATGGAAGGATGAATGGACAGATGGATGGAACAACAGGTGAATGGATGGATAGACGGGTGAATGGATGGATAAAAGGATGGATGAATGATGGATGGATGAATGATGGATGGATGAACGGACAGATGGATGGATGAAGGGACAGATGGATGGATGAATGGACAGATGGATGGATGATGGATGGATGGATGGATGGATGATGAATGGATGGATGGATGATGGATGGATGGATGGAAGGATGAACAGATGAATGGATGGATGATGGAAGGATGGATGGATAAATGGATAGATGGATGAATGATGGATGGATGGAAGGATGAACAGGAGGTGAGTGGATGGTTGATGGAAGGATGGATGGATGACAGATGGATATATAGATGAATGGATAAATGGATGAATGGATGGTGGATGGATGAATGGTGGATGGATGGAAGGATGAACAGGTAGATGGATGGAAGGATGAACAGGTGGATGGAAGGATGAACAGATGGATGTATGGAAGGATGGAAGGATGAACAGGTGAATGGATGGTTGATGGAAGGATGAATGGATGGATGGATGAACAGGTGAATGGATGGATAGACGGGTGAATGGATGGATGAGAAATGGATGGATGATACAAGGATGGATGATAAAAGGATAGATGGATGAATGGACAGATGGATGGATGATGGCTGGATGGATGATGGATGGATGGATGGATGGATGGATAAATGGATGGATGGATGGATGGATGATGGATGGATGGATGATGGATGGATGGAAGGATGAACAGATGAATGGATGGATGATGGAAAGATGGATGGATGATGGAAGGATGGATGGATGGATGAATGGATAAATGGATGGATGGAAGGATCAACAGGAGGTGAGTGGATGGATGATGGAAGGATAGATGGATGATAGATGGATGGACAGATATATGGATGAATGGATAAATGGATGGATGGATGAATGATGGATGGATGGAAGGATGAACAGGTGAATGGATGGATGATGGAAGGATGGATGGATGAATGGACGAACAGGTGGATGGTGGCTGAATGAATGGATGATAAAAGAATGGATGGATGATGGATGGACGAATGGATGGATGGATGGATGATGGATGGATGAAGGATGAACAGGCGAATGGATGGATGATAGAAGGATGGATGGATGGAAGGATGAGCAGGTGAGTGGATGAATGATGGAAGGATGGATGGATGATGGAAGGATGGAAGAATGAACACGTGAATGGATGATGGAAGGATGGAAGAATGGATGGAGGGATGGATGAACAGGTGGATGGTGGCTGAATGAATGAATGATAAAAGAATGGATGGATGATGGATGGACGAATGGATGGATGGATGGATGATGGATGGATGAAGGATGAACAGGCGAATGGATGGATGATAGAAGGATGGATGGATGGAAGGATGAGCAGGCGAGTGGATGAATGATGGAAGGATGGATGGATGATGGAAGGATGGAAGAATGAACAGGTGAATGGATGATGGAAGGATGGAAGAATGGATGGAGGGATGGATGAACAGGTGAATAGATGGATGGATGATAAAAGGATGGATGATGAATGGGTGGATGGATGGACAGGTGAATGGATGGATCATGGATGGATGGAAGATGGTTGGTTGGATAATGGAAAGATGGATGGAAGGATGGATGGAAGGATGGACGAACAGGTGAATGGATGGATGAAGAGGTGAACTGAAGAATGATGGATGGATCGATGGATAGAAGGGTGAACAGTTGGATGGATGATAGATAGATGGAAGGATGGATGGATGGACGAACAGGTGAATGGATGGATGGACAGGTGAATGGACGGATGATAAAAGGATGGATGGATGATGGATGGATGGATGGAGGGATGGATGGATGGATGGAGGGATGGATGATGGATGGATGGATGGATGCGTGGAAAGACGAACAGGTGAATGGATGGATGATGGGATGATGGAAGGATGGAAGGATGGAAGGATGGATGGATGGATGATAGATGGATGGATGGAAGGACATACAGGTGTATGGGAAGATGATGGAAGAATGGATGGATGGATGGATGATGGATGGATGGATGGAAGGATGAGCAGGTAAAGAGATAGATGATGGAAGGATGAATGGATGGGTGGATGGACAGGTGAATGGATGGATAGATGGGTGAATAGATGGATGATAAAAGGATGGATGAATGATGGATGGATGGATGGACAGATGGATGGATGGATGGATGGATGGAAGGATGAACAGGTAAAGAGATGATGGAAGGATGAATGGATGGGTGGATGGACAGAAAGTGAACAGCACAGGGGTCCTCCTGCATCCCTTGCCACTCACCTGGATGTACAGGGTCCACCAGCTCGCTCTGCCGCAGGATGTAATAGATCTTCCCTGCTTGCAGCCAGGCATGCGCCTCCTTCTCTTTCTTCTGGAGGTCAATGAAAATCCCCAGACTTCGTTTGGTGTAGTCCAGAGCAGATCTGCAGGCCCTGGAATCAGAAACAGGTGTCAGAACAAGGGTTCTCATCCTCCTGGAACCAGTCTGCCTCCTCCCGTGGGTCTGGTGACAGATGAATCTGGAATGTGCAGACTGGGAACGGCCCTCTTGTGTGTGCAGTGTTCTGCCCTTCCCAGGCTGCTGGGAGGGCCAGGGTGAACACACACGGCGTGGAAAAGATGAAGGACATCCTTCTGAGGGAATCGAGCATCATGCTGCCCTGTGGCAGGAGGAGTGTGCTAGTCCATCTCCCCTGCCTCCCAGACATGGCCTTTGTCTTCTCCAGACGCACCAGGTGCCGTTAGTGTTCAGAGGCTATCTCGGTGGATGGTTCTCAAGGTGTGCAGGCATCACAGTCACCCGGAGGCCTGTCTGTATAGCTTGCTGGCCCTGCCCCCAGAGCTTCCAGCTCCACAGGCCTGGGGCAGGCCCTAGAACTCCCACTTGCCACAAGCTCCTATGTGACATGGATGCTGCTCTACTGGTCCAGGGACTACACTTTGAGAAGCATGGCTCTAGCACACTGGCCCATTTTCCTTCTGTGAACCTGAGGCCAAGACTGGAGCCAGTCTCCCGGGTCCTCATGGAATCTGGCTCCTTCCCTGCTCTCTCAGTAAGTCCGACACTTGATGGGGTGTGACTGCGGCAATGTCACTGGGCCCTGTGGGTGGGGTGGCCAGGGCCATGGTTACCCCACCAGGTCAGGATGCTTGGGGGAAGCCGAGTAGGCCACATATGGGACGTGAGACCTTGAAACCCTGCCCCAGGGAAGCAGGTGACACAACTGGCTCTGTCTTCTGTGGGAGAGAAGCCACAGGTGGCTGCTGTGGTCACATTTAAGGGGACAGATGAAGGCCAGGAGTGAAGATTCGGGGCAGGCAGAGGTCAGATGACAAAAGCCACCATAGTAGGAAGAACAGCCCAGAGTGCACGTACTGCCTCTGCTGGGGTGGAGATGACCTTTGACCCAACAAGGGAGGCTCAAGCTGGGACTCACGGGCCAGCAGCAGCCCTGGGACGACCCCAGGCCCACCAGCTCAAAGCATCTGATGCCAAGGAACCAAATGATCAAAAGGAGAGGGGCTGCTGGGGTCCTGGGCCAGCTTTCTTGTGCCCCCCTCCCTGCCCTGCCTGCCCCCACCCCACCACTGCAAAGCCAGCCCTTACCGCTTGTTGCCCAGGACAGGTAGAGTTGACTGATGGTCTCCAGGAGCTGCCCCTCCAGCACCTTGTCGGCCACCTTGCGGGCCAGGGAGAGCTGGAGCTCATGGTAGATGACACACTGGGCCTCGCTGGGCATGACGGTGCTGTAGAAGTAGCACAGCCACTGGACAGTCCGCAGCTGGCCTGGGCAGAAGACAAAATGGAAGACGTTAGTCTCCCAGCATTGAAGCGAGGCTGGCTGGGCTCGGAGGCCCCTGCGCTGTGCTTGCCTCTTTCACACCTCCGTGAACCTGGGCCCCATAGGCGGGGAGACTGAGCGCAGACAGGCCATGCACCCGTGCCAGGGCAGACGCCAAGCACACCGTGACATGGGCACACCTTGGTGCAGAGGCTCACGGTAGAGGCCGGCCTTCTTTACAACTCCCAGGGCCGAGGTCCTGACCAGGCTCGGTGCCTGCACCAGGCCATCTATTTCTGCTTCACAAAGCCCCTCTGCCCAGGACCAGGGCTGCCTTCAGCCTGAGCTGATGAGGCCAGGGGCACAAGGAGCCCCTGTCGCAGATGGAACCCTGAGAGAGCAAAGCCAAGTGTCATGTCCGCCACACACGGCATCATATTGGGGGAATGGGGTTCAAAGCCGGCCCCTGGCATTCCCACACATGCTTCTCTCATGCAACCAGGCTCCCAAGCCACAGGCTCACTGGTCTCTCCCAAATCCAGGGCGCTGGGAACGGTGGAAAGTTTCTGATTTTCTAGTGCCAGAAACATTCCGGAGATTAACACAGGAAACCAGGTACGCCGAATGGACATCTGTTACACACGCCACCCAACGACAGCTGAATACACAGTCCTCTCGAGCACCCAGGGGACATTTCCCATGACAGACCATGTGCCAGGCCACAAAACGAGCCTCAGTGAAGGGAGAAGGACTGAGACCGAAGCAGAGGTGTTCTTCAGCTGTACTGGCACGAAACTGGAAATCAACAGTGAAGGAAATGTGGGAAATTCAAAAATATGTGGAAATTACACACTCCTAAACAACCAGTGAGTCAAAGAGACCATCAGGGAAACCGAAAACTAATTTGAGAAGAATGCAAACAAATGAACAGCCCGGGCCAGCGCGGTGGCTCACGCCTGACATCCCAGCACTGTGGGAGGCCGAGGCGGGAGGATCGCTTGAGTCCAGGAGTTTGAGATCAGCCTGGGAAACATGGTGAAATCCCGTCTCTATAAAAAAATAAAATATAAAAATTAGCTGGGTGGGGTGGTGCATGTCTGTAATCCCAGCTACTCGGGAGGCTGAGGCATGAGAATGGCTTGAACCTGGGTAGAAGTTGCAGCGAGCCAAGATTGCACCACTGCACCCCACCCTGGGCAATAGAGCAAAACTCCATCTTAAAAAAAAAAAAAATAGCAGTGTATCAAAAATTCCAAGATGCAGCTAAGGCAGTGCTGAAAGGGAAATTTATAACGGTAAATGTCTACATTCAAAGAAAGAAGAAAAATCTCAAATCAAAATCCTAACCTTCCACCTTTAGAAACTAGAAAAAGAATGAACTAAACCCAAAGCGAATAAAAGGAAGAAAATAATAAACATGAGAGTGGAAATGGGAAGTAAAAATACAGAGAATGGAAAAACAAGAGAGATAATCAACAGAACCAAAAGTGGGTTTTTTGAAAATAATAACAAAATTGACAAATCTTTCACCAGACTGACCAAGAAAAGAAAGATGGGACACAAATGACTAAAATCAGAGACTGAGCCCCATGGCTCACGCCTGTCATCCCAGCGCTTTGTGAGGCTGAGGTGGAAGGATTGCTGAGGCCAGCATTCAAGACCAGCATGGGGGAACATGATGAGACCCCATCTCTAATAAAAAGAAATAAATAAGAAATTAAAAACCCAAGTTTCTAAAATCAGAAATGAAAGAGGAAACATTATTGCTGACCTGACAGAAATAAAAGGATTCCATGAAAACACTACGAACAATTGTACACCAACAAATCAGACCATCTAGACACAACAGCCAACTCCTAGAAGGACACAAACTACCGAAAGTGACTCAAAAATGACCCCAAGTAAGCATGTGGGGTATCAGCCCCGTCCTCGGTCTCCTCGACCGTTCAGCGCAGGGTGGGGAGACAGGGAAGCATGATCCCCGTTCCCTGGCCTGCATTTCCAAGTCTGAATCCCCCAGCACCCCCGGGGACCGCCTCGTAGGAGGAGGTGCCACAGGCTATTGTGCCAGGAGCCACGGGAGGCTGCAGTGGGGGCTGGGGCGCTGGATTCCTGGAGGGTCTCCTTCCAGTGAGAGAATGCCCCTGGGGAAGAAGCCTGGGTCTGAACCCCCCACCCCTCCTTGGGCAGATGTGTGGGACCGGGGCCCCTTCACACGGTCTTTCCCAAAGTCTCATCCCTCCTAGGGCCAGGAGTGGGTGCCAGGCCTGTGCTGGGAAATGGGCAGATTTGGCCACAGCCCCTGGGGCTCTGGTCCAGGCCACAGGAGGCACCTCTGAGTGGTCTCACTATGCCATGACAAAGCGCTGCAAGGCAGAGGGGACCCACAACAGGATCCCTTGTCTCGGCCATTTCCCTGGACTCAACTTCCTCATCTATCCTCTGCGGCCTAGATTTCGGACAGCCCTGCCCACTGACTGTCCGTTCACTGCTCAGTCTGCAGTGACTGTTCGATAGCACTCCATGGCTCCCCAGTGCTCTTGGGGAAAAGGCCAAGCCACAGCCTGAGGCCCCAGGCCCTGCTTAGCTCTCCAGAAGAGCTTCTCACCATCCAGCACCCAACTCACCCACTCCTAACTCTGCACCTCCCTGCATAAGCCCTGCTCACTCACCCCTGCTCACACCCCACTTATCCCTGCTCACACTTCCGCTCACTCACCCCAATCACACCTCCGCTCACTCACCCCCACTCAGTCATCCCCGCTCACACTCCCACTCACTCACCCCATCACACCTCCGCTCACTCACCCCCACTCACTCATCTCCACTCACACTCCCGCTCACTCACCCCCACTCACTCACCACCACACCCCACTCATCCCCGCTCACACTCCTGCTCACTCACCCCCATCACACCTCCGCTCACTCACCACCACTCACTCATCCCCGCTCACACTCCCGTTCACTCACCCCCACTCACCCCACTCACTCACCCCCACTCAATCACCCCCACTCACTCACCCCCGCTCACACCCTCTTCATCCCCGCTCACTCACCCCCACTCGCTCACCCCTGCTCACACCCCACTCATCCCCACTCACACTCCCTCTCATTCACCCCCATCACACCTCCGCTCACTCACCCCCACTCACTCATCCCCGCTCACTCACCCCCACTCACTCACCACCACTCACCCCCACTGGCTTATCCCTGGTCCTTCACACAGGCTACACCACCAGCCCCTCCCCCACCACCTATTACTTGACTAAATCCTCTCAACCCTCTGGTCCCAGACTAAAGAGGCTTCCCTAACCCGGGGCCAAGTGCTGCCCCGCCATCATGCCACTCACCCTTTTGTGGCTTCTCTGGCCTAAAGCTCACATTCCCACGCTTAGTCCCTGCCACCCAAGGACCCCACAAGCCCCATTTGTGGGTGGGGCCTGACACACACTGCACAAGAGCTGCTTTTGCATGAACTGCTCTGCGGCTTTGGGCAATCACCCGCCCCGTGTCCTCTGTGAAGTGGGATGACAGGTGCGCAGGCTGCCAACATACCAAGCAGATAACACGGGCACAAGAACCGGCGTTCAGGGCCTGGCTCATGGAGGGGCCCCAAGTCCCAACTCAGCAGAGCCTGCCTTGATCCCAGGGTTATGGCTAGGGATTCCCAGCACGCAGGACTTTCTGTGCTCAAGGCAGCATGGTCCCTGGGCAAACTGGGAAGAGCTGGCTGCCCCAGTAGGGCAGAGGGCCTGGCCCTGTGTGGGAACCGCCTGTCTCCAGGGCGCTTGCCAGCATCTGCTGCTGGCCATGACTCAGCACTTTCAATGGTGGAAAAACCACCCCTTGTTTCTGAATCACAAACCCCAGGTGTGCCCTGACCCGAGTGGCCCCAGAAGGCGCACAGGAGGAACCGGGGCACTCACTCTCCATATGGCCCATCCCCACAGTGACCAGAAGGGCCCACTCATAGTAGCCCTTGCCCTGCTGGGCCGGACCCTGGTGGGTGCAGAGGTGGCCCAGCTGCAGGAGCACGTGGTGAAGTCCCGGCCACACTCCCTGCAGGGCAGCTTCGATAACAGCCGCACGGCCTCCAGGAGGTAGTGCTGGGCCATGCTGCTGGCACCCGCGTGCAGGCCAGGGTCCCGAAGTTGGCCAGCACCACTGCCTGGTTCCTCCGCTGGCCCAGGTCCTGAGCTGCCCGCAGGGTGCTGTAGTAGCCCTAGGCTGCCTGTCTCGTCCGGCCCAGCAGGGCAAGGGCTACTATGCCTTCAGAGCCACGTCTCTCTCTTGTCATCTAACCCATTTAAACTCTCCTTTCAAACTATATGCCAGACCTAACCACCTCTCACCTTTCTCATCATTTCCAACCAGGTCCAGCCCTCATCATAGCGCTCTGGGTTACTGCAAAAGCCTCCCAATCGCCAGGCACAGTGGGTCATGCTTGTAATCCCAGTACTTTGGTAGGCCAAGGCAGGTGGATCATCAGAGGTCAGGAGTTCAAGACCAGCCTGGCCAACATGGTGAAACCACTCTACTAAAAATACAAAAAATTAGCCAAGCATGGTCGTGGGCACCTGTAATCCCAGCTATTCGGGAGGCTGAAGCAGGAGAACCACTTGAACTCAGAAGGCAGAGGTTACAGTGAACCGAGATCGTGCCATTGCACTCCAGCCTGGGTGACAAGAGCGAAACTCCATCTCAGAAGGTTAAAAAAAAAAAAAGCCTCCCAACCCACTTCTCTCCTTACACCTTTCACCCTGCCCTGCATTCTACCTTCCACTCTCAAACATTTCAGGAAAAAAAAAAATTGTATCCACAGAGAGAGAAAGAGAAAGTACAAATGGGGTGAAATGTTTGGGGAATCTGAGGGAAGAGTATATGGGAATTCTCTGTACTATTTTTGCAAATTTCTATAAGTCTGGATTATTTTGAATTCAAGAGTTAGACAAAGAAAAAACAAAAACAAAAACAAAACACTATCTCCCTTTGTGAACCCATCCTGTCTTTCCCCTGGCAACTGAAGGACGCTCTCAACTAACACATCTATTTTTTCATGAACACTAAAAGAACCCTTGCCTAGTTTTGACTTTCTGTGCTTGACAGAAGAAGTGTGTGTGTGTGTGTGTGTGTATTTCATATATATGTGTGTGTGTATATATATGTGTGTGGTGTGTTTGTATATACAGAGAGGGAGAAATATATATGTGTGTATATATATATAAATATATTGTAAATTTGCAATGGTAATATATATATGTAAATATATGTGTGTGTGTGTGTGTAGATATATATAATACATACCCCATAGCCTGTCCTTAACCAGTTCTAAACTTAGTCGGAAAAACACATACCTCAGCAGAGAATTTCAAAATAATATGATGAATATTTTGATAGAGGGATGTGTTGCTATGGAACACGCTGCTAAGACACAAAACCTCTAGATGGGGCAATGAATGAATGAAGTTTTGCACCTATAGGCACCCCCTCTGATATCCCCTCAAACGTTTATACTTATATGCATTTGCTTCCCCCAGGACCCCTGTTTCATAAGGGTTAGTCCTAGAGCCTAGCGAGTTCCTACTACAGCTGGCACACATATGCCATTCAAGAAACAGTGGCTGAGTGAATGACGAGTTAAGAACCATTTGTCAGCCAGTGCTCAGTAATACAAAATACACTGGTACGCAAATTATATTTTTGTTGAAAGCAACGGCAGGATCACAAATTATCTTTCCAGAGAAAGCAAACCTCAAAAGCTTCTTTACCCTACTAAAGCACGTTCTAAGAAGCTCCCCTTATATAAAAGAAACCCTGGTAGTTGTGAAGGTGGCCCCCAGCTCTGACAGTCTTGAACCCTGCGGGCGCGGAGGTCACACAGCAGAAGAACAACAGAGGGAAGCATCATCAGGCTTCAAATATGTTTGAACCAGAGATGGCAAATAGGCTGCAGCCAACTGAAAACACCAGAGATTCATGGTGGCCACCTGAGGGGTTGTGCTCTTAAAAAACAAAAATAAAAAATAAAAATTAAAAAATTAAAAAAGGAAGGGGTCAAGAATCCATCAAGTCTGACTGAGACGTGTATCACTGACTAACACCCCCTATGGTAAAAGTACTCCGGTGCGCTTTGGGTACTCACAGCTTCTGCAGTATTCAAAGGCGTGTGTTTCCCTGAGACTAAGCCATGGGAATACCCCCAGCAACAATGCCAGGAGAAACGTGTAACGTGGATTTGGCTAGAAATACAGTTGTCTTTAACAAATTAACACTGTATAAATCCTGACTTATTAGAGCCTGCGAGAATGACATTCTCAATGATAACAGTTATCACTACAATCTCCAAACATCTGCGATTCTGCAAGGAGGAACTGTGACAGCGCAGGCCACATGTCCAGAATGCTTCCCAGACTGCCTGTTACAGAATACAAGAAATGAAACCCCCCCTAAGAATGCCTTCACTCACATTTAGCCAGTTGTTCCTTTGTGTGCATCTCTGTGCTAAAATGGCCATTCTTCCCCACAGCCTGAAGTCATACGCTAAAATAAATGAGACTCACATGAAGCCAGAACCGTGCAGATGCCAAGGAAACCAACACAAACGAAATGGGCTGGAGAGTGTGGCCAGGAGGATGGTACTTCCCAGGAAGCAATTACTTCATCTCTGCCCATGAAGCAGGCAGCTGTCACTGTCCCCCAGGCCCACGCCAGCCACTCGAAGTAGGTTCTAACCAAACTACCTCCAACAATCAACGTAAATATACCACATAATTGGCTTCTGAAAGGACACCTTGCAACCAACAAGAAACTGTTAGCACAACTTTGACAAACTGCAAATAAAAACCTTGGAAAGGGATCAACACTGCCACATTTTGACTCAAATACTGTTACGTGGTAGCACTGCAATAATTCACTGAAACAAAAGAATGAATGAGGAATATGTTTATAGGAATCAGAGGAAGCATGACTAATCATTTAAAGAAATAGGTCAAGAAACTGCTAGGTTCAGATGCTACCGTGAGACACTGTCAGGGCCTTAGGCAAATTCACTTCTCTTGGTACTGTTTCTAGGTTCATCAAAAACCAGCTTTGGACTAGGGAATCTGTTGCTTTCCAATGCCTTCCTTCTGCGATTCCAGCCCAGATTTTAGGACCGCTCTCCCACTTGGTATATGAAAGCACTTTCTATGTATAATAGCAAGAGTACATTTCTGTGTTGAATGTGGTTTGGGACCTACTCTATGAGGCAGAATATCATCATGTAATTTTAAGCATGACGACAAGGCACACTCTAGATAAGAATAACACATAAGATGTGGCCATACCCCTGCGCGTGCCTGGCAGGGAGATGGGGAAGTCTCATTTAATGAAGCCGGGGTGCCTGTTGCACCTTAACACCCTCAGTCCACATCAAGTTCACAACGTCTTTCTGACATCCAACCACAGGTATCACATACTTTTCCATACTTTCCACCCAAGATTAAAATATGCAGAGCACCGTGATAAAGACGCCTCCATCCCCAGCATGTGGGCTCTCGTTCTGTAGAATTACATACTTTCGGGGCAAAATGGTGACCAGGTTGCAGAGGCAAGCAAGACTGGGCTCCGTGGGGACAGCAGGCCCTGCAGCAGCCACCACTCCTGTCGCCACAGTCTGATGCAGCTGCAGAGAAGCTGTGGCTGAGGCCATTCACTTTGTGAGAGAACCGCACAGGAGGGGAAAGCTAGGGAAGGTAGGGACGAGGGCAATGTCAGGCTTCTGAGCCCAAGCCAAGCCATCGCATCCCCTGTGACTTGCACGTATATGCCCAGATGGCCTGAAGTAACTGAAGAATCACAAAAGAAGTGCAAATGCCCTGTCCCACCTTAACTGATGACATTCCACCACAAAACAAGTGCAAATGCCCTCTCCCACCTTAACTGAGGACATTCTACCACAAAAGAAGTGAAAATGGCCAGTCCTTGCCTTAAGCGATGATATTATCTTGTGAAATTCCTTTCCTGGCTCATCCTGGCTCAAAAAGCTCCCACACTGAGCACCTTGTGACCCCCACTCTTGCCCACCTGAGAACAACCCCCCTTTGAATGTGATTTTCCTTTACCTACCCAAATCCTATAAAACGGCCCCACCCTTATCTCCCTTCACTGACTCTCTTTTTCGGACTCAGCCCACCTGCACCCAGCTGATTAAAAAGCTTTATTGCTCACACAAAGCCTGTTTCGTGGTCTCTTCACACGGACGCACATGACAGGCAGGTGCAGAGCCAGGGAAGGATCTGTGATGAGAACAGAAAGAAATGCACCTCCCTGTACACACACTCGGATTTTATGACAATGTGCGCAGGGGGCTGAACTGGATGCCTGAGAACATTCCTCCAAGTTCTTTTGCTGATTTTCTAAATATTGGTGTAAAATCTGAACTCAGAAAATTTTTTTTAAATCACTTCAATCAACATCTTTGTCTGGTGCTCAGCATCATGTCTACATGATCATCTAGAAAACCAACTTCAGTTCTAAGGCTCACATCCTCCTATAAAGTCCCAGGGATTTCACCAGGGAATGCACCTCTCATTCGCATCAAGAACACACATAACTACCATTAAAGAAATGCTTAATTTGCTTACACAATTTTTTAAACACCCAGATTTGAAATACAATAGAGAAGACAAATTTTGATAGCTCTGCTTTCCAACTGCGAACCGCGGGTGGAGAAAATAACCTGCCATGATTTCTAACCAGTCAACAACCTGTCTTCCCTGGCTGCAGTAGGAGCAATCTTTCTGAGCTCAGGATGAAAAAGAACCCAGCTGGTTAGGGGACAGATAATCATCGGTTCTCAGCAGGCCTCCTGGGTCCCAAATCCCCATGTGATACCTGGAAGTAAAAAGCTATCAATGACCAAGCATCTGAACGCTTATCCCACCTCGCCGTCTGCTTCTCCTGCCATGCAAATTTAAAATTAATAAGCCTGATATTAGAGAACAGAGTTGGTGCTGCATCTGTCTTCCTAAAATTATGGATAATTACCAGCCCACAATGGCTTCTAATCAGATTTGAGTGGTCCCTTAGACAGGAAGCTAAAGTGCCTCAGCCCTAAACTGAGAAGAAAACAGAAACTGGAAGGCTCTAGGTTTGATCTTCTCTCCCTTGTTCTAAAGTTGCTGTTCCGAAATCTCCTTCTACTGTCTTGTTCATAAAATGTATGAGAAACAGGGAAATGTAAAGACATGATAGAAATGGCCACTTTCTCTAGGTACAAACTTTGTGAACATGATTTTCAGCTGCTGGGCTTTTTCTCCACAAACTGTGAGCCTGGAGTACATTTTCTCCCTCGTGGTTACACATTCAGAGTCAGGGAGGTGGCTTGAGCAGTAAAGAGGGGAGTGCAGTGAGAAGTGACCGGGCACTGAGAAGGGCAGACAGGGAGTCCACCTCGGTGGCCTGCAGCACTCCTGGGCCTCGACCTTTACTTTTCTATCTGTACAAGGGATCTAAAGGCCCGTGATTCTAGGCCACGACAGCTCTTCATACACACATACGCAAACATCACACGCTTATGTGAAAAGGTGTGACACTTGGCTGATTTCCTGAAGAAGTTGTCTTGTATCATTTCTACTCAAGTACTCCACCTCCTTCCAGACAAGTATCTGAGGATGATGGGCTATCCCACAGCAATATGTGTAACCTCTCCTGCTTAAGATCCCCGTTCACATAGCATTTTCCAAAAGCATTTGGTGTGAAGTGACAGAAGAAAGAAGAAGAAGGTTCTTTCAGCTCATTCATTCATTCACTCATTCATTCAACAAATATTGACTAACTATCTACGTGCCAGGCGCTGGTGATATACCAGGGAACATATATTTTTGTAGGTAGAGACAGACAACCAAAAAGAGTGATCAATGCTGAAGAGGAAAATATACCAGGAAACAGGAAAGAACAATACCCCTAGCCACCCTACACTGGGGTGACGTTAGCGTTACAAAATGGAAACAGCGGCCGGGCGCGGTGGCTCACACCTGTAATCTCAGCTCTTTGGGAGATTGAGGCAGGTGGATCACCTGAGTTCAGGAGTTCAAGATCAGCCTGACCAACACGGCGAAACTCTGTCTCTACTAAAAACATAAAAATTAGCTGGACGTGGTGGCACACGCCTGTAATCCCAGTTACTCAGGAAGCTGAGGCACAAGAATCACTTGAACCTGGGAGGCAAAGGTTGGAATGAGCCGAGATCAGGCCACTGCACTCCAGCCTGGGCGACAGAGCAAGACTCTGTCTCAAAAACAGTAAAAATAAAAATAAAATGTAAACAGAGAATAAGATACCAAAAGAAAGAACATGAACGATTAATTGTAACAAAAGCCTTTGTAAGCTGATACTTTCCTTCCTGGATCCTTGTCCCTTACAAATGGAAAAAAAGGGCGGGTAGGAGGTAGCATCAAAATGATGTTTTCGGATGGCTTCGGGTTTCAGATGTCTGACAGCCATACTCATGTACTTCAAGGAAAAAGCTCTAGCTCTATAAGCCATCTGGGCAATGGTTTCATGTCTCTTTTTTTTCCCCCAAACAGTTTTAAAATACAGGAAAACGTGTGTATTTATTTGGCTGCTCTGTGCCCGCACACGTGCAAACTGTGCTAACAGGTTTTTCCACGTTTTGCTGAATTTGCCAGCTTGCCATAAACAGGCTTCCATGTCTTAATTGTCTATAAATAGCACAAACACCCAAAAATGCAAATAAAGACAAGCTGTCCCTTCAACTGCTGCTGCCATGATGACAGCCAGCGACAATTGGCCAAATCAATACGTGGAGACTGAAGCTGTCCGGCAGAGAGCACAGGGCCAACTGCTTTTCCCATAGCATTTAAAGAAACAAGCGGAAACGGCTCTCCACACAGGACAGACACGTCCTTTGTTCTTTGAATAAATGCTGCCAATGCCCAAAATACTTTCTCCATCACACTATCTATATGGAATTCAAGTTCCTTCCAATACCATGAGTAACGCCAGTGATAGACTGTGTTTAGCCATAATGACCCATTAGCATTCTTTTTCCTCTAAAATGTTGAAATAATAACATTGAGTGAGCACTCACGAGGTGCCAGGCTCTGAGTTTGATCTCGTTTAGTTCTCATTGAAATCCTGTAAGATCAGTACCATATTCTCTTATTTTTCCTAGATGAGGAAACTGAGGCACAGAAAGGCTAAGTAAGTTGTCCATGGTCACAGGTTATTTAGGAACTTTTCTCCAAACTTTCAAAAGTTAACTACTGCCACTATTACAAATGGGTTTCTGTTTGTTTGTTTTTGTTTTTTTCGAGACAAGGTCTTGCTCTGACCAGGCTGGAGTGCAGTGGAGTGATGATGGTTCACTGCAGCCTCCACTTCCCGGGCTCAAGTGATTCTCGCACCTCAGCCTCTCCACAGTAGCTGGGATTACAGGCATGAGCCACCACACTTGACTATATTTTAATTTTTATTTTTTGTAGGGATGGGTTTTCACCATGCTGCCCAGACTGGTTCCGAACTCTGGGCTCAAGAGATCCTCCCAGGTTCGCCTCCCAAAGTGCCGGGATTACAGGTGTAAGCCACTGTGCACAGCCCTACAAATGTGACTTGTACAAACTCAGAGCAGTGAGCAGGAGGAGAACAGAGACTTCAGCGAGTCTCCTGGCTGTTGCAACACCATATCCCTCCTCCATACCGTAATGTGTCTACACCCACCAAGCTCCTAGATGTTGCAGGCAGGCCAGCTCAGAGACGAAACAGCAGTCAAGAAAGAGAAGATGCAGACATGCGTCCTGATTTCAGCTCGAGCGTGCCTCTCTGCCCTGCAGCTGCACAGGCAGAAACCAGGGGCTGTGAATGTGAGGCAGTGTGTTTGGTTCCTGGCAGGTAATCTTTTGGGAGACCATCCCATACAATTAGTGTTACACTTCTCAAAAAGGAAGTGTGACTTTTATAGAAAAATCGATTCCATTTGGGAGAAAGGTCTAATAAAACCACAAAAGTATAATACATTCATACAACAACAAATTAAATTCATCTATCACGAACTGAAATCCCAAAGCCCTCTGGGCACACAGCTGCTTTTCTGAGCTGAAATTCAGCTCCAGTTGAGAAACAGGTCAACTTTTGTAAAAAGATTTCTTTTTCACATGCCTTCAATAAAAATTCCTTTCCCTCACTTGTCATTTTCCAGATTTAATGGCTCTGTTGGCCTTCCACTCACTTAGGCCATGATCACTGACTGCATGTCTGCTACGGCCCGGACTCCAAGGGAGGCACCTGAGGGAACACAGATGACCACAGCACAGCGACACCCTCAAGGAGCACACATGGGGAAGGCAAGATGATACCATCGAAGCCTTCACACAGAAAAGAACTTGGCATCCATACCCCGTCCCATTTCTAGAAAACAACGATGCTGAGTCAGTAACATTTACCGAACAGCCTGCAGTGTGGAGGCAGGCACGAGGGGGCTTCATGCGGGGAAGAGCACCTTCAGAAGGGGGCATGCAAGCAACGTGGAGGCAGGAGACGCCCCCACACATAAAGGCCAGCCTGAGGACCTGCAGAAATGCCCATGCATCTGGGAGGAGGGAGAGAGGACAAGATACCGAAATGCTCCAAAATGAATAGAAGCCTCCCAAGAACCTCTCCCAAGATGGGGCAGGAATTTACAAAACACCAAACCGAGCATGCGCAGTTACCTGAGCATAGCGCCACCAGAGCGAGCTATCCAGGAAGAAACAGGGTCACTAGAAGCCTGAGCCTCTACTCCCAGCTCTGCGACTCATTCACCCTATGACCTTGGTGAAGGCTCTTAGCTTCTGCGAGCCACAAGAGAATCACGGGAAAACAGAAGATATGAAAACTGCTCTGCCTTTTTCACTGAACTGCTGAGGGAATAAAATCAGATAATGGATTTTTAAATTCTCTGTGAATTACGAAGCAAAATACAAACGCATGACATCATTCTTACCATTAACAACAGCACTGTCAAATTAAGAGAAGAGTTAAGACCACAGCATTTTCCACCCCCCGACTCCCCAGAGAAATAGTGAGTCCAGCCGATGTATTTGGGCAACCCCAGTATCTAGGCTTCGAGAGCCTCAAACAGCTCATGAACTCTGACAGTATCGCTCCAGCCCAGTGCTCACTAAGTTCTCCAAGAGAGCCAACTGACAGAAAATACTACAGATTTTTCAGCTGGGCTTGAAGGCCTCCAAGCTCCCAGCACAGCTAAACAACGAAGAAGAGATTTTCTGCCACTAGGCTCAAAAGCTGGCTTTTGTAGATTCCCATAGAAAGAACATTCAAGGCCAGGCGTGGCGGCTTATGCCTGTAATCCCAGCAATTTGGGAAGCGGAGGCAGGAGGATCACCTGAGGTCAGAAGTTCAAGAACAGCCTGGCCAATATGGCGAAGCCCCGTCTGTACTAAAAATACAAAAATTAGCCGGGCATGCTGGCGGGCACCTGTAATCCCAGCTACTCGGGAGGCTGAGGCAGGAAAATCACTTGAACTGAGGAGGCTGAGGTTGCAGTGAGCTGAGATCATACCACTGCACTCCAGCCTGGGCCACAAGAGCAAAACTCCATCTCAAAGAAAAAAAGAAAAAGAGCATTCTTTTTTGCTGATGTTAAGTTTCCTGTGCTTGACACATGGAAATCATACAACACTGAAATCCTGAAAAACGTATCACAAAAAGCATTTAGTGACTGAAAAGACATTCAATATAACCTGTAACAGTGAGTTCCCCTCCTCTTTCCAGCCAGCTCCACTAACGCTGTGACCCTTAACAATGCTTTCACTACCACAGAGGAAAATTAATAGGACCGCTTACCCCTCTCAGCTGACAGCTAAACCAGTGCTTCTCCCTGGGCTCACTAAAGATGACCTTTACCCAAAACCAGCCTGCAACGACCCTGTACATGTTGACTAACAATTTCAACATTCCCATATTCTTTGTCCACTCCTAAGGAAGATGAACTGAAGCCAGGTGTCTCCAAGTCAGAGCTAACAGAGGCCTTAAACATCAGATGGCCCATCTCCTTCTTTGACAACCGGGGGTTCTAAAGCTGAGCTTATGGAAGAAAACAGCCTGTTTAGTAACAAAGTGAAAACCAAAGTCTAGTCACCTAACCTCTGGTCCAGAACTCCTGCGACAACCCAGCACCCACATAGGATGAGTCTCCCTAACCAGAAACTCTGAAATCCACAACTTTTTCAGTGCCGACGTGACGCTCAACGAAATGTTCATTGGAGCAGCTCAGATTCTGGATTTTTGAATTCAGGATGCTCAACCAGCAAGTATAATACAAATATTCAAAAATCCAAAAATGTAAAGAAATCTGAGACACTTCTGGTTCCAAGCAGTTTGGATGAGGGATAGTCAACCTGCATTTTTTTTTTTTCCTCTAATGAAGGAAATTAAAAACGAGGCCCGAGCAAAGTCATTCAATCCATACTAAAGTCATTCAATAGTTTAATTAGTACCCATTTAAAGTTAAGTGCTACCCACAGATATTTAAAAGAATGAACACATACATGCCTATAATCCCAGAACTTTGGAAGGCCGAGGCGGGAGGATCACCTGATGTCAGAAGTTCAAGACCAGCCCGGCCAGCATGGTGAAACTCCATCTCTACTAAAAACGTAAAAATTAGCCAGGCGTGGTGGCACACACCTGTTATCCCAGCTACTTGGGAGGCTGAGGCACGAGAATCTCTTGAACCTGGGGGGAGCACGTTGCAGTGAGTCGAGGTCACACCACTGTACTCCAGCCTGGACCACAGAGCAAGACTCTGTCTCAAAAAAAAAAAAGAAAAAAGAAAATTAATTTAAATTGTGTTTTCACATGGAGCCCATGTTCCCAGAACACAAGCCCTGCTCTGTGCTCCAAGAGCTCACAAGGTGCCCCTTTATCTTAATACTCACCATATTCCATGGCAGCCATTGGCACGTGTCTGTCCATCGCACTAGACTTCCTGCACATGAGGCAGGGATCATATATTATTATCTTTCTGTCCCCAATGTCTGGCCTAGAAGACACTCAGTAAATGATTCCTGAACTAAGTCAGATACTAAGACATGTTAAACTTGTATTAACAAAATTGATTTAATAAGTTTCCCAATGCAGCGTTCATATCACACAGCTTAAATCTCAACCTGCGGATTTATCTTGTGTTCTGCTAGATTATCACCTATTAACATTCAGGAGGCACCTAGTATGTGCTGGGCATTACTAATTGCTGGGGACCTAGCAGTGACAAAACAACATTCCTTGTTCAAAGAGAAGTTCTAGTATAAAGAGGAATAGAAGGAACAAGCTAGATTGATGAGAGAGCTAAGAAAAGGACAGGCTGCCATGGGAAGCACCTGGTCTTGTCTGGATGGTACACAGTTAACGAAGTCTGAGTGCTTCATATAGCATAAGATCATCTCCTCCAAAGAAGCGAATGAAGCTTTGATTCCCCAGTACCAGAAGTCACCAGAAAGGTGCCCACAGCCACATGCTTAGTGTACGAAGTGAAACCAAACAAAGAAAGCTCCAACTTCCAGAGGCAACGGTCCAATTATGAAATCCTCTGGCTACGTTCAATTGAAATTCAAGGTATTCAAGAGGCCAATATTTCAGTGATAAATTAACCCAACCACTTAAAACTAAAGTAGTCATTGGTTCAAGGGGTAAGGGTATACTACCTTTTACAAATTTATTAGCTCTTAATATTTACATTTGAATATGATGATGATGGTGTAATAATAACTTTACTGAGTAGTTCCTATGTGTTAGGCACCAAACTAAGCACTTTACACACACATTTGCACAATCCTGTGAGATGATAATGACCCCTTGTCATCCCATTTCATAGATGAAAGTCAGGTTTATATAAGCTTAAAAACTTGCCCCAAATGACAGAGCTAGTTAGCAAAACCCAGGCAGCCTGACTCCATAGGCCTTGTTTAAAGAATATTTATAAACTGTCCAGCACAGCGGTGGTACAAACAAGAGTTCAATAAATGCCTAAAGAGCACTTCATACCCAAAATCATTTCCCGCCAATCAAACTAGACTTACTCTGGTTCTGCACAACCAACTGTCAAATCATTGTTCCATGAAGAAAAGGTGGAATGGGTAGAGATCAGAATAGAGTGAATAACTGGTGAATATACTTCATGACAGGTAGTAACAGGAGGTGGCATTTAGGCTATTTCCACATTTGTTTGCATAACACTTTTTTTCACAGTTGTAAAGCACAAGAACCATTCTAAGCTGGTGAAAGCATCAGGCATGTCTATCATCCAGGACTCCAATTCACTGTGGATCAGTGGATCTCAGCCTTTACGGTATATCAGAACCACCTGGGGGTTTTTAACAGCACTATAGCTGCGCAGGCTCCATTCCTGCAGATTCTATTTCAACTGGTCGGGAGTAAGCACGCATGCTTTTTTCACAGCCCCCCAGATGCAGCTAGGTTTACACACCACTGTCCAAGATGCTCTCACACTTCCGCTCAGTTCAACACACACTCACTGAGATTCTAAGCACTACAAATCGGGCTAAGTTAACAAGTCAGGCTCCACTCCCTAATAATATTGGCAAAGAAACCAATATCAGAGATTTATTCCAGTCCAAACCAAATAAATTGCCGGGTGAAAAAATGCCCTGGCATAGTTTGCCACACAAAACAACTTCCTGTATCTTCCTGGTCAGTAGCGTAGGGACTGACTCTGAGCCATGAGAATTCAGAATCAGGGGAAAATGCCAGTCTGAGGCATCTGCCACACTCCTAGCACACCCCCAAAAGCGCCCAGCTACACTTCACATCCACTGTCCTAACAGGGGTCGAAATAGGGAAGAGCAGTGCAATACAGAAAACAGAGCCTGCTGGGTGCCAAAAGGCTGGGGAATTCCAGTCCTAGCCCTGCAACCAATCGCTCTGGTCACTTCCCTCTGGTCCTGGTGTGGCCAACAGTTACATGAGAGGGTGAGGCATAAAAACACAGATGTCAGGCAAGCTCCAGCATCCAAAATACATAGAAATTAAAAAGCATTAAGGTGATATCAAGGAATGTATGCCATCAACCAGAAAAGTAACTGAAGTATTCCTTTTCCCATTCATAAGAAATCAAAAGTGGAAGCAGAAAATTGAGCAATCAGCCTACCAAGTTGACTGGGGCAACAGAATACACTCACGAATTCTGTTCAAAACAGTGGGGGTGACAGACCAAAAGGAGAACGGCAGAGCGTCCCTCTCTCCTCTGTCCACCCATGCCACGAGCACGTGAATGAGTCCATACGCAGTGCCCAGTCTCCTGTTCCACTGACGCCAGCGTCCACTCACCGCAAGCCTACTAAGTGCTACATGTGCTATGATGCTCCCTCATCTCATCACCATAGACATCCCTGCTGGAGGTGAGTATGTGACAGATGAAAATCACGGAGGCCTAGGGAGGTTGAGACCCCCATTCCCACTGCGGTGAGGGCATGCTTGAGAGGGACCCCACGGCTGGGCCCTCCATGCTGCTCTCCTCAGTAATCACTCCCAGACCAGAGCAGCGAGGGGGAATTTTCTTCCTCTCACTATTTTCAGCCCCTTGGTTGACCCAGCATTCCCCAGAAAGCTATCGAGTCCTGGCAGCTCTGAGGTCACAAAGCCATAAACGCACGGGACACACAGCCCATCTGTCTCTAACGGGTCTTTTACTTGTCATGCTGGTCATTTCTAAGAGCAGATGGGTTAAGAAAGACTTGGCAAGTTACCACAAAATGACGCCTCCACTCCTCCCTGGGGGAAGGCTGACTAGCGAGCAGTCAGGCCGGCTTTCTTCCCCCACTCCCTGCATTGCCGTCCCTAAGGAGCCACAGACAATCCCACCAAATATAGGCAGGAGACAGCCACCTCCTTCCTACAGCTGGAGGGGGGAAGGGTCCTCTCGGGCCTTTCTAACTGCATGAAAACCAAACTGTGAGCTGTACTGACCCGGGCCTCACCCATGTTGCAGGCATGTACAACACAGGTGCCCAGTGGTATCATCATGCAGAACTACGAATGTGCTTTCCTTCGTTTTCATACAATGATTCCAGAACCGCTATTCACACAGCTCCACTTCTCACACATACGACGTGCTTCACGGACTACACAGCATTTTCACCAAGCCCCTCATCCGCTCCTCCCAGCAGCCTTGTGTGATCCCTTCAGTATGCTTCCTCATCTCCATTTCTTAAGAAATGGAGTTTCTGAGGTTATGAAACCAAAACTTTCCCAAGAACATCCAGCTAGTGTTAGAACCAGGATATGAGGGCTTCTGATTCTAGAACCAGTATTTGTGCCACTATTCCACATGGGCCCCTCCAGGGATTTCTGCCTGATCTTGAAATGCAGACAGCAAATCCATCTCTCTACAGTCCTGGGGTTCCCTATAGACAAGAAGTCAAACTTCTAACAGAAAGCTTATACTTATTTGGAAGACTACCTGGGACATTTCTTTTAAGTTAGTTTGTTCATGTTTTGGAAAGATTGTTCCAATGGCAATGTGGCACATGAAGTGTAGAAAGGATTCCATGATGAGGCAGAGAAACAATTCGGTGGCTCTTACAACAGTGCAAATGAGGCATGAGGCGCAACCAGAAAGGACAGAGGGAAAATGCATTGGAAAGAAATGCAAAATGAAGTCCACTCAGACCCAGGATGGAAAAAAGGGGAGTAGGCATGATGGTGGTTTCTAGTTTGAAAGACTGATGAACAAGGATGTCATTAACTACTGCAGAGTGGTATCTGGGGCCTGGGTGCACCAGTTTGTTTAACCATTCACCTGCTGAGCAGTCTCCGGGCTGTTTCCAGTTTCTAGCCTTTATAAATAATGCTGCTATGAACAGATACATAAAGGCTTTTGTGTGAACATAAGTCTTCATTTCTCTGGGATAACTGCCCATGAATGTGAGTGCTGCATCCTATGGCAATTGCACATTGAGTTTTTTAAGAAACTGTCAAGCTGTTTTCCAGAATGGCTGTACCATCTTCCATTCCCACCAGCCAAGTGTGAGTGATCTCGTTTCCCCGCATCCTCACCAGCACTGGTCTTGTTACTACTTTTATTTTAGGCATTCTGATAGGTGTATAGTGACGTGAATTTAGTGTGCATTTTTCTGATGGCTCATGATGTTGAACATCTTTTCATGTGTTTATATTTTATCTGAAATGTCTCTTCAGGTCTTTTATTCATTTTCAAAGTAGATGATTTGGTTTCACTGCTGAATTTTGATGGTTCTTTATATATTATAGATATGAGTCCTTTATCAGACATCTGGTTTGCAAATAGTTTCTCCCAGTCTCTAGCTCCTCTTTTCATCTTTATTTTGCATTTTATGTTTTAGTCCATGATCCATTTTGAGTTAATTTTTGAATGAGGTATGAGGTTTAGATCAGAGTTCAGGTTTTTTTCCTATGAATAATCAGGTAGCCAGTAACTTTTTTTAAGAGACAAGGTCTCACTCTGTCACCCAGGCTGGAATGCAATGACAAGATCAGAGCTCACTGCAGCCTCAACTCCTGGGCTTAAGTTATCCTCCTGCTTCAGCCTCCTGGAGTAGCTGGGAACACAGGCAGGTGCCACCATGACCAGTTTTTTTTTTTAGTTTTTGTAGAGACAAGGTCTTGAGCCATGTTACCCAGGCTGGTGTGGAACTCCTAGGCTAAAGTCATCATCCCACTTATATGGGGACAGGCAGTGGCACATGACAGTAATCATAACACTTTGGGAGGATGAAGCAGGAGAATCACTTGAACCCAGGAATTCCAGACCAGTTTGAGCAACAGAGGGAGGCCCTGTCTCTGCAAAAAATTTTAAACATTAGCTGGGCATGGTGTTGTACACCTGTGGTCCCAGCTACTTGGGAGGCTGTGGTGGGAGGATCTCTCGAGCCTATGAGGCTGAGGCTGCAGTGAGCCATGATCGCACCACTACATTCCAGCCTGGGAGAAAGTGAGACCCTGTCTCCAAATAAAAAAAAAAAAAAATGCTAGAGCATCCCCCATATTAAAGACAGGTATTGTCTTTTTAAAAATTTAATTACAGTTATATAATGGACATGTAAAATGTCCACTTTGAAAGTTTGAAAAATATGTAACTCTAAGTATTCTTACCTTAAAATTCTGATTCCTACCTAAGATGTCGCATACTGTTTACATAAGTATCACAATGCCTGGACAACAACTAAAAATGTATACGAGGGAGAACAATGAGCATGTATGCCTATTAATTAAGGTATTTTACCCCTTATTACATAAGCAAGTCATCACGGCAAACCCCTGTGACTGTATCTAAAGCAAGCCTACAATTTTACTTATCTGTATTACAAAATGCAAGGCTAAAATTCAAATACTCTATATTTCCTGAAGCCAAGGGTAGTTTACTTAAAATAAATACCTGGGGTGTATATCAAAAATATGAAAAAGCTAGCTACTTCATAGCCATTCCAATCTAAGTTCAGCTTTTTCTTTTTTAATTGACACATAATTGTGTACTGTACATATGTATGGAGGACACATAGTGATGTTATAATACATGTAATGTATGTGATCAGTGTAATTAGCATATTCACCATATCAAACATTTATCATTTCTTTGTGTTGGTAACGTTCAATACCCTTCCTCCAATTATCTGGAACTATATATTCTTTTTTTTTTTTTTTTTTTTTTTTTTGAGACAAAGTCTTGTTCTGTTGCCCAGGCTGGAGTGTGATCTCAGCTCACTGCAACATCTGCTTCCCAGGTTCAAGCTATTCTCCTGCCTCAGCCTCCCTGGTAGCTGGTGTTACAGGCACCCACCACTATGCCTGGCTAATTTTTGTATTTTTAGTAGAGACAGGGTTTCACCACATTGGCCAGGCTCATCTCAAACTCTTGACCTCAGGTCATCCACCCACCTCAGCCTCCCAAAGTGCTAGGATTACAGGCATGAGCCACCGCGCCCAGCCTGAAACTATATATTCTTGTTAACTATAGTCATCCTATGTTATAGAACACTAGAACTTATTCCTATCCAGCTATAATTTTGTATCCTTTAACAAATTTCTCCCTATCTCCCTCTTCCCCCACCCTTCTCACCCTCTAGGATCCTCTACTTTCAACTTCCATGAGATCCACTCTTTTTTGCCTTCCACATAAGAGAACATGTGCTGTGTAACTTTCTGTCCCTGGCTATTTCATAATATCTTCCAGTTCCATCCACGTTGCTGAGAATAACAGGACTTCATCCTGTGTTATGGCTGAATAGTACTCCACTGTGTATAAAGACCACATTTTCTCTATCCATCATCTGCTGTTGGACACCGAGGCTGATTCCATATCTTGGCTATGGTGAACAGTGCTGCAGGAAACACAGAGGTGCAGATGCCCCTTCGACACTGATTTCCTTTTCTTTGGGTATTTACACTGTAGTGGGACTGCTGGATCACACTGTAATTTCATTTGCAGTTTTCTGAAGAACCTCCATACTCTTTGCCATAGTGGGTGTCCTAGCTTACTCTTACTCTTTTTCATTTTTCTCTTTGAGACAGAGTCTCACTGTTGCCCAGGCTGGAGTACAGTGGTGCAATCTTGGTTTGCTTACTGTAGCATCCGCCTCCCGGGTTCCAGTGGTTCTCATGCCTCGGCCTCCCGAGTAACTGGGATTATGGGCGCCCGCCACTGCACCCGGCAAATTTTTGTATTTTTTAGTAGAGATGAGGTTTCACCACGTTGGCCAGGCTGGTCTTGAACTCCTGGCCTCAAGTGACCCGCCCACCTGAGCCGCCCAACAGTGCTGGAATTACACGTGTGATACACCGCTCCCAGCTAATCTTTGTGTTTTTAGTAGAGACGGGGTTTCACCATGTTGGCCAGGCTGATTTCAAACTCCTGACATCAGGTGATCTGCCCGCCACGGCCTGCCAAAGTGCTGGGATGTCAGCGTGTGCCCCACGCCCAGCCAGCTGCTCTAGTTTACACCCCCCTACAGTGTGTAAGAGCTCCCTTTTCTCCATATCCTCGCCAGCACTTGTTATTTTTTGTCTTTTTGATAATACCCATCCTAACAGGTGAGAGGATACCTCACTGCGGTTTTTGATCATTTCTCTGATTATAAGTGATACGGAGCATTTTTTTCACATATTTTTTGGCCATTTGTATGTCTTCCTTCAAGAAATGTCTGTTCGGTTGGGTGCGGTGACACAAACCTGTAAGCCCAGCACTCAGAACGCTAAGGCAGGAGGACAGCTTGAGCCTAGACCAGCCTAGGCAGCATAGCAAAACCCTAGCTCAAAAAAAAAATTTTTTTTTAAAGAAATATCTGTGTCTGTTCAGCTTTTTGACCTCCAAAAATTAAGAGCCCATTTTGGAATCTGACAACCTGCCTGATTCAGAGACAATCTGTGTTTGTTTCTACTCTGCTACTTCCTATGTGACTTTGGGAAGTTCCCTTAGCCACTTTGAGCTCAACTTCCGCAACATTAACCAGGAATAAGTACCACCTGCCTCTGCTGGTTAACGCTGAGGACTGAAAGGAGAACCTCCACAATGCCACTTCACGATGCCGCCTGGCGGAAGCCCCTCAATGCGGGGCTGGTAGGATCAACTGAAGCCAAGTACAACTTTCCTTTCCACTTTCCCAGGCTCACTATGCATGCGATTAGCAAGGAATAGCGAGTAAAGGAAACCAAAATAATTGCTTAATTTTTAATAAGAAATTTTTTTAAAGTGGGGGTGCTGGAAAAATAAGAGGGAGAGGAGGGGAAGCAAAAGCAGCCGGTCACATGTTCTAGTCCAGGGCTCATCCCCAGCCTCCTCACTCAGGCAATCACCAGTCCCCACCTCCTGGGGAGGGGTACTTTCTCCGCTGGCTTCACCTACAGGGAAGGCACTGCCACAGGTGTTCAGAAACCAGGAGCACCTTGAAATGGGCAATGTGCTTTGGGTAGGAGACCTACAATTTCCCCAAAGAAACCACGGCACAAAAGTGACCCACATAGGAGGCACCAACGGCTGTAAATACTTGGTGGCAAAAACGGATGTCATACCTTCTGTACAGGAGACACACACCCAAATAAAGTTGCCAAAATAGCAGAGAAAAAAATACAGCAGACATCCAGTGCCATTCTGTTACAGAAATATTTATATCCCAAAGCCAGGGACCTCTCTGGAACACTGTCTTTATTTCCACGTTTCATGGAAGATGTTTGAGTGCACTGACGTGTGTCTCAACAAACCTCCAGTCCCTGCTCCAAACCCTGTGGCTCCTCAGCAAAACCCAAAAACAAGTATCAGTTTTCCTTCCAAATGGGAAATTTCCTGACCTAGCGAAACCAGCATCAAATCCACTTGTTATGAGATAGCTGATTACAGGCGAAGCCATCTAGTCCCAGGATGACCTCTTCCTGGCTTGCAGACAGCCACCTTTCTTCTTGTTTCCTCACACCAGGGCAGTGGGAGCTCTCTGCTTTCTCTTTTTTTTTTTGAGACAGAGTCTCCACTCTGTCACCTGGTTGGAGTGCAGTGGCACAATCTCAGCTCACTGCAACCTCCGACTCCCTGGTTCAAGCAACTCTCCTGACTCAGCCTTCCGAGTAGCTGGGATTACAGGCACGTGCCACCACACCCAACTCATTTTTGTATTTTTAGTAGAAACAGGGTTTCAGGATGGTCTCAATTTCCTGACCTCGTGATCTGCCCACCTCAGCCTCCCAAAGTGCTGGGATTACAGGTGTGAGCCACCACACCCGGCCTGGTTTCTCTTCTTCTAACCGCACTAATCCTGTCAGACCAGGGCCCATGCTCATGACCTCATCTAAACCTAATCATCTCCCAAAGGTCCTATCCCCTAATACCATCACACTGGCAGTTAGGGCTCCAGTACAAGAATCTGGGGGAGACATAAACATTCAGTTTATAACAATGTCTTTTCAATCCTGTTGAAAAAACAACCAAATGAGTAGGCGAAGAAGTACCTTATATGTAAACAAGTCAAGACTTTTCATATTTCTGCTAACACATTAAGGTCAATTTAAAATGTCTGATAACAAGAGTCAGAAGCAGAGATACATGAAAGTTAGCTACTCTGCATTTTAGGCCCACATTGAGCTGTCTTCCAATGACATTGTGGCACAAAGAACACCGCTTTCTATTCCTGGTTTTGCCACCAAAGAAGCTGGAACATTTCCATGTATTTCCGTTTATCTTGAAAATCACTGGGCTGATCTAGCAGACCTCCAAGGTCCCTTCCATTCACAAATTCCACAAATTACTTCCTACCAACAGAGGCTACACAAATAAACTACACTGATGAAGGGGAAAGCTAACACTAGCAAACAATGAGATGCACACAGACAAGACGTATAGAGAAGTGGATCAACCACAAACTGGTGGACGATGAGCCGGCGGGGGATAAAAACACATTCCCTAACGATGGACAGACAGGCAATGGCGCCGAGGTAGTATTGTTGAAGATTTCCTATTTTACATCTTCAAGATAAATGGCCCCATTGTTTATATTCATTCTGATTAAATGTGAACGTGAAAACTTCCTCCAGGGGACACAGACATCTAAAAAGTTCCCAATGTATCCAATTTGTCATTTGATATTTTTACTGACAAGAAAAATGAGGGACTGAATATACAAACAGACCATGCCTGATCATATGTATAAAGACAGAACTCAGACCACAACCGGTAGCTGCCCACCCAGGAAACCAATCCCCTATCTACAGTCAACAGCCAGGAGGCCAGCGAGGCTAGCACATCAGACAGGAAGCCAGACCGCTCTCTCTCCACAACCCAGAAACTAAACCACAACTCTGTCCCACGTGGCCTGGACTTGACTCAAAAATGACAGCCACCCTAATTTTGGCCCCTATTTCCAGTTAGGATAATTCAGAGAAAGCCATATACGCCCCTAACCAATCACATAGGACACCCCACTTCTGCACAGCCGCCTCCAGCCCCCAAAACAGCCTCCACTGGGAGCCATTCTTTTCCATCCTGAAGCTTCCCCACTCCTCATCCGCCACTCACTGCCATGTCAGTCTCTGCCACACGCAAGTGACGGTGCCGACTCCATTGTCACAGTAGCTCTGAGAAAGTCGCCTCTGCCTGTCTCATGTGGGCGGCCTTCCTTTATTTCCCCCAAAGAATAAGTCTTAAATGAGGGGCTTCTCTCTATATGGCCCAGCTATACAATTCAGAAGCCCAGCATGGCAGATTCCAAGCCTGGAAAGACCATACACCCCTCAGGTCTTCTTTCCACAAAATACAACTTCCTTGAGTTCTTCAAGTCACTCCCCACCAACCGGGAAAGGAACCACGTGTTATGGAAAGATCAAGGGCTTTGAAGTCAAGCTTTTGAGTTCATCAAGTACTTCATCTTTCTACTTAAGAAATTACATGGCCTTGGCCAGGTGTGGTGGCTCACACCTGTAATCCCAGCACTTTGGGAGGCTGAGTTAGGCGGATCACCCAAGGTTGGGAGTTCAAGACCAGCCTAACAAACATGGAAAAACCCCGTCCCTACTAAAAATACGAAATCAGCCTGGCGTGGTGGTGCATGCCTGTTATCCCAGCTACTCGGGAGGCTGAGGCAGGAGAATCACTTGAACCTGGGAAGCAGAGGTTGTGGTGAGCTGAGATGGCGCCATTGCACTCCAGCCTGGGCAGGAAGAACAAAACTCTGTCTCAAAAACAAACAAACAAACAAACAAATGACGTGACCATGAACAATTTTCTTAACTTCTCTAAGCCGCTATCTTCATCTTCAATAAAATAATTTTACCTCCAAGATTGCATTAAATGGAATCCCACATGTAAAACAGCTGACAAATATTAGGGGCCCAACAGCGGTGCGCTCCTACTGCCACCCCACTTTACCCCAAGGGAGAAGCGCAAGATGTCCAGAAAAAGCCTGTTGATCCCTACACCTCAGCATCCTGTGTTCACACAAGGCGCAGTGGCATCCAGACTTACCAGGGTCACTCAAATACAAGACATGTTTTGATTTTTCAACTTAGGTACACATGGCTTCTAACGTTCACCATATATGATCCATAACTTAGAAGAGATTTTCCTACACTACCCCATGGTTCTATTTTAGCAGACTTAGATGTGCCATAATAGCTCACTATCTTAAGCCCTCTTCAGTATCAAAAACAAAACTTTAACCTGTAACACAGTTATCAGCAGCGAAAGCGGAAAATGTACCTATGAGTCAAAATGACCCTCTGCCCCGCCCCACCCTACAAAAAGCTGTTCAGGAGGATTTGGGCTGCTTATGAGAATGCTGTCTGCATTCCCAGGGACAGACAAATGCCTACCCTGGTTAGAAGCTGCGCTGCTCAGCCTCCAGGGTAGAAAGCTCCCCACACCCTCTACCCAAGGAGAAGAGAAGCAAATGGGGTGGCCAGGCTCCAGGACGTGGACTGTTTAGTGTGGTTTCTGCAGTCCAGGTCACCGCCATGGGTGAAGCTTTTCCTTCCTTCTTTTCCACCCAAGTGGCCAAGGTCCTACGGCTGCTGTAGGGTCTCTTCCCTAGGATGAGTCAGCCCAGCCATTCCCCTTCTTTTTTTTTTTTTTTTGTCTGTCACCCAAGCTGGAGTGCAGTAGCATAATCTTAGCTCACTGTCACCTCCGCCTTCCGGGTTCAAGCAATTCTCCTGCCTCAGCCTCCCAAGTACCTGGGATTACAGACGCCCACCGCCATGCCCAGCTAATTTTTATATTTTTAGTAGAGACGGAGTTTCAACTTGTTGGCCAGGCTGCTCTCGAACTCCCGACCTCAGGTGATCCACCTGCCTTGGCCTCCCAAAGTGCTGGGATTACAGGCATGAGCCACCACATCTGGCCGAGTCAGCCCAGCCATCCTGACTTTTTGTTCTGGCAAAACTACTCTCTTCCACGTCTACCTTCCAAGTAGCTAAATCAGAGATCTGGCCTTGGGGCAGGCTTGAAGAATCCCTGATTTTTGGTCCTCAAGAGGTCCTACCAGGGTCTGGGACAATTCCAAGACTTGTGTTCTTAAAGAGGAAAGAAACCTCACATATATGGCTCTCGCAGAGCTCAGGCAGAGCTCAGGCAAGGCTTGGGAGGCGGCCCTAAGGTTTGGGTGTGCCATCTATGATAACAGCTAAGAGATCTGAAGCCAGCTGTCTGGGTTCAAACCTCAATTCCAACAGCGCTGGCTGTGTGATGTTAGACAACGTCCCCAGCCTCTCTGTGGTTCCGTTTCCTCACTGTAAAAGGGCCACAATAATACAGCTGCTCTCAAAATTAAGTGAATTCGTGCATATAAGGTATTCAGAGCAATGCTTGGCACATGGGGGACTTCAATAGACACGTAATGAACAGAGTAACTTAGCAAGTAGTAAATAAATTCATGTAGGCCAGGCGCGGTGGCTCACGCCTGTAATTCCAAAACTTTGGGAGGCTGAGGCAAGAGGGTCACTTGAGCCCAGGAGTTTGAGACTAGCCTGGGCAACACAGCAATATTCCATCTCTAAAAATGTGTTTCTGTAACATATATGTATATATACATTCATATATTCAGTGTATTTATAATATACAAAATAGCTGGAATACAGACTTAACTATTTACAATGGTTACTTCTAGAGAAGGGGAAATGCAAATTTCAGCTTTTTACCCCACACATATATTCTTGTATCATCTGAACTATTTAAGCAAATTGTATGTATAAATTTGCCCTGAAACACATAGCAGAACAAAGAGTTTTGACTCCAAAATCTTCAAATCATGATGGAATTGTCCTGTGAAAGTTATAGAGATGAAAAGTCTCCCTCCAGCCTAAATGCTCGTTCATATGACCTGTATTACACACACCAATGCAGACGCCCCAATCCTTTCCCCACTGTCATAAGAA
Source organism: Macaca mulatta (assembly GCF_049350105.2). Classification (NCBI taxonomy): domain Eukaryota; kingdom Metazoa; phylum Chordata; class Mammalia; order Primates; family Cercopithecidae; genus Macaca; species Macaca mulatta. The sequence continues at coordinate 9,153,611 of NC_133413.1, forward strand.
GTTTTCAGTGAACTGCATTCCCCTTTACAAACTAGATGATAGTTAGAGTCACCAGGCAAGAACGTGGATCCAGTTCTGCTTTTTCAAAGCCCAATGTTCTTCACATAATAGCAATGCATTCTTCAACCGGTCCACTGCCCCCAACACCTGACCTCTCTGTTGTACACAACTCAGCGAGGCCTGGGAGAAAGCAGGTGCAAATTTCACTTACTCAGTAACAACACATCCCGCCTGATTCCTCTGCTGGGCTAGTTCTCAAGTCATCTTTTTCTAAGCTTTCATTCAGCTCTACCACATGTACCTAGGCGGGGTAAAATACTTTACCAGGTTTTTGTTTTTTTTTTTTTTGAGACAGAGTTTCACTCTGTAGCCCAGGCTGGAGTGCAGTGACGCCATCGCGGCTCACTGTAACCTCCACCTCCTGGGTTCAAACGATTCTCCTGCTTCAGTTTCTCAAGTAGCTGGGACTACAGGTGCACCCAGGACTACCACCACACCCAGCTATTTTTTGTATTTTTAATAAAGATGGGGTTTCACCATATTGGCCAGGCTGGTCTCAAACTCCTGACCTCATGATCCGCCCGCCTTGGCCTCCCAAAGTGCTGGGATTACAGGCGTGAGTCACCGCACCTGGCCTACTTTACCAGTTTTATTCCTGAATTAAACCTGTTATTACTATCAATTATGTCAATCAGTGCCATTTCATTCACCGTATGATACACACACAAAGCACTCCATACTCGCTCCACCTATCTGCTTTTCTGCAATGGCCACAGTGTTCCCCATCTTACATGACAGGCACAGACAAAGACAATGACTTCTCTAAGGTTTTGTAATTCATAATCAGTGGCAGAACCAACATGCCCAACCAGATCTGGCCAAGGCCTGTGTTTCAGCCACACCACCTGGTTGCTGCCCCTAACGCTCAATGGGCAAGTAACAGATCACTCCGATTGCAGAGGCTTCAGAAATGCCCTCCGCCATGGTACAATGGACGGTTCGCACTCAGCAGGGGAGGCAGGGGTGGGAATCAGCACACAGTTCTGCTAGGTCTCTCATGCAGGGCACAGACTATGTATTTTGTGCCTTGCTTTGTAGGTGAAATGTCTCCTGCCCCCTGTACAACAGCTTTCTTTGTCCTCTCCACATAAAAGTACAACTGAGTTCCTCAGGGGAAGGCAGTGATCACTGCCCTGTGCCACACCTGACTGATGTCCAAACAAGTGGACACACAGGCTCTTCTCTTATGGCCCAGGCTACCCCCATCTGCTAAGCATCGAAAACTACACACAGGATTTGCAGAACATGAATGACATGGAGGTGACTGCTTTATCTCTGTTGAAAACTTACTGCACTGTCCTAAAAAAGGGAATTCAGGAAAAACTGAACATTTGAGGCTGGTTGGCTGTAATCTTCAGCTGCTGAGAAAGCCTCAGCTGCTCGGTTCCACTGAGGAAATCCAACTCCTCCCTCAAAGTCCAACTCAAGTACACCTCCTCTGCAGTGCCTGCCCCTTCCTCCCTTTCACAAGCATGTGTTCCCTCTGCAGTCCCAGAGCATTCTATTGCCACCACTGGAGCCACGCTGTCCCAGCCTACAGCCAGCTCAGTGCACAGCTGCCTCTCCCTGTGTGTACCTGCAGGCCCCACCTGGGCTGGAAGGCTGCCTCCTTCTCCTCCGCACAGAGGCAGCACTCAGGAACTACTGAATGAGGGAGGGAGTGGATGAGCAAGATCAGCCAAGGGCTACAGGGAGTGACCTGCAGCTCCCAGCAGGAACAGCCCCTGCCCTGCCAATCCGGAGGTGCTGGCTCTGTTCTCAGCAGGGCCGCTAAAAGCTCCGTTATAACAGCTCTAGACTACAACGGTCAACTTGGTGTCAGGCCCTAGAGACACCAAAACTCCTAACAAATAAAGAGGCCGCGTATGCAGCATGCTGGTTAAAAGCACAAGCTTTGGAGTCAGAGCTTGAATCCCACTTATTATGTGACCTTGAGCAAGTTACTCAATGCATCACTCTCATTTTATCACCGGCAAAATGAGGACATTATCTGCCACACAGTGTTGCTGAAAAAGTAAGAGAGGTGACACACGCAAACTGCTTGGCACTTACTTACTCTTATTGGTTTATTACAAAGAAGAGAATATGGGAACAGCCAAATGCAAGAGAGGCAGAGGGCACACCACGGGGCAGAGAGGTTGGGGCTCCCATGCCGTCCCTGGAAGTGCCACCTCCCCAGCACCAAATGAGTTCACCAAACCAGAAGCTCCCCAAACCCAGTATTTAGAGGGTTTTATGGAGTTTTCATAACATCAACATGATTAAGTCATTGGCTACCCGTGACTAGCTCAATCTCTAGCCTGTCTCGTCTCCCCTCCCAGCGGTAGGGGTGGGGCTGATATGTCCAACTCTTTACTCATGACTCATCTTTCTGGCAACCAGCCCTGATCCTGAACCTGTCTAGGGCCCGAAGCCATCTGTCATCTCATTATCATACAAAAGACACTCCTATCACCCCAGAGATTCCAAAAGTCTTAGAAGCTCTTGTGTCAGGTATTGAAACGTAAGACCAAATATTATAACCAATGATGTTCCTATCACTCAGGAAATTACAAGGATTTTAGAAGCTCTGGGCCAAAAACCAGGAAGAATACTAAATATATACACTATTGTACTATGTATCCCACTATCACAATAATTTTTTTTGAGACAGAGTCTACCTCTGTTGCCCAGGTTGGAGTGCAGTGATGCGATCTCAGCTTATGGTGTGATCTCAGCTCACTGCAACCTCCACCTCTCAGGTTCAAGCAATTCTTGTGCCTCATCCTCCTGAGTAGCTGGAACTACAGGTGTGCGATACTACAACTGACTAATTTTTGTATTTTTTAGTAGAGACGGGGTTTCACTGTGTTGGCCAGGCTGGCCTTCAACTCCTGGCCTCAAGTGATCTGTCCGCCTCGGCCTCACAAAAATCTGGGATAAGTCACGAGCCACCGTGCCAGGCCTCACTATCACAATAATTATACTGAGAGGATGGGGGAGAAAAATGTGGGCAACAGGAGGAGCGGGGAGGGTGAGCAACCTGAATCCTTGTCTTCCACAGTAGGACATCTCCCTGTCTTTCACACAATCTAGAAGAACGAGCTAAAACATAAACACAGTAACCTCCGAGGAGCAGGGACCAGAGTGGAGAAGGGTAAGGTAGGGGATTGCTGGGTTTTGTCCTAAGTCTTGTTAATTTCCGACTCTTAGAGCTGTAGGCCTGTACAACTTTGCTAAAAAATGAGTATTTACCTGTAATCCCAGCACTTTGGAAAGCCAAGGTGGGCAGATCACGAGTCAGGAGATCGAGACCGTCCTGGCTAACACGGTGAAACCCCGTCTCTACTAAAAATATAAAATATTAGCCGGGCATGGTGGCGGGCGCCTGTAGTCCCAGCTACTCAGGAGGTTGAGGCAAGAGAATGGTGTGAACCCGGGAGGCGGAGCTTGCAGTGAGCTGAGACCATGCCACTGCACTCCAGCCTGGGCGACAGAGCGAGACTCCATCTCAAAAAAAAAAAAAAAAGAGTATTTAGTTTTTAAACAAAATCTGATACTTGACCAACAACAATAGTATATTAAGTGACATGGTTTTTTGTTTTTGTTTTTGTTTGAGAGAGGGTCTTGCTCTGTTGCCCGGGCTGGAGTGCCGTGGTGTAATTCTAACCTACTACAGCCTCAAATTATCGAGATCAGGTGATCAATCTCTCGAGCAGCTAGAACCACAGGTGTGCACCACCACGCCCAGCATTCTTTCTCCTTTTTTTTTTTTTTTTTTTTTTTTTTTTTTTTGGTAGAGGTGGAGGTCTCGCTATGTTGCTGGTCTTAAACTCCTGACCTCAGTGGATCCTACTGCCTCAGCCTTCCTAGGTGCTGGGATTACAGGTGTGAGCCACCACACCAGGCCAAAGTGGTGTATTCTAAATTTTTTTGGAATCCAACCACTTTGAAAAAGTATGGAGAGCTATAAATCGTCTCCCCATAAACACACATGGATACATATACAAAAAATTGTTGCACAGGATTTTGGGGACTTCATAAAGTTCTGAAAGCCAGGTTAAAAACCTTAGGATTATAGATTCTGGTTTCTTTTTTTTCTTCTTTTTTGAAACAGAGTCTCACTTTGTCGTTCAGGCTGGAGTGCAGTGGCGTGATCTCCGCTCACTGCAAGCTCTGCCTCCCAGGTTCATGCCATTCTCCTGCCTCAGCCTCCCGAGTAGCTGGGACTACAGGCACCCGCCACCATGCCCGGCTAATTTTTTGTATTTTTAGTGAAGGCAGGGTTTCACCATAGCCAGGATGTTCTCAATCTCCTGACCTCGTGATCTTACCTCCTTGGCCTCCCAAAGTCTGGGATTACAGGCGTGAGCCACCGTGCCCGGCCCTAGATTCTGGTTTACTAAAGGAAATGTATTTCAAGTCAGAGTTTGTCATTTACTGCACAGGAAAACAAAAACTTCGTTAAGAAAATAAAAAACACCCACATGATAAAATGAGGTCCTGCTTGGTTTTAAACTACTTGGTGACCACCATCAGTTGTTTTCTTGACCACGGGATGCACCTAATTCCTAAATGAATAAAGGTACAAACATTGTTTATTGGTCTTTTGGCTTCAGCCTTGAAATAATCAGATTCTTTCAAACTCAGGAATGTGAATCGCTGTTGGGTTGATGCAGCTGTTTCCATTCTAGAAATGGACCTGGAATCACGTACTTTTCGCCCATGAAGAGTCCTTTGTGTAAAACTTGAAAAGGCAAGGTCCCAAATTCCCCATATGGGTGTTTCTTCCAGTAGAGGAATGACTCTAATGACTTCTTAGCAAAACTCACATAATCAGGGCAGGCCATCAAAATACTCCAGAATACAAAGTTTAGCTCCGTTTCTGACGGACCTGTCTCCACTGCTATCACTCTCACCAACAGCCTCACATCAAGTCAGAGGAACGGTTTTTTCATTTAAGAAGGATCTTCATGGCTGGGTGTGGTGGCTCACGCCTGTAATCCCAGTACTTTGGGAGGCCAAGGCGGGCGGATCACAAGGTAAGGAGTTTGTGACCAGCCTGGCCAACATAGTGTAACCCCGTCTCTACTAAAAATACAAAAATTAGCCAGGCTTGGTGGCACGTGCCTGTAGTCCCAGCTACTCAGGAGGCTGAGGCAGGAGAACTGCTTGAACCCGGGAGGTGGAAGTTGTGGTGAGCCAAGATCGCACCACTGCACTCCAGCCCAAGCAAGAGAATGAGACTCCGTCTCAGAAAAAAAAAAAAAAAAAAAAAAATCTTCATGTTCCTGCCAATTTGAAAAAAAATAAATAAAATAAAATTAAAAAATTGGCATCTGTTAACCAGAGGCAATGAAAACCACCTCCCAGGCTGCTGTAGTAAGTGGATCGGTAACTGTGGTGGGAGATTCCAACCCCCGAGACCTGTGACCAAGCCACGCAGCAAAAGGGCTTTGCCACAGGCCTTAGGAGGAGTATCTTGGGCTATCCAGAAAGGTCCAGTCTAATCCCATGAGCCTCTAAGAGCATAGAAGTGGCCAGGCGAGATGACTCACTCCTGTAATCTCCAGACTTTGGGAGGATAAGGCAGGCAGATCATGAGATCAAGAGATGGAGACCATCCTGGCTAAAATGCTGAAACTCCATCTCTACTAAAAATACAAAAATTAGTTGGGCATCGTGGTGGGCACCTGTAGTCCCAGCTACTCAGGAGGCTGAAGCAGAAGAATCACTTGAACCTGGGAGATAGAGGTTGCAGTGAGCTGAGATCACGCCACTGCACTCCAGCCTGGGCAACAGTGCAAGACTCCATCTCAAAAACATATTTTAAAATAGGGCATAGAACTTTCTCCGAGTGGAAGAAGAGAAATGCACACAGGGGAACTGGAGAGCCTGACCAGGTCCCTGGCCGACCTAGTCCTGAGCTGATGGGACCACGTGCAAAGACCAGATAGAGGCCTCAGGAGCTGAGGGCAGCACCCAACAGATGGCCAGCAAGGGAACTGACACCTCAGTCCTGCAACCACAAGGAACTGTACTTTGCCAAAAGTGCTTGGAAACAATTCTCCAGTGAGGAGTGCAGCCCAGCCCACATGCTGATTTTTGCCCAGTGACACCCACGTCAGCCTTCTGCCCCACAGAACTGTGAGATGATACAATTTCAATTGTTTTAAGCCATGAAATTTGTGGAAATGTGGTAAAGCAGCAACAGAAATGAATACAGTGATTTACGTGGAAACCCCTAGAAGAGTGTCTGACACAGTGTTGACACCTGACAAGCATTTCCTGATTTCCTTACATCGCAAGGCAGGGCTGGCCACACTCCATCCAAAACAATAGATGATAATCTTGTTCTGACAAAACAGATTCAGTGAATTATAAATGGCCCAGAACACCTACAAATTTTAGGTTTCAGGTAAGTGATTGCCTTTCCTTTCACTTAGAAACCTCCCAATGCTCATCTTACTGATAAACTCTAAGTACCAGGCAGGAGACTAAACACCAGACAAACCCAGCCCCAGATTCCCCGAGGGAGCCCGTCCCAGCACTCACTCCAATGTAACTGAAATCATGTCCAGGTCAGTTGATCCCACTAGACCAAGAACTCCAGCTCTCCATGTGTGAGTCACCAGTGCTGCCTCTGCATCTCTGCTTCTAGGATGGTGCTTCTGCACTTCACAGGAAATCTGTATCAATGTTTGTCAACACTATGTATGACAGTGTCACTTAATATCTGCACAGAAAACATCAATTCTTTGAGGACCAGGGCCGGGTGTATTAGCCTTTGTACTCCCACTGCCACTGTCTGGGACATCAGAGGCACTCGGTAGAAGTTGGTGAAGAGAAAGAAAAGGCAGACGAGAGAGAGGAAAGCAGGACCAACACCGCAGACACAGATTCCGAGGTGGCTGGAGGAGATGCAGGACAGAGAAACTTCCTGGATGCTGGAATGGGGTTCACTGTGATACCTGCTGCTGGATTTCAAATGTCAAAGGTGACACTTTGCTGACCTTGACTTCTGACTGCCCTTTAGCCTACCCAACATCAACACAGCGTACTTAGAAACTGCGAGGTCAAGAAATTATACTTCATTAAAGCATGGGAATGTTATTTACATGGACGTTCATTACTGCATTTTTTATATGGGAATGTAAATAATTGAAGAGATTGTTAAAGACTAAATCATGCACATGCATTAACTTTACAAAATATTAATGATAACTGAAACACAAATTTTGATGTTCCCCAAAAATGCTAACATATAAAACAATACTGGCCAATTAAAGATAGAAAACAATCCTAATGAAGCTCCCCAACAGACATATTAAAACTTCTCTGTACATTAAACATTTGGGATTTCAAAGGAAAACCCAGATTCATTCCATTCTTAATATGGCATTTAAAAAAAAAATCTCAGGTCATACAATATTTCATTTAAAATTTACAAAATTCCATTATATTCATGATTTCATTTGATCCTCAAAACAATCTCCTGAGTCAGGCAGAACAGGTATTACTAACAACTAACTCCATTTTACAGGTAAGGGAACTGAAGTTCAGCAAGTACTTGGACTTAACAAAAGCTTTAATAGGGCCACATATCGAAACCAAATCCTCTGCTCAAAAGAACTAGAATAAGTTATCTTTTACATATTATTCATACTGATATCCTGTCAATATCCAAAAATGTTTTGAGGTAGCCTGCAATAATAGACACCTATCCAATAAAAACATTAAAATGAAAAACGGGGAAAAAAACAGCAGGTGATATGGGAGACAGACGAAGGTAGATAGCAAAGACTGAGACTTATAATCTAACAAAACTTCATCTCTGACCTTCCAGTTCCAGGGAGATAACGCTAAAGGAAACAAGATGGTTTATAGACTCAAAATCTGACAAAAGAGAGGTTGCATCAGTTCTTAACTCTGAAACACTCCTGGCAGCCACAGCAAATCTCTAGGACAACATACCAATGGCATCAAAGCAAGAGTATACTTCAGTGATAGAGTGAATTAAGTTCCCTGTTTGGGACCCAGGCCAGGGCTAGAGAAAAGAACTCTGAAATGTAGAGCTCAGAAATACATCCTCTGTCGGCCAGGCGCAGTGGCTCACACCTGTAATCCCCAGCACTCTGGAAGGCCGAGGCGGACAGATCACGAAGTCAGGAGATGGAGACCATCCTGGCTAGCACAGTGAAACCCTGTTTCTACTAAAAATACAAAAAATTAGCCGGGCATGGTGGCAGGCGCCTATAGTCCCAGCTGCTTGGGAGGCTGCGGTAGGAGAATGGAGTGAACCCAGGTGGCAGAGCTTACAGTGAGCCGAGATCCTGCCACTGCACTCCAGCCTGGGCAACAGAGCAAAACTCCATCTCCAAAAAAAAACCAAAAAAACAAAACAAACAAACAAAAAAAAAACCATATATATATATATATACCCTCTGTCTTCTCCATACCCATGTGTCCCCTTCCATGAGAGACTTCCTTTCATTTAATCCATATAAAAATCAAGCCTACTCTAAATGAAAAATTCCTCGACACAGAAGCAGCATTAACTAGTTAAGTTTTATTAAGACATTCATAAAATCTAGAAAACCATAAAATCTGGTCGTGTTTTGAAGCCTTCTCCTAAGATCAGATTCCCCAAAAGAACAAAGTGCATGGGGCATATAACAAAGATCTTTTCCTAAACTAAGATAAGAATGCAAATCAAAATAAAGGCAAAATCCTACTGAGTGAAGCAAAAATTGTAATTCAGTAGCTCAAGACTTGACCAAATGGCTATTTTTAATCCCTATAATCACCCAAATAACTAGGAATAGCAGAGAAAATTGTGTCTCCTTTCTACAGAGACACATGGTTTTAAGAAACTCAAGCACATCAAATTCCCACCTTACCAAACAGATAAATTGGAAAGGAGCTTAGTATTTTATTTCTAAATTATTTATTTACCTTTTTATTTTTTAGAGAAAGGGTTTCACACCGTCACACAGACTGGAGTGCAGTGGCGTGATTATAGCTCACTGCAGCTTCTAATCTTGGGTTCAAGTGCTCCTCGCACCTCAGCCTCCCAAAGCGCTGGCATTACAGGTGTAAACCACAGCACCCGGCCTGACTATTTTAAACAATTAATTACCATATTCCTTAGAATTGTAGCTCCTTTATAGGTCATTCAACATGTGATGCAATTTTTTACAAGTGGTATTTTTCTTTTTTTTTTTTTTTTTTTTTTTTTTTTTGAGATGGAGTCTCACTCTGTCGCCCAGGCTGGAGTGCAGTGGTGCAATCTCGGCTCACTGCAACCTCCACCTCCCAGGTTCAAGTGATTCTCCTGCCTCAGCCTCCCGAGTAACTGGGACTACAGGCATATGCCACCACACTCAGCTAATTTTTTGTGTTTTTAGTGGAGACGGGGTTTCACCGTGTTAGCCAGGATGGTCTCCATCTTCTAACCTCGTGATCTGCCTGCCTTGCCCTCCCAAAGTGTTGGGATTACAGGTGTGAGCCACCACACCCGGCCACAAGTGGTAATTTTCAACTATGCTTCAAACCATTACACAAAGCCAAGTACATCTACTCAAGGCACTCTCAAATTTCCATTTACTCCCATTTTACTCAACAAAATAAAATGTTAAATTGGAACATATTTCACATGACACTTAAAAGATCAACGAAATGCTCCTGAAAATTTCTGAGCTCAACAACTCCATTAATGAGAAAAAAAAAACCCAACTGGATATAGGGAAGATGCTGCACATAAAACACAATTGTGAAGAATATGCAAGATATTACCAAAAAGCTGCTTAAGGTTTCATCATAGATACTTGTCCTTAACTCTGAGATAAAGTATATACTAATGTAACTAAATTCATTTAAAAGGAAACAAAGGGGAAGAACAAAAAGAACTTCCACTTTAGAATCCTCATTTTCAAAGGCCTCCATTATTTACACCATTGCGGGGAAGAGAATTTTTCTCTGCTATGTTTGCTTGAAAGAATTAAAGGTGTAGGGCAAAAATTCTTGGAAATTATGTAGTTTATGATCCTCAAAAGTGAGAAAAATGAAGCCCAGAAGAGAAGGCCTTCCAGGAAAATTCCAGAGCCGGAGGTAGACCCAGTACATTGTTTTTGTTTTTGTTTTGAGAGGAAGTCTCACTCTATGGCCCAGGCTGGGGTGCAGTGGAGCCATTTCACTCACTGCAACCTCCCCCTCCTGGGTTCAAGCTGTTCTCCTGCCTCAGCCTCCTGAGTAGCTGCGATTACAGGCGCCCACCACCACGCCCAACTAATTTTTGTATTTTTAGTAGAGATAGGGTTTCACCATGTTGGCCAGGTTGGTCTCGAACTCCTGTCCTCAAGTGATCCGCCTGCCTACACCTCCCAAAGTCCTCGGATTACAGGCGTGAGCCACCGCGCCCGGCCGACCTGGTAAGTTTTAATCAAGTACTCTGAACTATGCAACAAACACTAGGAAGTAATAGGAAAAAAAATTAATCTAAAAACCCTCTGGAGAGTCAAAGAATTGCAGATTTAAAACAGTATGAATACTTGGATTCATGGTATTGAAAAAGGACCTCGCATTTACCCGTATGTACAAACTGCCTGCCCACCTCTATCAGAGCATTTTTCAAGCTGTGCTACAGTTGACTGTGTACTGCCCAAAGCCAATCTGTCCCTGCAGATCATAAGCTCTTAAAGACCAGGACTTCAGGAGAACAAGCAAAACTTCAGAGAGAAGAGAGCCACCGAAACAGAGTTCATAGCAATGGGTCGGCAGGAGCTGATGACTGGAGGTGCGCGGTAGCCTTGGGGTCTGGGACAGCGGAGGGCAGAGAAGGCAAAAGGGCCTGCATGACACGCTACAGGGCTAGGAGCCACAGCTGCGTTGATTAGTTCAGTTTTGTCTCCTATGCCTGTTACTTATACACCATCTCTTGTTCAGAAAGACCTTCAGGTTGAGTATTTGGACTCCTTGAGCCTTCTGCTGTTTGTCTCCGGGACGTTTAACACTCTTAAAAGGGGGAAACTGTCCAGTTCGATTTTCCTTCCTGGGACATTACAGGTTTTTCAAAAGTTTGATGAAAGCATTCACTAAGGAGTGATTCCACTTTCTTCGGTGGCTGAGAAATACAGCGTCTGAGGGGCAGCATCAGGTCTTCCCATCAAGCTGAGGTCGGAGTCTCCCCACCCACGGACCTCACCCTCGCTCTCCCCTCATAAATCTGACCTCTAACTGTAACTGCCTTGGCCTCATTCCGTGAGTGTGGATGCTCCTGCTTGAAACGCATTTTCCAGCCCGCCAAATTCTTGGGAGAGTTTCTTCCACTCTCTAAGCGCTGAGAGCTACAAAGTTCAATCTGGCTTTCCAGATTTTTTTTTTTCTTCCCATTACTAACGGAAGAAATCAAGAAGCGCCGGGCAGAAGGGCCCTGCTCCCTCCAATAAGAGCCCAGCCCGGGGCCAGAGCAGGAAACGCGGCGGTGGGACGCGTGGTGACAGCCCCTCGCCCCCGGAGACCCCCCCGCCAGGGCAGAGGTCGGTGCGGCAGCTGTGCGACAGCTCCGGGCCCGCGCCTCTCGCTTCCTCCCCCCGGCAAGTGAGAGGATAAATCATGGAGCGGGGGCAGTGCGCCCCCACCAACCGCGCCCCCCGCGCACGGACCCCCACTACACGCGAGTCCCAGGCGGGGTCAACCCAGACGAGCCACGGGGCGGCGCACAGCCCCACTAGCAGGGCGGCCAGGACCCACGCGCGCGAGTCCTCGCAGCCACCTATATAGGTGACAAAACACTCAGGAAGCCGTCATGCGAGGCCGGGAAAGAGCCCCCACCCAGAGTCACGGACTCCCTCGTCCGAGGGTCCGCGCAGTCCCCTCGGTGAGTCTGGCGAAGCAGTCTCGCTGCCAGGGAGGGCGGGGAGGGCGGCGGAGTCTCCCACTCGCGGTGACCTGGACCCCGCCCCACGAGTGGGTCCTCGCAGGGCTGCCTCTGCCGCACGCGGGGACCAGCCAGGCCGCGGCGGACCGGGTAGAAGCCAGCGCCCGGGTCCATGCAGTGCCCTCCGCGGCAGACGCGGAGAGCCAGGGAGCAGTGGGGACCGGCCTCCACCCGCAGGGCGACCGGGACCCCCCGCGGGCCCACGAGGTACCGCAGCAGGCGCTAAGCCCCCGGTGCCACCCGAGGCCGAGACAAAGCCCAGGCGCAAGGACTCCGGATCCCCACCTCGGACCCTGCGGAGCCCAGCTCGGAGCCGCCACGCCCGGGGCAGAGACCCCCGCCAGGTCCAGAGACCCCGTCGCCCATGGCGCCAGCTCACCTCAGGCCGCCGCCTCGCAGCGCTCGCTCCTCGCCGCGGCGCCTGGGCTGACTGTAGCGCAGCTGAGCAGCCAACAGAGCCACGGCAGCCTCAACAATGGAGCCCCGGGGCGGGGCCGCCGCCGCCGCTTCAGCCCGTGTTTCCCGCTCAGGATCCGGCTTGGATCAAGGAGCTGCAGCTGGCGCGGGGCTGCGGCTGGGACACACACGGCGCAGGTGCACACGGCCCCGCCCGCCTCCCGCCGCCCCGCCCCCAGCGGAGCCGGGCGCCCAGGGCCCGCCCCCCGGCCAATGGGGAGCGAGCTGCGGGGAGACGGCGGGGCCTGGGGGAACAAAGGGAGGTTGGGCGGGGCGGCGCTGGGACTGGGCGTGCGGGGTCCTGCGGGAGGACCGGACCCAAGAGCTGGCCAGATCCTGGCCTCCTAGAAGACCCAGCTCAACGTCCACCTGGAGTCTGCCCTACAGGACGCGCTCATCTCAAGCCCAGAACTCAGGCTTTTAGGGCAGAGAGCGAGAGACAGGCTTGCTTTACAAAAAGGGAAACTGAGGTCCAAGGAATAGGATTGCCTGCTGCCCGAAGTCACGTAGTCCCATTCACTCGTTCACCTTGTCATTCAGCAAACATTTGGAAGCACGTATGGTGGGTGTTAGGAGTGAAGTAGGGCCAGGCGCAGTGGCTCGCGCCTGTAATCCCAGCACTTTGTGGGGCCAAGGCAGGTGGATCACTTGAGGCCAGGAGTTCGAAACCAGCCTGGCCAACAAGATGAAACCCCATCTCTGCTAAAAATACAAAAACTTAGCCGATCGTGGTGGCGTGTCCCTATGGTCCCAGCTACTGGGAAGGCTGAGGCAGGAGAATCGTTTGAACCCGGGAGGTGGAGGTTGCAGTGAGCTGAGATGGTGCCACTGGATGCGCTCCAGCCTGGGCCACAGAGTGAGACTCTGTCTCCAAAAAAAAAAAAAATTAATAGATGGAAAATAGAAGCGAACTTAGGCCTTCCGCGAAGGAGCTCGGCCAAGGAGTACCTGAAATGTCTCTGCATCTCTTTAAGGTCTGATAAAGGAACCAGGAGGGAGCGCTAAGCACTTCCCTTTCCTACCTCAAAGCTTTCATGTGTTTGCTGTTCCCCGCCTGAAATGCCAAGTACCAACGGTATTTATTTATTTATTTATTTATAGAAATGCGGTCTCCCTATGTTGCCCAGGCTGGTCTCAAACTCCTGGCCTCAAGCTATCCTCTCGTCTCAGCCTCCCGAAGTATTGGGATTACAAGCATGAACCACTGTCCCCAGCCCTGATCGTCTTTAAAACGTCTTTCCTCATCTTATTTGAGCTTCCTGCTTCATGTGACCCCACACCCTTGGTTTCCTTGTACTTCCATAGCTGCTCCTCCGTGGGTCCCAGGGACCCACCCCCTTCTCTGCCCAACTTGTATATGTCTGGACTCAGGCCAAATGTCCTTCCATTTGCAGTGGGCACTGCCACAGGAAATCTCATGCCCTTCTGGGCTTCACAAACCATCCACATGCTCTGCTGCCTGCCAGAGGCATCCATCCCAGTCAGATGCCCAGCCCTGACCTTTCCCAAAGGCCCAGCTGGACACAGGGAAGCATCTCAAATTTTCCGCGGGCCAAAACAGAGTGCTTTATTAGTGCCCTAACCTGCTCATCCACATTCTTGTGATTCTCTGTGTACAGCCCCTCCATCCACCCAGCTGCTCAGGTGAAAATCTCAAATCCTCCTCCAATCCTTCCTCCCCGAACCTCTCATGCAGCCCTCTGCCTTCCTAGGACGCTAAGCACCCCTCACTCGCAGCGCCAGCTGGGGTGCTGTCTGAGTGGCTGCCTCCCACGTGGCATGAAGTGGGACCTCTTGCCCGGTGTGGTGGCTTATGCCTGTAGTCACAGCACTTTGGGAGGCTGAGGCGGGCAGATCGCTTGAGGCCAGGAGACTGGGACCAGCCTGGCCAATATGGTGAAACTAAAATACAACAATTAGCCAGGCATGGTAATGCCTATCATCCCAGCTACCCTACCCAGGAGGCTGAGGCAGGAAAATTGCTCGAACCTGGGAGGCAGAGGTTGCAGTGAGCCAAGGTCACACCACTGCACTCCAGCTTGGGCAACAGAGTGAGACTCTGTCACAAATTAAAAAAAAGAAGAAGAAGAAGAAGTGTGACCTCTCTAAGGCAAGGCAGTGTCCCACTCTGATTCACTTCCATGTGCAAAACAGGACCTGCACCCTGAAGGCACTCACTCAGGAGGCTGCTGGGATGGGTGGATGCAGAGTTAAGGTCTTCATGGTGGCTGGGGCTGACCCCATCCCCATCGCTCTTCCCACACACACCTGCACACTCATCACTCCCACGCTCGCACCCACCACTGAAAGCCTGGCCTCTAATCTGATTTGCCTAATGAGGTCCCCGGATGAACAACACATGCTTCCCTACCTCTCCCCTGCTAGAGACCCACCGTGTTCTGGGATGTACTCAGGGATCAGGAGAACAAAACCTCAGGGAGTGAAAGGACATTCCAGGGTGCAGGCCTCTGCATCCCCCTCCATGCCCTCACCCCTGCCTGACACGCCCTCACCCCTGTACCTGGCCAGCTCCTACCAACCCTTAAAGTCTCACCAAGTTCAGTGGTGGCAGCCACACCCTAAAGTGGCTGACCCCCCAATAACCTATGCCCTTGCATAGTCTCCCTGATCTTGGGTATGAGCAAAACCGGTGACTGGCTTCTAACCCATAGAGCCTGGCAAAAGCAATGGGATGTCACTGTCACAGGGCATCACCTTCGCACACTAGAGAGAAAGGTTCCGCCTGTAGGCGCTGCAGGAGGGAGATGCTGTGCTGAGAAAGGACCTTTGGAGGGGCCCCACAGGCAAGGAAGCAAAAAGCTGGGCTCTTGCCAAGCGGGTCCGAGGAAATGAATTCTGCCAATAACCTCAGCGGCCTGGAAATGGATTCTGCCCTGGTGGAGCCTCAGATGAGGATGCAGCCCAGCTGCTTAGCGTGAGATCCCAAGCACAGGACCTGCTAAAATGTGCTCAACTCCTAGTTTGCCAAAATTGGCTTAAAGGTGTGTGTTGTTTTAAGCTTCTAAGTTTTTAGTTATTGCCTATGAAAGTGTTAAAATATGAGACAATAACTTAAGTCCCCTCCCCATCACACACATTCTTCTTTTTGGCATTCATCACAATTATACTTATTGATTTAAAATCTCCCTCTTGACTGGGTGCAGTGGCTCAGGAGTTCCAGACCAGCTTGGCCGACATGGTGAAACCCCATCTCTACTAAAAACACAAAAATTAGCTAGATGTGCTGGTGCAATCCTGTAATCCCAGCTACTCGGAAGGCTGAGGCAGGAGAATTGCTTGAATCCAGGAGGCAGAGGTTGCAGTGAGCCGAGATTACACCATTGCACTCCAGCCTGAGTGACAAGAACAAAACTCTGTCTCAAAAAAAAAAAAAAAAAAAAATCGTCTCTTACCACTAGCATGAAGGTCCCATGAGAAGAAAAATGGAAACTCTTGCTCATAACAGTGCCCCTAATGCCCAGCACGGTGTAGCGCTAGGGCAGTTGGTCGATGGTGGATGCTGCTGGTTGAAGGGCCCAGCTGGCCCTCCCAGCTGCCTTCTCCCTGGTCACGTTCCATTATAGAGAACAGAATAGTTTCTTGCCTTTCCAGAGTCCCTCTTAGTGGAGATTGGCCAAGTGACATTGTCCTGCCCCGGGAGACATAAGTGGAAGTTGGCTGAAAGGTTTCTAGCCTTGGTGTGCTGGGACGATTTGAACCAGGACATGACAGCTGACCATCCACGGTTCGGGAATTCTGCAAGTTGGTTGTTCAATACATTCAGTACTTAAAAATATTAAATAATATCAACTCGCAAATTAAAAAATGCATTAGACCACATGCAGTGGCCCACGTCTAACACATTGGAAGCCTGAGGCAGGAAGATCACTTGAGCGCAGGAGTTCAAGACCAGCTTAGGCAAAAAGGAAGACCCTGTCTCTACAAAAAATTTTAAAATTAGCTAGGCATGGTGGTGTGTGCATGCAATCCTAGCCACTCAGGAGGCTGAGGTGGGAGGATCGCTTGAGCCATCTGTTCAAGGCTCCAATGAGCTATGGTAGTGTCACTGCACTCCAGCCTGGGTGACAGAGCCAGACCCTGTCTCAGAAATAAATATATTTCATATATTAATAAATTCATAATAAATGTATATTTATATATACATTTATGTATTATAATTATATATTTAGAGGTAAATATATCTTTCTTGTTTTATTTATTTATTTATTTATTTAATTTATTTTGAGATGGAGTTTAACCCTTGTCGCCCAGGCTGGAGTGCAATGACACAATCTGGGCTCACCGCAACCTCCACCTCCTGGGTTCAAGTGATTTTCCTGCCTCAGTCTCCTGAGTAGCTGGGATTACAGGCATGCACCACCACGCCTGGCTAATTTTTGTGTCTTTAGTAGAGATGGGGTTTCTCCATGTTGGTCAGGCTAGTCTCGAACTCCTGACCTCAGGTGATCAGCCCACCTCGGCCTCCCAAATTGCTGGGATTACAGGTGTAAGCCACTGTGCCCAGCCTATATGATATATTTATATATTATAGTTATGTATATTAATGTTATATAATTATATATAAATATAAATATAAAAACTTTCCTTGCCTTCTCTTGTTTCTACCTACAGTCAGTCCCCTGACTTCAAATACTACCTACATGTAATAATTTTAAATGTATATTTTATATTATATATATATATTTTTTTTTTTTTTTTTTTTTTTTGAGACGGAGTCTCGCCCTGTTGCCAGGCTGGAGTGCAATGGCGCAGTCTCAGCTCACTGAAACCTCTGACTCCCAGCTTCAAGCGATTCTCCTGCCTCAGCCTCCCAAGTAGCTGGGCTTATAAGCGCCCACCGCCACGTCCAGCTAATTTTTGTATTTTTAGTAGAGACACGGTTTTGCCATGTTGGCTAGGTTGGTTTCGATCTCCTGACCTTAATTGATCACCCATCTCGGCCTCCTAAAGCGCTGGGAATACAGGCGTGAGCCACCTTGGCCAAAATATTTTTCTGTTTCCAAACATTTTACATGAGAGGAAAGCGGAGAATAAATCATCTGACACTCTACTTTAAAAAAAATCTTTGTGCCTCTCTTCTTTTCATCTTTCCTAAGTGTACATATGACCAAAATGTCTTTAGGTTGAGGTCCCCCCGTGAAAACTTTACAGGGTGTTCTGTCCTCAGCCACCCTCCTGTCTTTCCCTCATCCTCGCATTTTAGAACTGTCTGGGGATGACCCAGGATAACCATTGTGGCCATGTCTATTGGAGGGTCTAGTGAGTATCAGCCCCGGGGTCATCTCATCCCCAAGGACAGCCTGAGGTAGGGGGTAGAATCTCTCAGGGGAGCAGCTGGATGCTCTTGGCCTTAGAGGAATCTCCTGGTATAGTTTCATCTAAAATGGTGACCCCTTAGGGTTATTAAAATTTTAGGACATTAAAATGAATGGACAATACAATGTAATGTCATTAAAGTTAGGTCATTAAAACCGTTCCTCCAGCCGGAGCTTTTATTCCTCGGAGACACATTGATGGTCTGCCAATGGGATGCTGATATTGAGAGGAAAAGGCAGAAATGATTTCTGCTCCCTAGATTGTCTCAGACTTGTGAAGAGAGAAAAACTGTCCCAAAGGACAAGGAAAACCCACCCCAGAGAGGATGTGCAAGAACCTAAATATGAAAATGCTCTGAAGGCACACAGGAGGGCAAAGAGCAGTGCCAGTGCCTCCTAGGTGGTCACTGAGTGCTTTACTGAACAGAATGGGTGTCGCGAGGAATAGAATGGCCTGCCGTGACACTTAGAAAGGTCTGTGTTGGAGTCAGCACTGCCTCTCCCTGAGTTTGTTACCTTGAAAAGGCTTGTCCGCTTATTTGAATTTCAGTTTTTCATTGACTGTAAGATACATTTTGTCAGTACAGCTTGAAAGATAAATATACTATTTCCAAAGAGGCAAGATAAAATGATGTATTTTATTTGCTAAAAATTCATATTTATTTCTTCCCCAGAGTGAGTGTAGTAAGTTTTAAAGGTCTGTTCTTTTTAAGGGTAATTTCAAATGGAATTGTAGGACTTAGCTTTGTCAATGCTACTGGTGAAATAAAAGTGTGATAGATAAATTGATGATTTACAAAGATTCACCAAAATATCAGTTCCCGTCTTGTAGCATGGTGAAGAATTTATGACAGCGGACACATCTGTATCCTCTTATCTGGATATCTAAGGGGTTTTTTGGTGTTGTTTTTTGTTTTTTTTGGAGATGACGTCTTGCTCTGTAGCCCGGCTGGAGTGCAGTGGCGCCATCTCTGCTTACTGCAACCTTCGCCTCCCGGGTTCAAGTGATTCTCCTGTGTCAGCCTCCCGAGTAACTGGGATTATAGG
Organism: Macaca mulatta; assembly: GCF_049350105.2. NCBI lineage: Eukaryota > Metazoa > Chordata > Mammalia > Primates > Cercopithecidae > Macaca > Macaca mulatta. The sequence continues at coordinate 9,172,427 of NC_133413.1, forward strand.
CACCCACCACCACACCCAGCTAATTTTTGTATTTTTAGTAATCACGGGGTTTTAGGCCTGGCACGGTGGCTCATGCCTGTAATCCCAGCACTTTGGGAGGCCAAGGTGGGCGGATCACGAGGTCAGGAGTTCCAGAGCAGCCTGGCCAACATGGTGAAAAACTGTCCCTACCACAAATACAAAAAAATTAGCTGAGCCTGGTGGCAGGCACCTGTAATCCCAGCTACTTGGGAGGCTAAGGCAAGAGAATTGCTTGAACCCGGGAAGCAGAGTTTGCAGTGAGCCAAGATCTTGCCACTGCACCCCAGCCCAAGAGACAATGCAAGACTCCATCTCAAAAAACAAACAAACAAACAGCAAAAAGGTGGGGTTTTGCCATGTTAGCCAGGCTGGTCTCAACCTCCTGACCTCAGGTGATCGCCCATCTCAGCCTCCCAAGGTGCTGGGATTACAGACCTGAGCCACCACACCCAGCCCACTCTATTTTCTTTTTGTTCCCTAAATTTTAATATGTTTGAGTTTGTCTGTTCCTTTATCACTGTTTTCTTACATAAAAGAAATTCTGCCTAATCCTTCATTTAAAAAAATCTTCCTGTGACTTCTGAAAGTGTTCTGGTTTTATCTTTCATATTTGAATATATAATAAGTTGATTATGGATCATGGAATAGAGAAGAACGCAATGCATTTTCCCAAGTAGATGCCAGCCTGGTTTGCCTCATATGTTAAAGTGCATGTGATTTCTTTTTCTATTCTACAGTGCCTACTGTATCATTCCTCAACTTTCCATGTAAATGCTGGGTCATTAAGACTTTTTTTCCCTATGGGCTGTTTGCTCATCTCTCTGCTAATACTGTGCTGTCCTGAGCATTTTTGTTTGAAAATCTTAGAAGTATGTTAGACAAGCCATCACTCTTTTTTTAGATGACGAAAAAGCATTAGACATTTGTCATTTTTACTACGTATGAAAAAGTAGTTTTTCTCGCCTAAAAAAACCCTGATTTGGGAATTTATGTGATTTCATAGGAATAGCATCTGGAAGTGGTGACATTAATGTACTTTTAAAAACATGTGTCGTATTTCCTCTTATTCCTTTCTGTCTTGACATTGTGCAATAGAAATTTTAAAAATTGTTGTATTAGTGTTGTAAAATATCAATTATTGGTTTTATTTACTACTCAATTAAATTTAATAAGCCTACTGTCTCTTGGTGTAATCACATGGAATGGGCTCAACTCCCCAGTTAACAAGTGACAGCACATGTAAAATATTGTCTACCAGGGAAACTCATTGAACACTTAATGTTCAGACTGTGTTTTGGTGTCAGGTTCCCTAAGCACCACTGCAGTGACACAAAATAATAGACCTTCAGCAGAAAAAGTTTTGGCAAATATATTGCATAAGCCATTTAGATGCAGTGGGTCATTCTTATTCCTTGGGTTGGTGGAATCCCTTTCAATATGTAAGTTACTAATACAAACAAAGATGGAGCTTTGTGAGCAGGCGTTTTCAAGAATAAGTAGTCTCAGGACTGATAATATTAACTCCCTTATGCACATCAGGTAGGACTTTATTATGACAGATACTAGAAATGTACAAAGTGAAGTTAAAAGGTAACTCCTAGCAGCACATCTTACTCCCTGGATTCTCTAATGAGATGGGTGTTTCTACTTTGCTGTTGCCTTTCTGAATAGTTCAATTCCAGCATTAGTACTGCTGTGTGGGAGGGAGTATGTGTGAACAGAGTAAGAGTTGTGACAATCAAGTCATAGAAAAAATGCTTGGAAATTTTAGAATCATGTAAACAGCTTATGGATTGAGATTCTCAAAAGAATCTCTACAGAGAAGTGATGCAGGAAACCTGCAGGAACCTGGCTTCTGTAGGTGAGAATGACAACACATTTCACTTAATTACAGAAGTATTTCCCTATCATCAGTGCTATTTGTGATTTGGAATGTGGCAAGGGAATGATTTGGTGAAGAAATCAGGCATGGGCACTGTGTACAATGAACATGAAATCTAGTAATGTTTCTATAGTTTGTAATAATTCATGATAATTTTGTGGGTCTGCATTTTAGGAAACAAATGGAAAGACCAGAATATTGAAGATCATTTTGAAAAACCTGGGAAAGATATAAGATAATTTGCACTGAGAAGAGGAAATAAAGTCCTCTGAAGGAATCTTAGCAAGTCATGAACTTAAAAACAAGCAATCAAAGCAAATAAGAGTCACTCGAAATTTTTTTTTTTATATAGAAAAATTTCACCCGAAATGTAATGTACTTCAGTGTAGCAGTCAGTGTTTGGAAAACAGTTTAATTGAAAATAGCACTACAAAATTGTGTATATGAATGTTACTAATTTGGTCATAGCCATGCAGGTGGTAGCTGTGTTTTCAGTAGTAACCCATTTACTTTCAAATAATTCAATCATGGCAAAAATAATAATAATAATAATGCATTTTCTTGGTATTGGTAGCAGTATAAGTCCAAGACCTATTAATAAGTAGAAAGTTATTAAACCAACCAATAATAATGTGCTTTTCATTTTTTTACAGAAATCATGTGGTACAGAGAAGGTAGTCAGTATGGACAAGTTGTCAGCCAAATTCCAAAGCTTGATCTGAATGAGAACATTTCTCCTGGATTAAAACAATGTGAACGCAGTGTTTGTGGAAAAGTCTTTGTACATCATTCCCTCCTTAATAGGCACATCCTAGCTCACTCAGGATACAAACCATATGGAGAGAAGCAATATAAATGTGAACAGTGTGGGAAACTCTTCGTTTCTGTTCCAGGTGTTAGAAGACACATGATAATGCACAGTGGAAATCCAGTTATAAATGTACGATATGTGGAAAAGCTTTTTATTTTCTCAATTCAGTTGAAAGACATCAGAGAACTCACACAGAAGAAAAACCCTATAAATGTAAACAATGTGGTAAAGCGTTCACTGTTTCCGGTTCTTGTCTAATACATGAACGAACTCACACTGGAGAGAAACTCTACGAATGTAAGGAATGTGGGAAAACATTCAGATTTTCTTGTTATTTTAAGACGTGTGAAAGGACTCACACTGGAGAAAGACCCTATAAATGTACCAAATGTGATAAAGCTTTCGGCTGTTCCACTTCCCTTCGTGACCATGGAAGCATTCATACTGGAGAGAGACCCTACGAATGTAAACAATGTGGCAAAGCCTTTAGTCATTTGAGTTCCCTTTGTAACCATAGAAGTGCTCATACTGGAGAGAAAGCCTATGAATGTAAACAATGTGACCAAGCCTTCAGTCGTCTCAGTTCCCTTCACCTCCACGAAAGAATTCATACTGGAGAAAAACCCTGTGAATGTAAGAGATGTGGTAAAGGCTACACTCGTTCCAGTCATCTTACTCCCCATGAAAGAAGTCATGATTTAGAAGCTGGGTGTAGTGACTCAGCCTATAATCCCAGCACTTTGGGAGGCCAAGGAGTGTGTATTGCTTGAGCCCAGGAGTTCATAACCAGCCCAGATTAAAACAATGTGAAACAACCTGGGCAACATGGTGAAACCCTGTCTCTAGAAAAAATAAAATAATGCTGGGCACGCTGGCTCACACCAGCTACTCGGGAGGCTGAGGGAGAAGGGTGTGAACCTGGGAGGCAGAACTTGCAGTGAGCCGAGATCTCACCACTGTATGCCAGCCTGGGCGACAGAGTGAGACTCCGTCTCAAAAAAAAAAAAAAAGAAAGAAAATAATTAATTGGGCATGGTGGCACATTTCAGTTGTCTTAGTTCTTTTTCAAGGACATAAAAAGCCATGGGGGTTTGGGGGTAAGCCCTGTGCATGCGGATCATGAGGTCGGGAGATCGAGACCACCCTGGCCAACATGGTGAAACCTCGTCTCTACTAAAAATACAAAAATTAGCTGGGTGTGGTAGCATATGGTTGTAATCCCAGCTACTCAGGAGGCTGAGACAGGAGAATCGCTTGAACCTAGGAGGCGGAGGTTGCAGGGAGCCAAGATTGTGCCACTGCACTCCAGCCTGGCAACAGAGTGAGACTCCATCTCAAAATTAAAGAAAATAAATAAATAAATAAAGCCCCTTGAATGTAAGAAATGTGGTAAAGCATTTACTCTTTCCCATTCCCTCATAAACATGAAAAGGCTCACACTGCACAGAAACCTTAAGAATGTAGGAAATGTGGTCAAGCCTTCAGATTTTCCTGTTTTTGAAGATTTGGGAGGACTCAGAGTGGAGAAAAGCCTTTTGAATCTAAATTTGTGGTAAGGCCTTCAGTTGTGTTAGTTCCATTTGAAGACATCAGCTCATTCCTGAGAAAAACCCTATGAATGTCCAGAATGTGCAAATGTTTCATTTCTCTCATACCCACTCGAGGACAGATGAAAATGCATACTGTAGCTCCCTGGACCTTGTAAATACAAGAACATACACAGGATTAAAACTCTAATAGTTTAGAAACTGCAAGAATATTTTCAATTTTAACATTTACTTGAAAAGTCATGTGAAAACTCCCAAGGGAAAGAAGTTCTATAAGTGAAGCTTTTCTAATTTGAAAGCCTGATGCAAATTAATTATGGTGCAGTGCTTGAAAAAAATGTATGAAATGTTACACAAGTTACAAGTATATTGTTTTTATCAGTGGCTCATTCTTAAAGAGTCTTGAGTATGCATTTCACCTTGTTTTGCAGGGAAACCTTGAGGTGAGAGTTCTGTAAATGCTCTTTAAGCAGTAGTACTTGAGTTTCATAGATAATGATATTAAGTTTGTTGGTAGAATTTTTGTCTATTCATTTGATAATGTGCTGGATTCATGGTTGAATTTTAATGTTTTTCTAATATGTAGGTAAGTTTAATTTTTTTTATTTCATTATTATCTTTTTTTGAGATGGAGTCTCACTCTGTTGCCCAGCCTGGAGTGCAGTGGTGCAATCTCAGCTGACTGCAACCTCTGCCTCCTGGGTTTAAGTGATTCTCCTGCCTCAGCCTCCCGAGTAGCTGGGACTACAGGTACCCGCCATTACGTCCAGCTAATTCTTTGTATTTTTAGTAGAGACAGGGTTTCGCCATGTTGGTTAGGCTGGTCTTGAACTCCTGGCCCCATGATTTGTCCACCTCGGCCTCCCAACGTGCTGGGATTACAGACATGAGCCACTGCGCCCAGTCAGGTAAGTTTCATTTGTATGTATTGTCCTGTGATTAATGGACCAGTGAATAATGATTGTGAATTGTTGGGATTGTCTTACTAGCCTCATTTGGCAAATTTTGATTATCCCTTGTTCATTATACACATTCCACCTTTCTTTATTAAAGGAAAAACTACTCTTGATGTAAAGATGTTTATTTTTTGCTAATAATGAGTTGGTATTAATTCCCAAGTAGATAAATTTTACCATAGAGTATCATCTCGTGAGTTCTTTGCATTTGTTGTCCTTTATTCTTTATTATTTCTATTATTTGGATCATTCACTTTGAATGAAGGAGAGGACTGTGATAGGACAATATGTTGTAACCAATCTGAGGGAGGAAGCATTCAATCTCTCAGTCACATATGATAGCGTTGGGCTTTTCTTCGATCCCTTTGGTATTGTAGTAGATAGTATTGCACTATTATGATATGATAGTTTATATATTGTATTTTAGAGTATTACAGTCTTACCAGTCAGTGTCACATGATTCAGTTCCCTACCAGCCAATAGACAAACCAATCACATACTCCTGTAGGAACAAAGGAATATCCTCGGCCGCGTGGGTGGATCACGCCTGTAATTCCAGCACTTATGGAGGCTGAGGCAGGCGAATCATGAGGTCAGGAGATCGAGATCATTCTGGCTAACACGGTGAAACCCCGTCTCTACTAAAAATACAAAAAGTAGCCGGGCTTGGTGGCGGGTGCCTGTAATCCCAGGTACTCAGGAGGCTGAGGCAGGAGACTAGCTTGAACCCAGGAGGTGGAAATTGCAGTGAGTTGAGATCGTGCCACTGCACTCCAGCATGGGTGACAGAGCAAGATTCCGTCTCAAAAAAAAAAAAAAAAAAAAAAAAAACACACATTAGCTGGGCATGGTGGTGCATGCCTGTAATCTCAGCTATTCCGGAAGCTGAGGCAGGAGAATTGCTTGAACCGGTACCGGGAGGTGGAGGTTGCAGTGAAATGAGATCCTGTCACTGCACTCCAGCGTGGGCTACAGAGCGAGACTCTGTCTCAAGAAATATATATATATAACAGTCTGATCTCTCTGTGATATTGTTCCTACTATCCAGAATAAGAGAGAATGCTATTACTCCCAATAGTGCAGGGCATGTCTCCCCCACCATGTGACATTATTCTCAAGAGCTAAAGAAAGAAAGAGAGGTCAGGAGTTTGAGACCAGCCCGACCAACATGGTGAAATCCTGCACCCTTGCACTCTGGCCTGGGCGACAGAGTGAGACTCTGTCTTAAAAAAAAAAAACAGAAAAGAAACCATTACATTGAGCACATTTTTGCCAATGAGAAATAAACTTGTTTATTCCATGCTTTCAGGGTTCGATGAACTCTTGGAAAGCATTTTCTGCATCCTGCTGGTTGTGTAAGTGTTTTCCCTGCAGAAAGTTGTCAAGATGCTTAAAGAAGTGGTAGTTGGTTGGCGAGAGGTCAGATGAATATGGCAGATGAGACAAAACTTCATAGCCCAGTTTATTCAACTTTTGAAGCCCTGGTTGTATGACATGTGGTCACGCGTTGTGGAGAACTGGGCCCTTCATGTTGACCAGTGCCAGCTCCAGGTGCTGCAGTTTTCCATGCATCTCATCGATTAACTCGGCATACTTCTCAGATGTAATGATTTCACCAGGATTCAAAAACTGTAGTGGATCAGAAGACCGGCAGCTGACCACCAAACAGTGACCGTGACCTCTTTTTGGTGCAAGTTTGACTTTGGGAAGTGGTTTGGAGCTTGTTCTCAGTCCAACCACTGAGCTGGCTATTGTGTGAAATCCACTTTTCATGGCATATCACAATCTGATCAACAAATAGTTCATTGTTGTTTCATAGAATAAGAGAAGATGACACTTCAAAAGGATGATTTATAAAATATTTGGTCAGCTCATAAGGCACCCACTTATCAAGATTTTTCAGCTTTCCAATTGGCTTCAAATGCCGGATGACCATAGAATGGTCGACATTCAGTTCTTCGCCAACTTCTCTTGTAGCTGTAAGAGGATCGAATTCAGTGGTTGCTCTCAGTTGGTCGTTATCAACTTCTGGCCCAGAGCCTGGGGCTGAGGCTGCCATGACCACCCTGTTCTCTTCCTTCTGGGGTCCCTAGGAAGCTCCCAGGACTGAATGATCCCCACAAAACACAGTGGCCAGGATGGGAGGGCTGGAGGTCAACTTCCCCCCACCCCTGACACCACAACCAAGAGGCCCCCATGGAGGTTGGCTCTGAACTGTGGGTCCCTGTGGGATGCAGGCTCCCACAGAAACTTCAGGGGATGAGCATGGGTCCTCCTGGCTGACAGGAGACTGGTGGGTACTGGGTGTGTGGGGCCTGTGTAGGTAGTTTGGACAGCACTGGGCCTAGCCAGGGAGCCAGGGACTAGTGTGGCCAAAGTGGGCAGCAATATGTTGCCAGAACCAAAACTACAGTGCAACCAGCCCAGCTGGTAGGGAGAAGGAGGCCTGACTAGCAGGACCATCCACCCGTGTCCTGGCCCCAAGCCCAGACTGCCTGCTTGTACTGGACATTGCCTGGTCCAGGAGGCCTGGGCATGAGGGTCAGGTGGTGTGTCCCTGGGTTCCAGGCCTTGTTGGTCCCTTGGGAGCTGAGCATCCTCTGGGCAGGAGGAGGGCCCGCGGTCCACTGTTTGCATCGGCCCCCGATGCACACACAGGGACATGGCCAGGGCTCCTCACCTGCTCTGTGGCTCCAGCTCTGAACAGCTCACTGGTGACTCTGACAGCTTCCTCCCCAAAGCTTGGGTCCTCATCTGTGGGAATGAGGTGTCCCAGGCCCCCTGCAGGCAGGAACGCACCCCCAGCTCCTCTGGTGGGCCCTCCTGGGCTTTCTTGCCTATTGGCTTGTGAGACCCGGTTGGCCAAACTTGGTGTCCTATTTTTATTTTGGCCTTTTTCTTAGTGTGTGTTTCCTGTAACTACTGGTGTGTAGATCTTCTATGTGAGTTTTAGGTAGAGAATCTTGCCCACCCAGAGGGCCCCCTCCCCGGGCTGGTCCTGCCTGTGCTCCACTTGGTGTGAATGTTGAGTGTGTGATGGATTCACATGGCTGCTTGACCCTGCATCTCCTTCCTTCTTGTTGCTGAGGCCGGTTCTGTTCTCTCTTTCTCCACCTGAGCTGCACTTGAAGCCAAGATGAAGGATGAGAAGTGGTTGCTACGAAGGACCCTCCTGCAGTGAATCTGCAGTGAGGAGGCTGCGCTGGTCCAGCCTGTCATTTCCTTCTCTAAGCTCATTCCAGAGGTCGGCCAGGGGTAGCCTGTCCCTGCCTGCTCTTGTGGCCTGTGAATCAAGAATGGATTTTACATTTCCAAATGGTTCAACAAATAAAAAATAACACTTCATGACCCTGAGAAGTTTCCATGTCCATAAGTAAAGTTTTATGGGGGTGCAGTTATGCCCATCTCTTCACAGGCCACCTGCAGAAGGCTGCTGTGGTGTAGCCAGGGCAGAGTTGCATTCTTGAGGCAAAGATCAGTTGGCAAAGCTGAAAATACTGACTCTTGGCTCTTTAGGGAAACAGTTTCCAGTCCCTGGTTTGAGGGCTGTGTGGCAGAACCCCAGGATCTTGGTCAGCTTGTTCCTCACTCAGGGCCTGCTGTGGCCTTCGCTAGTATGTCTGCAAAGTCTGCATGCTATGGTGACTCTCATGGGGGCATTGAGCTCTGTCGTGCTAGATTTCAGGGTGTCTGCCTCATGGTCATCTGTCTCACCAACAGAGACCCTGTGGCCAGATTCAAACTAGCAGGAACAGTTGGTCTTTGGCAGCAGGGATACCTTAGAGCTGAGCTGCCACCCACTCTGAGGTGGTCCCATGACACCCAATGTCTGGGTCAAGGTTGGGGCAGGGCTGGTGTCCTGAACTGCCCTGCGATGTGGGTCGTAATAGCCAGGGGGTAAAGAGGGTTGCCATTACTCCCCATATCGTGGGGAGTGCCTCACCCCCTGCGATATGGATCGTAATAGCCAATTACTCCCCCCTGCAATGTGTGTCCATTATTAGTAGTCTCTTTTGTTCAGGATATTAGGAGCAATTTCCCAGGTTGTGTGTAAACAGCCTGCGATCGGAGAATGAATACCATCCTCTGCACCTCCAGATATTAGGAACCATATCACACAATGGGTGTACACTTTTTCGGAGATTTGGGATAATGTCGTTCTGTGTTTCCCTGAATATTTGGAGAAATATCACAGGGTGGCTGTACAGCCACTGCTCTCTTGGCAGGAACATCATACTTTACCTACTTGACACCCAGAGTGGGTGTCAAGCCACTGTCATACTGGAAGCAATATCATGCTCTTCCCCACAAGTTATGAGGAACAATATCACAGGGGGGTGTGTACCTTCTCCGGTAGTGGGAGTAGTATCATCATCTCTTCCTTTAGATGACAGGAACAATATCACAGGGTGGGTGTACAACCCGTGTGTTTTTGGAAGCAATGTCATTCTCTCTTCTTCTAGGTTTTAAGACTCATATCACAGGTGGGGTGTACACACCTTGTTATATTGGATGGAATCTCATCCTCTTTCAACCTGTATCTTTAGAACAATATCCCATGGGGGCTGTCCATCCCTTCAATATTGGTACTAATACCATCTTCTCCTTTCCTGGATATGAGAAACAATATCACAGGAGGGTGTACAACCCTTGCAATATTGGTAGTAATGTCACCTCTCCCCTGTGGTTATTAAGGACAAAATCCCAGGGTGGCTGTACGGTTCCTACTTTATTGGGAGTACTATCATCCACTCACCCCCTGGATATCAGGAACCATATCACAGAAGAGGTGTCCACCCCCTTCGATATTGTCAGCCATGTCATCTTCTTCCTGCCTGGATATTAGGAATGATACCCCGGGGTTGGGGACGGTGTACACCCACTACGATATCGAAAGTAAAATCAGCCTCTTTCCCGCTAGATATTAGGAACTACATCACAGGTGTGTGTGCACCTTCTGGGATATTGGTGGTACTCTCAGCCTCCACCTCGCTGCATATTAGGAATAATATACGGGGGGCAGGGTGGTTACACCCCCTGCAATATTGAGAGCAATATTCTTCTCTTTCCCCTGTACGTTAGGAACCACATCACAGGGGTCTGTACACCTTCTGCGATATTGGGATCCATGTTATCCTCTCCCCGACTGAATGTCAAAAACAATATCACAGAAGGGTGTACACCCCCTGCGATATGGCCAGAACATCATCGTTTCTATTTTTGCATACTAGGAACAACATCACAGAGGGTGTGTATACTCCCCTGCGATATTGGGCATAATGTTATCCTCTCTTCCCCTGGATATTAGAAACGATATCCCTGGTGGAGGGAGGTGGAGTACATTAAGAACAATATCACCGGGTGGGTGTACACCCCCTGCGATATTGGGTGTAGTATCATCCTCTTTTCCCTAGGATATTAAGAACAATAACAAAGGAGGGGTGTACAGCCCGAGCCCCTCCATTATTGGGAGCAATAGCATCTTCTCCCCCTTTCAATATAAGGAACAATATCCCAAGGTGGGTGTACATCCCCTGCAATATTGGACGTAATGTCATCGTCTCCCAAAGTGGATATTGGGCATAGTGTCACAGGGGGTTGTACACCTTCTTCGATATTGGGAGTAATATCATCCTCTCCCCTCAGGATCGTAGGCAAAATATCGAAGGGGTTTTACAACTCATGCAATATGGGCAGTAATATCATCCTCTCCCCACCTAGATGTTAGGAACTATATTACAGGCGGTTGTACACTTCTTGTGATATTCGGAGTCATATCATCCTCTCCCACTCAGGATATAAGGAACAAGATGACCGAAGGGATGGACACCCACTGCGATAGTTTCAATAATGTCATCCTCTACCCCCTGACTATTAGGAATAACATCATAGAGGGGTGTACACTTTCTTCGATATTGGGAGTAATATCATCCTCTCCCAGCTGGATATCAGGAACAAGTCTATTAACTATTAATATTAATAAATATAATAAAAATTAATAGCAATCATCGATATAAATAATCACAATAAAGATAGTATAAATTAATACTGGTAAAAAATGTTAACAATTAGTATAACAATTAATCATAATATCCCTATTAATAATAAAATAATGATATCAGCAATTAATGTTACTTAAATCAATACTAAGTGATGTTCGTAATAAAATAATAATTAATATTAAGAACAAATAATATTGTTAAATGACATTAATATTACTAATTATTTTCAAGCATGCATAATCATATATTTAAAATAATTATCAGTAATTAATAATGGTATCCTATTAATAATGTCATTGATAATTATTAAAATCGACATAGATGTTTAATAATTAATCATATTATTACTCCTAATACCACAGGGGGTGTACACCTACCTGTGATGTTGTTCCTAATATCCAGGGACGGAGAGCATGATTTTAGTTTTAATATAACAGTAGGTGTGCACTCACCCTGTGCCACTGACGCTAATATCTAGCGGGTAAAGTATGACATGACTCCCAACATAACAATGAATGGAAAGCCACCCAGTGATATTGCTCCTAATATTCACGGAAGAAGCATATGATATTACTCCCAATATCGCAGGGAGGGTACAGTTCTTCTGTGATATGGTTCCTAGTATCCAGAGGGGGAGAGGATGATAATAATTCCAGTATCGCAGACTGTGTTCACCCGCCCTGTGATATTGTTATTTATATCCTGGAAGGGAGAGGATGATATTACTCCCCGTAGAGCAGGAGGCGTACACCCAGCCTGGGATATTGTTCCTAATATCCATGGAGGGGAGAGACTGATATTACTTCCAATATGGCAGGGGGGTGAACATCCACCCTGTGATATTCTTCTTAATATTCCAAGGCCGAGAGGTTGACATTACTCCCAGTATGGCAGACACTGTACACCCCCGTGTGATACTCTTGCTGATATCCAGAACGGGAGAAGATGGTTTTAATCCCCATATCGAAGGAGGTGAACACCCACTCTGTGATATCTTTCCTAATATGCAGGGGGAGAGAGGATAATATTATTCCCAATATTGCAGAAGATGTACACAGGCCCCCGTGATACTGTCCTTAATAATCCAAGGCACAGAAGATGATATTACTCCCAATATCGCAGAAAGTGTACACCCCCCAGTGATGTTGTTCCCATGATCCAGGAGGGAAGAGGATGATATTGCTTTCAATATCGCAGGGAGTGTACACGCCCCCGGTGATACTGTTCCTAATTTCCACCCAGGAGAGGATGACACTACTCCCAATATCAAAGGGATTAAAAACACGGTGGTGTACAGTGTCTGTGATACTAGGAGTAATATCAACCTCTCGGCCTTGGAATATAAAGAAGAATATCACAGGGTGGATGTACACCCCCTGCTACATTGGGAGTAATATCCTCTCCCTTCCAAGATATTAATAACAGTGTCACAGGGCCAGTGAACACAGCCTGTGACACTGGAATTATCATCCTCTCCCCCTCCAGATATTAGGAATCAGAAGAGCTGTACCCTCCCTGCGATATTGGGAGTAATATCATACGCATCTTCTGTGAATATTAGGAGCTATATCACCGGGTGGCTCTCTATTCATTGCTATGTTGGGAGTCATGTAATACTCTACCACACTGGATATTAGGATCCCTGTCACAGGGTGAGTGTACACTTATTGCGATATTAAAACTAAAACCATGCTCTCCCTCCCTGGATATTAGGAACGACATCACAGGTAGGCGTACACACCTTGTGGTATTAGGAGTAATAATATGATTAATTATTAAACATCAGTGATGGATTTTAATAATTATTGATGACACTATTAATAAATAGGATACCATTATTAATTATGGATAATTATTTTAAACATATGATTATGCACACTTAAAATTAATTATTAATATTAATGTCATTTAGCAATGCTAGTAGTTCATGATATTAATCATTATTTTATAACCAACATCACTTAGTATTGACTTAAGAAACAATTGCTGATATCATTATTTAAATATTAATAGTGATATTGCTATTAATTATTAACGCTAATCGTTAACATTTTTAACCAGTATTAATTTTTACTATCTTTATTGTGATTATTATTATCGATAATTACTATTAATTTTTATTATATTTAATAATATTACTAATTAACAGACTTGTTCCTAATATCGAGCGGAGGGAGGACGATGTCAGGTGGGGAAGCTTCGTGCAGGTTCCTCATGACAGGGGAAAAAGGAATGGAATCCAAATGCCGGTCCTTACTTGAGAAGCCTAGAAGGCAACCGGGAGGATGGGAAGGTTGGAACATGAGGGAAGGTGCAGAGGTGGAAAGGGCACAACACTTCCATTGATTTATGACAAAATACAGAATGGGACTGGGCCAGAGACTGGGTTCTTCCTGTCTCCTGGAGAAAACCGGGTGCATGGCCTGAACTTTTTCTCTTCTGCAGGCAACAAGACCCGCAGAGGAAGGCTCTCTTCCACAGCTTTTCTGGGAAACCCCAGAGAAGCCGCTGCCAAATCGAAAAGAATCCATGGAATCACGTGATTATCTGAGGGTAAGTGTCACTCAGGGCCCCTGGTCTTTTTCTCCTCTAGGTCACCCTGGTTGATTTCCTTTCAGGTTCCCGTGTGTGTGAGGGGATCGGCGAACCCCTCTTCCCTGCCTTCTTGGGGTCAGGGACTCCACGATCCTTCCAGATCCATTTGATTCCAGGTGAAGGCATCTGAAGATGCCGTATTTCCTGTTGCTTTCTTTTTGTGCAGTGATGGCAAGCCCGCCAACAACATCTTCCTAGCGGCATGAGGAAATTAGTCCCTCAGAGGCCCCAAACCTGGAAGAGGCTAACCCCAAGATCGTGCATGTTTTCAGAAAAGACGTCCTGGGAGCCCTTGAGCCACCAACCTGCCTTCAGAAGGGCATTAGTCCGTCCCACTTCATGGAAGGCTGAGTGGAGGCGCTTTGATCCAGTTAATGCCCAAGACACAGTCTTTAGAAAAATGGTATTCTTAGATCATAGCTCGAGAGTGCACATTTTTCATGGATCTTGTCCCGATCAGCACTCACGTTGAGGATCTGTCCCTACTTCCAAGGACCGCCCGGCCATACCGTATTAAGAATTTCCTGCTGTGTGCACCTTGTCTTTGGATGTGGTTGATTTCCATGTTGGCTCAATGCTGAGGAACTTCTAACCTGTGTGGTCTCCTTTCTTTCAGGTTGCAAGCAGGCCAATGCCGGTCCACACAACCAATAAGAGGCCACGCGTGGACCCTGCCCTCACTGATGGCTCAGCTACCAAAATGTCTGACACAGTATCCCTCTTGGTTTCACTGTCTCCCCTCAGAAAAGCCAGTCCGAGCTCCTCGGCAAGTCTCCGACCAAAGGAACCACAGACAGGGGCAGTGGCCGACATCCCTCAGCCTGGAGTCAGGCAGCAGGGCCCGCAGCCTCTCGTTGTGGTGAAGCCGACACACAGCAGCCCTCAGGGTGGCTGCCCAGAAGCTCCCCAGGCTGCCTCCAAGCCCCACGGCCTGATCCAGGTCATCAGCCCCCAGGCACAAGACAAACGTCCTGCGGTGACCTCACAGCCCTGCCCACCAGCCGACACACACAGCTTGGGCCTCGGCTCCAATCTCAGTTTCAGGCCAAGAGCCAAGAGACCTGCCCAGCCTCCGACTCAGGCTTGCCTGAACTTCCCCAAGAAACCGAGAATGGGTCCCTTCCAGATGCCCGAAAATGCCATCCAAGGAGGTGAGCTGGGGACCCCTGAGACTCTCCAACCTCCGCCAGCTGCAACGGAGCTCAGACCAAGTCCGTCGCCCCAGATGAGCAGGAGGACATCCGCCCAGGTGCCCAGCAGTGACCGGCAGCCTGCGCACAGCAGACCTTGCCTGCCTACTGCCCAGGCCTGCACCATGTCCCATCACCCAGTGGCCAGCCACGATGGGGCCCAGCCTCTCAGAATGCTCATCCGGAGACTGGAAAATGGATGGTGGAGCTCCAGCCTCCTGACAGCTCCCTAGTTTCCCTCTCCTGAGAAGCCGGGAGCCTTCCTAGCTCACAGCCCTCAAGTCTCAGAGAAGTCTGAGGCTCCCTGTGTTCCTGTCCCCCTGAGTGTCCTCTATGAAGACCTTCAGGTTTCCTCCTCCTCAGAGGACAGCGATTCTGACCTGGAGTGAGACTGCAGGTGGCAGGGGCTCCGTGCCTTCCAGCTCCCATGGCTTGGACGGGACCGTGGGACTGAGGAGCACAGAGCAGAGAGCAGACTGTGTGTGGTGACTCCCAAGTTCCCCAGCTGTGGTGCTTCTGTGGATGTTGGAGCCCAGGCCAGGCAGAGACCACATGCAGAGACTCTGCTTCATTGAATTCTGGTGAGGGACATTGTAGTTCGCAGGGCTCTCTGGAAACCCACCACGAGAAGCTTCTGTGCCAGTGATTCGTTGCCTCAGAAACTGGGTGACCTGCAGCAGACTTCCGCTGTGATGTCAGTAGGAAACGGGAATGACTGTGTGTTTGCTCTCTAGATGACTGAATCAGGGAACAGTTAGGGAACCCTGAGAGATACAGGCCTTCAGCTGTGCCCCGCCCTGACAGCAGTGTTTTGGACGCTGTGAAGCATTCTGCACAAAGCGTTCTTGGGGTGTTTCCTCAGCCTCGAAAATTGGGCACTGGAATGCCATTGGAAATAGGTGTGTTTAATTTGTTTTGAAGTGAATAAAATTCTCAAAAAGAGGACGTACTCTCTTTTGACTTTCATTCCGTCTTTGTGTGTAACTGATTTTCCAAGGGCTTGAAAATTTCTTGACTTGTTAGCAATCCAAGTCATTATGTTTCCGAAACAGAGTTCCTTGAGGGGACCGCAGGACTTGGCAGGACCTTTGACTTCTTAAACATCCACAGGGGCTAGAGAACCTCAACCCCACTCTACCAACACGCACCTAGTCAAATTCCGCCAAGTGAATTTCACGCACGCTAACACGTGGGGAGCGTCGCTTGCACCACGAGTCCCCATTTGGCTCACCGTGATGCCACGTGTGGGGTTCAAACTGTGACGGCCCCCATGAAGTGGTTTCCGGATGTGCGTATGAACGAGGCACAGTTTCATTCGCCAAGTAGAACCCAGTAAAGCTGAAATAAACTCCCAGATTTGGGATGTACTTCAGAGGTAGAATATTCATCTCATCTTCTTTCCGGATGCCTGAGCACCGGGCCTTTCCATGCTTCTCCCCCTGATCCTAAGAGTAGCTGAGGTCGAGACTCACTGAAAACTCTAGGCAAGGATACCCCATCATGGACAGGCTATCTCCATTCTCTGACCCGGGAACAATTCTGACCAGGATTCCACATCTAGGAGGCCTCCGAAATGAGCGGGATTGTCTGAGCGACACCAAATGGCTGTTCCCTTTCCGCCACGGTTGGGGGTCGTTACCTTGATTATCCAGACCACCTAGAAAGTATCAGTATCCAGAATCAACAAGATCAACTCTGCTCCTCTGACAGCAAAAGGAGCATGACCAAAATGAACCAAAGAGCGTGGCAGGAAATGATGTGACTGGAAAGCTCAGAGAACTGCCACAGGGGGTTTTAAGCAGGTGTTCTCACCTGAATCATGAATAATTAATGAAGCGCAATTCCAAGGGGAATGGAGTTTCAGCAGATGCAACCAAAGTTCCCCGACATGAGAGTTCCACAGAAAGTCCACTGGATCTTCGCAAATCCAGAGAAATGACAAGGGGACCCAAGGAAATAGAGCCCCACTGGTGTCCTGGAGACTCTTCAGGCATAATGCCTGGAGTCACAGGAGGAGGTGGAGAAGGAGCCAGGCACTGAAGGACAAAGTGGTTTTGACTTTCTTCATCTGTGTTTCACCGCAGTCCATTTCACGGTGGTAGAATAAATATATTGGTTTTCTGTCGGTTTGTTGGAGTCGAAAACCTATGATTTTGTTGGTTTTTGGTGGGAGAGTTTCACTCTGGAAAAAAAAATATTCTGAAGATGGAGGTTGTCCTAGATTCGATTTCAAGGTGAGTCTACTTGATGCCAGTGAAGCATATTTTGGCATATAATACATATGGTCATATTACATTTTGTCTATATTACCTCATTTTTAAAAACCATGTCGTGAAAAATGTCAGAGTTAGATATACCAATGTTAAATTTTTGATCACGTGTCCAGAAGCACTGTAAAATGCAGCCTAGAATGCAAAATTCCCAGCCACTTCTCTGTTGAACTCTCTGCAGAGCGGCATTGCATCCAGGGGTTTTCAAGGTGCACTAGTGTGGCATGAGCTGGTCCTTGGCTTCCTGCTGAAGTTGGAATCCTGCAGATTGTTTAGGGGTGGTGTCAGCTTCTCCCATCTTTCCAGGTCATCATTAACCTCTCCTGGGCACCCACATGGACTCAGAACTTACCTAGAGTCACAGGCAGGTCTGGGAAGCTGCCCTTGAGCCTTTGTGCAGTCCATGATGGTTCCATGCCTCTGATCTGCTGGGGCACATTCTGCAGAGGGATGGGCTGGCATAAGCTGTCCCTGCCTTTCTGAAAATCACGGAGATTCCTGGTACCTGAAGCCACATAGAAATATCTGTGGAGTCTCAGGCAGGACATGGATGCCATTCACAGGCTCCTGTTCTTCCACTTAATGGCAGCAAGAGTGATTCCTGGGTTTCCTAATTGACTTCAAAACAATTTTGGTGACTTTGTTGTGTCAATGACCACTCCTGTTTCTGTGGCATCCAGTTCACCTGTAAGGTTTTTGGGGATTATGTGGAAACTCATGCATTTTTCCAGAGCCTCACTTCATCCTGGATGCTCTCAAGCATGCACAAGTGGATCCCTGCCTTGGTGGCATCTTGGAAAATTGCAGGAGACCCCTTAGGTCTAGGAGGCACTAGGAGGTCCATCAGGAATTGGGAGGGCATGTGTCTGCCCATCTGTAGTGTTAACTTCTATTCATATTCAGAATGCAGATTCTTCCTGAACTAATAAATTATCTTCATCTTGGTGTAAGTAGCCACAAAAGAATAATTCATATTAACGCCATTGATAAAAATAACTGAAAACCAACAATGAAGATAATAATGACAACGTTAATTATTATAATATTGACAGTAAAAATAAAACAAAGGCATTAGAGATTAGAGATTCCCTTAAGTGAAGGACAATGTGAAGATATAAGGATACATGAGTTGTTTGGACTCAGAGTCCAATGAAACGTGTTCCTCAAAGGCAAAGACAAGAAGCATAAGGAAAATACAAAGTTCATGGATGACCACCTGGGCTACCTTGGAACTCATGTGGGAACACTGCAGGCAAAGTGTACCTCGTCCTGGGAATGCCCACCACCCAGCCCTCACTCACCTTCATGAGGTAGGACAGCAGGATAAGGAGTCCATGCAAGGGATGCAAGACTTGTGTCACACCTGATTCAAAGAAGCACTGCTTATGACAGATGTTTATCTCCTAACACTTTGTCACCTCTAACTGCCTGGCTGCATGTCTGCCATCTGTTCTTCCTAGGTCACAGGAGGGACAGACATTACTGTCCCCCTATCTGCATACAGAGGCATTAGAGGACATTACCCTTGTTGCTTCCTCTTTGGAAAGGGGCAACATACATGGCAGATGCCATTCTCTGTCTCTTTGGAAAAGTTTGCCAGCACATTTAAGGTTTTCTTCAGCCACAGAAAGCCACCTGCTTCAAAGTCTCACCCTCCACAAGTGGCAAGCACACAATTATTAATGGAGGCAAGGGATGCACAGGCTTTGCCATTTGATTCAATTGGGACAAATAGGGGAGGCCTTCTTAGCTGAACAGCTCTGTCTGTGCGGCCAGTTGACAAAGTCAGGCTGCATTGCCATTAGACTTGCCCCTTTGCACATAAGGCTTCCCTCCAATCCTTTCCACGCATGTGGATCCTGACATTACTTCCTAACAAACATCCTGCACACTAAACTTCATCTACCTCCAGCTCCCTGGGAACCAAACCTGTGACAAAAGTGAAAAGTTTCTAGGGAAAATATGGTTTCCTTATCAGACAGGAATCAAATTCTGCTGAGCTAGAAAATAAGGTAAAGTCTGATGCCATCTCATGATTTTTTTTTATTAGGACATTACCACTGCCAGCAAGAATTATGTGCATCAATTCATGGGGGCAAAAATCATATTGGAGTGGGATGAGGTTGTTGTGAGTTGAGGAGAAATTTTGATGAATGAACTTTACCCTCAACTTGAGTTCAAGAGAGGAGATGAAGATGAAAACAGCTGGAAATAAAAGGTGTCCAAAAACATTTTTCTGGTTTTTCAAAAATCAAATTTCAAGTTGGGAGACACTATGTTTAAATTCTAAAAGGATATAGCATACTGAGAGGAAATAACTATAGATAAATTGTCCTTTTTGTAAATAATACACTTTATGATATGACAGGAGACCAAGGGACACAACACAAATTTGGAGTTAAAGAAACTAACAGACATTCTTGATACTCAGCTGTTATGGCAGAGATGCCAGAATGATGGATATCCATGTAGCAGTCCTTTTTTTTTTTTTTTTTTTTTTTTTTTGAGACGGAATCTTGATCTGTAACCAGGCTGGGGTGCAATAGTGTGATCTCAGCTCACTGCAACCTCCGCCTCCTTGGTTCAAGAAATCCTCCTGCCTCAGTCTCCCAA
The DNA here is from genome assembly GCF_049350105.2 of Macaca mulatta. Taxonomy (NCBI): domain Eukaryota; kingdom Metazoa; phylum Chordata; class Mammalia; order Primates; family Cercopithecidae; genus Macaca; species Macaca mulatta. Next base: position 9,192,314 of record NC_133413.1, read on the forward strand.
GTAGCTGGGACTACAGGTGGGCACCACCACACTCAGCTAATTTTTGTATTTTTAGTAGAGATGGGGTTTCACCGTGTTGGCTAGGATAGTCTCGATCTCCTGATCTTGTGATCTGCCCTCCTTGGCCTCCCAAAGGGTTGGGATTAGAGGTATGAGCCGCTATGCCCGGCCCATGTAGCAGTACTTT